>NW_027210634.1:0-605000 GCF_029030835.1 Brachyistius frenatus | reverse complement strand
GACTTTTCCCATGAAATCCTAATTAGATATTTTTTTCCCCCCCACAAGTTATTATGGTTTCATTGGCTAAATTTACTTCTTCTGATCAGTGTTTTGTCATCTTTCTCAAAATAACTATAATTTCTTAGATATTAGGTCGAGATGTATGTTTGGGTGCGTCTGGTTAGATTGACATGCCCGGGGTGCACTCAGGTTTTCGCTATAGGTGGCCGGGGCATAGTGTCTTTAGGTTCTCAGTCAGATCCACGCCTCACTCTTTACCAGCTCGTCCAGATATGGTCACTTCTGGCTTCAACAAACCAAGATGGCTACCACCAAAATGCCACACTTGAGACTTTAAAATGGCAGTTTATAAACCAGTGGATGATGTCACGGTGGGTTCCTGCTTGGTTAAAAGACTTAACTTGTATTTAAAGCACTTTGAATGGCCTTGTTGTTGAAATGTGCTATATAAATAAACTTGCCTTGCCTTCAAAATTTTCCTATAGAATATCTTAAACCCTGAAATACCATTAGGGTTCCCTTTTTTTTTTTTTAATTGAGTGAAAACACGTCAAATGAATTGTTTGTCTCACTTTATCTTACTGTTGTCAAATCTTAACCTTTTCAAAAACAAAACAAATTCTTCTACAGTTTCTTTAAATCTTTACATACGGTACTTTTAAACACACTTCACACAGAACAGCATGGGGGTGGGTTGAATGTCACGGTGTAAACAAAAAAGAGATGGATTAACGTAATGCTTTCCAGCAGACATCCGAAGTTTAATGTTGCTGCTTCTCCAAAGCTCTAATTTCAGGCTCAAGTCACTGCCTTTTCCCACCGGCTTTGGGACTGAAATAAATACCCTGGTGGATTATCACAGATCTGTAACTGTGTAAGCCACATAAACAATAACGACGGATAAACAACAACAAACAACAACAACAAAAAAAACCACTGATTAAAATCAGTTTATCTTGCGATTCTCGCGCCCTACTTTGATTACATGTCGATTAGAAGGAAAAGTCTTAAGCCTGCTGGCGTGCCTGCTCCTTCTGACTTTCTCGGTTACCTTTTCACGTCGCGCAGTCAATATTTTCCAATATTATGGACATAAATTTGTCGCGAGCGTGTAACAAGCTCACGGCCGTGTTTGGCTCCGTTTCGGCCCGTCGCAGCGGTTGAAAAAAAACAAACAAAAAAAACCCCCGCATACCGCGGATGCACAAATGCGCTCAGGAGCACTCTGCAAACCGTGCTGACACGCTTAGCATCTGCACAGCATGCAGCAAAGGCGCAATCTATAAACACGTGCGCTCCAATTTTCCTCCAGTCTCATACACTCTTTTTCTTTCTTGCTCTTTTGACTTTCCAACGTGTCCTCCCTCCCCTCCATCCCTCCTCCCCCTTTCCCCGCTGCTGTGCCAGTGTTGACTGACAGTCTCCCATCAGGGGAGGCTTTCTGACAAATGGGGCCAAATGGAGTCGTGCCACTGTTGCTGCTGGCCACAAGTCAGCTCTCTGAGGTTATTGCTTAGCTCTGCTTTTACAGCGTTATTTATACCCCGCGATCGCCAGACGAGTTGTAAGCGTTTGATGAACTTTTCATGTGTCATCCCCCGTGTGTGCCTCGCAGCTGTTGCTCATTCGGGTTAGCGCTTTGCTATGTTTTTTTTTTTTTTTTTTAACTGTAACCTATCAGTATATGCAGCATAAATGCAGCTCTACTTTTACTACTGCGTAAATCCAAAAAAAAGTTGGTTACAAACTATGATTGAGAGTAGCGAAGCCAATAAAGGCCTTTTAATATCCTTTTTCAGTTTCTCAAGAAGTTTATCTCTGTTTCGATCAAAGGGAGGGGCTCGCTTAAAATTATTTTTTCAGTTGCTCTTTAACTATTGATTGGCATTTCAAGAAAAACTAGGATTCGAAATTCACTTGTCACTATTTGAGTTTTAATCTGACGAGAGTATTACAACCAGGCGCCGGTAAAAAAAAAAAAAACGGGGGAAATAAGGAAGAACAATAGTTGCATACACTAATAGATTTTTGGGATCATAACGACCATTCAAATCTTCCAAATTCGTGCCCCATCCCGGTTCGGATTACAGGATATCGCATATCCGGTTTCAGTGATGCTCTTAGAACAGAAGGGATTGAATGTTTTTTTTCCATTTTTATTTTACTCGTGTAAATGACAGCTATTTAGCTGTAGACAAAACAATCTTAAAACTAACAAAAGGAAAAGAGCGGGGCAAGAGAAGAGCACCAGAAACCGAGCTGAAAGTTCAATTTATTTGCCGATTGCTTCATTGTGGTTCTGAACCGTAAACAGACAAATTACACACTGGAACAAAGAAACTGAACGTCACACTCAGCGGATTACTACTCTGGAGACACACATGTTTGTGGCATTTTGTCTCCTTCACAACAACACGAATCACTCAAGAGCAACACAGTGACTTCAGATTCATGTGTTTCTCTCCTCGTCGTGTCTGATCGCTTTGACTTGCCGTGTAAAAGACAAACACAGTTGTGCCAAAGAACACATTTAATCCTGACTTTAGTTCCTTGAGGCTCGTTCTTAGGGAAAATTGCCACAAAGGCAAACGGCAGAAGACAGACAAATGCATTCTGAATATTTCCACCATTTTGAGTTCTTCTTGAGACACTAGTCAGTAGTAGCAGCATCCCAAACAGCACAGAGGACATCAGGACCAGATTGCTTATACCATATTTGGAAGTGCTGAGAGATACATTAATCAAAATATGTTGTGTCACCACAAATGTGTCCCTGACCTCTTTGAAAGACCACCTAGTCAAATATGTTGTAATTTGATCACACACAGTTTTGAAAAGCTTTATCATCTTCTGTCTCCTGTTTTTTTTTTTTTTATATATATCTAGTACCAGCCATTATGCAAATACTACAATACAATTTGGACATGAAAGATAGCAGGTCTCAAAACAACCAATTTATTTTCCATAAAATGTGCATATAGAAAGGTAATTTTATCATTTAAATTAACATCAGCCCTTTAGTTCAGTGAGGAGATTACTGAACCACACGACACAGCCTGTCATTTAAAACTCCTCCTGACATTCTTTATCAGCCCCACTAATCCAGAGCTACTTGTATTGACCTCTGGAGGTTAAGACGAGAGAGGTTTTTTTATTTCACTTGTTTTGTACTAATGCCAAAGCAGTAAGGGGGCCCTGTACATACTGGTTGACCAAAATTACAGTATAATTCCAGAGGGATCAAAATCCAGAAATCAGAACTGACATTTGTACACAATCTAGCCGGCAATACGTGCTTTGTTCGTAATGGCAGAGTTTCCCTCAGTTGCAGCTCCTCTTTTAGATTTTGATTGATCATGTATAATACTATTATATTTTTCCATGAAAATATCAGGCAAAACACGTGTTATGTTATCTGTGAACAGAAGGATTTAAAACTACTTCCAGTGGTTCCAAACTGCAGATTTACGGAGTTGTTAATTTGAAAGATATCAATAAATTCATGTTTCAAATTAAAAGCACTTTTGCGTTTCATACATGGTCCAGCCAAACTATATATACTTGAAAAATGACAATATTTAACATCAAATAGGTCAGTCCTTGCAGATGCAGGGGTCAAAGAGACATTCTCAGAGGAAAAAAAACAAGGAAGCCAGTTCTGCATCTTTACCAACTTCTTAACCTATTTTAGCTCAGTGTCTTGTTTTCACAGCCCAATAACTATTATTGGGCATGAAATATGACATACTGCACATTATCTTCCCATCAATAAAAAGCAAGTTCAAAACATGTATTGTCAGGAGTTCAGGAGAGTCTCTGAAACTTGGAAACAACTCTTTAAAAAAAAACAAAAAAAGTGCTACGAGCGCCCGATGACCTCCACTTGCCAAAATGTCTTTCCACCAAAGGTTTCAAATCTAGATTTGCTTTTTCAAAGCTGCAAGCACAGAAACACACACACACATACACCACCCACAGTCCCTAGACACACACACACACACACACACACACACACACACGCATGTTTACAGATGGAAACAGGACAGACAAAACATCTCGTTTTTATCTAATCTTTTAAACCCTTTTAGACAAAACTCATCTGCCAAGGCTGCAGCCTCCCAGTGTGGAGAAAAGTCTCCCGCACACCAGAATGAACTTGAATTGACCATGAGGCCTCATGCAAGATAATGTTTCCTCTCTTAAAACTAGATTATAACTTCTAAACTGACAGCCCAGTTCCTAAATTTACTCCCACTGTACCACCCACAGTCTGGCTAAGGTTTTAGCACATGACAAGCAAGAATAAATCTTTTATTAAAAGCTGAACATTCTTCACGACAAAGCCCTGCACACGCTTTCACCCATAAGACCACAGTTTCATCTGGATAATATGTCGGGATTTCAGAGGTGTAGTTAGAAAGCCCAACTCACTTCAATATGGAAAACGAGAGAAAAGCCCCCTCGCTCTTTTCCAGAAAAAAAAAAAAAAAAAAAAATGCTTCAAGAAATCTCAGCCGGTTTAATCCCCCTGTTTGATAAAAGTTCTGTCTGACACACACACACACACACACACACACACACACACACACACACACACACACACACACACACACACACACACACACACACACACACACACACACACACACTCTCTCTCTCTCGAATGTTTTCTCCTCTGGCACATGAGCGGGCATTCAACCTTTTTCATCTAGGACAAAAACAGGCAGACCTATTTACATGTCAATGAAGGCCGTGGATAAGGACTTTTCCTGCCTCTCCCCTTTTTTACATTCCTCCCCGAAACCTCCTCTCATCTCTGCATGCTTCTACAAACTAGTACACTAGATGTAGTCATTTTGATGTCAGATGAAACTTTTAAGAATAATTATTGCAGCGGAATTCTCAGGAAACTGTTTCGGTAAGAAGGCGAATCACAACGTCTAACAATTAGAGATGATTCTGCGGGCCAGTATCGGGACCGGTCCGGGTTTATTTTAATAGATCGGTATCAGCTTTATCCAATTTTCTGTTGTGTCCTATTTTGCGAAGCTGCTCTCCTTTACAACCCTTGTAAACCCTTTGGTGGGACGTAAATAGACATTACCCACAGCTTTTGCATCAGGAAGATGGAACGGCGAGAGCCCCGCAGGTACAGGCAGCTTCTGCAGTGCCAGCATTTTCATGGGGTGGAAATAAGAAAGTTACGTTCGATGCAGCCAATACGATAAGGCACCTGACAAGAAAACGGAATATTGTGACTTCCCATAGGTGGTGGAGGCAAGGGCAACACCGAAGCAGCAACTTGTGGAGGGTGCTTTTCGGCGATGAGGGGAGTTTCTATGGGACCCTGACCAGGTCCAAAGAGAAGCTGATTGAATTCATCACGGTGGATGACCGGCCTATTTCCGTGGTTGAACAAAAAAAGCAAACCATCGATGTCTTTTTGAGAGGCGATCAAGCGGCAACCAACAGTGACGTCACCCATTGGTTTGTGAACGGCCTCTAATAAAGCCTCGGGTTCGGATTTTGGTCGGCGCCATCTTGCTAGTTTGGACCGGTTTGGAGAAGGAAGTGACCATATTTGGACGAGCCGGGAGGGAGTGAGCAGTGGATCTGATTGGAAACCCAAAGACACGAAGTCCCGCCCACAGATAGCCGTAACCTGACTGCACCACAGGCCTGTCAATCAAACAGACACGCCCCCCCCCCAAAACAGAAGTTTATTTACTAATTAATGACTGGATTATTTTCAGATGGACCGCCAGAAAACAATAAAAAAAAAAAAGGAGCGACTTTAGCTAACAAAACTGAAATAACACCGTGAAAGAAATGTACTGACTAATAATTTAATGAGAGAAGATGAATGGGAGTGTATGGAGCCGGAGGCTTTTTGGAGCCAATCTCTGGTGGCACCCGATGGTATTGCAGTTTAAGGCACTTCTGCATCGGGCCTCATTTTTCGGACCCGGAAGCTACGTCCACTTTTCTCCGTATAGGGACAATACAAGAAATAGGAAAGAAAGATATGGATGATATGGGATCTGGATTCAGGCTGCGCCACACACGTGCTCTTGTTATTGAAAAAAGCTGTGATACAAATTGTCAGCACCATCTACATGGGACTGCTTCCATTAACTTGATTGTGCCCTGGGCAACTGTATAATTGAGGTCAATTAAAGTATTGGATCCCACTTATCAGCAGAAATATTGTTACACACTACAGTTATAGTTAATCAGGTGATGACTTTGATGAGATTTTCTGGATTGTTTTCTAAAGTAAGAAGTCCTCTGCTTCCACGGATAGAAGCAGGAAATGAATAGACGCAGTCAAGTGTGCCTGTGCTCTCAGCTAGATGCAGACAGCAGATTACCATCTGCTTTACATGCAAAGGGATGGGTAATATATGAAAACAACATGCATGTAGAAATCCGCAGCTCCTAGATGTGTTACAAATAACGATTATAAAGCGCGAGCGTGCGAGAGAGAGAGTGAAAATGTATTCCTGCGTGAAGCGTGAACTCCTCGTGTGGCCTGCAAGTCTAGGGTGAGAATGTAATCAGACCATATCGGATTATCGGCCTTTCTACTATCTCTTTCCTATTTGTATCGAACCCTTAAGAAGGGATCAGTGGGAGAGGCTGGCCTGACAGCGAGAGGAGAAAGTGAAAATTACCGAAGGAAGTTGACGTTTTATTTAGGGAGACCTCACCGTGAAGGTGAAAATAAAGCCTCAGTGTTGGCTTATTTCTGTTTAGATTGTTAACAGGAGTTTCACGTCCCGAGAGACGAATGTTTCGTCCTTCGCAGTTTTTCTTCGCCTTTTTCTTTGTGTCTCCTTCTCCGTCATGGGCAGACGGCCCAGCGTCTATAAAGCGATGTGGCTTAAGACGCTGGCAAAGAGAAACTACGGTCTCTTGGAAATATGCTCTCTGTTGACTCATTCTGTGAACCACATTCTTCATCAGCGCAGCGGAGTCCTTCCCCGTCGGCCATGAAGACAAAACATCGTTTTTTCTGGGCCCAGTTAATAATACACCATTTTTTTTCTTTCTGCCTTTTAACTATCTAGTTTAGTCTCTAACATTTGGAGCGGTGGAAGAAGAAGAAAAAGAGAGAGAGAGAGGCAGTGGAAAATGAGGGGGAAGAGAAAGAGTGAGCTCTCTCTGGCCTACAGTGCCGTGTCTAGATCCCCCTGGATTTATTTGTGTACATAACTCTTTTCTGTCTCTCCCCTTCTCTTTTTTTTTTCCCCCTCTCTCCATCTCCCACTTTCATTCTTTCTGTGCCGCTGTCTGGAAACACAAACACCCACACGGTGCAACCACTACACAGCCTTACAGATATACAGATTCACGTAACCATCAAATTATCCTGGCGCATTTGAGTAGAAATGGTCCACCCACGGGCCCCCCCCCCCCCCCTCACATATGCCACAGTTAATTACTCTATTCAAAAGACCGAGAGGAGCGCGGCTCGCATCGAAACAGTCAAGACACGAGAAGACGAGGCAAAATCCCGCAGAGGATCCTCGTTCCGAGATTTTGCACCAAAGCCAAAAACTTTTACAGGCCTGTTAAAAGTACTGATGAAAAGGTCATTAAAAGCACAATGTCTTCAGCAGGCAGTCGATAGCGTTACGTCGCCATGTAGCACCCCTCCCGGCCCTCCGGCCCCCTCCGGCCCCGACCCGACAGAACGGACTGAAGTCCTGTTCATGACTGACCACAGAGGCCCTATAGTCAACAGCTTGACAGCCAAATGGAGAGCCGTATTAGCAGGCTAACGGGGGTGGGGTGGGGTGGGGGGGAACACGTGACCCAACTCCCTCGTTCACTGACATGCTCGTAAACTTTTTTTTTTTTTTTCCTAAAAACTATCACTTTCGTATGATTGCTCAACCTAACCCCCCCCCCCTCCCACCCACCCCCCCCTCACCATTTCACTCTCACCATTCTGTGCCTCTGGATGGGTGCTGGTGTCAGGGTCCATGTTAAATTCACAGAGCGATGAGCACCCAGATCAACATACCCACATCCCGAGAGAGGCAAAGTTGAACTCGATATAAACTGACCAGCAACAACTTACAGCTACTACTAAAATAAACCCAACTACAGGTTTGTTTTTTGTTGTTTTTTTTATCTCCTCGGCCGCCGCTGCCGTCTCTCCGCCGCTGCCGTCTCCAGTCAAGAGCTCGCTGGCTCTGGTCTGGCCCCTGCAGCCTGCCAGCTCAGCTCAGGCTTCTGCTGCTGTGTTACATCTGTCTGACTGAGCCCCCTCTCTCTGGAGAGCAGAGAGAGCGAGAGAAAGGGAGGGAGAGCGAGAGAGAGCCAGTATAACAGGATGGGAGGGAGGAGAGAGAGAGGAGCACTTTCCACATGGAGAGGGAGAGAGAGAGAGAGAGAGCTGAGGGGGTTGTGGCTGAGCTGAATGTTACCACTTTGATCAATTTCACTCTGATATCTTCAATTTTTTTTTTTTCCTCAAGAACTTAGTAATATTAGTTTTGAAAAGGAAAAAAAAAAAAAAAAAGCATGCTAGAAAATTGTAGGAACTTATAAAGTGCTGCGGCCAAGATGTAAACGATACAGAATAGCGCCTTTAAGTCAAAAGTAGGTCTGCAACCAGTGATTATTTTCATTACTGGTTCGTGGAATTTAAAGATTGTGAAATTAAAAAAAAAAAAATGCTTTTGACACGTTCTCCGAGATCAAAGGGAAATTTTGTTTCATCTTTTCAACGTGAAGCTTCAATCTAAAAATCATATAATACAGAGAAATCCTGACAGTTTGCCAGTTTTGCTTGAAAAGTGGTTTTTAACAATTAACAGATTATCAGATCAGTTGCCGACTAAGTGTTCAACTGTGGTCAACACAGCAAGGCCAAACAAAAAAGACACCTGCTATTTATGCCGTGTCGTTGCTGGAAACAAGTTTACAAAGTATTTGAATGCCACACTTGAAAGCTGTCACAATTATTACATCATCGCCTGATCGCAATTATTTTGCATAATTGCTAGAATCACTTCAATTCTTGCATACAAAAATAGCTGGATGAAACTAACATGAATGTCAATCACTGTTTCCGTGTACTTTACCCCATTTTGGGGTTTGGTTGGAGCTCTTTTCTACGATGTCATCTGGTTCCTCTGCTGTGGTTTAATGGGACGTGGGTCGAGGACAAGCATCATCACAGGACATTGTTCATTTGGATTATCGGTAACTGTCATTGTCAGTCATTTCTTTTTATATTTTGACGATAGGCTTTGTGCATTTAAGGTGATATTCATGTCATATCTGCCCTGTGAAATGTTTTTCTGTTTACAAATCCTAGAGCAAACAGAAATGACATTTTTATTCATAGACTGTATTTAGATCCCATTTAATGGCTCTACTTTGTCATAAAGTGTGTATTATCACATTATGATTTATCTTGTTCTATAATATTGGCATTAAATAAACAGAAGATGACAATTGATGACTGGTGGATTTGACTCCATAACATAAGAAGTAGTTTAATACCTTTGTAACTTTGCCATGTTTCATAATTACCTACTTCTTGTGCATTAACTGTGTAGCTCATCATCAAAAAGACGTGATAACACATCTTCTTCACTGACTGCTTCTGTTTTTATTATCAGCAAAGTAACACAGACAAAGTCGAGCCAGCGTTTACCATGACAACACTTTTATATCAACTATCCTCAGTTCTTGATGAGTTGTACTGTAACTCCCCCCATATTTGAGATGTTTTGGGTTCATCTTTAATGCAAAACAATTAAATATGTAGTGGCGCAGTGGGACGACAGACCAGAGTGACTGGCACAAACTCAAGTAATACTGCTCAGGCTAATGGTAACTGACTGTAATTATTATAGGCTCTGAGGAGAAGGATAACTAGCAGGACTTCAAACACATGGGAAGCAGCATTTGGGCTACAAGGCATGCAGGAATCATTCAACAGCCTTTGGTCAAGTTAACCGTTTCTATTTAATCCTGTCTAAAATATTACAGCTTACAGCTAGTGAACACTGAAAAATAGGGCAGTGTACGCCCAAGAACGGAGAGCTGAGAACTCTTCCAAAAGCCGAATCCAGAAAGGAAAAATAAGTTTCACTGCAATAAAATGAAGCTCAGTTGTTCTGGTGGGAGACCTAACAACGCTCCCCTGTATCGAGCGCGGTTTTGTGCCGAAACCTTGACGAGTTCAAAAGAGTAGAGGCGGCAGCCGCTCACTTATTCAGTGTGAGGATGAGACGAGATGAGAGCGCTCTCTGAATTGCGTTGGATTCCTATTCATCGGTGTAGTTTTTATTCATCACGTTGCTTATTTAGAGCCGGTGCCACACAAGGACAAGAGCAGGTGGGACCTGTGCCGATGAATAATGTAGTAAAACACAGACAGTGGGAGTGTTAGTGCTGTGATGTGGATCGTGATATGAGAGGTACGTGCACGAACATTGCTTTAAAGGTTAGACACTGAAGAGGGAACCAAAACACGCATTACTGTTTGGATTTTTAGAGATAAATTTAGCAACCTTTCTGTCAATATGGTACTTGTTAAAAAAAATAAATTGCCAGTTAACAAGAGTGTTAACTCATCTCACCCTGGAACAAAGACTAGAAATGTCAGATGTTTCATAATATTGGTTCATTTACAATCACCATAGACTGTATATAAAAGTGGATGAAGCTTCCGACTCTGAAAAATGAGGCTGATGTGGAAGTGCCTTCAGCTGCAATACCACCGAGAGGCCACCAGAAGTTGGCTCCAAAAAGCCTCCGGCTCAATAGACTCCTTTTCAACTAGTCTCCTAAAATTCTAAGTCAATAAAATCCAAGTCGAAAAAAAAAAAAAAATCGCTCCTTTTCTATTTTCTGGCCGTCCATCGGACAATAATCCCGTTATTAATGAGAAAATAAGCTTCAAGTAGCTGTTTTTTTGTTTGTTTGTTTGTTTTTTTTGTTTTTTTTTTGGGGGGGGGGGGTCTGTTTGATTGACAGTCCAGTAGTGGTCAGATTACAGATGTCGGTGGGCGGTATGTAGTATCGCCGGGTTTCCGATCAGATCCACCTGCTCGCTCCCCCTCCAGCTCGTCCAAATATGGTCACTACCGGCTCCAAAACGGCACTAAAATAGCAAGAGGACGCCGGCCAAAATCTGAATTTGAGGCTTCACAACGGCCGTTCACAAACCAACGGGTGACGTCACTGTTGGTTGCTGCTTGATTATCACTTATTTTCATGTTTTTAAGTGGATGCAGCTACTTTTAAAAGATAAAAGGAATTTCTTTTTATAACCACAAGCAGTGGTAACTCACAAAAACATGGAAAAACTTGCACTTAAGAGTCCTAATTATGCTTTTCATATTAACAAGTATCAGATTGTGTTTTTGCGCCTGGCATTTCTAACACATTTCTTCTGAGCCCTAAATGCTATTATATATATATATATATATATATATATATATATATATATATATATATATATTTTTTTATTGTAGTTGGCCACTACAAAAAGTAAAATTGTCTTTTTGAATATTCATTTGCAAAAAATTCCTTAAGATGACACAACAGCAGAAAGTATGAAATTGTATTTAAGTGGGTGACATAATAACCGCTACAGTAATATATTATTGTATTTTAATGTATTTGGCCAAACATACAGAATAGTGTATGTTGACTATGGAAATATGAACAGGCAACTATCTAATATCATGGAAATGTTTCAGGCTGTCGCTGGGAAAGCTGCAAAGGAAGCCTGTAATTAGTGAAGAAGCTGGCAGACTGTGTTTATTCTCTGAGCCTCTTTCTATTCAACTAATCACAGAGCCAGTATAACGCTGCATCTTATTTCACTTGTATCAGTAGAGTAGAGTTGAAAAAAATGGGGTGTTCGTATTTGAAAACTCTCCTCTGATTTTTTTTGGATAATGTGTGTGTGATTTAGCACTGAGCAAAAAACAGTGCAGCAAAAACTGGTCGTATTTATGAAGCCAAATATGCGCTATGTAGAGAATGCTGGGTGTCAGCCATAACTTTGGGGCGACAGAAGGACATTTGTGCTTGTCTCATTATCGAGGCCTCAGACTATTACCAAAAATGTGACCGTACTTGGGAGATAGAGGGTATGAGGACAAAAAAAGGATACGTTTCCAAAAACAAAGTGGAGGAAAGAAGAAGCTGAGCTCACAAAATAAAATGATAAGACATCTGAATTAGACTCTTTCAAATGAGTCAAACAATATAACTTTGATGCTTTAAGTGAAAGAACAAAGAAAAAAAACAAATATTTCTAATGAAGCGAGTAGGAAATATATTTGTAAATGAGTTGAGGTGCCTAAAAGTTAGTATATTTTTTGTTAAGTTGAACTAAATAGCTCCCTCCACTGGTGAAGTTTAGGTAAACTTGCAGATGCCACTGCACTGAAATCCGGCCATGAACTCACTGACTCACTCGCTCGGACAGATGGATGTGGAAACCAAGAAACAAAACTTTGTAAGAGTCCTTTTGGCACAGAGTGTCTGCAGTAGGCGCAGCCACGATCCCATCCAGAGCATCAATAGCACCACTGTTAAAAAAAAATACTTACAAAACATTAGCGAGGCAGAAATTATGCAGTTGTCCACTAACAGTGCTTCAGGGATAGAGGGCAATAACTTCTCCGAAAATTACTAAACTCAACGTGATTGCTCCATAAAACTAAAAAAAAAAGAAAATCACTGCACACACACTGATTTAAAGGTGAGTCATGTTAAAGTGCATTCCAGCTCGCAACCCAGCAACAGTAGCCGGGTTACAAATGCTTGAATGTCAAACCTCAGTGCCACCTAGTGTCTAAATCAGACTGATATCAGACTTACGTGTTCATGGGCTTTTACTGTGGTGCTCCATCTTGTCCATTGAACTGAGTGAATATATATACCTCCAGAAAGTATTCAATAAACTGCATTATCACCTTGTCATAAAAGCAACACGGAAAAGTGCAACGTGACAAGAAAGATGTAAGATGAGTTTTAAGATGATGCTTCCTGAGTGCCGGGCAGTGCTACAAAGAAGCAAGCTCTCCATCTAGTGGATGTGGAGTAGAAGAAAATCATTTCCTAAGCATGAGAGCAATGCAAGGCTCCCTTTAGTATGTGATTGGTTACATACCTGACGAGAAGACAACACTTCTGTCTTGTGTTGAGCCCCGCTGATCACATGACCTTCCTATTGAACAAGCCTCTACATACGAGTGCGTAAATTCCAGTCTAAGCTGAATATTAGCAGCTTTGGACGTACAGGGGTCATAGGAAAAAGCAAAACCAGAGCCAAGCCACAAAAACCCTCTCGTGAATCATAATGTTTTCAAATGTCCATAACCATCTTGAACCCGTGTTTGAGTCAGTCATTTTGCTTTAATTAAGTGGCTTGAAGGAGCTTTTAAAGTATTTCCCGTGGATGTGTGTTTGAATCCTGATCACTGCAGAGGTACGCCCTCGGGCTACTCACCGCTCTCGGTGGACAGCCGGCTGTGGAACTCTGGAAACTGTGTTTCCACTGGGACGCTGATAGTGCGTCGCAGTAGGTGGACCTTGCATGATGCAGAACGCCTCTCCTGCAAAAACAAAAAACAAACAAAAAACGAGATCTGCTGAGAAACAGAGACACAGAAGGAGACTCTGGCACAGATAGAGTCCTGAATGGATTCAACAAAAGTCTCAGAGCAGATAGGACGCTAAAGAAGAGAAACGGTGGCTGTAAAACGTGTATAAATGCGCATAATAGTCACTGAGGTTCCTTATCTGAGTCGGTGTGGTTATTCCGGCCACCGTGTTCAGTGCCGTGTTAGTGACAAACCGCGCACAATAGCCGTAGTTGTCCTGATAAATGAGTAGTCACTGAATAAAACAGAGCAGGCGTTGGCAGCCCATCAGTCTGTGTCAGCCCGTATCTTCCTATAGCTTTTCTTACCGACTCCGAAAGATTAAATAGGGAGAACCAAAAAAAAAAAAAAAAAAAAGAAAAAAGGAACGTCTGTGGGGAGAAAGTGGCGAGTCAAACAAACGGAGAACGCGGCCTGATGTCCTCCAAGCGGAGTGATAATGGGCTTATCGAACATCCTCACACCTCTCGACTCGACGCAGCACCCTGTCTGCTTTCCTCTGTCTTCGTATCCATCTATTTATCTCTCTTTACTTCCCTCGTGGGACTTTAAGATTTAAGGACAGCTCTCGCTGAGACTTGGAGGTCTGAGCCGTAATGACTCGGCAATAAAAGCTGCAACTTGAACCCCTGTTCACTGCAACGACTTGCAAGTGTCATACACAGCGCAGTGCAGTATGGGCCAAACTCTTTTGATTCCGGTTTTGAGCTGGAACTGGGAGAATAATCTGTGGCCTTGTTAATGGTTTAATGATCATTCATCTCTCATTTTTCTAACTCGGTGACAGAGTAATAATTCATCTGAAGAGTGAGTGCATTCTACATTCAGACGGCTGAAATATTAAAAAGAGTGGGCGATAGACGACAAGTGTTTTAGCAAATCTGCACCAGTTTTCATCTGAAATATCAATTCTTTAGTTCACGCAGGCTGTATTTTAGCATTTTTCAGTTTTATAATTTGCATTTCTTCTACCCACTAGCACTAAAAAAAAAAAAAACCCCGATGTGAATAATCTCTGTGATGAGTATAGGTGAAGGTCAGAGAAGCAACGGGTGAGCACGGATGAATGAAAAATCCTCCGACTAAGTGGGGGGAAAAAAAAAAAAAAAAAAAATCAAGGCAGGAAAGTCGGAGTGAACTGCAGTAGAAGAGGAATGAACCCTCTCCCGCTACCGAACTCATTTGCATGTGATCCCGAGCGAGGCAGGAGCTGCTCGGAGGAACATCGGTGCCGCGCGGCGCAATGTGACTACACGGATGTATGAAGTCGGAAATAAATTAAAGCACATTGCGCAGATCAAAGCCAAATAAGTTTAAGTATTAAACTGCAGCTGTTCCTATTTAAATAAAAAAATAAATGAACTAATCCCGCACATTTTTTATGGAATAGTTGACGGAGGGAAAACACTGCAAACAGGAAGCGGTGATGTAGCTCTTCTAATTCAATTAAGATTATTGCTTTTGCCGTAAGCGCTGATTTGATTACATCAGTAAAGAAGGAATTTCAAACACCTGCATATCTCCTCCATTTAGCAGGATTTGTATTTGAACTGTTGACACCAGCGTGAAAAGGTCATGTGCTGTGTTTCAAATGGCGTACTTGTGCACTAACACTCACTATTTTGAGTGCATAAGTGCGCTCACACTTTCAAGTACAGAAACACGCGGTGCACGACAAGTACCAGAATGATGCACTCAAAACACCCTCAAAAAAAGAAGTGTGAAATGCTGGACACTTTCCACCCGAACTGGTCGCCATCTTGGCTCTGTCCAGGAAGGGGCGGGGCCACCGGCTTGAAGAGTTTTCAAATTAAGGCTCTGAGGAAGCTGCAGCTGTTCCTGAACACCACACAAAAATTGTTTTTGTTTTTTTCCACTATTGCTGCTGGAAGAAAGAATCCGTGTGTTTACTGACTGTTAAACAGAGGGAACAAAAACACGTTCATTTCCGCGTAAAATAATTAAAGCTGCAGCTATTTTGGCGGGCGATGCGTTCACATGCTGAGGTCATTTCCTGTCGGTGCAGAACGACAGTGTGCGATTTGTAAAAACACTACCCTGTCAAAATTCCGGCACTACACAAGTAAGAGTCCGAACATGGAAAAGCACTATTTAGTTTGTCATTTGGAACACAGCAATAGTCTATAATCATGAGCGCCCTCTAGTGGCAGTCATGTGTAGCTCAGACATGTAGATATAGCTCTCCTGGATCTCCGTGCACACAGTGGAGCTCCATAAGCCCGAGGAGGAGTTTGAACGCTTCACAACAGGCTGAAGGTGAAAATGAGAAAAGTCGCAGAAAGCCCTCTGGAATCACACCTTGTCTTTCTGTTTTATTACCTTTTACAAGGAAGCCTAGAAGAAATGCAACGCGCCTGCTGAATGTCAAGATTGTTATCCCCTGACTTTTACAGAATTCACTCCGTGTATTATTCATTTGGGCTCTCTGTGTGTTTGTCTTGTGATTAAGGAAGTGTCACATTGCCTGCAAAAACAACCAAGGGCCAAATGCACTTTCTATTACAATGGCAATACCAGGATCAGCTGATTTTAATTATATGACTCTTTAACTTGATATATGTATATTTTTTTTTAATCACGTCTCTCTCATTGTGTTCACGAACCATAAATGTGAGGAGGAACAGGCCTGAAGAGACAAACTGACTGAAGGAGAGTGTAAAAGTAAGAAAGTAAAACAAAAACAACATGAAGAGGGATACAAACAAAGAGGCAGACACAAGGGTTTGCTACGAAACCCCGTAAGCAAACTTCTTCACAACCGGTGATCAATCAGAACTTTTGTTCAGAGACTTAAAGTCTTTGTTTACACATAGATTTTTTTCCCCCCTCCTCTCACTTTCTCTTCACTCGAGTATTTGCTGACAGTGATATAAACACAAACCTCTTATTTTTACTGTTGGATAATACATCTTTTCAAATTTAAGTATGACATTTTGTTTTTCATGACTACAATTCAGTTTGACCCCAGGACATACGAGTGGGATTATAAGTGTAAGCATCTTATTCATTATGATTAATAGAGTTGTGTTTCCTTCCAAAAATGTCTCCTGCTTGCTGAATATATGCCACCTTTAAAAATGTAATCATATAATACAGCCTAATTGTCTCGTGCTTCTCTCAGACGCCGGAATTCAAATGATAAAATCGTCTGGAGTCACTTCCTGCATCTGTTTCAAATGAAAAGCCCTTCAACATTTCACGCTGTTGAAGTTTTTCCACTTCTAGCCTTGTTACTGTAATAATTGAAATAGTTGTCCACTTGATTAAATAAACTGACGTTGTGGACATTAACAATATATTCTAATATCTTTAAATCACTGTCGAAATTTGAAATCTCATACTGATGATGCCGGTCGATATAGACATCAAAGTGTGATTAAAGAGAGTTCTGGCACTTGCTATTAAACCAGGAGAAATGCCTGCAGTAATGTGGGCTGCATGAGTCGGATGAGCATTAATTAAGCTTTATTTTTTTGCTACCAGTGCTGAATCTCTCCCTTTGTGAACGAGTACAAAGCCCAATAATTCTGACATAAAGTAAGGAGCGACTAAAACAACTACATCGACACAGACGTCCCTTAAGTGCACATAAATGTTTGACCTCGTGTGTCGGATTGCTTGTTCTTCCTGACTCATTCTCCCAGCGCATGTTTATCTGTCTGAACCGCATCGCACCTCTATCTGGAACCAACCATTAAAAGACTGCATCAGTCTTCTGACTTGCAGTTAGCTGACATGACAGAAATCCAGCGACGCTCCAGATGACCTTTTCCGAGTCCGGGTCTCCAGATGGACGCATTTTAAAAGCTGTTGTTTTTTTTTGTTGTTGCCGTGAAACAAAAAGCACTGGAGTGGAAAAGGCTGCCAGTGGGTTGATGTGAAATCATTCCTGCCTGCAATTATTGCTCTATTTCAGCGTGGCATACCTCAGTAATTGCAAACAAAGAAACACTGGAGCCACGCTGTTCTCCATAGTCACGTCGGTGTATTGAAAAGGATTTGGAAAGTCCAATAACTGTGGGATGTCCGATCGCTTTTGTGATTGTGAAGCAAGCAAAACTAAGAGATCATAGAAAACTTAGATTTCCTCAGAGGCAGTGCTCTCTCCCTGTCGGTGTTTGAAGTCCTTCCAAATCATCGAAGCAGGTTTGAAATAGGCCGCGAGACTGGAATTTTGTTTGTTTCTGAGAGTTCTCAGATTGTGGCGTTAGTTGAAGCTCAATCATTTGATGTCTCATAACGTCTTAGCTTGCGTACTGAAAATATTCTGAGCATCCTGCATGTTCGAACAAGAGTGTGGTGAAACAATTAATTTCACTTTTTTGAAAAGTCACCTGCAGTCATTACATATTATGATTTTTGTGCAGTCATCCAGGCTCAGCCACAGGCAGATTATAATATTGACACCCATAGCAGGAGGCGCATCTAGATGAGGGAGAAATGTTAGAGGGAGCAGCTCTCATGGAGTCACGTTAAAAGTCAGGAAGGAATATAAAGAAGTGACCAAGCTTGCTGTCATTTGTCTCTCCAAATTAACAGAACAGCAAGGAAGATCAATCAAATACTGTTTTCATGAGGATGATTTTGTAATTGTTAAATTCGGTATATAGTAACTTTACCCAGTAAGAGACTTCGGCCCCGCTGTGGCTCAACCCGGTACTACAACAAAACCAAAACACATTTTCAGACTGTTACACTGCATATCCCTCTTGTTTTTAACATATCTTTGATCATATGAAATGAATCACAATAAGCAAGAGTGAAATTTGATATTAACACACATATATAGGCGTTATGGTTATATCAGGTTATATACACATTTATAGCTTTATCTTTAATAACTTTTAGGATACACAATTCAAAAACGTAATTTTTTTTATTGTCATTGCTTTGAACTTTGGACTATTTCACTTTTTTTTTTTTTTTTTAACCCATTCATTTCTGTAGTCGTTCTGTGGGTATGTTGAATATGAGCTCAGACAAGGCTGCTTAACAAGGACACGCTGTATACATTTTGTTTTGCACGAACAACATCATTTAGATTACCTCACTGACTCCCGATGCCTTTTGATCTCACAGGAACTTGCGTGATCTGGAGCGACACTAATCAAAAACAACGGAGGCAAAGAGCAAGACTCTGCGGTCTGAATTCAAATGTGGAATAAATGATCGCAACGGGAAACACGGGACACGGATTCAATTCAGAGGGTGTTGTGAAACGAGCGAAACGGAAAGTAGGGGGCGAATGATGCTTTGGAAAAGAAAGGAGGAGGAGAAGAAGGAGAACAGGCTGGGGGAAAAAAAACAATGATGACACAGACGGACGTGACAGACAGGAGACTGTGCTGTCTGCTCTCACCGCCTCCTCTTCGTTCAGAAGCAGCATCTGACAGTCAGCGAGCACACAGTACTTCGGGTTCCACGCAGTTCGCTCTTCGCAGGAATGACCACGCGACATCCGGTGCCTCGGCGGATACCGCGCATCTAAAAAAAAAAAAAAAAAAAAGGGAGGCGAAAAGAGAGAAGAGACGTAAAGAGTTGTAAAAAGTAGAGAAAAGACAAATCGCAGTCGGTGGTCGGGGCTCTTGGTAATTGGGTGGAATGAAGAGTAATAAGTTGTTAAATCCTTTGAAAAAAAAAAAACCAACCCCAGAATGGAGGGATGAAAGGGGGGCAAGATGGAGTGGACAATTAGGGCTTTTTGTTTAATGGGCCCTTCATCGATGAGAAAAGAGAATTGCTTTTCAACTTGGGCAAATAACTGTTTTGCTCAGCGAATGCAAACCCCCCCCCCCCCTCTCTTTCTAATTGGAAAATGCCACCGAAGAGGTAATGACTACCTCAGGCTCTCCATGTCGTTTCTTTTTTTTTTTTTTTTTCATTTTCCTCACTTCAATCATTCTTTGGATGTCAGGTGAAGAGCGGAATAAATTTAAAAAGAAACTGAGACGGGTAAAATTGGCTTTTTCGAGCATCTGCAATAAATAGCTGACATAAATCTCAGAAAAGCACTACATATACTTTAAAAAAAAAATGTATTATTTCCCTTCCACAGGAAATACAATCCATCAAATCTCACACATGGGTAACTGTTACAGAGACACAGTTACTCTGTCAGTCAAACACACAGCATATTCCTGGAGTTTAATCACAGATGAGTTTTGTGGAACAAATCCTCATTAGTATCTCAGCTATGCTCTCTGCACACCAAGGAAATGGATTTCTGTGGCTAAATTTAAACAAATTAGTCGGAGGCAAATTCCTGTTTCTTTTATACAAAATATTCTCAAACCGGATGTGTTTTTTTTTAACTCTGTTCTTGGAAATCTAAAGCTGGAAAAACATAAACATAAAGCTGTGTCTTTCAGACACTCTTCAGTCATGGTGAGTCACACAGGGAATATTTAAGGCGCTGAGATGCATTATTCAGAGGTCTTGATGCACTGACATGTTTTTGTCATTTATTTTAAGCTCCTTTACAATGTTGTGCAATTAAGAGCTCATTAAGAGCTCCTGTAGATTCGTCGCATGACTGTGTTGAAACGCACACGTTCGGTCAACTTAAGGCTCGTCACAACTTTGCTGGTTGTGTCTCTTTGATCATTCTCTCTCTTCGTGCCCTGATAGACTCTTTAATGGCGCGGCCGCGAGCGCACCGACACATTAATGCACAAACATACGCACGGATGCAGCACCTGCGTACGGCACCCGTGTGATCAGCTTACAGTCACGCAGTGGACAGCAGCAGGTCAAGCACACACAGTTTTTCCATTTCGCAGGGCGTCTTTGGAGACAGGTTTGTAATCCCGGCGATGATTAAATTATGCAATTCATAATCAGCTTTGCGAGCTTTAGAATTATGAGAGGAAAGAGGTAGACGAGGGGACGGACGGGCAAGAAAGACAGAAATGAAGGATGTCTTTTGACGGATGGAGCTTCATTTCCTTCGATAAAGCAACAGGGAACACGGAGCTCAAACGAGTCACTCTCGTGGTGTAAATCTCTCCACAAACACAGCTGTCTACTTCAATAGAGTCGAGGACAAACCCCCCCCCCCCCCCCCCGCATACATATCACTGGCAATGCCATTAAAAACAAGGCGAGTTTAGCCGTGCACCACCTTTTTCAATCAGGTCTGACTGAGTTACAGACACACCCAAGGACTGCTCACTGATGCGATATAAATTATATGGATTTATTTCATGGCCTTGCTGATTTATTGATCAGCCTTATGGCAGGTACATATTCAGTCACTCAATATGATACTGCCGTCCTCACAGCAACACACTCCCAGCTTCAAGGCTCTATAAGGCAAGAAAACTCCACAAAGTCGAATTTTAATTAACTAATTAAGAGATAATTAGGCTGATGCTTATTCTGATAGCCTTTCTGGAAACAAATGCCCACATTTCTTGCTTCTCAGGCCTTTGTAAGGTTGTCAAATTTGAGTATCTACTCTTTGCACAACAAATGGCATTAGTACAATCCCCTTATGATTTGCTACTATTTAGCCCTTCAACAGAAACTTCTTTTTTGCATCAGCAGCAGCAGCTGAGAATCACATACAAGTTAGAAGAAGTTAGTTTATCATGAAAATGTTTAACCTAAGAAATGCTTTCTGGAGCCTAAGTGAAACTCACGGTTAACGACAGCTGCATGTAAATGTCAAAGATGTTTGTAGTGTTAAAACTGTTCACTATATTGTATGTGGTGCTGGAATGAGAAAATAATTCATGTTAAAGAACCACAATTGGAAAGAGATGCTTAACTGTTTGGGGTATTTTAATCTTTGATACCACACATAAGGTATAGTATAGGCTTTTTATTTCGGACATTTCATATCGCTGACACTTTAAGTTAATGTATGACAAAGTTTTAGGGTATTCAGATCATCCACAAAATAGACAAAATAGAAAGAAACTGTCAAAATAACAACTTTTCAGACATACAGCTCAGTGCAAGACTAAATCCAAAACAGGCACCACTAAACAGCAACACGATTTTGAGGGTGACCCAAAGAAGTGTTTTTTATGTAAGAACTTGGAGCCAAAAAGACAATGTGACTCTCACACTGTGGTAACAAGCCAAGTGCCTCATCTTTGCATGAAAACACGAGAACAGGGATGTAGAAAATGTTGTGGTCGGATTAGCTTGAAAAATCTGGCTCTAACAGAAGACCATTTGTTCCCTGAAACAAGCTGGAGAGTGCAACACGGATGGGTGTCTGCAGGCAAACAAAGTGAAGCATTTCGGAACCTTCCCTGCAGGTTTGAGATGCATTTTTTTGCAAAAGGAGTTGGGACTGTCGCTACAGTTTGGTGCCCTCCTCAATGCTGAGAATTACAGACAGCTTGTTATCCATCACAATACCACCAGGGAGGCATGTGATCTGTCCAGAAATTTATTCATCGGCATGACAACAGCCCCAAATCCACAGCCAGAGCCATAAACAACTGTCTTCAGTGATAAGACCATGGAGTCCTGTAACAGATGGCGTGGGCCCCCGCAGAGCACCGATATCAACATCATCAAAACAGAAGCAACTGAGATGGCCTAAATACAAAGAACTGAGACTTGTTTGCCAGGAAGCTGGAACAACTGTACACAAATGTACTGAGGGGAATTGCTGCTGTTTTTAAAGAAGAGGGTTGGTCACGCCACGTGTTAATTTGATTTAGCTTTCTCTTATCGCAACTGCATGAACTTCACGGCATTGTTTTGAAAGCATCCTCGCTTTAGATCATTTTTGGCCACACACCCGCCTGAGTTGCTTGCATTGAAGTCACAGAGGGGACGAGAGGCTTCCCTGTGTGCAGCCTACCAATAGGCTGCATGCGAAGTGTTTAGGAAACTCTTAAAAATTGTAGCGTCTACTGATAGTCGACATGTCAGTTGTTTAGCAAACATTGGTAAATTGTAGCATCCACATCTGAGGTGTTTAGAAATCAAATTGTAACCATAACCTAAAAAAATACTTTGAAACTTTGATAAATTGTAGCGTCTACCTATAGTCTACATCTGAGGTATTTAGGAAACATCGATAAATGTTAGTGTTTATCGACAGCAAAAGCGTTTAGGGAATTCGGGAAATTGGACCATCTACTAATAATCTGCATGTGAGGTGTTTAGGAAACATTGGTAAATTGTAGCATCTACTGATGATGAACACGTCCGGTATTTAGCAAACATTGGTCAATTGCAGCGTCGAGACCTGAGGCGTTTAGGAAACATCTGTAAGTTGTGGCGTCTACTGATAGTCTACATCTGAAACATTTAGGAAACATCGGTAAATTGCAGTGTCTGTCGTCAGTCTACACATAAAGCGTTTACGGAACGTCCATAAATTGGACCATCTACTGATAGTCTGTATGTGAGACATCTGGGCAACATCATCACATGATAGCATCCGCTGACATTTGAGGCATCTCGGAAACATTGCTAAATTGTTGCATCTACCGAGAGTCTGTCTGTGAGGTCGAAAAAACATAACCTGGGTTACACTCTCCCTCCCTCAACTGCATGAGTCTCTTTGTGCACATCGATTACATCCCGACACCACGAGTGAATTCTCTTTTAAGTCTGCTTTCTTTGTGTTTATGTTACCTTCGATTGTGAGGCAGTTACGTAATCGAGCATGTTTTCCTGAAGCTCAAATGAACAGCAGGGTAACGAGGCAATAGATCAAGTATTCATTGTGTGTGTGTGTGTGTGTGTGTGTGTGTGTGTGTGTGTGTGTGTGTGTGTGTGTGTGTGTGCTTTGATGTTTGAAATCACAGTGTCATGGATGAGTGTGTTTCACCCTGTGTGTAATAGATAAGGAGCGCTCCAATCAGATAAAGCTAGATGCTCTAATTAAACTCAGATGACGAGTTTGGCCACATCGTATTTGCATCTACTCCTAGCCATGGTTTGCTGCTCCTTCCTGTGTTTCACATAGTAACGGCTCACTGAGAGGATCAATCACTGCACAATATTAGCATTTTATTCCCCCTGCATCAATAGCCGTGCTTGGCAATGCAACAATAAACCTCACTTTTCAGCAGCTGCTCCAGAGTCCCTCCCGCCGGTTATTGATAGAACACATATAAAAAGCCCTAATGGTTTTAGATCAATACTTTAAGTTTGGTGGAGATGACTCACAAACATGTTTCTGAAATATTCTTGTTTCAGTCCCAATGTAGTGAGTCAGACATAAAAGAAAATGGGAGAGAGGAAGAAGCTCAAACACAGGAGATGTGAGACGGTACGTAGGCCGGCTTGTTGAAATACCAAGTAGACTCGGGCTGGAGTGTAATCTGACAAAAACTGTTAGCGAGGTCTTAAATTTAACTACTTTTTTCCTGGATGTTCTAGGTTGTTCGAAGTTATTGACTTGCAATCCCGTAACAGTCTGTGCACCAACGACTCCCACATAATATGGATTTCGGCCTACCAGCTCACCTGAATCAAATTTAGTGGAGTCTGATTTTGAAGTTTGGCATATTGGGTGAAGATTCGTTTCTAAGGACAGATTTCTCACCGCACAAAGTTTGGCCTTTCTGGAGATACCATCGCCTGTTTTTATTAAGTTCCACCTTACACAAGCTTAAGACATCGAAAAGCTCTTTCTCATGGAGACCTTGCCAAACACGGGTGTAAATAAATCGCATTGCTTTTCGGCTGCATTGGATTAACGTGGACCTTCCAATTAGTCAGCATATGCTGACTAATTGGAATGACTTCGACCAAGTGGCACTACGTCCCGCCCACCAATAGCCGTAACCTGACTGTGCCACAGTCCTGTCAGTCAACCCCCCCCCCCAAAAAAAAACAAAAACAAAAAAAACACAGCTTTTTAAAGCTTATTTTCTAAATAATGACAGGATTATTTTCAGACGGACGCCCAGAAAACTAATAAGAAGGAGCGACGTTAGCTGGCAAAACCGAGATGACTCGTGGAAAAAATGTATTGATTTAGAATTATATGAGACTAGTTGAATGGGAGTCTATGGAGGCTTTTTAGAGCCAACCTCTGGTGGCACTCGGTCGTATCGCAGCTTAAGGCACTTCCGCATCTGCCTCATTTTTCTGACTTGAGATAAAATTATGTTCAGAAATCGGGTTAGTTTGATGTTTGCCTGTGTTTCATGTACAAGCAGTTCTACAACGCAATGTTTAAACTTTCAGAGATAGAAAGTGACGGCGACTGAACAAGGTGGTATGTGCTCATCATAAACCGCTGAAGAAGCACTTAGGAAGAGATGCATCCATTTGAGTAGGAAGTTATAAATCCTGCCTGTCTACATGCTGCTGGCGTATGCCCTGATGCAGCTTTGAGGGATTTAGAGCTCACGGATTGGTTGCAGTGCTAATGGAAAGCTTCATCTTCTTTTCTGCTCATACAAAAGCAGCACTGCAAAGGTCACAAGGTAAGGCCACATGCAGAGACGGTGATTGAACCTCCTCTCAGAGCTTTCTGGAAATGCCATGCAAGCGAATTAATGCCAGGGGTTTGCTGGGGACTTTAAGTTTGCTGCCACCAATCAAAAATTAAGTAGAAGTAACAAAATTTGCAAAATAAACAAGAGTTTTGCAATCTTTTCTTAACATGAATTGAAATGAAATTCCACAAGCAGCATTTCTAGTTGTTGACAACTACCTCTGACAACTGCTTGTTTGCACTCATGGACTAAATGGTCTCACTGAATCATAGCTGTCAAGTAACAGGCTCAAAGAGATGGGAGAATTTAATACACTCAAGGAGTATGAAGATCCCAACTGGCGTGAGGCCAGAAGAGCTGTGTCAACCAGTCACTGGTACAAAGAAGCAAGCTGGCAAAAAGAAGAAAAATCTCTGTAGTTCTCTGCTTATTAGTGGTATTACTAGAGCCAGATTCACTGGGTGAGTCTATAGGTCTGACCACGTGCCACTGGGGATCGTATTCAGTCGTCTTAATTGCTGCAGACCTGGGGATAATTTTGAAACCTTTGAAAAAACAATCTGCGTTGTCCACCATATGAGAAATGTTATTCGCCGTAAATTTATTACCCCCACCGTCGTTGGAACTATATTTCGAAACAAATGCTTGACTTCAAAGTTATCGGCACCCTGCTGGTCGCTGATTAGTCTGCCCTTCATAGTGGCTGAGAAAACCTTAACGCGTTCAAATGGGTTAATGGGTTCGAATGAGGTCGTATTTACCGTGTACACAAGAAGAGTCCATATAAACAGCACCCATCATGAGTTGTGACGTGTTTGCTGACGTTTACAGAAATGGCATATTTGTTTGTTGGATGTTAAGCTAATATATTGCAATTCTAGTCACGTAGAGTTTGTCTTCATAACTTATAATAGCCTACATCTGAGGAAAATGTTGAACTTTCCAATGGCCTCATCTTTTGCCTCTGTCTCTCTGCATTTCCTGCATTACGTTACCCCCTAACCCCCGGTTAGCTTATAAAATTAAAATTGTTAGCCTCTGTTGCTTCTAGACACCATCCATATTGTCTTTGCCGAGCAACGGTGTTTTTACGGCTTAACCACTTGAACGCCAAGCATACGGTGCACACGACTTCCCCTGTTGTAACCACGAGCTCACGAGTTCCATTTAAACGCAGCTTATTACCACAACGAAAACTGAAGTTTCGAGCAATAGGTGGGCGGATCCAGCCTGCTTTTGAAACGTGCCATAAATATAAAGCCCAAGCAATGTGGTGGCATTTGGTCGTAATGTTATAATATAATCTGCAATTGGAGCTCCGTCAAATTAGGACATAATCAGAGATAATTTCTCTCCATGTGGAATTGTTCAAGTTGTAACGAATCCCTGTAACTATACTAAACAAGCTAACAGGAAGTTGTTTCTGATGCAGATACAATGCTGGAAACTGACCAACTGACAAAACAAACATGATACAAAGACAACAGAATGTCATGTACCGACCTATCATCACCCCCATAAAATATTTGTCTGCATAAAATAGCATGGCATAAAATATTGCTATATCTGTAGAGGGAAATGCTGCAACTCTCCAGTTACCTTTAAAAGAATCAACATGTATCATACTCACAAAACAAGATTACAAAACACCACTTGGGCGATATTAAATGTAGCGCGTTAAATCCACCGGTACAACCTACCTCTCACTCACTCACTTTTTATTAAAATCTTTGATTTCTTCACTGCAGATCTTGCAGTCACTCAGTTTTTTATTTTTTATTATAGCATGATGTTGCTTTGTATTTGTTTTCGGTTTTATTGTGGATATTAAAATATCCAGAAGAAATATGGTTTTAGTGTTATCAGAAGTGACCTTCAAAGCCATCAACAACTGTGATTTGTATAAGAATAGATTACAACAGCATATGTTGTGTAATACAGATCAGATCACATTCTTGAAGTTTGAACCTTTAGAGATTGGATCAAGAAATATCAACCATTGACTTCCCGTCCGTACTATCTACATACACAAACGATGCCATAGGTTTAGACGCCAAAAACCACATGGTTAGGTTTAGGAAAAGATCATGGTTTAGGTTAAATGTCACATGGTAAAAATGTTTAGGTACCAAAAGAGTTTAGGATAGAAATAAGTATCATTAGATAAATAATCTTACATACTTTACCCAAGTTACTTTATGTACATTGTGCAAGTTAAATAAAAAAAAGTTCTGCTTTGAGAAAAATAACAAGGAATCAGTAATCAATATAACAGTAACAATGAATTAGGGGAAAAACCTTTTGATATGTTGCACCTGTATCTGTCTTTTTGATTTTAACACGAGCGCTAGCGAACATTTGAAACAGTCACACACTGTGATTGCACAGATGGCAGAGGTGGCTGTTAGTGTGTCGGTTCCTCCTACTGTTTCAGCTGGCAACACCTGTTTTCAGTCAGGCTGATTGGCTCGTTCGTTGCTCTCGCTCATCGTCCCTCACTCACAGACACAGAAACAGAGAGCGACAATTGGCTACTTCATGGGACCAGTTTATGGACTAAAATATTTGAATGAAAAATGTGGCCCAACATGTCTGTTTGTTATGTTCTCTGAAGAACAATTGGGCTGCGGAAGAAAGACAAGACAACAAACAATGCATAATAAAACCTACGTAATCCAGGAGGAGATGATACCCCGCGTACTACAGACTCAAACGTGTCAATAAGTGAAAGTTTTGATTTAATTTTTTGAATGCTTCTGACTTTGAACTCCGATTCCCTTCATTTTCATGCTTTGACATTATAGCAGGTTTGAAGTTTTGAGTCACGTCTCTGAGCTTGTGAGTGGGAGTAGCAGAGGTAGGGCAACACTCAACTGTAATGGAGGATGTTTTTGTTACGTACAAACTGACCCAGACTTTGAACTCTCTCAGTAGCTGGTTCTTTTTTTCTGGCCCCTCTGTCAGGAAGGAAAAGCCATAATGTTGAACTTTATGACTGAGCTGCTTTACTCGGGAGATAGCTGAGGCAGACTGTTTAAAAGTTAGTTAAGCGAGGACGGTGATATTTATCAGCCACTGATCTGTTAATAACCCCAAAACACTGAAAGTACTCTTGAATTGTGTAACTGGACACACAAATTTGATAATAAGATGGAGGACACAGATGGTTGTGATGCAGCTGGAGGTATTGCAGAAGTCTTGTCCCTAAAACTTCTGGCACAACATCCTAAAATGTCCATGCCTCAGCACTAATTCCATTGAATTTACAGTATAGCCTAAAATCCTTTGCAAGCCTTGTCCCAAATACAATTCATTAAGAAAAGACATGCCATAAAAAGATGAATAATGAAACTAGAAGTACTTAAAATTAAATAACAGCGAAAAATTCCTGATCAGCTCTGACGACACGCCTGATCACTTTAATAACGGCTTTATATGGAATTTAAAACATCTGATGAAGGATTATTTTAACCCTCAGTTCCATCCACCTTTCGAGCAGAAGATGTTAGTTAAGTGGATAGGTAAGTACGCGCAATGCAAACAAATATACCATCTGTGCTACTTTTATTAGTTTCTTTTGGCTTTATCGACCTACAAAAACATTTTCTCAGCATATCACCTCATTAGTAAAAAAAAAAAAAAAACACAACATCTCTACACCATGTCTGGAAATAGTATTTGTAGGAGGTAATATATAAAACAAAATGTCAAAACAGGTATTTGACAATTTTTTAGTAATAATGAGTTGCTTTGTGACTGTTCGTACATGGTAGACCTTTCTATTCAATGACTACAATTTAGTTTGCCACAAAAGCATAGAAACTACAAACATATTTGGTTCTTGGTACAGATTAATCTCCAATCTTGGATAATGATGAGCTATGAAATTGAGGTCTGCTATAACTATAAATAAATACCTTCAGAAAGAATGTCAGCACTCAGAATAAGAAACCTTTTTTTTTTTTTTTTTTTTTTTTTTAAGTAAAATCTAAAATCTTAAATACAAACTCTGGAAGTTAATGTTCATTTCATCTTTCTTAGTGGGGCAAAGTCATTTCTCATCAGAGCCTTCTGAAGCTGAAATAACTCTAATGCATAATGTAGATAAAGGCAGTTTGGTGATGTTACAAGTAAAAGCACTCATAAATATATTGGCTTTTCTTTTTGTTCATTATGCATACTGTTGTTTTCACCTTAAACCCCTGCTGCTACTGAATCAAATTGATATATTTTTCATCAAACACGATAAGAAAACTGAGATTTTTGATTTCCTGGGGTACGAAACACTGTTGATCCTACAGGAAAAGGGATTTAAAATGGACAACCGGTTCCCTCAAAATTGCTCCAATGTTTTTATAATTATAATTCACTCACCCTTTTTGAAATTCTGACTCAGGTGTCGTGTGGCTGCCTCTCGCTTCAGGCAATCAGGCTCAATTGCTGGCACCTGCTCGTCTCCAATATAAGCTCAGTTCATGCGGTGTTGTGCTTCTGGTCTCGGTGCTACCTGGCTGATATGTGTGTGGGATGCAGATGTTTAGTGGGCTAAAGCATGTTAGAATAGTTCAGGTTTCAGTGGGGATGAAATGCAAAGTTTGTGTTCAGGGTCCTGTGCTGTACAGAGGAGTTATTTATATTCTGTTGTCCCAGGATAGCTCTGCTGCTTCTCTCTGGAAGCGTAGTTATTTAAGGGACAATGTTGCACCTCTTCAAGGCGGACCAGGCTTTCCATCTAGCTGTTGGTCCCTGTGGCAGCTTGAGAGGGAATTAGTGAAAATTGAATTTATATGGACAACATCAAGGTTTTCTTTTTTCTTTTCTTTTTTCCCACCACTGTGGCCATTTAACTTTCATGTTTTTACATCCCACAAAGAGAAAAAAATATCAAGGATACAAATACCACTGCTGACAAGACCAAATAAGGGGTATATTTAACAATATACCTCCCAGCAGAACTAGCAGACAGCTCAAACTGCAAGAGCTGAAGCCAGAGTGTATGTACTCGTAGTGTTTAATGCATCAGTTCTGGAAAAAATAAATAAAAGGTTATTCTTGAAATGGACTTGGTTTTTCATTTTTGTTTCCCAGTGTCATCGAAGCAAATATGTTTCGTGCTTTCATCGGACGTGCTGATGTTTTTTGAGTAGTTTCTTTTAATTTTGTCACACGCAGTCTAATATTTGGTCAGAACAATGTGTGTGTCTCTCTCGTCTGCTCCTTATACTTTTCTGGGAAAATGCAGCTTTGTTTCTTTTTTTCCCCCAGGAAATGTTTGTTGCCAGTTATTTTCAGAGCACTTTGGCTCTTTTGATGAAGAGTTTTTCACATTGAAACTATTATAGAAACTATGCCAAGGCAATCAGGAAAAAAGGATTGCCTTCAAAAATGGAAACCAGAGTAGCATGCAGCTGAAGTGCATGTTTCGGATGAGGCCGAGAGTGAATGTTGTTTACCTGTCTCGCATTAAACGAGTCGTCATCCTGATGGTTTGCATCTTTTTTTTTCTTCCCTTTTTAACTAGCGGTGAACCTTCACACTTCTCTCTTGCACTCGCACATTATGTAATCCTGTCTGCCAATTACTATTGTCACCGCTGTAGGCAAATAGAACACACTTAAAGGTAAATTATGCCTTCGTTCTTCATGCTGAGATTGCACTACTAATAGCAGCCATCTGTCTAAGAAGCCTGTGAAGTACACCGTGTGTCTGCACCACAGTCACCTCGGAGCTGTGCGGTCTGCCGTCGGTGCGCTCGCATAGGTGAAGTGCAGCAAAGGTTGATGTGAATCAAGCTGAAGTGAAGGATATATAGATAACGATTTCACCTGGGAGCTCGGATGAAGCCGGTGATGGGTGTCAGGTGCCGGGTCAGAACAGGAGTGATGTGTCAGTAAATCATGAGCAACGCTGTGGCAGCCGCAACAACATTATGTTTTGTCTTCCGGCTGTCACTGGTAGGCCTACAACATGGAGTCCAAATTATTATTATTATTATTATTTTGTCATTTAAACAAACTCCAAATGTGAAGTCTCCATTTTTAGAGCACAATGAAGATAATCATTGACTATTTCGGTCTTAACGTCATCTTAAACATCTTGAACATGGAGAGAGAATCAGGGTCAGAGCGAAACATCACGGTCTTTTGTAATAAAGCTAATGTATAATCAATGAAAATATATTGGAATGCACTTATAAATGCCTTAAGATAAGTTATAAATAGTAACACTGTACTTTGAGATGCATATAAATGTACTTATCTGCTAAATATACATTAGGCTTTTCCTTTTGAGTTATTGTGGGTAATGCTAAATGGCTTGAAAGTAAAGGGTTAACACTCAGTGTTTCATGTTCAAGTGGCAGAGAAAATGGCACTATTGGTTTCTATACTTGTTAAAGATTCCCATTCTTATAATTCAAAGGCATACGTGCCATTTTTGTTTTGTCTTTTTGACCAACTAGCAAGCTAGAACGGGTTATTAATTTAACTTCATCCCCAAAGCATGCGTCACAAATACATGAATTAAATGTCGGTCAAGTCCGCACCAAATTAGCTGGATATTTACAAGCTTAAGATGGGTAACAATTAATAAATACGTTTTGTGAATAAGAACTGTAATAATCAGTTTTGTTTATTTTTGTTTTCCCCCGCACCGTGCAAAGTCTCACTTGCTGCACAAATTAATGTACTTTGGAGAAATGCACACATTGAGTAGCCTTAATGAGGTTGACGCTTCCCGACGCTGTAATTCTCAACACATTTGAGAGTATTATCTAACCTCCCAGTGAAGTAAACCTGACTGGAACATGAACTGATACCTCTGGGCTATCCTTTCACTGGTACCAATCAGATGGATTACATAACCAGCGGAAGATGAGTGTGAACAATCCAGTTCCCAACTCAATACATGGGCAGGATCATCCTCATCACCAAGGATAACTATCAACCTCCACGGGGCCAAAGCACGGCACGTGGAAACGCACTCCTCTCTGCCTAAGCTGCACAATTTTGATCTTACCACAGTTCTGAAATTTCCCATATGACCTGTATCTCCATTTAAAACAAAAAACAAAACGGCATCCAATTCACATAGTTACACTATTAGAGGAAACAAAACCACACTTTATACTTTGTGTCAATTAAACACTAAACACAGAGTTGAGGGAAATTGAGCAGATTCCAGCCAAAGAAGCACAAGCCTTGTCATAATATCTAGGTCAGAAGAATACAATATTCTCTAGTCCACATGCACTTTCACAGCTGCGCTTTGAAAGTGAGGCAGTCGTAGTAGCAGGAGCTACTCCACCTCAATGGATTCCTTCAGCAGTGCCATATGGAAAACAAAACAAAAACAAAAGGCACAGCTCCTGTTTTCCACAATAACAGTAATCACGCTTATCACCTCCCTTATCGCACAACACATGAGCACACATAAGAGGAAAAGAAACAAGCAGGAGAAAATGGACCGATGGATACAGAGAGGGAGAGACTGGGATGAGAGAAGCCGGTATTTAACACTGAAATAAAGAGGGAAACAAGATATAATGATGCAAGGAAAAGATGACAGGAAAGAAATGCACATCTCATTTTGCATTTACCTGACGGGGAATCACAGGACATGCTATCTTGCTGCTGCATCTTGAATGCTTTGCTCCAGTGTGAGCGTTTTGTGTGTGTGTGTGTGTATATGTGTGTGTGTGTGTGTGTGTGTGTCCACCAGCTGGAGAGCGAGCGAGAGAGTGATAGCGAGAGAGAGAGATAGCGAGAGAGAGCGAGGCATCACGCCTCACTGTGTTGTGATGACGGAGTCTGTGGAGCGGCTCAGGGAGCGAGAGCAACACAACCAGGAAGAAGGTGTTGGAAGAACAAACGAGCCCCCCTTTTTTTTTTTTTTTTTTTTTTTATTACTTCACCAAGTGTCTCCAATCTCATTCTCAATTTCTTCCCATCCTTCGGTCACAATTGCCGCCAAAGTGGATGTGTACGTCTCGCACAAAGTACATGTACTGCAGATGGAGATTTATGAGGTTACGCAGAGGCAGGGGACGATGGGAGGAGCGTGAGGACGGAGGGGAGTTATAGAGATTGAAGAAGGAGGTGCTGAGGAGAGGAAGAAAGCAATCACCTCTTAGTGTAGGCTTACTCACTCAGGCACTGAGTCATTACTCTTCCCTCCCCTCTGCGTAACCTTGCAATGCAGAACACTAAACCAATTCGAAGCTTGTGTGTACTACATCAGTGTGCGGCAGATCTAATCTGTGAATTTGCAGCTCAAATGGCATAATGCCAGTATGTCTACATGAGAACACATGAGAAATCCACAGACGCATAGTTAACTCGGCTCACTGTAATGTGATAATATACTTGTGTGTTCATTTCAATTCAATTTTATTTATATAGCGCCAAATCACAACAGAGGTTATTTCATGGCACTCAACACGTCAAAGTCTTTACAGCAAGACTTTACCTCCAACAGAGGGAAGGAAAAATTCCCTCTTAACTGGAAGAAACCTCCGACAGAACCAGGCTCAGAGGTGGGCGGCCATCTGCCTCGACCGGTTGGGGTGAGAGGAGAGCAGAGAGGGAAAAGGACAGCATAGAGATACAAGAGAAGAACTGTTGGTGGAGACGACAATTGCAGAGCAGAGACATGCAGCTCCATGATGGGACATCGGCAAAAGAAAGAACAGAAACTACGCGAGCGAGGGAACTGAATGGAGACAACAGATAATAAGCAAAAACTATGGGAGAAAAAAAAGATGATGAGGTATGAGTCAATAGAGAGTTAAAGAGTTTAAGTGCAAAATGCACATCAACTTTTATGGGCAATGAAGCAGACTCCATAGGCTACTCGGTGAGATTATTCAGAGATTCTTAATAAAAGTTTCCCTTGACTGCTTGTAAAATGAATGACAGTCTTCTCTTTCACTTGATTAAAAGCCCGTAACCATTAGATGGCATCGGGTTCATCCTGTTCGTTCAATCTATGATAAATGGAGTGCACCAAGCTTCTGAAACACTGCTAATAATCAGTGCAGTGGCAAACACGCATTTCATTATGCATGTCTGGGAACTTTGGGAATACCAAGCAGCACAAACTTTTGTAAATGTCATGTGATCCAGCCAAAGCCATATCACGGCAAAGTGTGAAAAATAGCCTCGCCGGTCCATTACAGCAAAAGGGGAAATAGCCACGCTTTTGCCAGTCCAGGCGTGACAGTTACACGTTTTGAAAGCGTGAAACTCTCACGTACGTAAATGTCATGTGATGCGGGCTCATGTAAATCACACGGCTCTACGCATGCAGCAGATTTAATTTTCGACCACTACAGGAAAATGTGAAAGTGTCACGCCTAGATAGGCCAAAGCGTGGCCATTTCACGTTTTTCTGTAGTGGACCGGTGTGTCTATTTCACGTTTTGCTGTGATACCGGGTTGTCTCTTCTGACTGTTCTCAAGTTTTCATGTCAGTTTCTCACACTCCTCCAATTTTTTTTTTCTATTCTTGATGCATAACCTTAATCTTTTAGAGATTATTTGTTTCCTTAATATGCACTGTAGTGGAGGGACTTGTCCTAAATCTGAGCATCTTGGGCAAAACTTAAAATTAATGTACTTCAATGAGTCCAACGTTCTCCTTCCTCATTGGCCTGCAAAAAGCCAAGTTTGCGATAAATATGGCTGCCTTTTGACAAGTGGATCTAAGTTATGTGCTGCGCTTATGAAATGTAAAAGCTCATTCTCAGCCCATTAAAAAAAAAATCCATCTTGGTCTTCGATGGGATATAATTTAATACACAATTCGTTTTTTCTTTAAAGCAAAAACTTGGTAGAAAATAATTTTGAATGCATAATGAATTGAAAATTGAGTGCAGATCTGGTGTGCTGCATAATCATGTTTCACCTCCTCAGGAAGGAGCAGTTCCCTCCCAGCCCATTACGAAGCTGTGTGTGGCTGATGTATTCCTCCTACCTACAATGTATTCACTCTGCTCCCGTCACTTTTTCCAGAATGGGCCTCTCTAGTGCACCTGTCGTCATCAAAATTTCAAAAGCTAGTCATCCTGCGTGTTTGTACCCTTTGTGCTTGTTTATGCGTATACACATTAGTATCAATGTCAGTGCTAAAAGTAATATTTCATCTTGACACCGTTTTGGGTAATTCACGCATGTTTTGATTTCTGCAGATTGCACCAATGACACACTCATTCTTTTTTTTTTTTTTTACTTCCTCTGAAAATAAATTAATATTTACATTGCATTACATTTCATTTAGCTGACGCTTTTATCCAAAGCGACTTACAATACAATAATATCTTTAGCTTTCATGCTATTACTTTGCAAATCGTCACTATTTATTAAGAATGCCTTAAGGGCCAAACAGTGTGGTGCAGGCCATGGCATGGATCCAGGCATCTGTCCAAAAAGCAATTTGAGTTAACGTATTATATACCTAAATGCACTATATAAATGCAGTGGATATTATTACATGCCATTTTTCCCCACTGTTCTCTTTCTATATGTTATGGCCTTGAAAAGATATGAATTGATTTAACGTTTAATATTAAACACTGAAATTATTCAAAACACTTTATATCTGCTCTCAAGCTGAGCCTGTTTTGATCCACTGTATGAGAACATGGCAGATCACTGAACAAGTGGCACAAACACAGCTGGCATTAGTGAAGACCATGTCAAAAATGAAGGGATGTAATTAGATGAAGTGTGTTCAAAATTTCTAGCCTGCATGCAGGTGATCCATAACTTGGATTTGGGGCACTGTTGGACAACACTAATGGACAACTGCTGCCAAAAAGCAACACTATGTAAGCACATAAAAAGTCAGAAGATATTGTGTTCTAATGGTTGTAAGGTCCAAAAACTAGCTCTAAAACTTGTGAAATGCAAATCAGCAGTTTGCAAATAAGTCATCAATAAAGAGTCAGGTGCCAGCAAAGTGTTTTGGGCAACTTAAATTCATAAATAGCAAACCAGTGATTTAAAGATTCTTGCAGCAAAAGTCTGCAGTTGTAAATGTTAAAAAGTTGTTTAAAAATGGGTTTTTATTCCAGATGCCCTGCAGTCTGTCTTTTTTAGCTAGCTGTGACAGACTGATCACTTGACCTTTTTAAAGTCAGAGTAAGTTTGATGCTGCAGGAGACTTCCCCACAATCTGGCAACTCGGAAGTTATTATTGGCCTTTAAGCGATCTATAAAGCAATAGGAAATGATGTATTACACATTTTGTAAAGCCATTAGCGGAGTGGTAAAGATATCTGTACCAAAATGCTTGGTAGCCTAATCAATCTAACAGTAGTCAATATGTTTTAGAAGGAACAAAGAATCGTGTAAAAAAAAAAAAAGAAAGAGCCAAGAAATGCTGTTACATTGAGGAGGAACGTTATATTAATGGTACATCAAAAAGAAAAAAAAAGCTGACTACTTGGATATCATGCAGTGTGTTGGTGTGTGTTATCCTCAGTTTATTGAAATGCTCAGTGGGAGAATAATATCAGTGTCTGTTTCTTAGAGATAATTCTTAATTATCCTGTTCCTAACGCTGCATCCCATGGAGAATATAATAACACACGGGAAAAGAAAAGAGCCGGCCATATGTCACTGTGTTTACATAACTTGAATAAAACGCATCTGGAACCATGTACATGATATTTCTTTTTGTTAATTAGTCAAGGCCTAATTGGTTGAGGCAACTATTCATTAAAATAACTAATAGTGAGTGATGGGGGTTCAGACCTATTTTGAGAAGTGAGATGTATCTGTACAGTAACCAGTGCTTGTTCTAGTATAGTACAATGATACCGATATCACGGGACAGACACAATAATTACTTTGTGGTTTTTATCTTCAGATGAGCTCACTGTTTGAGATTGAATCTGATGTCGTAAGAAATGAATCACAGTGGCAGTGAGTGGAGCCCCTACTCAGCCAATAAACCAATAATGATAAACTATACTGGGTGGAAAAATGAATGACGGGTTATAAGAAAAACAAAGTGGAAATAAAAACGGGCAACCTGCATGATTTTGAACATGATTCCCGCAATACCAGTAGTGTGCATGTTTATTGAAACGGCACCATCTAGTGACCGTTGGCTCAGACTGCAGGATACTGGACTTCATTTCCTGCAATATGAACTGCAATCTTTTATTTCTCATAGTGTCGTTGGTCATTAGACAGCTAATGAATCGCCAAGTTAAAAAAAAAAAACAAGCACCTTCTCCTGTATGACTACGATTATTGCATAAGTACCCATCCATATAACTGCACCCACACCGAAGTACCAGATACGCCACCCGCCACACACACATCCTCTCCCACCACGTGGCCTCATCCCTGGACCTGACGAGAGGATTATTTTGGCCCCACAGACACAACACCGAGCTAAAACCGTGTCTGCACTTCCTTTGTTGGGGCCTCATGCCGGAAACACTCTGCAGACTGAGGCTTAGGGCGTATTTTTGTTTAATGAGGTAAGCCTGCATGGCTGGCAAGTTTTGTATAACTTGCAAATATGGCATGGCATCCCTGGCAGATTTTGTTACAATTAAACGGTATCAAAGCTCTTTTTTTTCTTCTTTTTTATTTAACCGAATATTCAGAGGCACATTATAATATTTGTCTGTAGAGAAGCTTGTGTGCAACATCTGTAGTCATGAACAATTAAGATTTGGAAAAAGAGAGAGTCCTGATAATGAGATGATGACCTGTGTTGTTCATCAAATTAGTCTTCTTTTATTTTGAATTTAGCTGTTATGTTGCACGACTGATCAGAGGAGAGATAAATAATGCATTATCCCGGGGAGACCTGCTCTGATCAGCAGCAGTTCTTTTTTCTTTTTTTTTTTAGATCCAAACCAATCAATGGAAACGTTTTATAATTAGTAATTAGCACATCTGAAACTGCGGTAAAGAAAACTCATCTTAAAATAAAGAAAATGCAAATGACCTGTCAATCAAATTTTTCCTCAGTAGTTCTCTTGTGGCTTTATTTTGAGGATGTAGAAGATTCTTGTAAATGTTTTATCAGTACAGGCTTGAGCTCACCTGAAGCAGAGCAGGGTGGAAACTCACCAATATTTCCTTTACGAATAGTAAACAAGACAAACTGTTGTGTTGCTGTCTGCGTCTTTCACACCAGAGAAGGAAATGGAAAAAAACCACGTGGTTACGCGTGTGTTAGTGCATCACCCTCTTCAGGTTGACAGATTATCTATCAAGCTGTAGGTACACAAATCCCGATTGTCCTAAAACGAATGTCCTCAGCATAGTAAGCCAGTCATACTCTCAGTATGGCCTTGCTCAAACTGTTGCTATGGTACCTGCAGCTTTCAGGGAATGTAATAAGCACGATATAAATATTTAAGAAATAGTTAAATGTAGTGACAAATGTGTCCATGTACAGTATTTGCATTTACAGAATGATTCGATTATTACATTATTTGAATACATTTTCCATTATTTTGTACATCTCCTTGTTGGACTGCTTTACTGAGTCCTTTAATAAAGGACATACCGGCCGCTGTATTTGAATTATTAACTCTCACTTGATGCACTTTTTCTTTTTTTTTTCAGCTGGTCTCTGCTGTTCTGTTGTTGTCTTAGGTCTGTTTTATGTAATGTTTTTAGCCACACATTTTACACGTGTTCAGGATTTTTGTGCATAATTATCTTCGCACCCAACGTAATCTCGTATGTGTAATTATACGGATATGGTCGGAATGACAAATAAATCCAACATTGAACCACCGCCCGCATCTGGGCCCAGAGGTAGCGTTGGAGCCGTTGACAAATCGATACGCGCCGATCACCTTCTCGCGGCCACATTAGTGTGTTTTAAGCCGCGTCTTAAAAGTGTTTTGCCAGACTGGGTTGCAAGTAGTTTGTGTCACCTCCTGTTCTGAAATGGCAGCAAAGCAATAACTCATAATGAAATGTTTTGACAATACACGTCAGCTGAGGCGGGAAGTGCGTGATGCAGAGTGCTGATGTCTCGACAGTCTGTTATTTTCTGAATGCACTCCAAAGCATCTTGATTCTCACTCGTACGCGGCTGCTTATCTGTGATCCAGTTTAGAGATGCTCGGTTTTTTTCCCCCAATCTCTGATCTCTTTCAACATAAACACTTTTTTATGTTTACCGACAGCAAAATATACCTTGTGCATGTATTTTAAAACGGACTGACTTTCACCTTTAGATTTTATAACCCGACATTGTGTTTTTTGATAGCGATGGAGTCTTAATTGACTGAAATCTCCACGGTACATTTCCCGCTGAAAAGGCCACGGCAACAAAATGGTGTAAATGTCATGTATTAAACTTTAATTCAACGGAGCGCTTTGTGAATCCTTCGATTCAAAGCCTTCAAACGCACATGGCTCAAGTTCCCTTTGGCTTTGATTTTTAATGATGCGTCAGTCATCTGGAATGGCTTCGTCCATCCACTTCAAGTAAGCCAGACTCCCGTCCTCCACTGCGAAACTGAGGACTTCTGGGTTTGCGTAGGGGTGGACAGACCTTGACACACAAAGAATTTCTTCATAAGTTACAGGAAAACTCATATTTCTGCACGGCTAATTGCAATCTTTTTCTTTCCTGCTTGTTGCCAGACTACCTTTTCATCTCCAGTTTTAAATTTTTTTTTTTTTAAGTGCACCTATGAGGAAAAAAATGTCTTATTGAAACACTACATAACACGACGCAGAATAACAGTGACTCAGAGAGAGCTCGTCTGCATATATTGGAGAATAAAATATGTTATATAACGAGTTGGCAGATCAATGAGTTTAATGCTTTAATCCTGAATTCACCAGTGGCAGAACAATAAGTAATATTAATGATTAAAGGTGTTTTTCATGTTCAAAATCTCTCACCTGACACTTCAAACTGTGAATGTGTGACATACGAGTACATCCACAAACTTCAGGCAATTCGATGAAAACACGAATTATCTGTCATTCCCCCCCCCCTCATTCAAGTATCTGCTTTCAAACTGAGGCCGCCAAACCCTGTTTTGCAACTTCTAATTACTCTTACATGCAGCAAAAGCAAAACATTATGAAAAATGCTTTTTTATGAATAAACTCTTGTAATTATTTGATGGTACTACTAGAAAAAGTGACGGCATTTTTAAACATACGAGAAGTTTGACAATAACTGCAATTAACCTTTCCAAATGTGACAGTCTAATTTACCATTTGCAAGTGATCTAAAAATAACTGATCCAAATTCAACAGTAAACCTCTTACCTTATATAATCTACGACTTGCTGGATCCTGGATGTTTTTGTTTTCACCAGCTGCAACAATGACGACAACAACAACATCTCGACTATCAGATCTTCTGCTTCAAAGACGCCTGAGTACATGCACATCAGAAAAAAAAAAAAAGAATTCCTCAGCGGGCTTACCATCAGGATTTCACTCGCATCCTGGATTTCACCTTTCCAATAGTACCTGAAAGAAGTTAAGACATTAAAACTACGAGGCAAGTTTATTTATACAGCACCAATCGGACAAAAGGCGATTCTGAGTGCTTCACAGATGCAAAGAAATTCTAATATCATTTAAAAGACAATTACAAAAAAAAACAAGGTTGAACTGTATGATATACGATAATACACATGTGCATGAGAGACTGAAAACTACCAGCACGGCGCAGAGCATTCAAATTCTGCAAAATTCAATCTTTCCATTTTCCAAAAAAAGAAAATATAGACATCCAACCCCACCAAACGATTTGTGTCCACTGTGATTTACAGTGTTGTTGTTGTCAAGCTGTTCCTGACAAGCTTTTTATGATGTGAAGTGCAAATCTGCGTCTGTGCTTTAAACACCGTTTTTTTTTTTTTTTTTTGGTGGATTGTGAAAGACGGAATGACGCCGAATAAAAGGTCGTATTTAACCATAGTTCGTCGTTAATGTCAAAATGGATTTTGACATTTAAAACGAATAAAAACCTGGATTTAACTGCATCCGCACCGCAACACGAATCCAACCACAACTTTAGATTTTAGGCTACACCAAAATTTGGTTTACAGGCGTAAAACAGCCTTTTCTATTCAGTCATCTTACCTCCTTGTTCCTTTTTTTTTTTTTTTCTGGTTACGCATTAACAGGAAAAGCTAACTCGGGCACAGCTGCTTTAAAGGCAAACTACCGCTCAAGTTTCCAGCGATAGGAAAAGTGATTAAAAAAAAAAAGCATTCGGGCGTAGCCCCGTTCACCTCGTGGTTTCCTTGGAGAGGAAAATGGGGGCAAATCATGTGTTCATCGTATTCGTGTGGCTGCGCATTGCGAGGGCCATACGAACTAACTACGCCAAGTCTTTTGTGCTCGTGTTTGTGAGCTGGGTAGAAATGCGTTTCAAGGTAGGGGTCAAGTTTAGGATTTACATTGTAACGGTCCTGGAGAGAATGTTAATGCTGGCGGCCAGCCTTCTTTCCATGATTGCCCTGGAAGAAAAAAAGAAAAGAAAAGAAAAGAAAAAGACAGGACGGTGAGAAGCGTTGATGCGAATGACGGGGGCAAGTGTGGAATGAGGGAGGAGAAATGATACACAAGCAACCAGCTGTTTATCTATTACAGCGTGAAACTGAGCCCTTCATTATGGTGCTCATCAAGCAGGCTGAAGGAAAGAGACTCTTATGATGTAAATTCACAGAAAGACAGTAAACTTTTTTTTCTTTTTCCTGCTGCAGCTCAGCTAATATTATATTTTACAACCACCTCTGTCGTGCCCCTTCCTCGAGCCAAGGGGTCTGAAGGAGGTGATTTCCGAATCTTGGAAACCGCACTGTGGCTACTTTCTTGTCGTGTGGTTAATAGATGGAGCTCATTTGCGTGCAGCTAAAATGCCAAGAAAGGAGTTGGGAATGCAAACACGGCGCTCTATACTCCACTTGTGGGTTTTGACATGATCGTGTCTCCTCTCCAGACAGAAAAGTTAAACTCATGTTGGGCAGACTGACTTCGAATTGTTTTAAAAATCGCTTTGACTAATTTGCAAATCCCATCAAATGCCAAAGCCGGAGCTTTTTCGTTAACATTCAGATTAAAGGGATAGTTCAAATACTTGAGTTAGATAAGGTTGACGCCACGCTGTAGAGTAAATGTGAAGCTACTACCAGCAGCCAATTTAATTTAGCTTAGTATGAAGACGGAAAATGGCTGCTCAATACAAAGATAAGAAAATCCACAGACCAGCACCTCACTATAGATAAATCTCAATGTAGATAAATGGATATAGATGGACAGATAATCATTCCAACAGGGAAAATTTAAATCTGTATGAAACGGCTGAAAATTAAAATAAAAGGCCATTGTGGACCAAAAACAAGGCCAAAAAAGAAAAAGAAAAAGGATAACGTAATAAAATAAAATAGATAAGGTAAATAAATCATATCTTAAGATATTCCTATTAAGAAGATATAAAAGATCAGTATGGTTTTTCAGAGTGTTTTTGTGATGGACTTTTCTTGGCCGGGTGCAGTGAGTTTCTGGAGTTTTGGCGTTGCCATGATGTTGCCAGGCAACCAGCAGTCTCCTTGAATCAAACCACAACTTATGTTGTGTTGCATTGTTTTTAAATTTGTGCAACAACAGCTTTATAAATCAGATTTAGAGGCGCTTGCAGTTTGTGAGCTATGTTAAACCAACTGGCTGGTGGCAGCTTCATATTTAGTCAACAAACATGAACGTGTGTATTTCCCCAGATGCATAAATATTCCTTTTGAGGCGTCTTGAGTCGACGACAACCCCACGTGAATGCAGTGACCAGCCCCTCCGGTATACCTGCCGATGTCCCTGGCTGCCTGCTCGTTGGGACTGTTGACGAGGAGGACGGAGTGGTGGCCTGGTACGTAGCTCCCCGTCAGGACCGACTGCAGCTGGACTCCGATGGAGCACAAGCCGGGGTACATGGACACGGCCAGGACCAGGAACTGGAGAGGGGGTCGGGAGTGTTGTCAGGGCAACAGGGCAAAGCCATCAAAGAGCTGCACATGTCACAAGTTACTTCACAGACCTTTTTTAGGAGCACCTTTGTGCCATCGTCCGGGTGACGATTTGAATATGTAACTACTTGAACATTTGGATGTGTAAATGTTTCCTAGGCGAATGAAGGGAAGTCATAACTGAATTTAATTATCCGTTTCCCTCTGAAGGGATTGCCATGTTGGATTGGATTCACTATTTATCCTCTTATTATTTGGCGCTGTCAGTCGCAGATAAATGAGTGTTGGCCTTGGCTTGCACTGCAGTGACCAATTTACAATCTGTCCTAGTTCTCTGCGCCCGGCAGAGCATCACCAAGCCGCGACGTGGATGGACGCAAATTCAACACTAATAATTAAAATTGCATTTACAATGACTTTGCATATCCGACGTCAAAAGCCCTCTCTTGTTAAGGACTTACTCCAGGCTTTACTCAAGAGTTTTATGCAAACAAAAACAAAAACAAACAAAAAAAGTTCACATAATGATAAATATAGCTCACCAAGCAGGACATGAGCAGCACCGACCGAAAGACAGAGTTGTGACCAGCTTCTTTATTGCAGCGCTGGAACAGCCACTCCATCCTGTTAGCTGCAACAAATATCATTCCCAAAGTGATGCTGGAGAAAACGATAGGAAGGACAAACGCTGCTCCACTTCCTCCATATAAAACCCGCTCTGAGTTTCAGTTGGTGACAGTTATTGTTCCGTCATTTTTTTTTTTTTTTTTTTTTTTTTTTAAAAACCGTTTCAGACCCATTTAGCAGGTGTTCCGTGGGACAAACCGCGCTGCCAACTCATTACCTTTTTTTTTTTTTTTTTTTTTTGGAGATAAAAGAAAGTGCACGACGTTGAAAGGTAGTGGAGGTCGAATGGTCAAAATACAGCGATAAATCTCCGCCTCATCCGATTGGTCGCGCCGTACTTCCTGCTCCGCCGGTGACCAATAGGATTGGGAGTTCGCCTCCGCCGCCCTGCCTTCCCGTGGTGGGGGGGGGGGGGGAGGTAGGAGGGGGTGGGGGGGAGGAGGGGGGTGGACCTCTGGGTCATAATCGGCTTTGAAGTCTTTACCAAATAACTATGACCTCTTCACGACCGGACAGATGTATTATCTTTCACAGCTTTATGCGGCCATCATCACAGGCATACCACAATATTAAAGTAAACTAAAATATATATATATATATATATATATTAGACTTGTATCCTATTGTGCTGTTTGAGGAAGTTGCATTTCTAAAGCTGTCCTGAGCTCGGTTTTCTGCCCTACTTTTTGTCCTTTCTGTCCTCCCCACACCCTCCTCACCTGCTCGTCCTCACCTGCTCCACCAGTCAGCCCTCAGAGGTTATATATGCACCCCAGTGGTCAGTTAGTCCTTCCTGTTTCCCTGTATTCTTCCTTTTTGTGTATTTCCCCCTCCTCTCCTTTTGGGCGCTACCTTAGCCGACCCGTAGTGTTTTGTATTTTGCCTGTTTGTGTAACCAGAGCTCATCCCCTGTGTTTGTTTACTGTGTGCCTGCTTGTGAGACGTGCCCTGCTTCCTTTTGTACACCGCAGAGTGAAACTGAGCGCCACTTTTTTTATAAGTAACATTTGTTTTGTCGGGCATCTCAGTCCTCGCTTCCTTTTGTGGACGCTCTACTCATTACTCAGTATTTTCTGTACTATACTGTAGTTGCTGTTCTGTTTAATGCTGCCACATTTCACAGGAGAATAATGTACTTTTTTTTTTTTTTTTTTTTACCCAACTACATTTATGTGACAGTTAGATCAGTTTAGTTTTCTGATTAAGAGATTTGGCTAAATTACAAGTAATCATCTTTATACAATATGATGTATTGTTTTATAGTAAACTACACAATATGTAATGCGGTTGTTAAAAAAGAGCTCCACCCCAACATAAAAACTGTGCTTAAGCATTCATTTAACACTGTTAGTACTACTAACATTCTTTAATACCACTCCTTAAATATTTTTAGATGGGGGAGAAGTGGTGTTTTATCATGGCTTTTGTCACCTTGGAAGCAAAATGGAAGTTTTACCGCGGCGCGTTACGTGCTTTGAAGGTCAGAAAGGGGAAAAAAAAGGTTTCTGATATTACAAGTAATATATTCTTGTTAAACATACAGCACAGATGCAAAAGACAATGTCAACAAAACACGGAGTTTAACAAATACAGTTATCAGTACTTCCTTCACTGCTGCCCATAAAATACCGAGAACTTTTACCGGCTACCTGTGACGTTATAAGACGGCATGTGTTAAAATATTAACTTCTGCTTTTGGAACAGACTAAAATCAATATACCACGATGCAGTGCCCATATGTAATATTTATAATGTGGGGGGTGGGAGGGGGGAATATTACAAAGGCATCCGTTTCCATAAAGCCTCACTACAGCAACTAATCTCCTCTGTGACTGCAACTGTAAACTTTAAAAACCTTAAACTAGTTCCCAGAATGGTAAAATGTCAAATACACCATTCAGCCATCATTCAACAGCTATCAAGTCTGTTACGAGAAGAGGAAGTATTAGTTTACGGAGGCATATGACCCCTAATAATGTGCATTTATCTGCACACTGAAAGTGACAAGATAAAAAAAAACACTGCTGAACAGCAAAGAAACAAACACATGAAGATATGCAGACCAAGACAACAGCACTTTATTTTCCCCATTTTTAGTGACCAGGTTGAGGCTGTTTGATTTTGCAGAACCTCTTTGTATGGAATAGGACGCATGCAAACACAAAGATATGGTCTGTGGGTACACACACACACACACACACACACACACACACACACACAGTAAACACCGTCAAAGCACACACCGTGAAACTCGGATAAGCCACGCGGAGACTGCTGGGCTGCATGTAAATCAAGAAGACACAGGGGGAAAAAAACAACTGGAATTTTAAAAACAGTGAAATATAATTCAGGAGTCGGCTGTTTGTGAAACAGGTACGCAGAGATCGTAAGCCGTAACATGAGGTCTTTGATGTGGTGTTACTGCCGGACGTCTGTTAATTAAAACAGAGAAGTCAGTTTGCATTTTCAATGAGCTGTTTTTGCGCAGGATGTCCACATGGGGGAGTTGTGGGTTCGTGCGTGTTGTATCTCTGGTTCATCCCCCTTTCTTCCATTATGAATACATAAAATGCAGTGTTCATTTCGCAAGTATATAAACTCTCATCCACTAAAATGAAATGTAAATGCTCCGACACAGCAAGCTGCATGACTCCCCCCTCACCCCCCTCCACACACAAACACCCCCCCCCCTCTTTTTTTTTTCTTTCTTTTTCTCTTGACCTCATCCCTGCCAGCCTTCTGTACTTTGTTTCGCAACCCCTCCCCCTCCCCCTCCACCCAACCCCTCCACTGTAGAAGTCACAGCACGGGATCAGGGAGCCGGACAGCAGGGAGCGCCACAGGAGCCGCGGCCATCACAAACAAAACCAACTTATTTCCCAAGCTCATTGGAGAGCCCCGGTCGAGCCACTTAAGCCACTGTTGTCCCCCTCCCCCCTCCCCCCCCACACACCAACATGAAAGAAGGCATCCAAAATAGAGAGACGGGAGGAAAGCTGAGAAGTTGGAGGAGAGGCGTTTGATCTGCGTGTTCTGGGGCATCGCTCAGTGGGGTTTTGGTTCCCCCTAAGGAGCACGGAGGCCCGTTTTTGTCCCTTCAGAAGTCTAATGTGAAAAATAAGATTATTTTTTTTATTTGATTTGCGTCTTATTTGTCGTGTTGTATATAATGAGCCCACAAGGTGCAGTAAGAGCGAGGAAATGAAAGATGAGAGGAGGGGGGGGAGGTACAAAGGAAATATGGCAAGTGGTGCCTTGCCTAATTTTCTATTAAGCTGCGATTGTCTCTTGGTGGGATAAGTGAAGTTCCCTTGCTTTGAAATAGCATGAATTCTTGCAGGGAGAATTAGAGATGAATAGAAAGTGGAAAACAAAGCTTTGAGTGAGGTGTGTGTGTGTGTGTGTGTGTGTGTGTGTGTGTGTGTGTGTGTGTGTGTGTGTGTGTGTGTGAGAACACGGAAAGAGGGCTTACGGAGAATGAAAACTCTGAAGGGCTAGGTGTAATACCAAGCACTCTGTAGACGCTCTCTGCTGCCGGCTTCTTCCCTGTGTGGCATCGCCATTACTGCACTGAATGGGAGGTTGAGTAGGTGGAGAAAGAAAGGTGGACACACTACCGAACACACAGAGGTCATAAGTCCTAATGACGGGGGCTTTCCAGGCTGTGATTACCTCGACTAGCCCTCCCAAAGAGGTTAATTAAAAAAGTCATTGGGGCTGAGCAGGGAAGTGTCTCCATCACTGCCGTGAACCCCGCTGACCCCAACCATCCTCTCGGACAGACAAAGCCATCCGTCACAGCTCGTTCCTGGGCAGTCTGGCTCCTGGTGGGGCCACTGAAATCCCAGAGTGACTGAAAAAAACAAACAACCAACAACACAGAAATGTAGGTAGCAGCGCCGCAACTCCTGACAAGCAGTGAGGAAAAAAAAAATACCCCACCGCTGAGACGTCCCCTGCTGAAGTCCCTCAGGTAATGAAACCTCTCACACCTCAAGGATAAGACAAACACCATATCTTGTCGTCTTCCTTCCATTCTCTTCTTCAATCATCTTTTTTTTTTTTTTTTTTTTTTTGTGGCCTATATGTCACAACTACTGGTGCACACAAAGCCATTCATCAGAAAACTGAACTGACTGTCACATTGTTTACTCCTCCTGCGCTCGCTGAAAGATTGTAAATGTGGAGCATTTGTTTAGCAACGTAAATACACCATTCATAACCGAAAACCACGGGTGAGCGTTTAAACTTGCTATAAAGAGAAAGAAGAAGTAGTAAAAGAGAAAGAAGTGGGGCATTTTTGGTTGATTGCATTTGAGAGAGGACAAAGAGGTCTTACAGGGGGGGGAAACTGAAAAAAAGTTGAAACATTTTCATAAATCTGCTCTCGTGGAGTTCACCTGACGTGGCGAGAGGCTTAAACCACGTCAGTTGGTTGAGAGGGAGAAACCTGTCCTGAGTGTGGGTGGCTGCCTCCGCCGGAGGGGGAAAAAAGGAAAAACAAAACAAAACCTGTGCTTCCTCATTACACTTTCCTCACCGAGCCGTCTGCAGCATAACCATTCCTTGTGCTGACGCAGGTGGAATGAGCTCATTCCCTCTCCATTCACAAGTTGAGTGCACCAAAAATTTAGAGAAGGGAGACGCATAATAAGTTCAGACTCCAAGTTGGAGTGCCTGCAGGCAATAACGTGGAGGATGAACAGTGGAGACGTAATGGAAGAAGAGTGTGTGTGCATGTGTGTGAAAGGGGGCTTATATCTGAAAAAACCAGAGCCACCGTTCTCCGCTGCAATATTCCCTCACTGAATTTTTTTTTTTTTTTTTTTTAAATCCTAAAATGCGCGTGATTATTCTAAATATTTTTCACTTCGGTCGCTGTGATTGATGATTGCTGCGTTTCAAATGTTGAATTAAAATGCCCATGAGTGCTCAGGTGGTTCATGGTTGGTGTCCTGCTAATGCAGAATGCATGCATGGAGGCATTGACACTGTATGCATAAAGATTGCATATGAAAAATAATGAACCACACAAATGAGGGGGGGGGGGGGGGCAAAACAAAACTTCTTAAGGTTCAGTTCTGCACAAATTCCATCTGCAGAGGCGAGGTCATTTGGAAGAACATGGCACTGGAAAAAAAAAAAAAAAAAAAAAAAATCAATACGTTCATTGATGTGCTGTCCAATGCAGATCAAACTTCGAGCCGGGTGTATTAGAATGTTGGTGAGTGCCTGTGTATGTATGTGTGTGTGTGTGTGTGTATGACAGACGGTCAGACACTCAACTATTAGAAAGTGGCATTATGGAAATGCCGGAATCTCCATGAAAAGGGCAGCCAGAGGCATGCTCGGGGCAACCTTTTTATATAGAGCCCGTAATCAGCCAGCCAACTGCCTTCGAACCTATTTACACTATTTATAAGTCACCTCTAAACTTGCAAACCGCTTCATCTTCTTCAAACCCCCTCCTCCCCCCCCCCCACCCCCTTATCATCCTTTGTGGTGAGAAAGCAGGAGTTTCGTTCCTGTATTAACTGTTTTCCACCAGTTTGCCTCCGCTATATTATTCAGACCTTCACCCGCCAGTCAGCTGATAACCTCCAACCGCTGTTCGCAATTAACAAGAGTTTGCCCACTGTATAGGGGTCCAGGCGGAGGGAGCCCTTTTTGAGCCAGAGGAGAAACAGAGCGGTTCAGGCTAGGATAGAACACGGAGGAAGAAAGGGGGGAGGGGAGGGGGGGGGAGTAAGAGATAGAGGGGAAGGGATGGACGCAGGACCATTTTGTGGTCATTCAAAGGGAAATCAATGCTAATGAATGGGTTGGTTCATGCAATGTGGTGATAAGGAAATGACTGGCCTAAGAGGATGCTGCAGGATGCAGTTTGTGTGTCTGTGTGTGTGATACCAGAAACTGATAAGGATGTTTGGTATCAAGGCTGAACAACCCACTCCTGCAGGGTACAACGAACACCGGTGTCCAGACCCATTAGGAAGTGGCCTAAACTAAAAGTCCTGGTCAATATCCAGGATGTTGTATCGATTAGGAAACTGTGACTGCTTTGCAGTGGTTCAAATGATCCAGCTAATGCAAACGATTTTCAGTCTCCAATCAAAGCATTGTTTCTAAATGTGACTTTGAAACTTTGAGGAATATTTATTAGAGATGGGGCAGGATTTTTGAATGGTCATCCAAAAAAATATTTTTTTAAAAAGTTTTTGCTACTTTGAGTCAGCATTTTATTTTCACGTTTTTTTTTTTTGTCTGCTACGTTTAGTTTTGTGGTTCTCTTAGGTTGGAGGGGAGACACCAGTTCCGGCGGTTGGACTGAGTGATCCTCCCTATTTTTGTTCATGTTATCCGCCTCATCAGCATTTTGTTCCTTTATCGCAGATTGATATTACATTTGTTACTATCTTTGGTTGGAAATAAACATTGTTCTTTTTTTTTGGCTGCAACCTAAGTTGGACTTTTGATTATGTTGGACCTTGGCGGTCGTAACAATCATCTCGCCTAGTTTTTACCGGCACCTGGCTGTAATGCTTTACTACTATGTACCTACCGGCTGTTCGCCAACTGCCGTTAAATAACATAAGGAGTGGATCACGTTGCTACAAACCTCCAGAGATTTATCAGGTAGAATGTGTAGCGTTGTGAGAATAAATATCACAGTGCAAACAAGAAAAAGGAAATGTTGTGATTATATATTCTGTTCCCTGAAGGAGAGGGACCAGGTAAAAAAACACACATTGTATGAGTGTGATATCCCATACAAATATGTGTTGTATCAAGCGAAGGAAACAAAATGTTATGACTATAATTTCTGTTCCCTGAAGAGGAACGAGGTGCAAGACATAGTGTTTGGGATATCATACTCATACAATGTGTGTCGTGCTGAGTGAATCGACTGGAAGGGAACATGCAATGACGAGCAGAGCTGTCAAAAGTTCTGTGTGGAAATTCCATTAAAAAAAAAAAAAAAACCGAAGTACAATGCAAACTCTGCCACGTAAAGCTAGCATATAAATCGAGCATGACTAGCGATTTCAGAGCAAAGCACCCAGCAGATTGTCCACCTACGAAATAACAATCAATGGCCCAATGAAGTAAGTTTTATGTTGGACGTAGAGAACAAATAACAACCCTCATCTTAAAGATGAAAACTTAAGACACGCTTCTTATCAGCTTTGTCCAAAGGGAGGGTTTTCTAAGTTTGATGGTATTTGTTGAGCTCGAGTTTACAGTTTGAGCCTCTCTTTCTCTTTATGTTTGTGTACGTCCAGTGGAGGTGGGCGGAGGTTTGTCTAAGTCGAATAATTTGTCAAATACTCTCCAGAAAATATAAAACAGGAGTGATTTTAATGGCCATCCCTAATATGTAGCAGAAAGTGTGCTATAACCTTGTCAGTGGCAAGATTAAAACAGCCATACCATACATACAGCCAACGCTAGAGAGAAAAAAAAAAAGAAGCTGGAAGAACTTTTAGTTTCATAAAAGCGTTCACACTTCTGACTCAGCCAAGTGCAGCTAACATGCTGATTGCATAGTTAAAAAAAAAAAAAAGAAGAGTTCTGGTCCACTCTAATTCTCAAAGATGGTTGATTATGTTTAGTCATGTGTAACAAAACGTGGATATTCCTCCAGCTGCACCTCTGCAATAAACAATGTTAAAACTGCACCATGCGCATCTCCGAATACCGCTGGACCATAATGAAACAACAACATATTTATTTATCGAATGGATTTGCCTGGCTAAACAATGTTGCTGTTGAGAAGAATGAAGTGGATACTGTGGGTAATTTTCAAATGATTCAAGAGGCTACGTAAAGTCAGGTGCGCGACTGTTGTGGTGGTGGTGGTGGTGGTGGTGGTGGGGGAGAGGAGTGAGGGGGTAGGAGGCTGTTCTCCAAAACTGCTAATTAAAGTGGGAAGGTGTATTAAAATGCTACAAATTAGCAGCGCATCCCTGGTGGTATCAAGTATTTTGCAGGTTGCATGAGTACACATATTTAGTCTGCTTATTTATCTCTTCATATTTGTTGGCCCCAACAGTTTGCGCGGCGCTCCAATGCATATAGTTGGGAGGGATGGAAAGTTTACAGCAGATAACAATAGAAGCAGGAGCGGCAGAGATCAAACGATTTTTATTTCTGTTGTAACTGGGAGAAGGGGGCTCCTTCGGTGTCTCTTCTGGGACTACTGCTCTAGATTCTGATATCTTTGTTTTCTCTCTTGGCCCTTTGAAATATTTAGTGAGAATCCCTGACTAACACATGCACACATTAAGTGGTGTGTGCGCGTGCGGGCGAAGTGTGTGCACATATGAAGTCACTACGCTCCCTCCAGGCATCAGTCATCAACTGTGCTCTCAAACATCTGGATGTGGACAGTCTTTCCCTCAGGACAAGAGCACTTTTCAGTTTTCGCATAGACCCTCACCCTGAGGGGGGCTCTTCTACCCGGCCCAGCCTTGGCCGCTCAGTCTATTTTACCACCAGAGGATCCACTGAGGAATCTCCCTCAACTACATCCCCTCTCCATTTCTTTATTTCTCCGTCTATCTCTCCCTGCGTTGGAGCTCCTCCACAATAACCTACCTCCCATGGGTTGTTTTTTTTTTCCCTCGCCCGCCTCTTCAATAGTTTGCTGTCTTCACCTACACACACTGACAGTAACAAAAATGTCACCATAAAAGTACACCTCTTCAAAAAGGTGCTGTTTGTCATACATGATCTATTTACAGGCGCATCTTCAGCCTGAGGCACGTTATGTACGACCTCCCGTAAGAATTCCTAAAGTGTAATAATGCAACCTGGTATCAGGGAAAGCGTGAGATAGCCACGCTTTGCGCTGGCGAGGCGTACAACGTACACGTTTTCCCGTAGTGGGCGAAAATAAAAACCTACTGCATACTTAGAGATGTGATTTACAGGAAAATGAAACTTTGACCAAAAACACATGGTTGTGGTTACACAATAAGCACATGGTTGGGGTTAGGAAAAATTTAAAACATGATTTGGGTTCGGGGAAAAAGAACATGGTTGGGGTTTGGAAACAAAAAACAATTCAAGAAAAACATTGTCACCTCCTGGATATGAACCTTGTCCCGCATGGCAGTGTGTGACTAACGCCACCAAACAACCAACCAATCAACCAACCCCTCCTCCCTCCTAATACCACCAAAATATGTCCTTTGTACTTGGTCTCAAAACCTCTGTTGTGAGACCTTGGTGACATGATTCCTCGTCACATGACATTTACTTGCGTGTAAGTTTCACGCTTACAAAATGTGTAACTTTCATGCCTAGCCAGCGCAAAGCGTGGCAATGTCACATTTTCCTGTGTCTATTTTCCGCTTTGCCGTGATACTGGGTTGAATACTGCCGCGATGCTACCGTAGCCCTGCTGTCCCCAGCATGGCCTTCACCCTCTGCAGAGCACAACCTTTAAGAATCCCCCTACAGCCAGCACCTCCTTGTTAGTGCACATTCACCATCTGAGGGCTGCTTTATTAGTTATCCTAATGCATGTCTTGTTATCCATATAGATGAGAGATGGAATAGACCAACAGATGGCCAGGGAGAGAGGCAGTCGCAAAAAAAAAAAAAAAAAAAAAAAAGTGATTCCCCTCCAGGAATGTGCGGATCACATTCATTGCCTGCCTGCACACACCTAGAGACTCACAGACAACAACTCTCCACCACCAAACGTTTCAGCACTCTCCATTTCTGCTCAATTCTTTGCGACATCTTGGCGACGGGCCAGTCAGCCGATTGTGTGTAAAAGTTGCACGGGGACTGTCAGCCCAGACTGAATCTCTGGCTCTCTTTCCAGGATTTTCCTGCCGGATACGTTATCTCCACGCGTGAGAGATATTAAAAAGAGTACCAACAATACGGTTATTTCACGGATACAAATCTTCCAAAAATTTGAATTTGTACGTGAGTATGCCCTGCAGGCTTTTAAAACCATGGTACATTTCATGAACTATTGGCAAACACAGCTATAGCTGCCATCTCTGGAGGAATTCCACATCCGATTTCAGAGCATTTATCTTCTAATAGAAAAAACCTGCTGAGCTAATTGCTGATATGTTTGTAAATGGGACACCACTTGGTGATTCACATCTGAGTAACAAGATAGATATGCGCACAAATGAAATTCTTGTTAGATAATGGAACACAACTGGAAAGGAATTGCAAACATTTATAGACATATTTAGCCTCTTACACATACAAATAGATTTTCATGATTTTATCCAAGGCCAAACACACACACACACACACACAAAGAAGACATTTCTGCGCTCACATCCTGTACAAAAACCTGCCTATCACTTTTTTTTTTTTTTTTTTTTAAGACTGATAGTCATAAATAGTTTATTAATCCTGTATAGGACATTAGGTAGGATATGCTCTTAGCTGGAAAATAGACCCATTAGTGTGTGGCTGCATGCAAAGAGAAAGAGAGTCAGGGAGACAGAGATACAGAGGAGTAAAAAAAAGCCTTAAAAGGTTTTTCTATTGCATCGGATAGCTTATATTTGTCAGAGCTGCCTGGCGAGAGAGGCATGACAACAGCAAGAACAAACAAGACGGCTTTACTGTTGGTAAAATCTGGGCTGTATATACATTATTCTTTAGATTTTTCTTTTCTCTCTGTTGTCCACATGACCCCTGCTCCATGTTTGTGCCGTGGCCCGGTGGCCTGCTCTTCCCATCTGACACAATGAAGACAGACGAGCTGCTGTGAGATGTGCTCTCTGTGCTCTGGTTTGTCCATTTTTTCCTCTCTCCGAGGGTTTCTTGTGACTGACGCACACCTGCATGGGCTACATTATGTTTCGGTTCCAGGGCACTCTCTTATGCGTCCCTGCATCACCGTGCATGTAAAGATAGATAAATACAACCACGCACTGTAATGCATGTAAAGAAGAATTCAACCATGCACTACCGTGAATGTCAAGACAAATACATCCAGTCATCCGCATGGTCAACATGCATGAACAGTAGTTGATCAAGTTATGCGCACAACTGCAATTAATTCCTTTTGGTCCATCTGCATGAATGAATCAAACAGTTCCAATCATAAGAATGCCATTTTAATATTTGTGTGTGAAGAGCAAATTATGAGGAATAACTGGTTTCTCATGCTTGATCAATCATATTTAACTTGGATCAAGCTCCATGTGTTATTAATGCCTCAGATAATCAACCTGTAATGTAGGCTACATAATGAATGAATGTAACTTATTGGTTTTGAGTAATGAAGTGAGGATGTACTTCAGACTCCGGGGGAGTAGCCGGGCACCAAGTATAGCGTTTGATTCATGTGTTTGGCCTACTCCAAACCCATCGGGACTGACTACGGAGGACCATTAGTTCTGTTGTCATTGCTAACTGCATCACACAGGAGACTATGCTACATAGTGAGAATATTGCTTTTCCAATTTCATTCTCTTTTAGATGTATAGACTCCTGATGTACAATGAGTTTATTGATTTTCACTCAAACCTTTAAAATAATCCGGAAAACCCTGCAAGTAGGGACAAATTTCAAACAGAGCATCAACGGATGTTTAGTTTTCTCTCGCTGCTCCTCCACGTCTGCCCATCAGTGGCTCATTTCACCCACTCCATCTCATCACTTGTCAAAACATTTTGCTGACTCCAGTGGTCCAAGTAATAACCATTGTGGTGTGATGCAGTTAATAATATCAAGTGGACTTGAGAAGTCCTGCCACCCCCTCTTCATCTGCACTGCACGTATTGAAAATCAATGTCTACAATAATGAAAACCTATTGCAAGGCTGCTCCTAGTGGATTCTGTATAGAGCAGAATAAATGAACTGACCCAGTGTCAAACATATCAGTAATTCTTTGTGACACCTGATGGGACTTTTACACTCATTTATTGTTTACTGAAGCTTTGGAAAAAAGGATCAACAACACAAATTCTGCAAATATGAAAGCAGCGCTCACTTTTTTTTTTTTTTTTTTTAAAATTTAAATCTGAAAGAGTTTTCAAGTTTCAGTGAAGTCTCAACTTTTAAAATAGGGGGAAAAAAATAAAAACATTAAACTTGCACGCAAACATACTTTTATTAACAAGAGTGCTGAATTTTTTTTTTAAATTTCAACTTCCTTGTCACGTAAGGCCAAGTTTCACAGGCTCTTGAACAGCAAAATCTTTGTAGCAAATTTTGTGACATAAAACTGGAATAAAATCACTATCCAAGTGAAAATTAGAGATGGCAGTACTCTCTGACTGGCTTATAATAGGGATTTTATGTGCAGCAGCATAAAAAAGAAACGTAGTGATCTGTGAAAAAGGGAAGAAAAATTACAAAGTGCCTCCAAGGGCCTGTCTCGTTATTATTAGTTTTAGATGAAAAACACAAGCGCTACCCGAGAGGCAGCGCCATGCAGCAGGCAGACATTCTCTGACATTTGAAGGGGTGGCGAATTTGGAGTAAGAGAGCTGGAGAAGTAGAAAAAAAAAAAACTGAAGCACCCCATGAATGACAGAAGTTTGGAAATCATGGCTGAGGTAACATTTTCTCATGCAAGAGACTGACCCAGTGACCAGAACTTTTCCTAAAGTCACTGCTTTCAATTTGTAAACCACAGTGAATACACAGTAATATGTACTCATTCTGTAAGGAACTTTACTTTTCTATTTTTCTAAATACAAACAAATCTCAATTAAGCAATATTACACGAGAGCGTGTGCTTCAATCTTGTGTACCTCTCGTGTACTGTTGCAATTATACAACAAGATACCAATTAAATGAAATATGTAATCAAAGTGTTTTCACATTGTGGGGCAATTCGCTCTTAAAATATAAAACTTTTAGTTAGTGTGATCTCCGTTTCCGTGGCAATACATGGTATATGACTAGTAACTGGAAAACAATCAGTCACGTCAGTAGACTTTTTTGTAATGTATGCAATGTTAAGTATTGCAGGAAGTAGGCCGAGCCTTGGCAACGCCCCCAGCAACAGAGGCGAGTTCCAGTCGGTCTTAATGGTCTCTAGAGATCGTTTCTCAAACTGAATCACTACATCACAAAGAAACACAAAACTGCTTGTTGTAAGTAAGATATCCGCTGAAAAATTATAGGGAAGGACTTATGTATTTTTAAGATTTTAGCACCGTGTCATGTGTTAAAACCAAACTGGTCAAGCTCGCTGCCGCTAGGATTTTAAGTGCGTGACTATCCGTGGCGTTACGATACGGGTGCGCGGAGAGACAAAAAGGACCAAAAGAGACCCTATTTTGCCAAATAGGTCACATTTAATAGGCCTTACATTATATTGCATATTATACGAAATTCAACTCGAATTAATATATCGCCATTGAGAAGGCGGAGCGATGTTTTCTCGTGATGAGCAGAGTGTGCTGTCATTCTGATTTGAGCACCTTCCAAATGTACAGCTGACCAATCAGATCTCCGGGATCGGAACTACCTGTTCCGGAATTCTGAATCAGACACGTGCATCGAATCCATCCACAAGAGCTTGCATATGCATCTTATGCAGCACACTGTACATGTGATTGGTTTTTTGTGTGTGTGTTTTTTTTTTTAAGTTTCACAAAGTTCACAGGAGGTATTCAAAAGTTAACTGCTGAAAAAAAAAGAAAAGAAATATCTGCAGTCCTGAAAACTGAATGGCAAAAAGAGATGATGGAGGCTTGTGATATCTTGCCTGGAGACATACTTTGCCAAAGTCTGGAGAAGGCAGTTGCATCAGTCTTAACTCTACGTGGACCGGTGAAGAGAAGGAGTGCAGGTGGGTGAGAAACAGCTAGAAGGGTAGAAGAAGAGGTGGAAAAAGAAAAACAGTGCCAGGCTCGGTTGTCAACAATTTCACAAACAGAGGTCAGATATTTCAAAGCAGAGAAAACAGAAACTCCTTAACTGCAGTCAGTAAGGTTCTAGCTGTCAGTCAGCAGAGTTAATAACACAGAATTAGTCATGTACTTGATTTCACAGATATCCACAGTGTATTCACTAAAAAAAAACAGCACACAGTCCACTTACTCAGATCCCCGGTAGGTTGTTATGCTGAGTCCTGTGCAGCAAGCAGCTCCTCCTGCATGCTAAGTGGTCAGCAGATTGTTTTGGTAAGCACATATTGTTCCATCAGAATATCAGACAATCATAAAAGGCAGAGAAACGTCAAACTAATAGTTTGACTCTGCAAGACTGACAGCATTATACCCGCGCTTATCTGTACATGACAGTTATGTCGATAAGTGTTAAAACACAGCAGAGTGGGTAGCAGTGACTGTTGGCTGTCAGTCATTTTAACTGGCGACTAGCTTAAAAATAACACTTAACCATGGTAGAAAAGAGAGAAAAGAGAGTTACATTTTACGTTGATGGTAATCTTGACTTCACACTGCCACGTTATCATTTGACATGGAAATTATAATGCAGAATCTAACCGGAAGCAGAGGCCTTAAATGACTTAATGTGAAGTTTAGGGTAAATATGCTTATACTGAACTGTTTCACATTTCGACATCATTCGACTGACACGTTCTCCTCAAGCTGTGCTGTGTTAATTGTCTCGGAAGGATATCAGGATTGATCAGCTACCAGGAAATACATGGGAGGCATGAAAGTGCCGTCTTTAGAAAGCTCACATTAGGACATTTGTTTTCCAAGAGAACCAAATAACGAGCTCTCCCATCAAGTGCGGTTAGAAACATCACGGTAAAACTTCTATGTTTTACATTACAGATTGAAAAATAATCTATAAATGCCGGCAGTTTCACACCGAAAGGTCATAACGAAGCTTCAAGCTTTTGTGAGATTCTGTACGTTTGGTCCAGTTCGTTTTAGTTTCTTGTTGCAATTTTGCCAGCGCACTTAAGTAACTTTGCACAACGTGCCTGTGTTCCCATTACTTGACATTGATTGGTTTGTAGGCAGCGTGTTTTGGACGCCTGTGTGATGTCCCTTCAGCTGGTAGCCTTTTCCGTTTGAATGGAGAAAAATGAATGAACTGATCCATTTCATTGCCAAAATTATATTATTATCGTTAAGTTACGATCAGCACTTATTTTCCTCAGAAAATACGTTTCAAGTTGGGGCAGTTTTTAAAGCTGAGTTTTGATTTCTTTGTAGGACCAAGTTACGGTTAAATATTGTTCTACTGTGGCTTATTTTGACATCTTTTCCATATTTTTTCTTCTCTTGTTCAATGCGTGATGATGCGTTGCTTCAATTTCTGTAATTCGTCTGAAACTCCGACCCATCGAGAAAGGGTTTTTGCACTGCAAATGAACTGAACCAAGGTTCAATTTGATCCAGACCAGCACCACCTCTATTGGTTGGACCAAATGTTGGTCCTTTAGTCCGGACCGTGGTCCGAGGCACTTTTCACACGTGCCACTTTGGTTCGGACTGAACGGAAAAGTCCAAAGGTCTGGACCAAACAAAGTATGCACCCAGAGGTTTGTTTATGTCATGAATTCATCTAGTATTATACTGATTTCTAACTAATTCACAGCATGACCACTTTTACTGTATATGTAAATAAGTATTTGCTTGCTGACATTTCCCATGTCAAACCTGAAAGATGACAATATGTCTGTTTTGTGTTTCACCACACATGAGGGGCATGAAAACCAGTTATTACAGGTTTAAAGTGAGGTCAAGAGACAAAGCACCTACAGGCAAGGATTGATTTAACTTCTGTTTTGACAGCTATTGTCAGCTCCCTACAAAAACAAAACATCAGGTTCCATGCATATGTATTGGAAATGCAGATATAGCATCGGCCTTGGTGTTTCAGGATGTACTAACCCCCAGCATTCCCGGGCATTTGGTTCACCTTGTCTTGTGAAGTGAAGCATGCGTTCTTGTTAGGTGCAGAGGTAAAAGCTTTACTTAATTATATTCCATTGGAGAAAAAAAAAAAAAAGGAATAGTAAGTGGGATTGTAATGGGGAAACCCTGTGCTGTGCTGAGTTAGCTGTAGATGGATCAAGAAATGCAAAAGGGGATACAGAAAGCAAATGTTAGTGAAAGACTGGTTCCATAAGGGGCGTCCTGAGGGAATACCATTGTCACAGAGGCACAGATGAGTCAGATCTATATGCTGGAAGTGTGCAGTCACGTTGCACGAATATCATACATCATATTCAGTGAAAGAAGCATAACAAACGCTGCCTTCTTTCCCATTTAAATTCAGCAATAGCACATGTAAATGTAATCAAACAGATATGTGCGTCTTTCTCAGTGGGTCAGTTTAAAGTAGAGAAGCATGTGCTTATATAAGCCAGGCACAGCTCATTCAGAAATTATGTTTTTTTAAAATTGGAAATACAACAAAAGGAATGTTTTTCTTGCATTTAGGTTTAAACAACTATTTATATAATTTGGTTTTCGAAATATAATTTTTTTTAATCAGCCTGTATTTTGTGTTATTTTAGAGATTTATCTGCTTTCTTAGCAACATTATCTGAATCCTTGCTCCATATTTCTACAGTATGATTGCATTCGCGTTTTAGTGATTGAATATGTATGTCGACATTTTCCTTACAGCTGATTTTTCTTTACATTTAGTCTTACATTAATCTTTACATTTACAGAAAAGGTTGCAAGACATTTCTTTGGAAAGCCAATAAGTCAGAGTGACATTAAAATGATTGATGTCTGTATGTCTGATCATGAATTCATGGCTTTTTCTTCCTCCACACCGAAGTTCAGTCTACCTCAGAGATCTTGTACTTTAAATTGACTCTGCTAGTAGATGTTTTTGAAGAAGTAGGATGAATTTCAGCCAACCTGTCTTTGATAATGTGAACACTGGAATTTTGCAACTGTACATACTCATGTACAGTATATGTAAAAAACTAAAAAAAAAAAAAAAGAAAACTTTCTTTGTAGTAATGAAGCCAGAGAGAATTAGTACCTAATTCTGTAATTCCCTCAGGTCTACAGAGGACTTCACCATTTGTCAGCTCATTGTTTGGATATTATGGCCACCCACTTTAGTCTCTTGGACCACACTCGTCATCATTCTCATCAACCTCTTTTCCATCTGCTGAAGAAAGCTGTTTTTAGTGAGAGAGTTCTGATAAACAGGTAGCAACTTGCTGGTGAACATATATTTCGCCAGATATGTTGTATGAATTCCTACAGAAGGTTGCGGAGACCAAAAGAGAGGTAAAAAAAAATAATACATGTTTTGCCATGCAGTCCAGTATCATAGCAAAGTGTAAAATACAGCCACAAGTCCACTAGAGGGCGGTATGTCTTTGTAACGGCTGGCATCGTGAGAAGACCACGAGATGGGTCGTGTAATGGATGTCATGTGTGTTTTGTGTGGCTGGATCTTGTTTTTTTTTTGCTTTTCCAAATGTTGTTGTTGTTGTCCTAAACCACATGGTTTTCGACACCTTTCTTGACAAAGTCATGACACCGACAGGCTGCCCTCTAGTGGACTCTCTGGTGTGTTACACACGTTGTATTGATATCGGGTTCCGCTAAGTGTATGGCTATCCTGAATGCTAATGTTGCACAGTTATTAATTCATTAAGGTGATCAATTAATATGTCAACAAAGTGATTATATGATCAAGTCATGTCTTCAACATTTAAAATAACTATATTTCAGCAAATTGTAAAGGCTTTATTGTGAAGTTCATCTTTGAAATATTGTTTATGAAATCAGAGCTGAGAGTAAAGGTTACTAATGCCTTACTTTTGAAAATTAAACCATGATTTGTTAATTTTTTTTTTATAGTTTTAGATTCAAGCTGAGCTTTTTAATACAGTGGGTTATTGTAGTTAGTTGCATAATGTGATATTGAAAAAATAGGCATGTCGTTTCTCCGCTGACCCCGCAGCAGTTGTACCTTATCAACAGAATTCTGTCTAATTTTGTTGAAGTGGCCTCTTTTCTAAAATCATTTTTTGTGGGTGTAGCAGCGTGCATTGTATTCAATCACTTCAGACACTGCTAATGACAGATGGCTTGCCTGAATCTTTAAATTCCACACACAAGGCCTTTCAATAAATATTCCAATAAGGCAAACTTTTAGCAGCACTAAATCAGAACAAACATGCATTCATCAACATGACACTCTCTCCTGCGTTGGCACTGACTGTTGTTGCTGGTCCATGCGATGCAGAAAGTCCATCATGGATATTTTTTCCTGTCGAAGCAGGGCCGGTTCCTCTGTAACTCTTGGCTTTCTCAGATGTAGCAATGGCTTTGCTACTGAAGAGGAAAAGCAGGCAGCCAAACACCAACTGCCAGACACACAAAGTCTCAACTCTTGTTGTGACACGCTGGGGAATTGAGTTGTGCCAAAACGAGCACTGCTAAAAATTAACACAGTTTCTAATTTAATGGGGAAGCATCAAAAGAGACATGCAAAAATGATGCTCATCTTCATTTGTGCCATGGCACTGAAATTGTCTGGAGCGCCCCTAAAGACAGGAACAGAAGCAGGAGGGGAGAGTACAGCATGAGAAGTGTGAGGAAGAGGGAAAAAAAAGAGTGTAACCACAGAGAACTTGAGGACTTATTTGACTCTTTGCGCTGCTGTGATGCACTACAATGCAATGTGGACTTGTCTGAGAGTTACCTGCGTAGTCAGTTCAGTCTTGTACAAATCCCGTCAAATGAAAGACATTCATTTCTATATATAGAGTTGCATGTCTTCATATGAGAGGCAGAAACGGCAAATTTCTGGAGTGGAATATTCTGAAGTTAAACAAAACGGTGTGAAAGAGTTAGATATCGGGAGTTTATTTTCTCAGTTAGAATACAGCAGTTTAATTAAGACATAACGATACATAAAATGGGGCTATGATTTAAAACCATGAGTGTAGGAATGTGATATGTAAACCAATAAAAGTCGCAAATGGTCATTGGTCAGCTTTGTACCTTGTACAAGCAACGTATTTAAGCGGCATTAATTGTAGCACATTGCATGTTAGGAAAGAGAAAGTTGTGATGGATATGTTGGTGCTTTGTTGTCATTTGCATCTAAAACCTCTCTAGTGTGATGACATTGTAACTAATACAGATTATGGAGTTCACATAAAAACAACTCAAAGTAAAAGTTGAATTCGATTTTTTAAATTTTTTTTATGGGATTAGTGTTTTAACTGCCACTAGAGTTCAGGTTTAACTTCTGAAAAGGTTTAAAAGATCAACTCCTAGAAAAGAGTTACTGTCATTGTGCTTAAGAGTGTATTCAGTGGTCTCATATACAGTTGATTTGAACTCACAGAAAGTTTATTCCAAAGGCTAAGGGTTGTTATAATGTCTTATTGTTCTCACACCAACTCTCTGTGCTTCATATACAAACATGATTAGATGTTGGTGCACTCTGTAGTATATTAAAACACATCTGGGTTCTCCCACTTAGCTGAGTTTAAGTGTGAGAACCCTCCCTGTCATGCGTGTGAAGAAAACACTCGCAGCAGGTTCCTTCAGTGACTTGGATGGGGTGACATTTCTTCATGAGAATGAATCACCGGCATCAAAGCGTCATTTCAGGCTCATGCCTCTTCATTTACACGGCTGTCTATCATGAGCACGGCACACGTACGCGCATAATCAAGAGAGAGAGGCAGATGGAGAAACAGACCGGCAAAGCGTTATCTTTGAGCATTTGCATCTGCGGGAGCGGACATGTAATCCGCCGAGAAAAGATGGATGCCACACGGCAGCCAAAGACATAGATGAGGGAACATGAGTGAGGAAAAAAATAGTGCAACTGTGGAGGCGCACATGACGTGCCCTATCACACACATTGTGTGGGCACATTTAAAATATCTTTTGGGACATATAGTGGCAGACATATTTTGTTTGCGGTATGTTTTTCTGTTTCTAAAACTTAAGTGTATTCCGGTCAGTCGCTGTTTAAATTAATTTGGTTCTAGAGTGTAGATGTAAACACTGATACAAAGACAGACGATATACGCCATATGTGGCCATTTATCATTCTTCTCTGCTCTCAACTTTGATATCTGATTGTAGTCTTTATTTTTATGTAAATAAAAAGATGCCTGGAAATGTGGGAGTTGCCGGGAAGAGATTAAAAGAAAAAAATAGCAGCCTAGAGCTGCACAAAAGAGGCAGTGATTTATTCTCTCTTTTAGTTAAAGCGACTGTTGTAATAAAAATGACGATGTGTACTTTTTTTTGTTTGGACAATATGAAAGGGGTCGCTTGTAATCATGATCCCACAGAGAATTATAATCTCAAACTGCTGTTGCTCTCTGCTTGAAGGAGCTTTACAGAGAGTTTCAGCTCATTGTTCAGCTGTACGGCCTCAAACTGTTCTGTTTTGGTTCACTGTCACTGCTTTTAGAGTGTTGTTTTTCGGCCAAAGCTGACAATTTGCTACTAGCTGGGAAACCTTTCGGAGCATTTAGCAGCTGAAGATTAGCCCGGTGTTCCCAGACCGAAATTCACTGTGTGAATACATAGTTGTACGTCTGGCTACACTTCATAGGGAATTGTTTCCATTCATTGCATTGTACTGGGCGTAGACCTTGTGTTTATCATTGGAGCTAAAGCTATTGGAGCAGCCTTAACCAATTGGTATTGACCACCATGCGCGGTGAAAATCAACCACGGCTACAACCACATTTTGGATAAATGCTTTACTCAACATCATCACACTTCGCCACCGACACCGGTCACTGATTGGACCGCTATTCAGAGTGGCTGTGCCAACGTTAACGCAAACAGGGTTTCCAGACTAAAATCACAGCGAAGAAGACTGAAGCTGTGAGCAATAGTCTGGTAGATAGCTGAAGATATCCTTCAGGTGGTGGTAGGGGCCAAAAACAGACCAAAAAGGAGTAGAACTGCAAATAATTATTACTCAATGGCTGCAGCAGAAATAAACAAAGTTTTTCCAACAACTTTGCCATGTATACTAAAGGTGATGAGATGCGTGTCGTGTTCACTACTGGTTTCCCCTTTTTTTTTTTTTTTTTTTTTTTATATCAAAGTGGCAAAATAAAAAAGAAAGCCCCTGAACCCTATTATTCACACAATGCTACTTGGAGCAGACTTTCTCATGTAAACTTGTCTCTAAACCAAAATAAGCCGACACTGAGGGTTCTTTTCTCAGATTTGATACAGCTCCTCCAGAGCTACGGAAGTGTTCTTATGATTTGTAAACTGATCATCGTGGTGGAATGCTCCTTTTTAAAGCCAAGAAAATGCAGGAGAATCTTTTGTGTAACTACTTGAAATAAATCCAAATTTACATTAGTCCACGAACACTTCTGGATCTTGTCTGCCATCAGCCCTGATATTTGGATTAATACCGTGGAACAATTTAGTTGTGTGAGCTGGACAGATGAGACCGTGTTCGCAATCTTTTTCAGAGTGGCTGAGCAAAACACTATTGATTTCTCCTCTGCAGGTGGATTAAGAAACACGTTTGCTTTCCTCAGGAGAACAGTCTCGGGATGACTTCAGTGTAAATATGGAATACTTTGTGTGTGTGTGTGTGTGTGTGTCACAGACAGACGGACATATTGCAAGCTGAAATTTTGGCACTGACATTTGCGTGTTTTATGTCTGACATTTCTGCAGACAAACAAACAATGTCCAATCTGTCAAGAACAACAGAGCAACACACTGAGATACCTGACTAGATAAAACTAACACAAAAATAATCTATTCTATTCTAGTTGTAAATCGTTTATACTCAGAAAAGTTGGATTTTTAAGATACTGCCAAGTGGCCAATTATGTTAGAGGGTGGCTGACTGAATGTGAAATATTAAGTGTCTGTAAAATTTGATGGAAAGTTCTTCACACTTTCACCAAAGCACATCCAGTAACCTTAATTTTTCTTCTCTTGATTTATCTTTTTATGTTCCATTATTTCTTTCCTCGCTGTCCTTCATAATCAGATCTTGTCTTATACTTGACTGCCTTCACAATCCTTTCCATTCGAACTACTGCTACACCTGTGTAGATAATAATTGTATTCTTGACCTTTAGGTTGGCACATTGTGCAAGTTCACAGGAAATGTTGAAATGTACTAAAAATTGTTGTACAGGAAGGATGGATGGGTGTGTTACCCTCTAACCCCAAATATTGTTTCCACGCTTTGGCAGCAGAAATATTTTTGTTATAAAATATCTCTCCTTTTATGTCGTATAGTCTACACAGCGAGCTCATGACAGTGCAGATAGGTTCTAGTTGTCGGCCCGTATTTTCCTGCCTCTCTAATGCTGTCTTATTACCAGCTCCCAGAGACCCTTTTCTACCTGTGATCTTCCAGCGCTGACACTATCTGCTCAGTGTCTCTGCTGATGCCATGCAAAATGACAGCCCCAAGTCTTCTGTTCCACTGCCAGATAACAGTACAGGGGGGGCCCATATAGAAGAAAATACCAAATCACATACGGCCCTCAGTGGTGACAGACTCCGTCTTTGTGCACTTGAAATTCGCTGCAGCAGAAAAAAAAAAAAAAACAAGGGCTGTCCTACTCTGGTAGCTCTGCAAGTTTGTTGTAAAAAAAAAATATTTTATCGAGTTTGCATTCGGGCGAGCAATGGAACTGCCAAAGAAAGCATCAAAGCTGTAATGAGATACAAGAGGGTTGTATAAGAGGTGGCAGTCATATAGAAGCAGCAACTTTCAAATGTTTTTTGTTGTTGTTTCACTAACTGAAGCAGTTTCTTGTAAATCTGTTAGAGTATCTTTGATACTCAGAAGGAGCTTGGAGCAGAGTTGCAGTTCCTTCATGTTGGACGGAGATAGTTGGGGGTAGTTTGGGCAACTGATCAAGATGCCTAAAGAATGCTTCACCGTGGAGGTTTTTCTGGGAACATTCAACTGAGTGGAGACTCTTTTGGCGCAGGCTTGGAACATGCTGGAGGGATTGCATATCCTCTACGACCTGAGATTGTCTTGGCTTGTCAGTAAAAGAAGAGGAATGGGAATGTGGGTTGGGAGAAGGGATGCATGTCTGGAATCTTTTGATAATGTTGTGGGCCAAAAAGGGTGGAAAATGGATAGATGGGCAGTGGGGGACTTATAGGCTTAACCAATCTTCCTTGCATATCTGCGAGCTGATAATTTCCCATTTGTGTGCCGAGCCATTCGGATAAATCTTGCTCTCTTCCCGCTCAAAGCTTGGTCATCAAGGTTGACCCACACTGGGAGTGTTTCCAGTCAATCATTAGCAACACCGGCCGTCTGGGGGTGGCAAGATGCCAGCAGTGGTGGGAAGATTTCCAGCAATCTCATGTGGTGTGCTGTAATGACAGCGAGGCTGGGTTGTGGGTGGCAGCTTTGCCCTTGTGAAAGTTCCACTGGTCCTACTCCCACTATTTGGAGGACAACAAAGATGCAGCTCTGTGGCCCTGTCTTTGCTTATTGCCAGATCGAAATCACTTTCACTACCATGAAGGCCATTAACACAAACATGTTCTTTCAGTACTGGTTCCTCTTCAGGACTAATCTGATTAAAACGCTGTCAAAAGCAATGACACCACCAGCCACTACCATCTCTGGGTCTTTCCAACGTCCGAATAAATGGTCGGTCGATGGTGTGCAAACACATGCCCCTTGTCTAAAAATAGGTTTCCCCGCTGTCTATGCAATGGCATATCAAGCATACATTTTGGCATGCAAGGACCTGTTGGTGTCAACAGGCTAGTGGAACGTGAAGAGAGGACATATGTGCAGAATTCACCAGACCTGCCTTTGTTGGCTTCACTATCCTTCCACATTCTGCTGTGCAGGAAGGAGAGGTGGGGAGTGGAAATTTATTCCTGACTGTCTGGTGTTGTGCTCAGGTCTCTCAGCAGGTTCATGTTTGGAGCTAAGATGAGACCAGTGGGCATGAGAGACTTATCGTGTAGGAGGCGTACAGAGCTGATGCTTTAAGATCTGCATGTGTTGGCTGTGCTGTCTCTCACCTCCTGCTTAGTAGTTGGATTGGATGGAATGTGCCAGCTCTGTCCCAGACGACCTCGAGTATGATGCCCGCAGTCAGTGTAACACAGCTTTGGCTGCCCATGTATTTAGTTTTAAAAGGATTTGCTAAGCAGAGTAACAGGTTGCCTCACGGAATAGGTTCGTTTTTTGTTGTTGTTTCAAATCAATCTCAAAACACACACCTCAGCTGTGCTGAGTCATTGGTCCCCAGTGTTGGAAAGGTTACTTTTGATATGTAACAGGTTACAGATTATTGTCACCATGTTAAAAATACAATAAAGTCATGGAACTATTTTAGTTACTTCATCAAAGTAACTTAACCAGGTACATTTTACTATATTACTTAACACTACATTTTCATTTATATTGTAACTTTAATCCATTCCGTGTAACTCGTTCCTCCCCAACATAAGGAAAATAAGCTATATGTGTATTATAGTACGTCTGAACACAACTGCCCAGTGAGAAAAGAGTTAATGAATGTTGTGTTCAGCGAGAAACTACAGACTCATTAGAGGATGGACAGCCTACTGCCAACTACACGTGTGAATGCACCAGTTGTCGTGTTGTTGCCCATCAACATTTGTTCCTAATTTGTTTACAGAAAAGTAAACAACTGCGTTCTATATAAAAATAAAAACACCAATTTTGTTTCATTCTATTCCATCGTAACTGATTATTGTCAGTCCCTCAGCAACTGCCTGACTCTTTACCGCTGAGTTAACTACTATAGCTTAGTCAATCGACTGTGTATTGCATAAAGGGTTTCCAGGCTTCTCAAAGCTTTTTTTTTTTTTTTATGGACTTTTCTTTTTAATCACCGTTTCATCGGTGACAAACCACAGAATGTGTATGAATAGCTGCATTGAAAAAAAAAATGATTCGCCGACAATAGACTGTAGATTACAGTCAGTCCCCTCAACTGGAGTGTGTACAATGTGGATGTCAAAACACACAAAGGGATAAAAAAAAAAATTAAAAAAAAAAGATTTAGGGGCACAACCAAGCAGACAAACAAACACTCACACAGGCACAAACAATGCTGCAAATGCTGTCATCTTCACATGAGGACACATTCCGCACACTGTTTGGTATTTCTGGTGCAAAGCTCTCAAGACATTAATGAGTAAAATGTTAGCTCATGTTGGGCGGATGGATTTTCACACTAGGCAAATTCTGCCAGACAGGTTTCACACAGAGACATTGTTTTCTGATTCGCACATGTCAAAGGAATACACACACACACACACACACACACACACACACACACACACACACACACACACACACACACACACACACACACACACACACACACACACACACACACACACAGATTTAGAGGAACACTTTGTTCGCTGGAAGTTGCGTATTTGCAGGCACGGGGCTGCTGCTCTGTATTCAGTGGCTGCCCATGGTTTGGATATAACTCATTTCTGAAAGCGAAAGCCTGACATCCCACTGCGTCTCATATTGGCTTACTTTTGTTTTTGTTTTTCTGCTGCACTAATATTGCATTCCCTGGCTCGCTCGCTCGAGAACAATCTGCCTGAATTTACTGCAGCTGTAAAGCCATTTTCCCCAGGAAAGGTGACCTCCCCTCCAGGTGTGGTGAATCCGTCATGGATTCTCTGCCACCTCAGTTCCTGCTGCTAATGACAGCAATACTTTGCAGCGTATCTTCATGCTTGTTGATGGCTTTTTCTGGCTATAGGGATATTTCAAGCTGAAGTGTGTTACGGATGGGTATAAATACCTGGTTATACGCTGTGGGTTATTTATATTTTCACATCCAATATTTACTTAGTTGACACAATTCTAAAGCAAACATTCCTCAAATGTTCCTTTCTTTCTATTAGCTTTGTCATATCAAGAGGATATTAATGGGATGATAGAGATGAAAAGCCTTTTGCATGCTTATTAATGGGAATTTTTTTTTGAAGGCACTGATAAAAGAGTCTGTATAATCTTTTCATTTGATCACATTACCAAAAAACAAGTGTATCATAGTGTATGTTCTCCAGCAGAGAGGCATGTGGATATCTCATGACCCTGTACACTGAGCGCAGAGCATGTGTATTTATAATTCATGTTTTGTTTTTCTGTAAGACGGCAGAAAGAAAGAAAAAAAGAAGAAGTAATGAACCTGTATATCAAAACAAGACAAGACAGAAACTCATATTTATATTGCATTATAGATCAAAGAGTATGGAGTCTTGACAAAGCTGGGAGATAAAAGCCTCTGAAAATGTGACACATTTGAAAAAAAAAAAAAAAAGTTTTACTCAGTTGTTGTAAATATGTAATTTTTGTCCCAAAGCAACCCATTTTACTGAGAGTACACTATACGTTTTAAAGCCAGTCTTTTCAGCCTGATGAGGACCAACTTATCGTGTTAGCTGCAGGAGGAATGGCATCCGGTTTTGTGACGCTACTTGTCGGGTTGTGCAACTCCAGGTTGGACTGCTAGCATTAGCATCCTAACTACTTTCAGTGCATACAAATAGGGCGCGTTTAAAAAAAAAAATGCTGAAATTCTTGGTCTGGTTGTCATCGGTTTGAGGTCGAGGTTTGTCCGTTGATAGCTTGATTGTTGGCATTTATTGCGCCTTTTTTTTTTTCCAGTCACGTGACGGGTGTAGCTGTCATCAACTCGAGTAAAGCTCGCCTGTGTCCACCTTCTGTTTTGCTGCGTGTCTGTGTGAGCGACACACAGCAGAGCAGAGAAGCACACAAATGAACTTGACTTTTTGTGACAGAAAAATGTATGTGTGACTCTCACACCGAGCCGAAATGAAACGGGTGCGCAGGAAGTAAATAAATAGTAGTTACTGGACGTAACTGCAGTTCTATGAGTACAATCGTATTTTGTTTCTTTCAGAAAAAACAATTGTAGGGGAAACACTAGCAGGATGTGCGTCTTTACTGACTTCAAATCATTAAAAAAAAAAAAAAAAAAAAAAAAGTGTTTAATTAAGACAATCTCTACACTAAGATTATGAAAAAAAGAATTCAACAAATGTGTGAAAGTGGGGCGAGGAAAGGAACACCATTTGGGCTAAGAGGGCACGCCGGTCAAAGGTATTATTAAAACTCCTCGTGCTGCTGTTTACCTCAGCATGCTGTTTTCACACCTCTGCTGAAACACGCTCTCCTTAGTACCTTTCAGTAGTGACAGAAAACTTGAACTCCAGTAAACACAGGTAGGTTACTTTAACATTCCAGGCACAGAGCTGTCATGCACACCCCCTCTTAGATATAATTTACATCTGGAGGCACTGGGTCAGCATTACCATAGTGAGTTCAGAATGAGAATACTGAATAGTAACTCCCACACCCTAGCGACTAACCAGTAATTTGCTGACTAAGGTGCAGAGCACCAATGGAAATACTCCTCAGTCAGAGCCTAGAGATGTGTAATGACCACTGGTTACCATACATCTGATCCAAAAAGGGCTGCGGGGCCGTGCGATAAAAAAAAAAAAAAAAAAAAAAGGCCCACGCCATTAACATCACAGGGGCCGTAAAGCTGTCACTGCCACTCCATGCTCTTCCTACATAAAGCTGATTTGTGACGGCGCCAATCCGCCAGCCTTCAATCTCCCTAATGATGGCCAGATCCATCACACTCATTTAATCAGAGCTGTAAGGAAAGCAAAGGAGATGTATGAGGCCATTGTGCGCCTCAATGGGTGCTTCATAAAGACACTAACATACGCTGTCCCACACTGCCCCCAAATCTAAATGATTATATAATCAGTCATTTAGTGGAGTTGTTTCTTTTCTTTCTCTTCTTTGCACCCACTTGACACTAATGAGAAAGTAGCGCAAACAACTTCAACCCCCTTGAATTGATGGTTTAAGTTGATAGAATGCCCAAAAGCAGTGAAGTCGCCGCGGGAAAGAAAACAGACTGCCAACATAGAGAGACAGAAAATGTGACCAAGGTCCTGCAAAGTCGACAAAAACAAGTTGTTCGTCGCCTCCTTCGCAAACAATTTGGTGTGCTTTTTGATCAAACTCTTATACAATAAAGATCTGTCACCAATATCCCAATAATATAAAAGACAGTTTTAAGAAGCTTTTAAAAACCCACTTGATTCACGAGCTCTTTGCACCCCAGTGAATGCTGGCCTCCTGTGTAGTTTTATTGACTTTGCGTCTGATCCCGTGTTACCTGTTGTGTGTTTTATGGTTTTTATATCATTTGAATATTGTTTTATACTCGCTTGTGTTTTGGCTGTTGTTGTTTTTTACTTGTTGTACAGCACCTTGTAACCTTGGTTTTGAAAGGGGCTTTATAAATAAAGTTCATATTATTATTATCTCAGTAGGATTAGGCAATTAAAACATCTTTGTTATGTTTAGGGATGAAATTAATACAGCAGTTTCTCTTGTCAAAATCAAATTTCAACCTTCGGTACTCAAAATATCTCAGCCTCCATATTTTCCCCACAGACATTATCCATAGACACAAGAGGTTGCTTGTCATGGAAACTTGAAAAAAAAGAAAAAGAGTCTCTATTAAGTGTTTGAATAGAAAACCAATTGGAGAAGGATGGTTTTGACAGACAGACGAATACAAAGACATTAGGCGGAGGAAGAAGTCAAACAAGTAGTCCCTTAATTTGCAGCCAGTCTTTCACAGCTCATCTTTTATATATGTGTCATGAGTACTGCTTCTTTTTTTTTACATCAATGAAAAGGTGTCTGTAATCAACACCACTGTTCGTTCGTCCCCCCCCCCTCCCCCCTCCTCCCCACCTGTCGAGTATGATACCTGCACACAGGACGCATGCGCGGCAGCTGAGTGCCTGAGGAGGTGGTGGACCGGTGTCCCAGGAGTGCCAGGGAGTTCACCGTGCAGTCAGCTGTGCAGGATGAGGAAGTTGGTAGGGAGAGAGCGGGAGTGAAGTCAAGAAATATGGAAATCAGAATGAACAATCTGTCATGGGAACTTTTCTTTGCCCTCAGACACACTATGGTGAGATAGATATGGAGGTAGGCATTGGAATTAAAGAAAATCAAACACCTAAAAAACAACTTTTGACAGACAAGTGGATAAAATAGCTTCGGTTATTTATTCCTTTCAGTGATTTTGAAAAAAAATGTAAGTTATTTCTGTTTCTTTCTTTTGCATTCAGTCATAACTGTGTCAGAGGCTTTGCGGTAATTGTCCTTTACCTGTTCGTGACTGCAGCCAATTCCACAGCATCGGGCGCGACGGCTGGGCTCTTTGTGCAACTCAGCAGAAAGTTGACAATATTATTCTTTTGCCTAAAGCGATTGAACCAGATTGTGTGTGCAAACCATCTGTAGGTGTGTGTGTGTGTGTGTGTGTGTGTGTGTGTGTGTGTGTGCGTGTGCCTGTGCCTGTGCGTGCACTTGGAGGCGGTTGTTGGTTGATATATTGGGAAACAAACTGGTGGACAATTGTGTGGGTGGACGGTGGGGGGAAAAAAAAGAAAGAGGGGTACAGGGGTGTTGGAAGTGTGCAGGCAGCCAAACAAATAGCTGACTCTATACTCCTCCAGGCAAAAATGAGGTTACTTCTCCACCGAAGCTGCCCAATAAACTCTGCAATGACGTTAGGGTCGTAGACAGGACTCAGCTTATCACTTTATGTATGTGTAACGTAACGTGCCGTGTGTGTGTGTGTGTGTGTGTGTGTGTGTGTGTGTGTGTGTGTGTGTGTGTGTGTGTGTGTGTGTGTGTGTGTGTGTGTGTGTGTGTGTGTGTGCGCGTGTGCAAGCTTGCACGAGTGAATGTGTAAGCCCGATGTAAAGAAAAGGAGGGAGGAAGATGAAGATAGTGGAAAAGCAGAATATGAAAGGAGGAAAAAAAGAGGAGAGGCACTCAGAGTGAGACGCCTACCTTTGCTGTTTTAGTGAGCTATGCCCGGTGGGACAGTGCATGACACCATATTAGATCTTCTGCTTATTGCCTTGGCCAAACTTTCCCGCCCCGGGGTCACTTTGCTGTATAAGGGAGACGTGCATTACTCCAATCTCCTGGAAACCTTCCAGATATGTTGATCCAAGGCTTTAATATCAACCAGCTAACCTCTTAAGATCCACCCCAGGTTAATTCAATTCAAACAACTTTAACAGCGAACATGTCAATATTGAAAATATTCACTTCAGGATTACGCATGGGTATATCCAATTTCAACAGCAGTGTTGCTGGAGATCAGTAGGATCCATCTTAATGGGGAGCTGCATCAGCAACTGCATCCGTGCTCATTTAGTTAATAAAAGGTGAGTGCTACTGTGTGTAGCTAGAGACGCCTCCTTCACCTATTTTCTTTTTTTTTTGCGGCCACGGGGTGGACAGAGGCTATGCCAGTTGTGAAGGAGAGAAGCTATAACCTGCAGCTGAGTGATGGGATCTCAGTGCCCAAGGAGCAAGCAGTAAAATATCAATAGGAAAACATTCTGTTTCAAGTCACTTTATCACCGTTGCTATTTCGCTGTCTGCTGAACCTTGAATGATTAATGAAACATAATTCATTTGCACACACACACACACACACACACGCCTACAACCATGAACACGACATACCAAACACTGCGACACCCTTCGGAGCAGTCGCTTTAGATTAGCATCGAGGATAAGACTGACAAATTAAGTCACGGGTGTGAAAAGTAGATCCACCAAGTGCTGCATGCAAATCCTTTCAAGAAAAATATCTCCTCACAGAAACACAATACATTCAGTGGATAAAGCGTGTTCATCGTACACTCAAACTTATTCCTGGGATAACCTTGAACGCCACATTTGCAGGAAATTCTATGGACGAACTCCTGGCATTTATTAACCTTGTACAGTTGGGGGGAGAGGATAATAATTGTTGATGCCTTGGAAACAAATGAGGAAATCATGAACAAATACGTATCTGACTCATCCATCACATGCATCCGTGACATGGCTGAGCATGCCCTGGTGAGTCTCTCCTGCACGCAAATTCATATACTGAGCTGCACATTATTTGCAAAAGCCCGCGCCACATTGTTGTGTCCGTCACGACTTGTCAGTTTTGCTGCGCTAAGCTACCCCCCCCCCCAAAAAAAAGGACTTCCTGTTGTGTTTGAAGTCCATATCCTGAATGTTTACTTCAATGAACTCAAAAGATGACTAGGAAAAACGTACATAAAAAAACCCCACTCGCACAACAAGGTGTTCGAACAGCTGGATAGGCGGTAAAGAACTGGCTGAACTCTGCGTGGCATGATATGAAGAGAGTCTGAGGGGGACAAAGGAGGAGTGTGAAAGAGCGAAACATATTTCTGTTGCAAATTAAATAGATAAGTGCTCCCTCAAAACATAGAAAAGAAAAAGAGGTATTTGCCAGAAAAACTGTGCAGTCACTCCTGGGTCACGCAGAGAGAAGAAAAACAAGATGAGGCTTGCTGCTGAAGTTGTATCTGCTCTATTGTTATCAGTAACAAGCTTTTCCCTCTCATATACGTACAAATGGAGATGTCACTGAAGTCTGAACTCATGAGTGGCGTTTCCAGAAGAATGGCAGCTTTAATGACTTGAGATTCCAGTTTTTAATGAGAAAAGACTAAATTATGTAATTTAATTCTCTCTGCTACATTTAATATCCACTGGCCTTAATCTCAGTGCAGTACAGACAGCCGTCCAAGTTCTGTGACACCAGTCGAGTCCCATTAGTCTCGTGGTAGTTGTGATGGAGGAATGTGCAATAAAAGGACTATGCATCATCAACAAAGGCGATAATATCTCTTAATATTCAGCTGACCCTTGTCTCATATACTGCGGTGTCGCAGTGGCTGTCAGTGTAATCAGCAGAGTATTTAGAGAGGCATTAAAATATAAAGAGAATGTCAGAACATTCAGTGCCACACTTCTATAGTACAAAAAGAAAATAAGATTTGGATGGAATGAAATCTTTATGTAGCCTTAGATAACCATATACAGCAACTGCATGTTTATGGTGCATTCAGGCAGCTGGGAAATGGGAAAGTTCAGATTTGGTAACCTCTGACTTCCCAGTTGAGAACGTTCACATGACAACAACAAAGAGGCAACATGGCAGCCTGTCTGAATACAGAAAGGTAACAAACAACCTCATGTTCACAAAAGTAGACCATCACAGGTACGAAATTGAGTTCAAAAGATCATTAATATTCATAAACTTCATTTCCAAATGTTGTTTTTTAGCAGATAACATTTAAAAGAGCAGGCAAACTACAACGGCAACAAAGAAACAGCCGTGTGGGAGGGCCATTATCAGTATAGTAACTACTATTGTTTAACAGCACAACATCCTGCTCTAACTAGTATGACCTAAATTAAACATAAAGTGAATTATTTTTGCGCTGAGCAAAACATCTTCTTTTCACCACTAACGTTGCCATGTCCAGTGATGTCAGACCGACTTCTCTGAGCTCTCAAAAACCTTGACTTTCCTAGAAGTTCCCAGTTTGACAGGTGTTCAGGTGAATTCTCCCAATCAGAGGTCAGAAGTTTCCCACTTCCCAGTTGCTTATGAAAGAAAACATTATATTATTGATTAATCATTGAAGAAACAGAAATTGACATTATCACACGCTATAGTTACTTTGGCAAGCGATTTAAAAACCTATTACTGAACAAAAGGTAAACTCATCAATTTATCATGATTTTTATTAATTTATAAATTAATTACAGAGGAAATATATTTCCTGTAAATGATGTGTGAATCTCACAAGATTATAAGATATTGGAACTGATTCTTAGATAAAAAAGTTATAGGGCTGTATATATTTTATGGGTTGTTATTTCGGGCATTAATACAAGCAGCAAAGTGTTCCTCCTACTATTGTTTGAATGCACATTTAAAAAAAAAAAAAAAAGGAAAATCGAATCAAATTTTTCAATAATCCAGAAGGTGGCATCAAAAAGGAAAAATCATATTATCACACCTGACTGTGTGTTATTATTGGGCCAAAGACACTAAAGTTGCTTAAAGACACAGCTTTTACACAGCGGCTCCCTCTATGAGCCTCATAAAATCAGCGGGAGGATCTAACATATTTACTCCACACTGGATGCGTGTGCGCAGTAACTTTGGTCCCAGCTCCTCCAGAAACCTCCCTGGTGCTCTGAACCGAAAAGCTCTTAATTATGACAAAACTTGATTGAATTCTGAGTCGTGCTTGGACGGAAGACGTTGAGCTTTGATATATGAACGATGCAAAATAGTGAGGCAACTGCTGTAAACCTCTTCATGTGTAAACGATCCATCAGTGAGGTTCAGGAGACGTTACTTTGGAAGAAATCTAAGTCATTAAGCATATCTTAAACTAAAAGAAGGCTTGTCATTTTACCGAGTATCTTTTGCCTCCAAGCTGAAGAGCAAAATAAGTAAATAACATTCCCAACAACGAGCTTGCAAAGAGTCAACACAAGAAACTATTATTTTCTCTAACCTACTCTGGGTTAACAACAACAACAACAACAACAGAGTCAGCATGACTCTGAACTTCATGGACACCAAACGCTGTGTCAGGCCTGAAAAGCATTTCCCACAATAAACGGTTGAAAGAATTGTTAAAGATAATGCTTGAAAGATTTATTATAGCTTGGCAAAATGTGCAGGCTCTAAAACTGTATGGAAGTTTAATTTTGTAAAAACTCTTTGTCTTTTGTCATTTATGAGATTAAAATGGTCTAATACTGCATAAAAGAGATATATAAGTGTCACCAGCCTCTTGTTTAGATTCTGCTGACTCCAGATTTATGCAACACTTACGGGGTGTATAGAGTCAAGTGAAAAATGAGTCCCCTGTGGGTAACAATGAGACGACTATTAAATACCTCTGAGCTCAAAACCGGTAAAAAGGGGGGCAGTTTCAAATTCTTTTCAGCATTAGTCTGTCAGTAGCCAGCAGGAATATGAATTATAGGTTCATCAAAGATCTGGTAAAGAGGGCAACTACATGAGGACAAAAGACAGAAATCCAGCTGAAAGGGGCCATTGTGATTTTTGTATAACAGGCCAACATTTTTTTGGTGGTGTTAGATCAAATTAAATTTGATTGTATTCTCTTACTAAATGCAGTGTAGGATGCATGAGGCAAATCGTACCAATTTCCCTTTCCCCGCTCTGCACTCGGTGCAATATATGTAATTTCAGATGAGAACGAAGTGAAAGGGATGGGTTTGATTGGGTGCCATGCGTGTGTAGGCAGAGACCTCCCACGCATGACTGCCTCAGTTGTTTCAGCAAAAATCTAAAACTGGCTTTGGTAAAATTACAAAGTGCATGTATGTGCCACGCAAAATCCCTTTTTCGTGCTTCTGTTTTATTTCGCAGGGATGTCTAAATGCTCAGTTGCCTTTGTGAAGTTGACCATGTTATGTACAGTATGTGGAATCAAGTGGTACTTGGAAAGTCAGGCCATGCATGCTCCTGTATTCACAACGGAAGCTCATTCTGCATGTCTTTTGATAAGATATGACAGAACCTGGGTGGTACAAAGACGCACTTTTGCGGATCCATGCTTTTAAACGCGAGCTGCAAGAATTAGACCTTATCTCGTATTTTCCAGCTCCGAATATCTCATGTTTAACTTTTTGGGCTTTTATGAACATTTTGCACAGCTCTTCCAGTGAAAGATGGATGGCAAAAATCAGGAAAATGGACAGTACCTTGAACACTTCAAGATCTGCTGTAATGTTGAGAAATAGAGGGCAATATGCGAGAAGGAGTCTTGATGCTGAGAATCCACTGACAGATCCAAAAGCTTCTAAGGAGTCTAACAAGGGGTTAGCTGCCACCAAAAAAACAGCCATGCATACAGTATATCAGGGGACTCCAACTGAGAGCTACTCATGAACCACAACCCAATAAAGTGTTCTAATATAAGATTTAACAAGAAAAATCCAGTGTTTACCCCTCAATTGGGACCCCCTGTAAGAAACACTTTTCTGGGTGGGTCTAGGAAAATGGAGGGCTTTTAATATGTAAAGTTGCAGCATTCAGCTGAACTGTGGTGTAACTTTGATCTCTCCTTCACCCAGTGACAGACACTCGCTTTATAGCTCTGGCCCCGTTGTTGCGGTCCAGCCAAAAATATTGTATTTATGTCATTTGCCTAATTTATGAGCACCTGTTTTCTTTCGCTAGTTAACGTCCTCCGATCTCTGTGTGTCAGTCACCGTGTCAATGCAGCATAGTGCGAAGCAGACGCAGGTTTAGGAGAACGAGGTTAGGATTGTCGACTCATTAATCGCTCGCGTTGACAGCGTCTTTCTCTCGGACAGGTTAAAAAACAATCTTCCGCCGCGATCTACTCAGAACCGGGTCATGTTCTACTGTGATCTACGTGTTGGAAACCCCTGCAGAATGTACTGTATATAACTGAGAGACAAGAAAACCTCTCTTAACTGTTCTGAATGATTTGTTTTAGTTACCATTTTTTAAAAGTCTATAGATCATTTTTCCTCCCATTCAACAACATAACAATCAATTTTATCCTTATGCAACTGTCTCTTTGTTCACACATACATGCACACACAGCACTGACAGTACAAAGAGTAACCATAGGTCTGAGTGGAGAAAAAAAAAAAAAGCTCTTTAATTACTGCACATTGTTTTTGGTCCCATTTGTGTTTTTTGTCTTTCAGCAGGATATTTCAAAAACTACTGAATACATTTGAATGGAATTTTTTAAGGAAGTCTTTATAAAAAGTTGCATGAAATTAAAGACATTAAAAAAAGGTAGTTACATAATTTTGAAGATGTCTGCTGCAGAGCTACACAGCTGTCACTTTTTATTTGACTTCATTTTGTATTATGTAACAACTGCAAGAGGTAAATGTAAACTATCTTAGTTCTCTGACAAAATACAAGGATGTTGTAGTCAGATGTAGCCTCAAGCGTTTGCCCTTCCTTTCTGTACGCCATATGAAGGGAAATTTTGATAAAGGTAAAATCCTTCAAGATTTCAATGGGTTTTTATATAACCTCTGTAGAACTATTTGGCAGTAAAATTAAATCATTCTTCATCTTTACCTGTTGTCATAGAAGCAGTATGATGTTAGTTTTCTGTCTTTTTAATGGAAGCATAAAAGTGGTGTAGCATAAACAACATTTTTGAGGAAGCAAACCAAGGCAAGACCTCTAATCTGGTTTTTTTTTTTCCAGAAAAAAAAATCTGTTGCTTCTTTTTCAGCCAATACAATTCAACCAAATGATCACCTAGTAACAAGGTATAAGTCTGTAACAATGAGTCTCATCACCATATCAAGGTGTTTTTTGACCTGCTCATTGTGCTTCTTTGCACTAATGCTTCTTGCCAAGTCCAGAGCCCATCAATCTTGACACATCCCCCAAAAAAATTACATTTCATGGAACAGTCTATGTGACTTTTTGATCTACCGTGCCTCTTATCTGCCAGTGACAGGTTGGCCAAGTCAATAAATCCTGGTTCACGGGTTGTTAAATAAGCATGAATCCTTGTCAAAAAGAAGACCTGACCAGCAAAATAGCCACTGCAGACATAACTTTCCACATTAGAAGCCTAAATCTCTTTTTTTTTCCCTCTCTGTGCGCTGCTTTAGTTATGTTGTTGGCCTGTCGTCAGATACAATTTTAAATTGCTGTTCTAATGTTAGTTTAGTAAAACAGTTTAACGGCTAATGCTTATCTTCCGTCATACAGTGACGTTGATGACATGCTATGATTTGACTGGTGTGATGGGCACCTGGCTTCCCTTGACATAGTCCTGACGAATCACAGTTGGGCAGTGGCACGATGGTAGCCTCAAATATCCCTTACAGTTTTGTTGGTTTCAGTCAGACTGGATATAAAGCCCCTTTACTGTGTCATAAAAGGTTCTCATTGTGAATCAGGCCTCTTTCATTGCAATGAAATGTTTGCTTGCCACTAGAGATCGACCTGCCGCTGACTTGTATACTGATGACAATGACAACATGAAATATAAATGATAGAAACCATTACATAGAGAAAATGATCCTATTCTACAATCTAAAGGCATTTCAGAAGTAAAGAGTAATATAATGTCAAACTGACCTCCGTATAGCTCAACGCACAATCCTCTATTGTTGAGTGGTTGCAGAGGGAGCGAGGGAATTGTGTGTGTATAGCCAAGTCAAACCCACCATTAGAAACTATGGTCTCCTCCATCAGTGTGGGAAATTTGCTCTGAAAATGCTCGCATAAATAAAAAAAAAAATAATAAAAAAATAATAAAAAAAAAAATAACTTCACAATATTGTTCTCGCTCTTTTTTTAATTTTTTTTAAATTTTTAAATTTTATTTTTTTACCTTTCGATCATCACCAAAACCTGTTTGTGCATCTTTCAATCCACTTATCTGAGTTCTGACTCAGTGGCAGCCAACTAGTCAGAGCACATCAGGCATCCTTTTGCCAATCTATGTGCTCCAAGCTTCTTCGAGGGGAACCTGAGGCATTTCTAGACCAGTTGGAATACATAATCTCTCTTGAGTCTTCTGGGCTTCCTCCCAGTCAAACGTGCCCAGAATACCTCTACAGGGAGGTTTCAGGGAGACATCCTAATCAGATGCCCCCACCACCTCAGCAGGCTCCATTCAACATAAAATAGCAACTGTTGCGAGAAGAGGTTAGGAGCTTAGATAGGGTATCAGAGAATCTGAGCTCCCATTGCCATTCCTGCAAAGAAAAACTAATTTCAGCAACTTGTATCTGCAGTTTCATCCTTTTGGTCATGACCTAAAGCTTGTGACTAAAGGTGAGAGTTGGAACATAGATCGGCCGGTAAATCCCCGAGCCTTAAGCTTCAGGCTCCAAGGAAGGCCTGAAGATGGAACCTGTACAGGAAATTGAATACATGGAAAAAGAGAATCACTGAATTAGATGCATGCATACTGTTTAAACAGAAATACAGACCAAGCAAGAAAACATATCTGGGAGAGACAATGGCGATGGCATTAATGTCTCATTTAATATGGGCTGTAACACCGGTAAATGTTTCTCACTATCAATTGAGCACAATGTTAATCTGCAGTGCTGAATCTCTAATTAATCGTTTTATAGAGGCCTGAACTTATAATCGCTGTGAGTATAAATGAGACCGGCCATGCCGAGAGGAGAGACATTTTACTTACCAAACTGTGAACTAATTGAATTGTTCCGAGGGTTGCCAAAGTCACGCATTAGAGAAACTTGAAGTAGTCGTTGCAAAAAGAATCCGAAGAATAAACCTGCCGACAGCTGTGGTAAATGCCAGCAAAATGGGAGATTTTTCTATTTAAAAAAGAAAAGACATATAGTTGAGTATAATACTAAGTCAAGCACTTACAATATGTAACAAAGAGACCATCCAATAAACAAAGAAAAAGAAAATGTTCACATCCTCATTGTGTATTTGTATTTGGCTGCAAAAAAGAAGCTGGAAAGCTCACATCTAATTGTTTTAATTCTGTGAAGTAACAGCAGTGCGAAATACTTGAGAATAACACCTCGAAATATAAACTTGGTTGCTGCAGTGTGATTCTCTGCAGTATAAAAAAGAAGATCCCACCTCGGGTTTTCAGTCATTACGCCAACCAAGTGTTTCTGTGTTTGCACAGCGTGTCTGTGTGTCCGAGGACGTGTGAAAGAGGAAAAAGGTTGTGAATAAGAGACAAGAAGTGTGGGAAAAGTTGACAAAGGGACAGTTTAAATCGGATAATATGAGGTTAGAGTCCACAGAGGGTGAATCTGGTGAAATGTTATGCATATAACTTTCCATTTAATGGATAGGAACCATGTCATATATCTTATATGTGCTGTATATTCCATATATTAGGATACACTGAGGAGATAATCTTATGGCGGCAGACCACTTGAGAATGAGTAAAAGGGTTACGAGGTGCTGATGTACAGACTGAACAGCTTTTTTCTTTAAGCGTCGCCAAACATGGATATCTGTGCTGGGTTGCCAGCTCAGTTTTCTCCTTTTGTAATTCAGTCCAAACTGAAGTCGAGTCCCACGATCAATCTGTAATCAAAGGATGCAGAAACCTCTTATGTCAGGGGCCACATAACGAGTAAAGACAAAAAAAAAGGATAGTTGACACACTTTGTGCTGTATATTTAAATCTGGACCAAGCGATAATAAAAGGCTGGCTCACATGTAGAGCCAAGTAAACTGAACTTCCTTTTGGCACGGCACCTCATCTGGGGAAGTCTGGACCAATTCCAAGTCCGTGTAGAACTCTGACTGGAAGCTGCTGGCAGCAACTTCACAGAGTATCATAACATAGCTTTTCAATCGGCCCAAAAAGCATATCGTCCTGCAATTCTTCCACATCAACAGAGATTGGGAGCAGGTCACTGTCCTTTTCAAAGGCAGCAAAATCTGAAAAAGCGCTCGTTTAAATTCTGTGATCAGTGATGTGAAGACAGTCATATATCTCCCCATTTTCACAGAATTGTTTTGGGCATTTGGAAAAACTCGACATGAACTGTTACTGTTACTGTAACAACATGAAGACTTTCACAGTTAAATCAATCAACGCCACCATGTCTTAATTATCACACTGGATTTGGCCCTACTCATCAAAACTCAGTTCACTTTACCACAAACTGTACTGTGCTCTTCAAACTGGTTTCAGCGACTCTTCAGTTTGAACTTTATTTCAGGGAACAGAAAGAAGTTTCAGGGAGTCTAATTAGGTGAGCAGGGGTGATGATTATGTTGTTTCAAGTGACAAACTGTGAACACATTGTGTTGTCAGGTGCGAGAACCCAACTGCCATCGTGCCAAATGTTTTCCCTCAGACACCTCAGTATGTCACAGCAGAACTCAACGCTGACAGTCTGGCCCTGGGGGGACAAATTCACGGTGCACAACCCTGCAAATGTCAAAGAAAATCATCAGCATGCTGTTGGTTGCACTCCTGACCTGATGTGCCTTCTTCGGTCTTGAACAGCGACGTTCTTCCCCTCTTGAAACATAAATACCACGGAAAATACCTTGCTTGGCTCAATGCTCCTTTGCCGTAGGTTTTCCAAAGCATTTCTAGGGACTGCGTTGACGATTTCCTAAATTTCAGAGAAAAGTTGATGTACGCTCACTCTGCTTTGGTTTAAGGTCTGTGATGAAATTCCAAATGTTCACATCCCACTGGTAAAAAAAAAAAAACACATTTAAGACAGGTGCTACTGTTGATTTAGTGAAATAACTTGTAATGCTTACATATGAAAGTTATTGCTTCCCCTTGCACCATGCAGGTGCTGTTTGTGTTTTGGCTTTTCAAAATTCAAAACATTCTTCTGAATGTAATTAGGGCCCGAGCACCGAATGGTGCGAAAGCCCTATTGTAAAGGAGTTATTATTAGGGCCCGAGCACCGAATGGTACGTGAGAAGCCTTTGTGTAATTTGAATAAAAGCCTGTTAGCTGAAACCTCACATTCCTCCCACCAGCATCCTTCCATCAAAAGGTTCTCATGGGGTTTGCTTAGTTATTAGCCAGTGCTCCATATTTGTTAGGTGTCACCAGTAATAAGCAGGTTACAGGTTACCTCTGCCTGTTTCTGTCAGGCACAATATTGGATCCACAGCTCCCACAAGGCCCCAGTGGGACCTTCTTCCTGCCAGCACCATCAATTAGCCTATAACGTCACCTGCCACAGGGAAATTGGGACTAAGTAGAAGCTTGGAGACACGACTACCGGACTAGAATATTTTCACATATTCTAGAAGTCTGTAAGAGAAGAAGTGGAGCTGCATTATATAATTATTGCGTACATATGGAGCATGGCTGAATACATGCAGGGACAATTATTTCATACACAATGTATTGAATTTGAATCTTTGGCTTGAAAAAAACCTAACTCTGCACCATGGTGCGAGAAACAAAACAACCCTTAGAAGAAATGCAAAACAAACTCAAATGCAATGATTTTCAAAAATGAACTACAGAAGAAAGAAAGTATGTTGCAACTCTATGCAATTTGAACATTTCTCTAATTGAGTCAATAGAAAAATGTAAGATTTTAAGGATAAAACAAAACTTTCAAAGGGCTTGAAAACATATTTTCTCAATAAGCGTCTTATTATTAGATTTGTGGCATCCTACTTGAACACCAAAATTTATATCAAGGTTACAAAAGAGATTTCTGTGGGTGGATTTCTTTTTTCTTTTTCTTTTTTCAATCCTCTTCTCACTATAGGTCTGTAGCTGGCAGGGCTCATTTAGAAGAAGGGGATTCATGTTGTTTTGTGCACCAGTCAGGATTTAGGAACATCTGATGGAAAACGAAATGAAATAGAAGGCCTTTTTTGTCATGGCAACAAAATTAGGTGTGCTACTGCAGATGGATGGTGTTTTTTTTTTGTTTTTTTGCCTGTCACAAAAATCTGAAAAGACTCCTCCAATTCATTCCCAAAGATGCAAATTGAGAGTTTTTGAGAAGTAAACTCCTCATAGATAATACCTAAATATTTTTTTGATATGATCTTTTAATTATGTTTAGTGGGTCTACTGTAAAACCAGGAAAACAAAGTCAACAGTGACATTTTAAGTTGTTGCTTAGATTACAAATGACTTTGATAAATTGCAGTATTTCTGAAAGTGATTGCATATTTAAATTGACAACTTGCCATTTCATAGATAATACTTTTTATTCTTTTCAGTATCAGTGCATTAGAAGAAAACTCAGTTGTAAAACCTACTCATAGATATAGAAGGCAAAGACCTTTCCCAGTAGCACACCTTTGCTTCATTCGGCTGTCACTACACCGAGTCGCTCCTTAACTGAATCAAACTGAACTCAGCTCAACTTTCTGTCCTTCAAAAAAATGCTGAGATTCCTCCTTTTGCCATTGCCGTGTTCTTTTCTGTTGGTGTTCAGCTCTGAGCGCTCATTTGAAATGAATGACTACTGTTCAGTTTCTCTCTCTGTGTCACTCCTGGTTCGAGTGCTCAGTTATAGGGATTGTCACCGCTGTTGCTAAAGCTGAACCCTCAAAAAAGGCTTCCAGTTGTGGTTACATGTCTGATTGTCAGAGGCAGGCTCTCTGAGACTCTATTGTTCGGAGGGTTCAGCTGGATGTTGAGCAACTGGGTCAGGATGGCTTGCTCTTTCAGCTGCGGGGGCATTGAATGGACACAGGTGGAATGCACCTTTTGCAGAAAAATAAGTCTCTCATGAAGAAACAGGCTTTTTTCCCCAGAATATATAATGCTAATTTGGGTTAATATAAAAGCCACTTTTTTCTATACATATTTTCAAATGGTATGCAAAAAAACCCAAAAAAACTGAGTAGAACAAAAAAAAGAAAAGAAAAAAAAACAAAAACACATTTTGAAAACAACCCCATAGGTTATTTGAACAAGCAGCTTATCAGCACCCTCTAGTACCCAAATGGCAATTATGATAGGAGGCTTTGAGGTGACTTTTATATATGAAATTTATATAAAAAATACCTAAATCAAAGACTAATACATGGACACAACAGAACTTTTTATTCAATATGTTCAGGAAATGCCTGTACTGAACTGGACTCTAATGAACTGATTATAGTCGATGCATTTCAAGGATAAAATTTCACCTTTTAAATAGAATAGAATCTGCCTTAATTAATTCAATGATAAATTATGAAAATCTTTTGAATTTACTGAAAATCTAATTTCCCCACAAAAAAAAAAATCTTAGTGCTACTTAAAAGCTCAAGAAATGTAAAATAGCCAGTCGCAAAACAAATTCAAGGGTCCTGCTTTTATGATTCCATTTTATAAAGAAAGATGCCAGTCAGGTAAAGCAGCTTAAAACAGCCAGACTCACTATTGCCTCCGTATTTCATCAACCTATTCCTCGCCTTTACTTGCATTATTATTCTAATCAAGGTGCTGATATGTCAAGAGCTTTGCCAAAAAACACAGTGAATTCTGCAAAAGGGGAAAAAAAAAAAAAAAGGATCCGTATCTACAAATCCGAAGACCTGAGCGCTCATCAGAGCCAGCCACAGAAACATCAAGGCTGTGTGAAGAGGCCAAGGAAAGACTGCTATTTTCAAGCTAATCAGTACAGTAAGTCCTTGTCATTGTTCTATCATGCACATCTCCGAAGCGCTTCTTGTGATAATGTGATAAAAAGGCTCAAAAGGACTGCCGAATGATGAAATTTCTCTACTGCACTGTAAAGCAGAAAGTTCATTTATGGCTTGTTTATCATTCACGGGAATTTGGTGTAAGAAAATGACAACAAATTTCAACTGCCCAGTTTTCTTTTTCATTTTGAGTTCACCTTTATATCATATCAGGCAGTCTTATGGAGATTAAAATCTCTTTTCCAGCAAAAAAAAAAAAAAAGCACTAAACAATCAACAAGGAATTATTAAGTAGAATGATACAAACAACTGTCAAATACTAAAGTTTTAATCATCAACAACATGAAAATACATTCTATAGTGATGGTTGCTTGCAAATATGTTCACTTACATTTGCTGACAGCAAAGAAAAAAGGAGAAGGAGGCTTGAGCAGTTGCATTTGAAAAAACCCCGAAACAAATAAATAAACCAAAGGAAAGGGTAAGTTGTTTTTATTGCATTTAGTATTTTAACTAATTAGCTTTGACACATTGACAAAGTTTTGACCTTAAAGCGAAGGGAAAAACAACCATTATCACTTCTCGCATATGACTATACTACTGTTGGCCGACTGCTACCGGTTAGAAAAAGACACTGATGCTGACTAAAATGGTTTATTTTCATCCACGAAGGAAAGTGTGATTAGATCAACAAGTTTATATAAAGTTACCCTGAAGTTACGCTGAAGAACAACACTTTAATAAGTTGAAATAGCTATTCAAACTTACTCGCTTGCTTGGACTGCGAGGACTAGCAGAAAGCTTTAAAGCACAAACAACCACATCCACACTCTCTCTCTCTCTCTCTCTCTCTCTCTCTCTCTCTCTCTCTCTCTCTCTCTCTCTCTCTCTCTCACACACACACACACACACACACACACACACACACACACACACACACACACACACACACACACACACACACACACACACACACACACACACACACAAAAAGAAAATCAAAACATACACACAGTGCCCCCTCAGAAATCCAAAGTGCTCCATAGCCATTAATTGTCATTTGTCAAAAAAAATCAGCATGTTCCCTTTGCGAGGCCTTCTAATAGCGCGAAAGCAACCCCTGAGCGGTCATTACTCACTGTGTTGGCAATTCAGTTACTGATCACACATGAAGCAAAGAAGGAGAGCTGGCATGATGATCTGTCAACACTACATTGTGTTGAAAGTGCTTTGCAGTAAATTCATGGCCGCATGCTGTGGGAAAAATAAAAGAACATTAGTTTAACAGAAAGCATAACAGTTACATTTCTGATTCTAATCCCAAAAATAGTCATACTTTGCAATCATAATAATACAAAGTATGAGGGGAAGAACAGTCGTGCCAGGTTTTTTTTATGAATACCCAAATATGCTTCTTCTTTTTTTTTAACACCCTGTGTATTAATGCTGCAATTATGGACTCACGAGAAGAGTAGAGTGCATATGAATATCCCCCTCGTGGTATTCAAGGTGTCGGAACTCCGCATCTTCTATAAACCTCGAGTTCGCAAGTTGTGTTTGCCGATGTTCACAGAAATGGTCCTCGCGGTTCATTTCTCGTTGGTTGTTTAAGTTAATATATTTAAATTTTAGTCACGTAGAGTTTGTCTTCACAACTTATGTAACAGCCTACGTCTGAGGAAATTGTTGATCTTCCCGACGGCCTCGTCTCTTCCCTCTGCGCCTTTGCATTTCCCGCATTACATTATCCCCGTTAACTTGCTAAATTGTTAGCCTCCGTGGCTTGGAGATGCCGTCCGTGTTGCCGTTGCCGAGCAGCAGCGGTTTCACGCCTTAACCACTTTAACGCCAAGCGTACGGCGCACACGTCTTCCCACGTTGCAACCACGAGCTCGCGCGTTCGATTTGAACACAGCATTACTTCCTGCCCTCGTGTTGTTTCCCCGCTAATTATTTTCGTTATTATTTAGTTCCGCTTCTCCCTTTTTCTGTTGCCACATTTTCTGTGTACTTCATTGTGAGTTTTGTTTCTTGTTTAGCTTTCCTTAAGTATGTCTTTTGCCTGCTCCTGTTTTTTTTTTTTTTTGCACCTTGAGTTTCGGTTTGTTTGCCGACCTGCAGTTCGGCAAATCGCCCTTTTGCTTGGACTACCTGCCTCGGTATCGTTTGTATCCTCGTGACGCTGTGCCAAACGTAACATTATGCCAGAAAACTGAATGTATTGCACGTCATCTGCAAGCGGATATCATGACAGGACCGGCCGGAGACTTTTTCTTTTAGAGCCACGAAGAAGAGATGCCAGACCAGCCTGCTCATGCTGTAGTGATCAAAACCAAAGCCTGTAATTTGTTTTCGTCTTCACAATTTTCTCCGGTTGATAAAGGGAAATTTGATTTTGTTTGGAGGATACTGCCAGCCTCACTGCAGAGTTGTTTTTTTTTTTGGGGGGGGGGTGCACGACATGATACGAGGCACGGACGCTGCTTTCTCCCACCTTATTGCTATGCTTTATTGACCTGACAGCTTTGCATATGTTTCACACCATTGGACAACTATGCAGTTTCCCTATGCAGAGCCACTTGAATATCACCTCCTTATACGCACGAGCGCCAAAATGCAAAGTACCTCAAGTGTCTGTTTTATATATTTAGTCTACATTTCAATATGCAATTTGTTGACTGCAGGATGATTCGTTTTACAGTCAGTTTTTATGTTACGATACACTGTGACTAAAGGTGACCCGCAACTTGCATTTCATTCGGTGAGAAACACAAAGATAAACCCCTTTTATAGCAACAAATGGTAACCGATTTGCATTTGACATTCATTACCCTGCAGTAAGCTACCCCCCCCCCACCTGCCTTTTTTGAGACATGCCGAAGATATAGGTAGGCTGTAATGCAAATCCCCCCATGGGTGTTCAGAGAGTGAAGCCAGGGCAACAACAGCACTGTGTTATGTGTGTCAGAGCCACTGGATAGACTATATCAGATTTAAGGGTTGGGGATGTGGAGGTAAAGCTTTACCTTGCTGCATAATGAGTGCAGGAGCAACAGTCGGCGTACCAGTCATTTAAATACTCTGCTTTTCTTTTTTTTTTAACAATAGATGGAAATTTGTGCTTGTGTGTGTGTAGTGATGAGCTGATAGATTAGCAAAGCATGACATTTGTGCTCTGGCTGAACTAATAACAATGAACAATGCTCTCTTAGTCAAGTGTGCTTGTGTTAGGTTGTTGTTTCATGGCTCTGCAGTAATCTGTGTGTTCAGCCTGCTGGCATGTTAAGAAGAGATACAGGGAAGGAATGCTAATTCCTTCAAAACGTGACGTCGGTGAGTCTTTGAAAGATAGCAACAACTCCTCATCCAGACCGACAAAATTGTACAATTTCAAACCGACCCATGTAGATACATTATTTGGCCTATTGTTACCTGTCCTCTCTTTGCCTGCTTTGACTTTTACTGCTCTCTTGCCTTTTTTTTTTTTTTATGTCAGTCTGCACACTGACTTATATCGCCCTAAGACGATGTCACTGAGTGTTTTCTTCTAGAATCCCACCATGCAGCTCTTTGCAAATAGAATTCTCAATTAAAGCTGATGTGGACAAAAACACGGGCTCATTTAACCCTGTTTAGTTGAATCATTTAGTAAGATTAAAGATGAGACAGGACAACACAATAGTTCCACATGCCACAGTTGTTCAGTGTGACTAAAGCTCTTTGGGAAATGGACAAAAAGCATGCTACATCGACTCCAACTGGAGGAACACATTAAATTGCACAGGATAAGATATTTGCTCAAAATAGTCGACCAATGTTGTGTCAGCCTTCTCTGAGGGACCTCTGAATGAGGAGTTAAAATGGTATTTAAAACAACTTGACACAGCTCCACAAATAGGCAAACAACATTTGTGCTGCCAATTCTGCACTTTGAAGGGACTGAATAGACGGCAGAGCCAGCGAGCACACAGTGTCAAGACCAGACTTGAATGCCTCATGCATCTAGTGGCTCTCCAGAGATAGGAACCGAGTCGTCGACATCGTTTGCTCTCTTTTGAACTATGAATTGAAGAGCTAGATCACACGGCTGGCATCTTTCCTCTGTCTTTGTGCATTAACACACACACACACACACACACACACACACACACACACACACACACACACACACACACACACACACACACACACACACACACACACACACACACACACACACACACCCTTCTTATCATGACTCTCAGTCCTTCAAGGCAATTAGTAGGTGGACCACATTGGCCTCGCTTTTAGCCACACACAGACACTTAAAATTTGATCAGTGACAAGTTGCATTGTGCGGCACGGTTTTTAAAAACACTTGTGGGCTGTAGGAAAGATGCTCAACATTAGACAAATTTACTTTCCCCGCTACATTAATGGCACAAGATGTCGATTTTGCAACAGAACACAAAAGTTTCTTAGAAATCGAATACAGTACAGTGGTGATCCACGTGGATTGTTGGAGCTGCAGAAAGTAATATGTTTCAGTTGGACACAGAATGTAATGACACGACCAAAATATGTAAAGCAATAGACAGTAAACAGAAAGCAGCGAGGCAATAAAATCAGTCAGGCAAGAATAGAAAGCTAACCAGCTGTAGAATTATGGCATTTCATACATATACATAGGCAATACTCTGGATGTGGGTGTGGTAGAGAAATGGAAAACGAACATCATTATTGTTAATAGAGTGCCGATAATATAACATTTTAAAGTAATATTAAAGTTGAGCATCATTGTGGAAAAGCTACTTTCATGAAAACAAAGATGTATAGAAAAGAGCAGCTACCTTGAAAAACCTGCTAATTGAAAAAAAAAACGAGTGCTAACTGACGCCATGTGGACATACAGACATTATGGCACAGTAAATATACTACTTATACTCTAAAGTGTGATCTTATTCATATATTTTTATTTCAAAGTCTACATCGCTCTCCCATTTGGCTTCGTGTGAACTAATCACTGCTGGGAATTGTGAAGGAAGTGCAATTAACGTCCAACAGTTCATTTCATTTAACACGGTATCAATTATTGACATGCTGAGCTGTTTGGAATCCCTGTTTAAAGCTGAAAGGAGCAGGATTTGAAGTGTCTATTGCCTCAGATACGTTAGAGAAATTATCGAATGTAGAGATGCTCTGTCATTCAGAGTATGTCACGTTCCCAGCAGGTCCTCTTGCTGTTATTTCAGTTGTAGATCACAGTTCCTTAGGAGCTTTGATTCTGTTTAGATGGTATCTTGTAATACCATAAAGCATAACTCATCCCAGTTTTTTATTAACAACGGGTTAAATTAAAACACTGAGCCAAATTATATTTTAGCATCTTTCAGCTCATTGTTTTGGTTTGTCTCCTAAAACTTTTCTGTTCTGGTCTCAGCAAACTCGTTTTACAGCTGTTTTTGTTAAAAAAAACAAAACAACAACAACTAAACTTCCACGAAATGTTAACTGCACAATACCAGATAGGATAAGGGAAATGTAAAAAAACATTAGATTAAGAGTCAGATATTTTCCCTTAGGAGGTCGTGAAAACCAAACCAGCAAACAAGCAACTCCCTGCTATTGGTCACTATAATAACTGATCAAACCAAGTTAAAAAGAGGTTTAAGTGGCCGATCTGCTAAGCCGTGTTCAGACTGCCAGCCCAAATCCGTTTTTTTGTCATAATCAGATTGAATCCAGATTGATTTTTGAAAGTGGGAACAGCAAAAACCCACATGAAATGTAATTTTTGCAAACAGATCCAAACAGATCAGTCCGGATGCTCTGGTGACTCAGATTGGGTTTTCTGCATCACTCGCACCATGACACAAAGTGACGTCATTTTCAGAGGGAAAATACCAATGACCCCATTTTTAAATGCCTTCCCTTAGACTCACTTTTACTCAGACCGTTAATATGTTTAAGCTACATATAAATATGACTTGAAGCTTGGTCTCAAAAAAGCAGGAAACCACCCACATTTTATACGTCAGCTGAGCCAAAGCCAGTTATCTATGGAAATATTAAGATGGTACATAATTAAAGAGAAAACGAATTAAAAGCTAATTAATGTTCTCTGATATCTTCACTTGCCAACTTGTTTTTATTTTCATTCAAATCTTTTTACCAATTTCCAGGCATGTGATTATACAGTATAATCTTGTTCTGGGTGATAACTGCTCCACACAGGCAGACAGTGCTAAATCCTTTTAGTTGTCTTTAGAAACTTTTTGCAGTTCTGAGGAATATCTAGAATAACTGGGACATCATCTCAGAGCTCCACAAACAGAATTTAATTTACCTCCATTGCAATGAGTTTGCAGCAAAACTTATGTTATCCCAAACTCCAGCAAACAAAGGTAAAGCTATCTGGATGGCCCCAAAAGACCTATAGCTTTATTACATTCTGTGCCTGCTTCGGCTGCTTTTCAAAGCCAAGCGCATTCTGCATGCTACTTTATATTGCGGTTGATGTTCCAAAACATTAACGGGTTTCTTTTGATAGGTGGAAGTTCACTAAATGTTCACCGCTTGTTTCTATTCAGCTCGAACAAATCAGCATTTTTTTCAGATTAAAATAACAAACTCAAGAAATACCAGCCACACTCCTTATTAAGCATGCATGAAGGCGCTGAGTGTGTATGTGTGTGTGTGTGTGAGTGAGAAAACACACATTTCAAGGTGTTTCCCATTTATAAAATGTGAATGTTTATTAAATGTCGACAAGAACATTAAAACACAGTATCAAGATCCAGCAAAACAATCTATAGTACTTCACCAAAAAATTAAAGGAACGGAAAACAAAGTTAGTTCTGCGCTGGGTATGATGGAATGAGAGTACAGAGGGGAGAGGAGAGTGGGAACAGGAGTGGAGGGGGGGGGGAAAAAACAGAGCAATAAAGAGGATGGGAGTAAGGAGGCAGAAAGAGAAGAGAGGAGAATTTTGGAGCAGGGGACGGGGGAGGACAGGAGGGGGGTGGTGGCAGCAGAGGTTAAGGCAATTAAGGAGGTACACGGTAAGAAAGATAGAAGGTTTTGGAGACCTGGGGGATCGATCGGGAAGGTGCTGATGCTCTGTAATGAGCGGGATAACTGGGAACGATGAGAGCCTCTGATTTCACTCTTTTGTCATCTCTTCCATCAGGAGATGTCGCAAGCTGCAGCAGAGAGAGTGACTAGAAAAGGCATTCACTCATCAGAAAACACAGCGAGGGGGTTATGGCAAATAATACATGTCTCTACACTGAAAATAAAAGTGTGTGGGGGGGAGGGGGGGTGAGGTGGAGGGGGGGGGGGCAACATAGCATTAACAAATACAGTGAGCACAACGTTGTGTCGAGGTGAACGCAGAATTTGGGAGTGGGTTCTCAAGGTTCGAGGGTACAAGCGCAGTTCAACACAGTACCAGAGGGTGGTGTCCACTCTAATGGGTTTCACAATCACAATAAGTAATAGTTCATTATAATTATGTAAATCTCTCCGTTATCAACACAAATAGCAGGGGGGCGGGGGAGGCAAGTTGTACATAAGCATCACATGACTTCAAAAACACACTCAGCGTCCCGTCCTCTGGTCTGGCTCATGCACATGGGCATGTACACACACCAAAGCGTGTGCATATACGTGTACACACATAGACACTGTAGATGCACACTTGTGTACACACATACATATGCTCTGTCTGGCACAGAGACACAGAGAGAGACACGCACGCACGCACGCACGCACACACACACACACACACACACACACACACACACACACACACACACACACACACACACACACACACACACACACACACACGCACACACACACAGATTCCTTCTCTTTCATACAATTCGATTATTTCCAATGGGTCGCCATCCTCCGAGGTTGTCACACCTCATACTCTGTGCCGTAATAAACATCTGCAAGTGTTTGTAACACGTGTCTGTGCTTTGATGAGAAGAGGTGGCAGTGGTCCACCAGGACATGACATATGTACACGGCTGAGGTGCTGCAGAAACACACACACACACACAGCAAACTGGGGAGATCCTTTTTTTTTTTTTTTCCGAGCACCGGTGATGACAGGAAAAACTCACAGCTGTTCCAGTGTCAGAGGTATTCAGTGCAACATTGCTCGGCGCTACACATTAACTCACTGTCAGCTGGGGAGACACTCTTCAGCCCACATTCACAAACTGTTCCCCAAGTGCCGCAGGACTTCCCGAAAGCCAAGGAGTCAGAAAGATCGCGTATGTCCACGAAGGCAGCTCACGTGCCAAGAGGTTTCGAAATCCCTGTCATTATTGTGCCTCAGAAAAAAAATTTGTGCTGCGGATTTGAACGAGCATGTGCTTGAGGGATAATCACGCTCCTCCTCTTCACTCATCATTCAACCGTCGGAGCAGCTCAGGCCGCTCCCACCTGTCGGTCAGGTAGAGGAGAGGAAAGAGTTCTGTGAATACATATCGCTTCACGTCATTTCTTTTTTTTTTTTTTAAACCGGTGGATTTTTGTTAAGTCCATGTGCTTAAGTTCTCTTTGTGTTTAGCATAGTAAGAAACAGATTCACATGCTCTAAAATTCATACACACTGTACAATAAAATCTACAGATATTTTAAAGCTTTTATTACATCCCCCCAAAAAAAGTTGATTCACTGACTTTAAAAAAAGAAAGAAAAAAAGACGGAAAATCTGGAATTTTCCGCCCGTGTGTTGTCGTTGTGGTTTTTCTTAACATATTTCATTTTTTCCTCTCAGTTTTTTTTCGTTCTTTCTTTTTTATTTTTTTTTTGCTTGCTCTAGGCAATTTTGTCTTTGCCGTAACACACTGTAGAATTTCTACTCAAAAGAAAAAAAGACGGTAGTTGAGAGCGTCAAGTCTCTATTTTACAGCAACTTTTACTCTCTTTGCATGACAAGAGAAACTGTATCACACAAACAAATCCCATAATAATCACCCAGAAAGGAGAGAAGAATTACAAAACAGAGGACAAACAAGAGAGGCGGGAATGGGGGGGGGGGATGTAGCATTTCCTTGACGGGTCACACTGGACGGTTCCAACGGTCTATTTTAAAATGGTTGACTGTGGCTTTTCCTTTCTAAAACAGCACATACCCTTCTGGCTTTGTTTCAACTACTTAGATGGAGAGAGTGAAGGCATGCCAACCATGCATCATGTTTAGTCTGTCTGTGCTAAACATTGTAGTCAATCGAGAAGCTCAGTTGAACTCGAGACAGGAAATTGATAGTGTTGGAGAACTCTATCTGTCTGTCTGTCTGTCTGTCTGTCTGTCTGTCTCTCTCTGTCTGTAGACACACACACACACACACACACACACACACACACACACACACACACACACACACACACACACACACACACACACACACACACACACACACATATGCACATTCACACGTGCGCACCTACACACACACAAAGTGCTGGGTTACCATCTGCGAGTGCTCCATCAGTTGGCCAGTACTCAGCTGGCAGGCAGATCAGACAAAGTGCCCAATATGCTCCCTAATGGTCCAAGTCAGATGAATGAGATCCTCCATTGTCTCTTTTTCTTTTTTTCTTTTTTTTCCAATCTTTTCTGCACCTCCTCTTCTTCCACTTCCTCTCTCGCCTTTGAGTCACTCTGTCCCCCCCACCCCCTTTTTCCTTTCAACCAATTTAACTCTTGTCAAATTGTTTCCTCCGTCTCCATCTCATTACCTACGGGCCCGGCACTTCTTGCCCACTGCCCTGCTGGGTCTCATTCACACAGATCAAGGATGTAAATGTGACATAGTGCACCACTGCGCTGTCTCTTCTCACAGGTGAAACTTCCTTTGTACGGGGAGGGAGGGGGGTCTCCTGTTCATGTTTTCTGAAGGGTTTGTCTTTTTATATTATAAGCGGAGCAAACCCTCTCCAATTCATAGATTATACAGCAATGGGCAGTGAGACTGAACCCCAGTCTAAGTGCCGTGTCAGCACAGATGGGAGGTCAGAGTTTCATGTCGAGAGAAAATCACTGGTGTGTGATTCTGCAGGGGATGGTCGGACCACCATGTCAGACTGAATAAAGCTAGCGCAGTGGGCTCAGGGCTCTGGTATGCTGTTTTTGTGAAGTGAATGATACAAAAAAAAAAAAAAGATAAGGGCATCACGGTAACAGAATGGGACCACAGGACGGATTGTATTGGCCAGCATGACGGTGTATCTGAGTGATGGAGGAATAGGGGTGAAGAGGAAGAGAGACATCACGAGGCGAACAGCAGAGTCAACTAAACTCAAAGAGGTATGTTTTTTTTTTAGTGAACAAACAATGTCAAGACATGGAACTCCATTTAGCTGTCAGAAAATTGTGGTTTTGTAATGTTTCAAAAAATGTCTTCCTTTCCCTGTTTTGTCAGTTTCATTTATTCTCGGGGTCACGGGTGGGGCGGATCTTTATCTCGGAGAACTTGAGGGAATACTGCCAGCCAGTCCAGGAGGACCACTCGATGCCATCGGCGTAGGAGGTGTGCTGACCACGCAGGTACTGGCCGTTGAGGTTGGAGGTGTGGCAGTTTCGGTACCACCAGGCGCCATGGTAGAAGGAGGCGCAGTTATTCTCCGAGTGGTCATTATCCCGATCTTTGGTGGTGAACTTCATTCCATTGTGCTTGAGCAGAGAGTCACCTAAAATTTGGAAGGAAATATAAACGTGTCAGTACGTACAAAAAGTAGGATATATGCCAACCTGGTATGACACTAAAGCGTGTAAAACACTCACAAGTCCACTAGAGAGCAGCGAATCAGTGTCACTGCTTTAAGACAACAAAACCACGTGGAAAACCAAATCACATGTGGTTAGGGTTACGCACCAAAGTTACCTTGTTTTAAAGAAATCCATGTCGCCTTCTACCAGACACTAATACTGCGTTCATGGGGTCGTATTCGCTGTATACGTGTGAAGAATCCATAGAAACGGCGCCCTCTTGTGGTATTCACGAAGTCGGAACTAAACATTTTCCATAAGCCTCGAGTTAGCAAGTTGTGACGTCTTTGCTAACATTTACGGAAAGGGCAGACACCAAGGAAATTCATTATCTTTGGATGTTAAGCTAATATATTGTAATTTGTAAAGTTCATCTTCGTAACTTCGATATTAGCCTTCTCAAGAATCTTCCCAACGGCCTCATCTCTTCCCTCTGTGCCTTTGCATTTCCTGCATTACATGACCGCCCCCCTCGTTAGCTTGCAAAATTTTTAGCCTCTCTGGCTTCTAGACTCCGTCCACATTGCCGTTGCCTAGCAACAATGATATTACGACTCAAACACTTAAACGCCAAGCATACGGTGCACACAACTTCCCACGTTGTAACCACGAGCTCTCGAGTTCCATCTGAATGCAGCATTAGCCTGACCTCCGGGGTGACAGTCCGCAACGGATGCCAGTAGCCTGCCCCTCCTACGTCCTCGAAAGGACTGCACTGCTTTTCTACTTCGCTAGATAACCTCTGTCACATGACCTGTCTGATGTGACTTGTGTCTACTTTTCACGTCGCGGCGACAAATAGGCTACCTTCAAATAGACACACTGCCTTCGAGTGGACTGGCCGGTGTATTGCATACTTTGCTGTGATACTGGGATGTATATGGATGTCTGTTTATGATGTGTATTTGGCCATTAATTGAATGAAACAGGCTCTCATAAACAAGAGCAGCTGGAAGATTAAAAGAAAAAAATATATAAACAACAGCTTTTGCATTTCCTTTACATCGTCCACCAGAATAGCCTTAGATCTGAAAAGAGAAACCAGTTATCAGACATACTCACAAGTGATTAGCTTTAAAATAGCCCACAGCTTTTTAATTAATCATTTGAATAAACAAAGAGATGAAAGACAAAAAAAAAAAAAATTAAGCACCGCAGTTCTCCAGGGTATTTCTTTTCATTATCTTAAGCGGGACGTCAGATGGCTTTGTGGGCAATTCATCACAGGTTCTGTGGTGACCTTTTATACTTTACACTTTTCAATAACACCCATCAAAGATTTCATTAGGATGTCTATCAGCGAATGGACAAAAAAAAAAGTTTTAAGTATTTTTGTAACCGGCACAAAAAGCATTCAAAGTAATCCGTAATAACCAATGTGAGTGGAATTCTTTCCTGCGACCTGCGGTTGTGGATATGACAATGATGTAAGACCACTGCAGGGATGCGGCACAGCCAAGTTGCATCACCTAAGTGCTCTTAATCACGGCCTGGGCGGCAAGTCTGATCCCCACAATCAAACTGCTGAGCTGAAAATATCTCTGACTACATAAAGATTTCTCACTGGCAAATTCTCTCCCATCGATAACTGCTTTGCAAGCCTCCGCTCTAAGAGGCTCACGAGTAAAATGAAAGCAGTGTTTTGCAGATACTGCGGTAGACCCAAAGATTTTTTTTTAGCAAATGGATGTTCAAAGAGTGCATAATGTTCAATATACTCCCCATACCTTCCCTTCACTCTCTGCCCCTTCCTTTCTTTTTTTTAAATCAGGCTTCACACTGTGACCAGAGGTGGATAGAAGAAGAAAGCTGTGAGCTGAATGAGAGACTGCTCACCAGCCGTCAGGTGATGGCTATCAGCTCGTCGGGGCATCAAACAGCCTGTAATTGCCCAGGATGAGGCCGCCCAGCTCCTTACTCTCACTCTGTCCTACTCTACTCTCTATTTGGCACAACTGTGGTAACCACTCAGTGGGAAAAAATAATTTGACAGGCACGTCTGGTATTCATGTTGTGTGCCGCTTGACGTTAGGAGAAAATAAATAGCGGGGGAGGAGAAAGGGAAAGAAAAGAAAAAAAGAAACAGCTCAATGGTGTCAACAATGGGATGATGTCCAGAGGGTGTATAGAAAGGCAAGGGGGGGAAAAAAAACAAAAACAAGAGGCACTTAAAGGCTCATTTACAAGGCTCTGGATGTCACCTTGGTGGCTGGGGGCCGGCAGCCTCCTCTGATGCCCATTAAGATCCAGCTGCTCCCGGCCCAAATGAGCACCTGTCAGCTGATCGGAAAGCGGCCGCAGCAGAGCAAAAATACTACTAATAATAGTACCTGGAGGGAAGCTGACGTGGGAGCGTGAGCATCCTGAGAGAGTTTGAATACCCTTAATTTGACTGGGTTCAATACCCCAAGAGGCAAAATGAGTTCAAGGTCAGGCCACGAAGAGGACAGGCCAGGAGCATTACGGTTTTTTTTTTAGCAGACACCATATCTGGGCAAAAAAAGCTGTTATACACACAACACATTTTTCTTTCCCTGTTTATTTTTTTATTTTTATTTTTTTACTCTCTTTACCGCTGTGCCTCCTGTGTCCCTTAGATATCTCTATCCTCATTTTTATTTACCTCTCCCTCTCTCGCACCTGTCCCCTTCGTTCCTCCATCCTAGTTTCTTTCACCTCTCCTCCTTCCTCTCCGCATGTCTTCCACCGCTGCATCTCTCATATCTGTCCCCATTCTCTCCGTGTTCTCGACGCCACGCTCCCCAAAGGTTCTGTAAAGTGCTTCTTCATTTCAACGTCAGGTTTTATGTTTATGCTGCAGGTCAAGCAGTGCAATTAATTGGCAGTAATTTAATCAAGGTGACGGGTAGCTGGGTCGGATCTGATGGTTGGTGGGGTGGTGGTGGTGGTGGTGGGAGGGGGGGAGACGCACAGACGCAGACACTAGTAGTCCCTCACTGTCTGCACGGATTAACAAGTGGACACACCTACTGCACTGTAAAAATAACGCACTATTATTCTACTCAGCGGGCAGAATGCAGGAGGAAGGTGGCTCGAGGTTCACACGCTGCTGTTCGCAATTAGGTAGGATGAAAAATATGTGCAAAACCAAAATAGATACTAATCAAGAGTGCAAGCACAGTACGTCTTGCAAGAAAAGTCTAACGAGTTCCTTTTGTGCAAAGTACATACCTGCATTGCCGGAATAGTCTCCCACAGTCAAAGGGTATCCATCATCATCAGGGTCCACGGAAAAGAGGCCAACTCCAAAGGTACCGTACTGAGCAAATGCTGTGCTATTTTCAAAGTCCTCCAAGTCGATACGCATCTCATAGTTCCCCTGGATGGACAGGGCATGGATCTGCTTCAGCCCTGCAGGGGGGGAAAAAAAGAGCAAGATGAGGACCAAAACAATCCATTACGAAGTACTACCGTCGTTCTCAGCAAACAATATGAAGCTATTTCAGCAACCTCTCAACGCCTCACATTTTCCTGGAAGTAAAATGTAACATGGTTTTTGTCCCACTTAGAGTCTCCCCCCTCACCCTCCTACTGCTTATGTGGGGATTCTTTCCAGAACAAGATTAAGAGTTTCTTTTCAAGTGTGCAGAGTGCATTACTGCTCCCAAAGCTGGAGAGACCAGCTGAATGAATCCATCAACGTATGTGATCTTAAATTAAGTAATTACACTCACTACTAACGATTCTTCACAACGGCATGCAGCTGAAACACAAAGCCTCACTTCAAGCAGCAGTGACGTCACCAGTTGGTTTGTGAACGGCCGTTATGAAGCCTCGAGTTCGGAATTTGGCCGTCGCCATCTTGCTAGCGTGGAGCGGTTTGGAGAAATTTTATTGACTGAGAATTTTATGAGACGTTGAATGGGAGTCTATGGAGCCGGAGGCTTTTTGGAGCCAAGCTCTAGTGGCACCCGGTGGTATTACAGCTTAAGGCACTTCCGCATTGGCCTCATTTTTCAGAGCTACGTCCATTTTTATATAGTCTACGGTTGAACCATATAGTTGGCCTCATCAATGCAACATACTCTATTAGAACTCTATTGACCATCAATGTTCACTTCCCAATACTAAACACATAAGGTACCAGTTTATGTTCAGTACCAATTTTCAACACCGGTTTTCAGCCATAGATGGTGGGAATACTTTTGGGCAACCAAATCGTGTTACAAAATGTTGGCGCTGGATCGGATCAGTTGGAGGGACGGTAGCACCAAACATAACCAAATTCCATTGAATACCCTGACGTAACGATCGTCTGTTTGTCTTTAATTGCTTTGAACTCTTCATGACATGGTGGAGTGTCCTGGATTTTTTTAAACAGAAGCTGAATTGTGGATTTATAACCAAATGATTATCATTCTTCCAAAGGAGGAGGTATTTATACCTCGTAAAAACTCAACTTAAAAGTTATAATTTTATTATCCAATAAAAAAAAAAAAAAAAAGGTCAACAACATCTCTGGCCTCCTCACAATAGAATTATACAAAATTATAAATTCTGCGCTCCAATTAGTTAGAAGTGTTTGAAATTGACTTCATTCAAAACACCCCGATAAAGGATGAATATTTAAGCTCTCACTGCAGCACTAAAGTAATCATTCCAATTCCCTTCAATTCTGATCTATGATGAGAAAAAAAAAAATCCTGCTCTACTCTCAGGGTATATTTATGAAAATTGTGATATAAAGGCTGAAAGGGGTAATTTGATGTTCTGCTGGAGGAAGACAGGTGTAACGTGACTTCATTAGTGCAATTATTCTAAAGCAGGAACACATAAATACATGTAATTGCACATGCTGTGCAGTTTTTTCGGGTCAAAACTACTTTGAGGAAATTCGCTTGTTACCCATCTGTAACTCCCCTTTTGATTACATGCATGTGTTTTGGTCCCAGCTCGTTAATGTCCAAAATTTCATGGGCGATATACCCTTGATTAAAATGTATTTGCATATCAAAGTACATGTCATTACTGTATCCTCAATTCATTTTTTGCTTTTGAGAAAAAAAAAACCTCTTTGCCGCCTCAGTTTGTGATAAGATCATGTTTGTGTCACTGTACGTTTTCATAAATACTTGAAAACATGTTTCCGCTCGCAGTCATGACTTAAGACAAACTTTTTCTGAAGACCACTTCATAGACTTGCAGTACACATCCACACGTCTCAACTATTTCAGACTCGAGTCTGCCATCACTTCATCGGATGCCCCGAACTGATCTTTTAATTATTGCTTAATCCTTTAGAGAGAGTGTGTAAGACAGAAAAGTGCCAGAGGGAAAACAGGGTTTCCATCCCTTCTTCCTTGCCCCCTCCTGCTCTATGTGTCTCCCCCGCTGTGTCGGAGTGATGCCGCTTCCCAGGGCAGGTTTTTGTCTCCCCGGTTGATCAAAGGTACAAGAAGAACCGTATGTCGGGCAAGAGAGAAGCAGGAAAGACTCTACCTGGGTCCGTGGAACAGAAAACACAAGGCAGGAAGACAAACAAAAGTGAACAATATCTTCAAAACTCTGTTGAACGTCCTCCCTTATGCCTTCAAATGCACCCTATAGCATTACGATGCATATTTGAGAGAATAAAACTGGAGGAGAATGAATTTAAAGCGTGCGCCGATGGAGAAGCTTCAAAGGCTTCACAGGTAGGAGTGAAGGTTGGCTTTGGAAATACAGAGAGCGAGCTGTTGTTTTACCGAGTCTTGTAACGTGACTCAGAATCACCATGAAAGCAGCCGCGCTAGAGGAAGGAAGGTGTTTTTATGAAGCCGAACACTGTCATTTTACCTCCTACGGCAATCATCACCTTCGCAAATGAACCTCATTCACTTTTTTAAAGCTTACAAACCTCAAACTGACTTTCGCCTAATTTGAATTCCACCGTTGTAGAGAATTGCACTCTGAGAGTGCCTCGTCTGAAGTAGAGGGCTAATTTGATGACAAACACAGCTGAAAGAACCCATTATTATTCCGAGACAGAAGCTCGCAGTCTGGACCCAGGCAGTTAGTTTGGATTTAATCTAGCCCAACGGGAGGTTGATCCCGGTCTTTTCATTTTCACAGTGGATCAGCGAATTTGAGGTGGAGAATCAGTCATTAACACATTCATCGGCAGGTAACTTTATGCATTTCAGTTCCCCTGTTAATTTTTTATATGAAGAGCATAATATGCAGAGAAAGAGACACTTGGAAATGCACACAAAACGCAACACATTTGCACACCCGCCTTCAGAGAAACAAAAATGGCTCATTTGCAGAAATAGTTTTCGTGTCATAGCCCTTTGAGAAAAAGTATCAATCCACACAAACACCTCAGGGAAAAGTACCCCGGAGTGATTTGATAAACTTCAAAAGACAGACTTAGGATGTTTTCTCTTTCAGGAAAAAAAACATAAATAATAAAAATAAAGTAACAGATGCAACACAACTCTATTTAAAGACTCTAAGGCTTCCAACTGTATTTACATAACTTTATTTCAGTCTCTAATTAAAGCCCCAGAGAATCTCAGCACGACTCCAATTCAGAATAATTAAAGAGGAAGACAAGTGAAATAACAACAGAGACTTCTTTGGTTAAAATCTAAATGCTCAGGTGTAACTCTCTGTTAATTAAATGCGATTGTTAGGTTATTTAAAATGGGTTCTGATACAAAGGAGAATTTTGAGGTGTTTTGCTTCAGTATTAAAATGCTGATTGCTCCGTTGGGGAGAGAAATCTTCTCTCTTCTCGCTGATTTGCCATTTAAAAGAAGCTAAGCGCAGATTCTAAAAAAAAAAAAAACTTCTGTCCTCCTACGTGCTTTATATTGGCAGTTAGGCTACGCTTTCTTTATTCCCTTTATTTTGACGAGTTTTATATCATTGTGTGTTTTCATGTGCTGTCTGCAGTATAGTATAGTATGTCACAGTCAGAGAATAATTAGATGTACACTACTTTAATTACAAACACGTAGTGCTGCTGTGTAAATTTCTGAAACAACTACAGATAAAAACGAAGGGATGTGACAGTGCCAAAGGAATACAATAATAGTGTGAACTTCTGTTTAACCGAAATACTCGATTTCAAATTCACTTGAGTTTAGTGCAGAGGCGTATTGTTGCCATGACAACAAAAGAAAAACATATCAGTGGGCCTATCACATTACAATGTAAAATGTTTATTCTTCTAAAATATAAAATGTATTTCATGTTAGAACATGCTTTTAATGTTGTAACAAGGTATTTGCCTGTTATTGCGACATACTAAGGTATGCAAGTTACAGTAAACAACGTTTCATTCAATCGTGGCTTTTACGTTATAAAAATGAAAGTTTTACGTGAAGATGAAATGTTCATTTTATAACAATATCAGTTATCTAGTTATAACGTGAAACATTTTTTTATAACAATAATCCATAATATAGATAACGTATATTATAAATAGTATTTTGTTATAACAAGATTTAGTTTTAAGTTTTTGCGAAGTAATAACCTGAAAATATAACAAAACATTATTATATTATTATATCATTATAAAAAAATGTATAACAAAAAATGAAATTAACCGTTTTTTTGTTTTTTTTTCTATTGTCACAGCAATGCACTTCCATATATTAGTAGTTGTTAAAGGAACAAGTTAGCAGCTCTGTGAGGTCAAGGTTGATGAGGCTGTGTATGGGCATCGCAGCACCTTGATCTAATACTAACATCAGCATGCTATCCCGCTTACCATGCTAGTTTGGGGTAAAATATATATTTGTTACTTAACTGTAAACATGAAGTACGGCTAAGGCTGAGAGGAATGTTTTTAGTTTTGTAATATTTCATAAACCACAGTACCAAATGTCTCCGTACCAAATTTCATGCATGGCAACCCATCTAACAGTTGTTGAGAGATTACAGTTTGGTCCAAAAGTAGTGGACCGACAGGCTGACATAACCAAGAGACAAAACATTTAAATCTACCAATAGAAGCCAAACTTTCTGTTTGTACACTCCGGTTCAAGCTGTTTGGCTCATTTAAAGATAGTTGGCTAAAGCTACAGATTTGAAATATCTGATCAGTGAAGAAACGACGAGAATAAATGCATTGTGGGAAAAATGCTATTAGGATAACTCTGAAAAAAGTATAACGATGATCATTCCGATACCTTAAAATGACTAGTTTGTTTATTTAAATAAAACGTTCTTATTTATGTTTAAGGTTCGAGCTATTCATCTATTAATTTGGATTCAATATAAACTGGCAGCGTGATGTACATTGAGACAAGGTCAAGTATTTAGTGTGATCAATTACTTCAATCCTTTTCAGTAACCCAAATGTTTTTTTTTATTTTGTTTTGGTTGTTTTTTTTGGTGTGGGTGTGATGTAGTCATGACACAGGCTAGGGAAATTATTTCGTTTTCATACAGTATAATAAGACCAGCAAACACTAACAATGTATGGTATTGAGCTTTCCATGAACCTTGGTTCAAAATTTGATAAAAAAATTAAAAAAAAAAAAAAAAAAAAAAAAGAGACCCTCACAGGCATTGAGCGCATCATGTTATCTGAGTTGCAATAACTATAATGGTGAAGCCTGTAGCGGGTTAATGTGTTTAAATCTAGTTTTAATACTTTTTAAGTATTTCAACATTAAAATTTAATGTCTCCTACATGCATAAACCAATGTGTGTTTAGTCAAATTATCACAAACTAACATGGAGCAAACCCGGGGCACAAAATACCCGTTTCTGTGACTCTGGGCGAAATTGTGTGGGAATGTAATTCGTTGTTGTCCTGAGGGCTCTTGGCGCGCTAAACCACCCCTGGCTTGACTTACAATCTTTTCTCGAGCAATTTCCTGCCCCTCTGATAGCACCATCCAACTCTTCAAATGACAGATTCAAAAATCGGTAGCAATCTTCTTTCAACTTTTATTCTCCCGATGAATCACTGCATTACACGAGTGTACCACAGTGCAATAATTACTCAGTGTCATCCAAGAAGAAGATAAATAATACTGCCACAATCAGCATCTCATTTTTAAACAATCAATGTGTTTACTGATAAGGAATCTCATTTAGAGTGACCGTGATTGCACGATGATGGAGCAAAAAAACTTTTAACGTTCTTTTGCCGAAGTTTTTTCCTTCAGAATGCCAGAAAAGTACAGAGCCTTCCACGGAGTTCAAACAGCGACTGCAAGCTAAACCATGAATTATGAATATTAGCACATCAGGTGGATATAAGAGTACCATATATATGCTGCAAGTAAAGAAGCAGGCCAATGTTAAACTATGAACATTAATACGACGATTGGTTCAATTTGGGAATAAATCAATGAAAAATGACAACAGAAATTATATATACCTGAAATGACATCACTAAACTAGGTCATGATAATCCATAATTCATTTTCACAGCTCTAAGGTTTATAGGAACAGATTTAGCTTATTTAGAACATGAAGACAGCCATTTGTCTTTTAAAAAAAATAAAAAATCTTTTATTCATTCTGAGGGGGGGGGGGGGTATTGTGTTTCTCCAAAACACAAAAGGAAACAAAGCTGAAGTCTTCCTGACATTGATTAAACCATTACCACCAGGGATTGTTGCTCCTTAAAATGTGATTTTTACAGCTAATGAGACTGACATCAATGGCTGGATTAAAAATGTAGAGGACGTCTAAAATATGCCTCTGTGATACTGCTAAAAGGCCCTAATATTAATGATTTATTTGCTTTTATTTGAAAAGTATGTAGAGGGATGTATTAGATGCTTTTAGGGGACGGGTTTCACAGCGTATCGCATGCAGCACTATGGGGCAAAGAGGAAAAAAAACACAAAAAAAACCCATCTCTAAACCCAACAGAGAAATGATTACAGTTCTCTGCCGTTTGTGACATTTCTCAAAGTTAATTATTCATCATGCTTTTCTCCTTGTGTTGCTGGGGGGCAGCTCCTGAGACTGTTTCAGCAGAAAAAGGAGAAAAGGAGCAGCACTCTTCCACCCCCCCACTGCCTTCCCACCATAACTCAACCCCCCCCCCTCCCCACACCTCCACATGTTGTCTTTCTACTTCTCCTTCCCCCCCTTTCCATCGTTCCCTCTTGCTTAATCTTCGTGTCATGCTATTTTATTCTACGGAGATAGCGGAGGACGAGGATGCGCTCTTTCCGCATAGCCACAAGGACAGTTCCCGTACCCTTTGCCATCGGGGGGCGAAGCTGGTCGAGGGGGTCTGTGAACACGCGTCTGCTGAAAAGCTTGCTGTCGTCTCCTCTTAGGGAATACAAAAGGCCCGCTATCTGCAGTTCTGCGCGCCCCCCCCCCTCTCCACAACCCTGTCATCAAAAGATAGGAGTGCAGGGAGAAAAACAGAGACAGGTGTGTGCAAGAACTCTCCGGCTTGCCGCTCCCTCGGAGCCAACTGTGACATTTGGTGGGACAAAAAGCAAAAGAATTCCGTGATTAACTGTCACACCTCTGACATTGCAATGCCATTTTTTTTTTGCAACTTTTCCCTTTGCAAAATACCAAGTCAAGGCTGTCAGTTTATTTTATTTTTTAGAAACTATGCTATTTATCATAAAGAGGAGGACACTGTATTTGTTTTTAATCCCTAGTGAGGGACTTCGATTTCTTTTTTAAATTTTTTTTATAAGGCTGGCTATTGGAGAGGATAGTCTAGTTAATACATGCTTTTTTCTACTGTATCCTTTGAAGCTTATGAGCTCTTGATCCCCCCAGTTACAAAAATACAGATCGTGCAAAGTTCAAATGCTTTACCCATACCAGCTCACCTCTCACTATGAGTGGTGAATGTTCAGACAAGCTGTAGATCAAATAAGATATGGCCCCTTCTCTTGCTGAGGATCAGAAAAGAGAGAGGGGCACTTCATGCATGTACTTTGACTGATAGAACAAGTGCATAAGAGGCTGATTTCACAATATTCAAAAGCATTTCAAGACTGAATAGAGAATATTCTTTAGCTGAATGAACACTTCAATGGCACTATTTGTTCAGCGGCAGACACACTGCGCCGTTCCCCGGGCTGCGTCTAACTTGGGAATAATGATCTTGGGAATGTTTGTTCACTTTGCCCACAGCGCCCTCATTACTGCTCTCAGGAGTCACTCGCTTCATCTTTGAAGATAGGTACATTTTGCAATTATATTATTGATACATATTGTTTCTTTTTCGATCTTAATGGGTTTCTGCGTAGACAATCGCTCGCCGAGCTGCATATTTCTGACCCCCAGCGCTTGCAACCGAATTAAATCTGGTCCGGATTTAATGGGAGCTGTCTCACAGTGCCGGAGACGGGGGTGGTTCGACATGACTGCAGGTGATTGGTGTGTAGGATGACAGTAAGGGAAAACAAAAAAGATAATACATGCCTTTTAACACAGACATGACAGTCCAATAATCACAAGACAATTAGGATATTTCTAAATCACTAAACCTGGGCGTCGTTCATTATTATCTCAAGGTCAGGGGTCATATTTAATTGGACAGTGTGAACATACAGAGCAACAGATCACAGCAGTTGAAAGCAAAGCTGTTTTGGTTGCAGCCCAATGGAGCTATCAAGTGTTAGAGAAACATAGAAAGAAAAAAAAATCACATGTACTTCAACCAAGGGCAATGAAAGAGCTTTAAGTGGAAGGAGGTATTTTGGTGGTTCTTATCTGCTTAAAGTGGCAAAATACAATATGTTAGCAGCCTTTAATGCATTGAGTGAAGATAGTATGAATCAGCTTGTGTTTGCTAGTGGCATAGATCAGTACCAGCTGCTTAATTATTACATAAAAGATCTGTTAGATAGTCCTTTTAATTCTGGTGGGTATAGGTTCTTATAGGAAAACTCCACATGGGTGTAAAACCACAAGGTTTCATACAAGACTTAACTTAATTTAGAATGCGTTCCCATAAGTCAAAAAGATGCACTTGTATAACAAGCAATTACTGAGGCACACAAAATAAATTATAGCATAATGAATGGAGAGACACTAAATGAAGGCTTAATTGTGCAGTAATTAAAAAAACAAAACAACAACTTTAAAATACACAAATAAACATTGGTGTGGCAGTGCATATACAGTAAACAACACATACTCGGAAGCTAAAATTATGCAGCATTGAGGCTGAATAATCAATACACAGGTAAACAACCGACAGTATGTTGGACTCTGTCACTGCGAAGGCCCGAAGGCTATAGATACAACACAACAAGAATTAATTGGCTTCATATTTAATAAGACATCTAGTCTTTCTATTTAATGAATAAAACTAAAACCGTGATGTCATGCTCAAATATATTCATTTGAACTGGACCCTTTTAAACTTTTTAGTTATATAAAGGTTCATTTAATTGTATTTATATGGCGCCAAATCACAACAGAGGTCATCTCAGGGTGCTTAAAATAGTAAGGTCGAGACCTTACACTATTAGAGAGAGAAAATGAACAATTCAACAATTCCCACATGAGCAGCAGTGGGGAGGAAAAACTCCCTTTTAACAAGGAGAAACATCCGACAGAACCAGACTCAGAGGTGGGCGGCCATCTGCCTCCACTGGTTGGTGGAGTGTAGCATGAAATTAGATATTCTTACAATGTTTTGTTCATACAGTGGAACTGTCAATATTTACTGTAGCTCGATGTGGGCAACATTACATTACATTTATGTTAATCTCGCTAATTAGAAATTTTTTAAACTATTTACCCATATTATTATTTGAGCTTTTCACAACATAATATTTAAACTGTCAACTCTTTATCCATCACTGTTACGTATTCTAACTATTTAGCTGATACTTTTAGCCATATAAACTGTTTGTCCATTAGTCATCTTCATCAACCATGTTTCCATTCCTTCTAGTTAACTATTTTAAACATTAATTCATGACATTTACCTCATTATCTGAATTGGTAATTTGTGAATTCGTTTTTTTTTACTTACTCTGTTTTTTTCAGTAACAAACTTAGCGTACCCTCTCTGGTGCAACACGCAGCCTAATTCATGTCAGGAGCTATTTTTCTGGGTGCTTATATATCTGCTATCTCACAGGTGACAGTGCTTAATATACATCTAACCATAGAACTATTTAGTTGCTGGAAATTCATTTTTGATGCTAATTTTAATAATAGCTTTACAAATGCATCCATCATGCAGCTGCTCTGAGGTGTCCGTGACTACCACCACGTTTCTGCTGTTTTAAAGTGGAGCTCTGCTCGACTTTTCGTACGCCAGCTGTCACTCCCTTCCCCGTTGCACCACATCTCCCAGCACTCATTTAAAATCAGAGCATACCGGTTGCTTTGTCTCTCGTTGCTGCTGCCAGTGTGGGCTCACAGTAAGACGTAGAAGGACGGTCATGTTGCTGATAATGTAGCCAGAGCAATTTAATTGCATGTTTGTACGGTTCAGCTGCTGCTGTGAGTGAGTTCTTTCCATGGAGGCTGTCGTCTGTTTTGAAAACCTCTTCATCCTCTCTGTATTTTTTAATCATGACTATTATTAATGAGTGGGTACATTATTCTAATAGATGAAGAGTAGGCAAGGGGTTGGTGTAACATGCATGATGCAAAGCTAATTGACAGGTCACAATGATGTAAAGGGATGGAGCCACAAGTCTTGATTAAAACTAATGTGGTTTTCCTTTCCGACTCACATTTCTGCCACAGTTCAACCGAACAACGCAGAGTGTTTTCAGTAGACATGCCTGATATACTGTTACTGCCTGATATAGAAAACATACAGGTTTATGTATTTAATAACTATTTCACTTCATCACAGACTCGCTCCATGTTTATTTCCTTATCATCACAGCGTTTCACCCGTAACGTCCATGTGGGATTTCCTTGTTTTATTGACGTCCTGTTTAGATATATTATGCAGGAAACATTGCACCCGCTCGAGGAATAATTCATGCAGACATAACTGAGCACAGAAGAGCATGTCAACATGTCAGTGCAGTGATTACTGACAATGAGCTTCATGCACATTCAGTTTGGTTGTTGACACATGTTCTGGTATATGTGAATAGTGCCTTTGATGGCATGAGTGTAAAATAACATGGTAGTCATGTATAAACTCACTATAAAGGCTAATCCCCCCCACCCCAACATTTTCCACCATGCGAGCATGTTTAACAGTTTTCAAGGAGTTCAGTTACGCATTTCATTCGTGTTTTTTTTTTTTTTTTTAAGTGTATTCGACTGACGCACAGCTTCAGTTTTCTTCGCTGTGATTAACAGTCTGGTAGCTCGGCTCGTATTAGTGTTTACACAACCTCTGAAGGACGGACCAATCAGCAAGCAGCGTCTGTGGTTAAGTGCGTCTGTCCCGCCCCTCCTTCACTCTGATTGGACGGCTGGTGACAGTGACTAGCGCTAATATTTTTCCACCTGTCATTGACCGGAAAAAAAAAATCACCGCACGTTAAGTGTTCAGCGCAGAATAAACACTCAGCACGTCATCAAGCTGCTGCAGTGTTCATTTAAACAATTAAAAAAATATGCTATACTGTAAAAAAACGTTTTGGTTCACACAGGATGTAGGTAGTTGCAGCGGTGGCAGAGTGTCGGCCGGTTTCGGCGCATGCTGATTGGTTAAAATTAACCTGCCAAGTCTACGCCAAGTTGGATGGATCAACTGCAATTGATTCCCAATGGAGGGTGACCAGAACCATATATTCACGGACTGAAATTGGCTCTGGTTCGCACCAGGCTATGAATATAATCCTTTTTGTACATTTCAGCAATCTGCCAACAGAAATCCCTAACATCACTGCTCAGGTCCCTACCCAAGCCAAGCCAGCTAGCTTGTTTATCACACTCAAACTAGACTAAACCCTTTTTACTGATCAGGAGGGCAGGTGACACACGGCGACACAAATTTGAACCTCTAAAGTTATCACCATGCCAGTGTTGGCCAGCATCACCTAAGATTAATTTATCCAATGCTCGATAGCGCAGATAGATGTCAGTATTAGATTTCAGGTTTGCTTTCAACCTCACGCCTTTGTGAAACTAAATGCTTCCAAATGCCATCCACCAGGCAAAATAAAGGAGGCTATTTTGCTCAAGTGGCAGGATTACAGTCATAAAATCATGAGAGAGAAGAATGAGAGCCAACAACCCATCACATTTGATATCATCAGAAATTAACCTTCGGGGTGGAAAGACGGAGCCAAGTGTGGTGAAGGGAGACACAGAGGGGAAGGTGGAGACGGGAGGGGGGCCAGTAGACAACTGCTGAGAGATTTGGCAGGCCTTCAAGGCTGTAATTCAGGGAGAGGACCACATTAATATTTAGAGGTGCTCTCAGGTAAAACAAAATGAGCAGAGCAGTCCCAGTTTGACGAGGAGGACTGGCAACAGACGGCATAGAGATCCACTGGGTGTGCACGAAGCTTCAAGGTTCAGCAGCATAAGACGCAATTATGTTGGAAGGTGAAAAGAAAATTAAATAAATTTATCACAGCATACATACATACAGTGTAACACAGTTATTCATGCTTCCACAAGAAGTCACAAATTCTAACAACAGACCTGTCAAAACCTATGCTTGAATCCAGCATGCATAAATACTGTTTAAAGAAATCCATGAGAACTGAGATCATTAAAATATACTAGTAGATGCAGAATGCACCATTTAACTCACAAACAGTTGCGGAAAATCATCATTTTTAGCGATAACAGAAGTACCTTTTGATGGATTAGTTTAAATTATACAAACATGAATGGTCCCAAGAGGATGAATCTAACTTGAATAAACTGTAATGATTTTGGTAATCCCTTAACCAGCTCAAGTTACTAATAATAATACAAATATGTGAACAGCTGAATCATTTGCCATCACTCTGTGTTTATTGCTGATTAATAAATGCCATGGCATTCCTGTTCTAGCTGCAACTCACAGTTGACACTCTTAAAATTTGCCCTGATTTGCAATGATTACATGAAAAGATCAATTAGCATATATCCATTTGAATCCACTTGGGTATTAAATATATTTACAAATGGACCTGACACGTACGGGATTAAATTTGGACGCAGTCTAGAAAAAAATGGTAATGATTTGGGGGCTTGTGAGGAGCAAAGAGGACACACAAAAAAAAGCCAAACACGTCTTAAGCCGCCCCTATAGGTTGAGTCCTTATGGGTGGGAAAATGGGAAAATACATAAAGAAATTTGCTGAGCTGCAAATCTAACTTAACAAAGAGAATGTGTTAGATGAGAAGGAAAACTACGGAGAGAGAGATGACATGGAGCGAAGCTTGATAAGCACCGAGTAGAACACTGAAATGCCAGGAAGACTTTGATCACAGATGCGTGACACCATTACGGGCCGGGCAAGGGCAGCTCGATGGCCCTCCAAAGCCTCTCTCTGATTCCAGGGTCAAAGTAATGAGGGGCTTGAGAGGTACAGTGTCTGACGGGGCCGACACTTCTTCAGACCCTCCAGCGCTATTTGCTTGTAATGAGGTTGCTAAAAGTTCAGCCTTAATTAAGCACCAGGCGTCATTAGAATTCAATGACTTTTTAAGAAGTCGTGACACTCTCCTTCAAATATTAATTTTGTCAACAGAGAGGCTTTTTCTCACCATTTAGAGGATTAGAAAAAAAACACAACGCACTGATTAATAGGAAAATAAGGCTGAAATGAGACCAGATTGCAGCATTTAAAACGAAGAATAGACAGTTTTATAATGGCTTATAATGACCGGTTAAATGTACTTTGGTTGCAGAATCGTTGCCAGGATTGAGCTCATGAGTTAATGATGAGATGAAGTCAATTGAGAGATTCTCAGAGAGGCAGCAACCCTTACAGTGTAAAGTAGCTCTAGGGTGTCAGATGTATATTTAATTCAGTGAGAGAAGCATGCTTTTCACAGTTAGCGTCACTCCTTATTTAGAGTTTTATTCCCAATGCAGGAGAACGCAGCCCGGACATCAACTATGCGCTCATTATAGCCCATAACAGTGGAGGTAACCCTAGGATTTATGAATTGTTAATCTACATGTTGTTTCCGATGTCTGTCATCTGACCAGGCATGAAGAACGAAGCACTGAAAAAGAGCTGTGTGATTTTAAATTGAAAACCGACAAATGATGAATTAAATTATTACAAGAAACAAAATAGAAAGAGAATTATATGGCGAGAAACTGGGGCCTTTTTCTGTCAGTCATCAGGAGATCTACTCAATCATTCCTCAATCAAATGTTCAATCATCCCATCTGTGCTCATTCAACATTCCTTTACGAGCAGATTTTGCACATAACGTTTTACATCTCCTGGAAGATCAAATACCCCCCCCCCCCAAAAAAAAAAGAGCTTCGTGTGCAGCATGGGCCCAACCAGGCTTTCGGTGGCAGCATAACTAGAGAGGTGGAAGAACATACCGTTAGGCTGGTGATGAGAGGCTTCAAATAAAGTACCTGGGTCTTGTGGAGAGGGCCACGAATTGCTCTCATTCTCATACATATCGAAATTACTGGGAGAAATTGCTGCAAATTGCAGCTATCTCTACTCCAGCACCGCAATCTAGTGCAGATGGAGTCTCCGCCAGGGTACAGCCGCACCAATCAGAGACAGCATACCCTCCTGAAAGAAGCCGAGGGAGAGCTGGAGGCCAAGGCATCATTGTGTCAGCATCACGGCTGATTGGCAAGGCCTCAGCTGGCTGGCTGGCTGTCTGTCTGTCTGTCTGGATCCCCGGACAGCCAGCATCAGTGTGTCAGATTCACTGAGGAGGAATCACACTCTTGAATAATTGATTGAATATGAATGCAGTATTGGAGGAGCTTTAACTGAAAACACTTACATGTGCTCTAAATAATAAATTGCAGGGGATTGTAGTTTAAGATTTCTCTTTGTCATGTGGGATATGGTATCATATGATACAATACTGTCTTTCCAGGCAACTGGGTTGAACACCGAGCTAAATCAGTTGCCCCGGGTTGGCCTGCACTCTGGAGCCTGTGCTGGCACATTAATCAACACATTTAATTTAATTCAGTGTACATGTACACACCTGAAATGCCACCAAATATAGTAGTAGTAGAGAAGATTCCCAGTCAAGTGAGACATCTCTGGTGCTTTTGCTCCAGAGATGCAGTAAAAGACGAGTAAATACGCTTACGGTCACATGAAACACATCCTCATGCATATATGAATATGCGTATGAAATATCCATCTGCGTTTATCTGCACAGGGTGTGCAAAGAGAGTATGAATTAAGTGATTTGTAAGTATAAATTGTAAAGGACAAACTGTTCGAGAGAGATGTAACGCTTTTAATGCTGAGAGAAAAAGCATTCTGAATGTAAGATTCTGTTTAAAAGATATTAATGTATCTGAGTTCAATGAGCAGGCGGAAGGTTACGAAGGAGACAATACGTAGCACCCACACACCCAAGGTGAGAGGCACTAGTCAATGACCTTAGACAGACATCATTTATCAAGTGCAGTATATGAATTTAAAGTGCGTAGTATTGGGCCGTTCCAAGGATTTCGCTTGTATTTCCAAGTATTTCGTGAATAGTCGAGTACCAAAGTATTACCTAAGCTTCATAAAGCCCCTTTCATGTGAATCCAATTACTATGGCAGCAATTGTGTGAAGTACAGTTGCAGAAACATGCTTAAAGTTGTACACTGCGTCATGATGAGGAATTAAGTGTAATGTTAGCAAACTGCTGTGGTTGTACTAAGGCATGAAATGGTTTTCTGGTTTATAATTATCAGTGGGCAAAGCTGGATGGAGGAAATCTGCCGGGTAGAAAGCCAATAGGCAGTATGAGCAATGCTTGTGGGCAGATACTGACTGTAAAGAGCTGCACAAGGCCTTAAAGAAATGCTACTTTCCCTGATATTGGGGTCATCGCTGAATGAATAAAATAAGCATTGCTTTGCTTTAGGTCAATGTGTTGTCATTTTGTTGTGAAAGGTTAGAATTACAGTATTACTATCACTATTCATTATTTCTGGTGACTGTGAGTTGTATTCTAGATATAGATGTAAATCCACACTGAGCAGGGAAATCACAATGAATACATTATGATCATGTATGATTTAGTTGTAAAAATAAAATCACAGCCTGTTCAGTCGATAACAAACATTTGAAAGTTATTTTATCAATAATTGTAAAAGAATGCACAATACATGTAAAACAGATCAATTTCTACGCTCACTTGTTAAGATTTGCACTTATAGGCAAAATGCAAGGCAGTCCCCAAGTCAAGGGCAAGATTTAATGATGCACTTGTTATTTGGCTGAATGATGACGGTTTTATAAATGTAAAAAAAAAAAAAAAAAAAAAATGAAGTTATGGCTTTCTGCTCTGTTAATCGCTAATTAATATCAGTGTCATTATATTCAATATGCCACCAAGGGTCTTTTACAGTGCAAGACGGACCGATATAATGAAAGAACACCATGTTAATCAGGGGCGGCAACCACCTTAAGGAGGCAGTAGGTACAGCTAATGGATGGACCGTGCCTGACATTGTTTAACAGCCTGCTTTTAAAACAAACCATTGTTACTTTATGAAAAGAAAAGAAAAAATGAAAACGTTAAAGGCTTAGTCACTTTTCATTTAAATTGTCAACCAAGTATGAAGATGATGAAATATTCCGAGACTGCTTCTGTTTCGCGCGAGCGGAGCACAGTAAAGTTTTTGTCACTAATGATACGTGTACATGTGATGGCACCATGGACCTGAGCAGAGAGCGCACATCACATTTTTTTTTGTCAAACTCTAAAAATCGGTGACGGAGACCCTTGATATGCTCCACAAAGCCTGGACCAATGAAGCAATGAGCAAAGGGAGGTGTTCCGAGAGGCATTTATGTGTCAAGAGGGTCAGAAGACTGAAGAAGGTGCCGCAGATTAGAAGTACAACCAAGTGGATGTTCGTTTATGTTCGCAGGGAAGGTCAGTGTGGATTCAAATGTGAAATAGCAGAATAAACATTGCCAGATTTTTACTTCTTCTACAAGAAAATGTGTACATCAAAAGTAATCCTGTCAGTGCTAAGTGAATAGAGCGGTGGCATAGGGATGCAAATGACTAATGAGCAGTAAAAAGGTTATGAGCTAACTGCCTCATAGTTGTGTTAAAAGAGCACACTGACATGTTCTAAGATATGTAAACTGACAACTTGTTTCTCAGTGGAGTCTGGGGGATTAAATGTCACCTGCTGTAAACAACACACAGGCTTTTGAATTTAATATTTGTTTCCGCAGGCAAAACAAATCATCCGGTGACTCATTCTACGTTATTCAATAGACAAATAGCAAATTATAATGTATGGAAAATTTTTAATGTCCAATAATTCTTACAGTATGGTCCTGGGGACAGAGGGAATGAAGAGGCTTCACGGCAATGTGATAGGAGTTTTTTTTTTTTTTTTTTTTTTAAACAATGGAAGCGACACACGGGGATGGATGACGAGTGCCTTGCGGAATAATGAGGCTATTTATTCCCTCTAACGGGAACAGAGAGAGTTCAGGGGTAGACGCTGTAGAGCTTTCTGGAGAGTTTCTCTGAGCTGTGACCTTCCTGTAAGGTTGCATCCTTTATTGACTCCGACACCACTTTCAAATCAGCTTCGTATGCACATTGTGTATGTGCATATATATATAAGGCTTTGTGGGTCTTTTTTTTGGAATTCATATCGATGTACACAGTTATACATGTATTCCTGCAATTTTGGAAGTAATCCATTACCTATATATATATTATGAAGAAAAATAACTTTTCTTAATTTCTTCCATCTCTTTCTTTTTGACAACTCACTGGCTTTTTTACTTGCTTAACCACCGCTCTCCTCTTCTCCATCGCCAGTGTGCGCTGGCCTAATTGCTAACAAATCCTCGCTAATGTCAGTCATCTGTTTCCTCCAGCTGCCTTACCAATTTTCCTGTACTAATCACCTCTCCATTTTTTTTTCTTTTTTTTCTGGACCTATCCTTTCTGTCTAACTCTGTTAATGTCTCAATATATGATTCACAAACTGTGCCGTATGAGCACGGAAGCCTCCGTTTAAATGAGGCAGAGGCATCAACTATCTTATTAAGGCCTGGAGTAATAAATCGAGTACAATCGATCGGCGAACCATCCTCACACTGTCCACTAACCTCTGAGTCAAAAGAGGTACTGACCCTTGACCTTGCTGCTCTCAGAGGTAACACTGACAAGCTGAGAGAAGATGCAGCACTACATGATTGGAGTGTTGGCAGAACTTCACAGATGAACCGTTTATCGGGTCAAGGCACGTCTACTGCAATTGTTTTAGCTGCATTTTTCTTCCACTCCTCTGTCTCTCAGAGCAGTTTTACTTGCAGTCTACCACAGACGTTTTGAACTCCATCTTTGGCTTCAGGATTATGCAAAGTAAAGGTGGTGAAGAGGGCAAGGTTTATGAATAGTTTCCATAAGTACGATCAAATGTTTATTCAAACCCTTAGCCCTTCCTTTCTCAACCAATAGAAACTTTCCCTGACGTCCAACTGCAGCGTCTAAAGGCAAAACAAAAATTGAAAAAAAGAAAGGCAAAATGAGCCGTCGTCCTCACGGGAATTGTGATGTTCTTTGATTTTCGCTCTCTTTTGTAGATACTGTCCTCTTTAGATTTTCTACTGGGTGACAGGAATATAAATACAAGCCTCGGGATGCTGCATTGTGATAACGGCAAGCTGTGGCGGATAAATGTATATGAAGATGTGTTTATGCATGGGTGTGTGGGAAAGAAAAAGATTAGGAGGTAGGAAAAAATACTGAGAAACAGCTGCATAGGGTGAAGATATGGGCTGACTATGGACAATATGGTCGCATTACTACATATTTTTAACAGCGTGAATCAGGAGACGTTTCATTACGTTCATGCTGGTGAGCAAAGGTCTTGTTCTGTTCTTTTTGGCATTTGCCTTTAAAGAGAGATTGTGGTTGTGCACCATGCAGCGTGGTAGAAATCAAACAACAACCAACTTCCTTGAAACTAAAAGGCTCAAAGAGTTTCAAACAATGGCAGCTAAATCACTGCATTGATAGGATCTTTGTTTTCACTGGTTCTTGTAGTTCAGTAGCCTGTGGCCCGTTTCATGTATTTTGCAACATGACAGCTGTGACTTCACTTTTACACTTTTAACTGATCAAAAGACGCACGGTACTTTGGAGGCAACAGAAACTCACTAAAGTTTCTCCAATTCCCAAGTGACAAACATTTGTGAAACAGGATGCTCGCAAATCACAATAATATGTTAATTGATCATTTAAATTTACATATCACATCCACGCAGACAACTGCCAAAACAAAAAGGCTCTGTTAAAGCTGTTGCTGTTGCTGTTGTATGTGCGTGTCTGGACATGGGCAAAAATAGGTCATTAGAAACTCGTAATTCAAATTCAGTTCTTGCAATTCTTCTTCTTGCAATTCAATATCCCACCCGGCTTCGGGCGAATTCAGGGTACACCCCGGACAGATCGCCCGTCCATCACAGGGACAAAACAGAAAGACAGACAACCATCCACACTCACATTCACACCCAATTTAGAGTTGTCAATTAACCTTGCACCCATGTCGTTGGATGGTGGGAGGAAGCCGGAGCACCTGGAGAAAACCCATGCAGGTACCGGGAGGACATGCAAACTGCACACAGAAAGGCCTCAGCCCACCAGCAGGTTCGAACCCAGAACTTTCCTATTGTGAGGGGACGGTAGTGCTAACCCCGGCACCACACTGCTTGAAATTGGGCAAATATTACCTTCAATTTGCTGGACGTGATACTCCGAGCTGAACAACACCAGTTTTCAACATGTCAAGCCCTGTATCACGACGAAGCGTGAAATAGAGACGCCTGTCCACTACAGCAAAGCATGCGATAGCTATGCTTGGCACTATGTAGGCGTGAAAGTTACACGTTTTCCTGGCATAACTTTATCTGGTATTTGATTAATCTGGTAAAGTTTCAATCAATATGATAAGGCATAGCTATAACAACAACAAAAAAATTCCCTTGGCTATTCAAAAACTTGAAAAGGAGTTCTATGAATCTGCATTCGATTGCTCTTCCTCAGCAATCAGCTGTGTCCCAATAAACAGAAGTGAATTGGACAAACTGAATTTGAGTCACAGTTTCAAAGCAGATTACTTCAATTTCAAAACATTACATTGAGTTTCAAATTGATTAAGAATTCAGTTCCAATTAATTTCAAACGATGTACTCCAGATTTAGTGTGTCGATGCAATTTATTCAAGTTGAATAATACCAATTTATATGATGAGATTCAAGTTCAGTTTTTTAATGAAATGAATAAAGGAATTTGAATTAAACTATAAAGGATTCTAGTTCAGTTTCTAATGACATTTATTTCTGCCCATATGTCGTCTGCCGAGACTCAGGATGAATAGACCCCCCTGCTGTGTGTGGATATCCACTGCTTTTAGAAACTCTGAGTAGTTCTACAGGCTGGGAGTTAATTGCCACCGACTCTGTGCCTATTTCACATTGATCTAAGGAACATGGGAAGGAATCCTGCCACAGAAAAAAAAAAAGGAAAAAAGATAAGACAGAAAGGACATGAAGGGAATAAAACAGCAAAAGAAAGACAGCACGCATGCTTGGCATTTACACAGTATGCCTACTGGCTAAGCATGTGTATTTGCGTGAGCGCAGATAGGCATGGGTGTCTTTGTCACTGTGTTTCCCTTCTTCCTTCATTGTCACTGTGAAGACTAGTTACATTTAAAAAAAATTTTTTTTTATTGAACACTTTGCTTTAAAAAAAAAAAAAAAATGCTGCCTCTGCCTCTATACACAGTTGTCTCTCCTCATTCTTTTCAAGCTGACCTTTCCGTGTCGAGTGGCTGTCACTCGCTTAGCTGACACAGACAGTCGAGTCTGTAAAAAACGCCCTCTCCAAGTTGTAGTCATTCCCCTGCCTGGTATTCATCTGCACTCTCACCTCTGTATAAACACACACAAACACGGAAATGTCTAATTCTTTGTGCCTCGCCTCCCTGTAATCACATGAGCTTACAGTACTCAGGGTGGTCACAAGCTTGATTATAGCCCTTGCTTATGGCCCCTATTGTTAAAGGTAAGCAGTATGTAAAGTGGTTAACGCTGCATTTTTCCTGCAGGAATTGTGCAATTTCAGTGTCAGGATTGGCGTTTATATTTCTTATCGGCGGCAGATGTAAGCGTATCTTTAATGAGGCAGTCGGCCGAGGAATGTAAGATCACAACAAGGCACTCGTCACATAGAGGACAACTTCCAGGCAGAGCAGTCAAGACACATGGGTCTTATTACACTGTTCCCCCACTGTGGGGGACCATCAGAAAAATATGATGATGTGGCATGCTCTAGGCATCCTTAGTAAAAAAAAAAAAAAAAAAAAAAAAATTGAGAATAATCAGTTACCTGGAGGGACAAATTAAAATGTTGCATGTTATTTGGCTGTGCTGAAATGTAATAATAGAGAAATGATGTCATTTGTTTTGTCTGTTTTGTCTTTTGGGAGTAAAATTCTTCCTATATTAAATCTATATGCTAGTGACCACACGTAAGCTTATTGGTGCTTTCATGCTCGGACACGACGCTTGCATGCTCTCTATGTGTCTAACGCAGTGAAAAATACAACTACACAAATATAATTCAGTCTAAGGAATAAGAAATATATACAGTATGAAGGTAAAGTACACTGTAAGTACAGGGATCGTGTCTCGCTATATACTGTAAATACCATTATGCATGACAAAAAGGGAAAAAGGGTCTCAATAAATTAAGTTGAACAAATATTATTTTGAAACATAATGCGGCTGAGTTATCTGTTAATCTTTTTGATGACGAGCAAAAAAAATAATATATATATATATATTGTATATATATTTTGGTTCATAGTGATGGAATTTAAAGGGTGTAATAGAAAATACAAGCAGCTCCATTTACTGCCTCAGCATCACAAGATGAGTGCAGGGTGAAAGTTTATATATGAAAACATGACAGCCTTCCAATGAGTTTAAGTTTGGAGTCCCTTTCTCTTTGTACACTTTAAAGTGTGCATTTTGTATACCTACAATCTGTTTAATCAGTTGCATTTAGCTAAAACTGCAATCCGTAAGCCAAATCTGATGTGAAACAATAACACTTAGCTATTACTTCAGCTCTGAAATCTAACTTTACGGGCTGATTTGCATCTCCTGCGATGGGAAATGACATAAACTGTCAGAGAAACAAGGACAAAAAAACAACATTTTCACCCTCTTTCATTGCCTCAGGCTGAAACTGTTTTCTTTTTTTTGTTTTTAAAGGAATTTAATACATCTTATTTTCAGCTCACGTCTTCTACAGCTGGCTTATTAAACAGTTGAGTAACTGTATTAGCATTTTTGTCTGAGATTAAAACAATCCATAAGGGCTACACGTGTCTTACTTTCCCTGTGGGATTGAGCAGATTGCTTTTCCCTGGAAAATGGTTTTGTGACAGTGGTGACAGTGAAAAGAGTCTACAGAGGAAAAAAGCAGGAGCAACATAGGGCTTCTGGAGACGTGGGCGGTTAGATGGTTAGAAATCCTACAGGAGAAGGCTGATGTAGTGGTGCATAAACAGGCCCTTGCAGGCTTTTATGCTGAAGGAAGCTGAATAGTTCAAGGCCGACCAGGTTTAAAGGGGTCTGCAACCATGTTTCCTGACTCAGGCGGTGCACAAGTCCTAGCAGGTTGGTGTCACTGATCTTGTCATCGGTCTGTTGTTGTTTGTTCCCGCCCTCTTTTGTAGCCAAATCTGGATGGAATAAATCTAATTAGAGTTTAAGTTCCTCTGCTGGCACGTCCTCTTTGGCCTTTTTACAAAGCTTGGTCTGAACCCAAACATTTTCATGGCAGCCGGTGTGTTGTGACTATAAAGGATCTGGCATTGGGACCTGAATCTCCGATCAGACCAGTGTGCCCATGGTTGCGATCTTTTAGGAAGAGAGCAGTGGGGAAATCATTCAGGAAGTTAGTGGAAGTGGAAGTCTGTTTTTAAGTTTTGGAAATTGAGTTTTGAGCAGTGAGGTCCTGGGATCTTTGCATGTAGTTATGGGATAGAGCACAGTTTTATAAAGATTTTCTTGATTACCCAAAACACTTTTGGCCCAGAAGGAAAACTGCAGTGGATCCAGCAAGGGGGCCTGTGATGTGCTTTCGGTGGGCACAGTAGTTTTTTTTTTTTTTTTAAGAATTTGTGACGATTGATAAAACAGGAAACAGGCCTGTGGTGATCGTGAAACAGTTGAAGCAGGAGAGAATTTCACACAAACTGAGTGATTTCTTGAAAGATCTGTGTGAAGACAGGAGCCAACTGGTCACCACAGGCCCGGGGCTTTCCTTGTGATGGGTGATAGGAAATCAGCTGCAATTGTAAAGTGGGTGGCTTGAATCCAGGGAGAAGTTTAAGCTTTGTTTTTTGAGCTTCTGAGTGTAGCTTCTTTTGCCTTTTGAGCGTCATCACTGGGCTGATAAAGCTGCCTCACTTTGGCTATAAATCAGTTTTTATGGCCGTATTTTGAATTAGTCTTTGTAAGAACATATATTGCTCACCTGAAATGACACTTCACAAGTCAGTCACAGTGTCAGTAAGCTCAATAAGGCCCATTTTCCCACGGTGTTTACTACAGGGTTAGCGGATTTATTTTTTTTGCCTGTAAGCTTAAAAAAAAAAAAAGATGAGTTATCAGACGGTCTAAAAGTGGCATGAAGGACGGAGCAGTAAGCTTCCTTTAATGTGACAGTGTGTTTCCCAGCGGAATACTTAACATACTGTATGGACACGGCAGTTCCCGGCTGAGATTTGTTCTGTTAAAAATTCCCTGGAATAATAAAAAAGAGGCTGCTCTTTGCTCCACGCCAGCTATCGGGGCAGCCAAGCGCTGCAGAAGCCTCGCTCACACAGGCTCGAGGCACGATGTAAACACCAGCTGGAATAAAGGAGAAAACCTCCTGTGGAGGATAAAATGGGTTAGTGTTAATGGAAAGAGCTTGAAGGTGAGGGCAACGTATTTGATTTCACACCGTTATATCAATACACCAACTTTCCCTGAGATAAAAGCTGATTCTGTCTCCCCAAATTTCCCTTAGAAAACCAGCCCCGATACGCCGTCCACTCTGAAAGTCAAGCAGATATCATTTATGTCCATGCAGGGTGGATTCATCTTGGCATATTTCCGTGACTCAAACTGCAACAGAGAGGTAGGAACAGTGTGTCTGTTTTTTTTTTGTTGTTTGTTTTTTTTTGCCCAGAGAGCCAAGATTTATCTGGTGCACACAAGTGAGCAGACTCTGCAACCCCCCACTGGTGGAGTTTTAGCAGTGTTATTTTCTCTGTTGGTTCTCATGCAGAGGAGAGCTGCTCCTCAAACTGAAAAATCTATCAAGTTCCCTGTGTATTTTAAATATAGGTCCAAAGTGATAACAACTTCCTGCATGCTTAAAAAAAAAAAAACAGAGGTAAATGATCTCTAAAAATGTGAAGATTGTGATTATCGAAGGATTAATGGCTTTTTATACTTTCGAATTTGGTGTTTTGTTAGGGACTACTCAGATTATTCTGGCAGTTGAAGTAACATTGAAATGGGTATTGATTCCGGAATAAAAATAAAAATAAAAAAAATAGATGGCAAATTGACTGCAGTATAAAAGAGATGGGAAAAAAAACTAAACAAAAACAAATGCCAATGATTTTACAGCAAAAACAAATGTCTGTTCTAAATAAGTAGATGGATGACAGAAATACAATCCAGCAGTTGTTGAACAATATTAGGAGTTACCAAAAAACTAGAATTCCATTTAGAGTTATCGATTGAGCTGTTTATGAAACACTGATAAATACAATTTAGTACAGCTCAAGAATGTTAAGTGTTTCTGTTTTCTTTAAATAGAAAAAGGTAAAACAAAACATGTTTTTGCTTCTTTCAACAAATAATACGTATAACTGTAATACATAAAAACCCGTATGTTATTATAATCTGATTTCAAACACATTTATTCAGGGTTTACCTGCAGTCATACTTTCATAAACCTGACAATGTGAGCTAAAATGACCTTCTAAACTAAGAACAACATTTTTTTTTTTATCAAAAAACAGTTGTGAAACATTTGTTTTGAATGTCACTCCCTTGATGATACAGAAGGTTTCACAAACAGAAAGGACAAAATGTCACTGGAAATTGGTTGTGTCAACTTTAGAGTGATATTCCACAATTCTACAACTCGCACCAGCTAAAGTGCCACCTTTTTACGCTTTTGTTCGAATACATTGTTTGTACATAATAATAAATCAGAGCTGCAGTCTTCAGACTTATATGAACATGACAACAGACAGTTTGTCTATCCCTTCTCTGCTGGATTTAAGTGCAGCTTTCAACACTGCAATCCAAGGTCTGTTATTGTAATAGGCCATCTGGAAAAACTAGGTTAGTCTCTTTGGGACCACATTAAACTGTTTCAGGACCTATATTACAGGTAGACAAGTCTACATCAGCCTCGACGACCAGGTGTCGAATAGATTTGATGGTAACAATCGAATTGCGTTGACCCAGTTTTATGTTCTTTATAATTTCTCCTTTGGGAGAGTTTATTCAGTAATAAGTTAGTTTTTTTTTTTACAGTTATACACACAGCATGCATAAACTATGCTTCTGTTGTGCTATAGGGCACAGATTTGATTTGCTATCTCTGTAACTACAAATGTACAATGTTAGTTTATAGAGGGAAAAAAAAGAAGAAACAAAATAAGAATACGAATACTTTAGGACAAAACGAGCAACCTATCAAATTTAGAATTACCAATACAGTGTAAAAATATAATATAAAACTACACATTTTTTATTAAACAGTAACATCAGATTGTCTTAAATCACTACCAGTGAGTGACAGTTTGACGATGAATAGAAGAACAAATTCTTTTCCAAGTGGAAAACATTATTGCAATTCCTCTAAAGAGAATTGACCCGAAATTAATTAAAATCTATAGGCACTTCAACTAATTGACGTCTAAGCTGCAACAATGTAAAGATATCCTAATTGGTTTTCCCGGAAGTGGGCCTTTTTCTGAAATTGAATTTAGATAAGTTACTCAATGCATGCAGCAGAAAATGTGCTCACAGTTTTGACGTCTCATACTGCAAACTTGTTGCTGAGGACATTTTTATTGCAGTGGAGATTTCAGAAAGCAGGATCTGTTAACTCCTGTTAAATCCTTCTTTCTCATTATCACTGTTTTTCTTATAACTATTAACTATCCTCATACTACTATAAATTAAATACATCTAATAAAAATCAGAATTAGCAGCATCGTAAGATAATGAGAAATGTACATAACTTCAAAGGTGGTGGATGGCAGAAGAGAGCACTACTGGTCTGGAGGAAGTAGCTGCAATGCATTTCTTTCTGAGCTACAGGCAAGCATGAATCCATTTTTCATTTTTGCCCTGAGGGTAATCGATGATGGGGGGTGACGAGACAACAGCACAACCTGAATGAGCAAGGGTTCTCTGAAACGTTCAAAGTAGCCTGCTGGCTCATTTAAATTCAGTCTGCTAAATCCTGAGCTTTCCATATTCCCACCCCTGCTTCTACAGCAAACCACAGGGACATCTACCTGGCACTCTAACCACATTTTTTTTATTATGGGCTGCACTCTGTAATGGCCTCAGGTCAGCAAAGAGACCTAGATTTCCATTAATTCACATAAACACCGCAAATGCTATAAACCATATGCAAGCATGCCTACATCTCACAAGGACACAGAGTGGGGGTGGTGAAGCGCCTACAACCATGCAGACCCACATTATGTTCTGGATCTGCAGTCCAGTCTATTTACATACTGTGAAATATTAATTACTGAGACTCATGCCTGATGGATGATGTTATGCCCACATTACAAATGTGAAACAGAAGTAAATGAAACATTCATTTAAAGAATAAAGGCAAACATTTACTTTAGTTCATTATTTAAAATCAACTGAAATTTCTTTGGCACATATATTCAATTTGATCATTATTTTACTTTAACTCGCAGGTGTTTCAATTGTAAAATATTTAAGCTCAATAAAAACATTAAACAGCAGCTACATAAATGAAAAGCAAAAGTGCACCTGTACCATTAATTAGCTGCAGACGCCACTAGTATCAAAATGGCAGCATCAATTGCAGCCCGCGAGCAGCAAGCAGCTCCAAACTATCCGACCCAAATTTTCTGCGTGAACAGACGGCTTTGGCCATGCTCTGTTTGGGATTGTAGCGAGCCGTTGCATCCTAGTGGGCGTGAACCTCGGGATAATTTTGGAAATATTGAAGCAGCCTTTAACCAATCAGCATCGACCATATGCGGTATATTTTGTGCTAAAACTCGCCAAACTACAAACGACAGACAACCTTCCCCAATTTACTTGGTTACCTTGCTGAGGAGTTGTAGGTGTGCAGCAGGTCACCAGAAACTCTTCAACAAGTAATTTGAGTGACTCAGTTCTGCTTCTGTCTTCAGTATTTACAACTGACTCACTGCTAATTAAATACAAATTTAAAGCAGTCAGACACCGAATTAATCAAATCCTATACCATGTGCTGCAATAAATTGACGCCTAAGCTATGACTGAGAGCCGAGCTGCCCACAGATACTTTGAATGTCCTCAGTTTTGCTCCAAAAGAGTCTAGTGTGTTTGAAGGAGGAGCTTTAATCCAGAGTGCTCATGGGAGAGTATCTCAGTTGTTGAATGGCACGTCCATGACCTTGACCAGAACCAAAACTTTGTTTTTACAGAAATAAACTTCTTCAAGCCTCACTTACTTTAGCAGTCTGAACTTGAGCAAACCATCAGCAGAGGACAGAAAGGTACACAGAGTTATCCGCGGTGATAGCTCATTAGCACTCAGCTGTTCAATACAAATTTTCTCATTTCTACAAATGTGTGTCTTTTATGGGACTTCCTTAGGACTGGTGTGTAAGTAGACCAGATTAGTAGTGCACTCATAAGAGTATGAAACAGCTTATTAAACAAACATTTTTCTCCTTAACGCTGAACAAACTTTCCTGTTTGAAACGACAGGTGTTAGAAAGGTCATAGGCTACGCTGTTTTCACAGCAACTTTTGTTTGACGTTGTGAGTCATGTCACCAGCTTCAGAGTGCTGTCACCATCACAATTTGACTGTGTCAGTTAGCCATCAATTACACTGCTGTCACAGTAATATACAGCATGTGGTGAGTGGGAGTATCCCTGAACAATTTGGGATCAGAACTACAAAAGAGAGTGCTTGAATGGTGGCAACTATTACATGTGGTCATATTTTGGGGATAGTAAATATCATTTTCAAAGCGGTTAGGTTTGGTCAAACGGTGAGTCCGCAGTGTTATTCAATATCTTCCTGTAATTTGTACTGTATGCACAACATTTTTCTCTTTCCCCGAACATTTGATCAAACTTCCCCAACACCACAAAGCACCACCATGCCGCCAACTTCATCACAATACACCCGACATTACCGGAAGGATATGCGATTGTAAAACCTTTCTATCAAGTTACTAGACGGCTGTGCAAATGCATGTCTACCCGGTTGCTTGTTTGTGTACTTTAATGTGTTACATGTTAAAAAAAAAAAAAAAAAAAATTTAAAAAAAAAACATAGTAGTGATACCTATTACTGGAGATGTTTGAGTATACAGGGGTAATAGTTTAGATTTACTGATATCCCATAAAGTTAGTTATTATGAAATGTTAATTAGATGTGGCTACAGAGTTCAACTCCTCACCTGGAGTTTGTTTCTATTTGAGTTAGCTATCATGGATTCACCGGGATATGTGCTTCTTCAGTTGCCCGTTTTCAGACTGAACACCTGATGTGAAAAACTTGCTGTCAGACTCGGCCTCATGCTCTCCCTGCTCCCTGAACAACTACCAGGTTATTTACAAAAAGCACACAAGGCCACTCTATAATGAAGCTGTGTTTCTATGCCCTTTGACAGCTCACTTTAAGCCACAAGAATGACCACGATGGACACGAATCTTCCCTGAGAAGAAATATTTTGCTACATTTAATGAGAACTGGTGTGAGGATGAAGAATTTGGCTTCAGAGAAGTTGATAATTTGACAGTCAAATTGGCTTTATTTTGCCTGTCAAATTTGAGTGGAGGCACGGACCAATGTGTCATGCTGCCAGCTAGAAATACAAGGATTTGGACAAGCGCTCTCTTAAAAAGTACTAATTTATAGCCGACGGCGATCATTGAGAAGCTGAGGTCAAAGAAAGAAAGAAAGAAAGAAAGAAAGAAAGAAAGAAAGAAAGAAAGAAAGAAAGAAAGAAAGAAAGAAAGAAAGAAAGAAAGAAAGAAAGAAAGAAAGAAAGAAACCAATTATACTCTTGTGTGTTTGTCATGTGAAAAATAAAAAAAGTAATTTTTTTTTTCATCACTGGTCTTTTGGCTTGTGCAATGTTTTTGTTGTGCTGAACAAACATCTTACAGCATAATGCGTACTTTACAGACAGCTTGAACTGAATTTGCTGCGATATTTTTTGTCCCTGTTGCTGCAGTGGTTTCCATTGTCACAGTAGTATAGCTATTACTGAATTCTTGATGGAACAAAGGGTCAGTCTGTTTGTGTGTTTCTTTATCTTGCTCCATCCCTTCCCACAACTAAGTGTTTTACCCTTAGCAATAGTGGCTGTAATTATCTCGTTGATTGGATGGTAGTTTTATAATTTCTCTTCATTCAGGCATATACAGCTACTTGGCCACAATTTGCATACTTCGTGTAATCTACTTTCCACGGTTTGGCTTGGCGTGGATTTGCAAGCCTCAATACACCATACAGTCATACATTGCCAAACACTCTCGTTCACCTGAGCCACTTACCGAGCCAGTGTTCACCAGTAATCTTGCCAAATCCCTCGCGATAGGACTCCCATCCTCTGAAGAAGTTGACCGAGCCGTCCTCCCTCCGCTGAATCACCTATGCAGTCAACATGGCAAGACAAGAGATCAGGGGTCAGACGAGATTCATGTCTCCCAATGTGTTTCATCGTCCTTTGTGATGAGTCATTCCCAGAGACCCACTGTTGGTCGCTGAGCTCATCTAGAACTAAACTAAATGAACTCATAAACGCTTACTCTTTTGCAAATGAATAATGCAAACGCTCTTCCCACTAAAAAGGCAATTTGTCAGAAGCTAATAAAAGGAATCCATTAAATCGTGACTGACTTTGAATCAAATTGCCATGGAATCTGCATTGTTAATTGAAATACCAGAAAAGAGATGATATTCATAAAACAATAATCCTAAACACACACAGAGAGATGAAATTTCTTTTGTACTATGTGTCATAAAATTCTCTAAAGCAATGGTGTGGAGAAATTATTTGGCTTTTTATAGCAACCCTTTCAGTATGAAAAACAAGAGAAATATTAGAAAACAGTTGATACTAAGCAACTTAGCATGTGCGAGGGTGCTGTATTTGTATCACCCGATGAAACACTCTATCCATTAAAAGTGCTGACGTGCCAAGCATCAGGCTGAGGATGAAGGGAAATTGGAAATGTGCTCCTGAGGAAGAAATGCATGCAGATGGAAAATAGTCTAGGAGTCAGTGTTGGAAGGCTGTGTTAATGTTGAAATGACAAAGGAAATTCCCCAAGACAGTTTATATTCAGCATGACTAATCCCCTCACATACCACAAGGTACCAGATGGCACCAACAGCCATATTCGCCTTTAACATCTGCACAGACAAAGAAATCCTGCAGTGCAACCGCAGACTTTTACAGAATCATTTTCATCCTCGTAATTGTCTTCGTCACGATCATCTTAATCATCATTACTGTATGATCATCTCTTATCAATATCATCTAGGGATTGTAGAGGGATTTTTTTTCTCCTCATTCTCCAAGAAGCATTGATTTCTTCTCTTATTCTAGGGAGGATCATCTTCACACCCCATATATTTCAGACTCATGCTGCACTTTTAAAGCCAATAACATCGTCGGTATTTATTTTTATTTGTTGGTCGACATAGATACACAGATCTTGTGTGATGAGCTAAGATAGAATTAAAGGAAATCTTTACAAATATTTTTTATAATTTTTTCATTAATTTTGTTCCGTTTCCTTTTACAAGGCTAAACACATTTCTAAAAACAGCAGGGAACTTTTGTTGTTCGCAAATGATACTGAATCAGAAGCAAATGGTGCATTTGGCACTTCTTGACATTTTAAATTGTCTTTCGACAAGAATGGAGCTCTATAGAAGAGAGAAATAACGGTCGGTTATTGGCTACACATACAAGTCCTGTTCATTGGCCCAATTTATAGTTTTCTCTTCTTTTCATGGGATTCATTGACAAATGGAACGATAGAGAATATCACACGCCATATCCTTTAATCTCTTTAAGCTGTCTTTTGTAGTTTAAGCTAAACAGCTGGCTGCTGTTTCTTTTGCTTCTCACTCATCTCTTATATATCCCTAGAAATGTGAAATGTGATCTGGGATTCCAGCTGGATTTTAGACATAAACATTGCGGCGTTAAGTCACTTGAATCTATGGCTTAGAATTTACACATATGAAAAAATAAAACAGTCACAGCCCACTATGGCACACTAAGAAATCTATAGTGTTGAATATCTCAGTTCAGCGATAACAAACATCAGGATGACATCAGTTCAAGTTGGTCTTGACTATTTGGTACAGAAATTTCAATGATTTTACATGTCTATGCTACATTTATTAAACTAGCATATATAAAAAAAATAACTGTAAAAAGACGTGGATTCATAAAGCAGCTTTACCTCTTTAAAATGATTTCTTAGTGATATTAAAATTATCTTATATATGACTCAATAGGGCTAATAATTTGTTCATAACATTATTACGGCAATGAATATAACGCTGTCCTGATTCAACTCATCAAAAGACCTTGAAAAAAAAAAGGTTGTGGGATTTGACACTGCAATCAATCCATCACCAATTTACTGATATGATAGCAGGACATTCAAGGACTGTAAGGGAGAATGATTACTTTGGTTAACTGGTAAGATTTACTCGAAAGATTCACGCCAAAAACAACTCCCTCATAAAGGCACTGAAAGCGTTGTGACAACATAATGGAGAAAGCGACTTCAGGTTGAATGAATGATGCCACCGTTTCTCCTTGAAATGACAATCTTCCAGCCTACTTATCTCACTCTCCGCTTCCTCTTACGCCATATTTTCCCTACAAATGAGCTAAAACAGAGAACACTACAAATTGATAATGCTTTCTTAAAAACGAGGTAGAGGTTTTCCTTTTAATCTGCCCCGAATTGTTTTTTTTCTCTCTCCCCTCTGGCACTCTGTGTATTAACACAAGTTTAGGCGGTAGGGACATTTCGAAAAGGTGCCCCCTTTAAGTCAAAAACCGTCATTTACAGCGAGGAAAGTCAAACAGATTCGTCAGACTACAGTCAGTCTTTACGAAATGATTTTTAGATAATTATACCTCAAGCCTTTAATTGCCATTTAGACTATCTGTGGCCTTTCAGAACAATGAATCACTCACATTATCACAGCTCTGAAAAAGGCTGCAGTGTCTGGCTGCACTGTAGAGCCACCTGACATATGACCAAGATCTTGACAGATGATGGAAATTAAAGAATGAATAACGGTCTGCTCTCACACCAACACTGTTCCATTAAGTAGATAGATCCTACTTTATCTACAACAAACAGGACTCATGTAAAATGTAAGAATCATTCTCGTCTTTATTTTCATGGATTAAAGGTCAGGAGACTTACTTGAAGCTGTCTTTGCTAACCTTTATCACAAGTGTAGTAATCTGAGGGGCTGTTTTCCGACAGAAAAGCTGAGACGCCAGCAGAAGCTACCTGCTACTTTGAATCACTTCTGCACCAAGAAACTGGCCACTGGTCACATGAAGCAGTCCTCCACAGCAGCAGGTTAACCAACAAGCAGTTCAGTTCATATCAGGGTTAACACTCTTGTCTTGCTGGCCGTGCCTCCCTCCATGTCGAGCATCCTTGTGAGACTGGAGAGCCCCTCTGAGGTTTAATTGCAAGTTGACCCCGAAGGTTAGAATCTGCTTGTGTATGTTTGTGTGTGTGTGTGTGTGTTCCCTGGAGACATGGAGCTTACAGAGTCACCAATCATTTTCTTTCACATGTTTCAAGAGGAAAGGGCAGTGATCAACGCTGACAGGTGTAAGACAGCGTGGGGTTTTGGACTGAGTCATGCCGTTGATGGGACAGTATATAGACCTTAATGTGTATGCTTGTGTTTATGCTGAATGTGTGCTTGTATGTGTGTGTGAAAAAAAAATTCTGTTTTATGTGGTGCTGTATTGTTTTCTAATTGTTGTCGCGGTGTGTATGTGTGTGTGTGTGTGTGTGTGTGTGTGTGTGTGTGTGTGTGTGTGTGCGTGTGTGCGTGTGTGTGTGTTTGGGGGGGATTCTGGGTTTGACTGCTTGCTTACTAACATTAGCATCCTCACAACTTTCTTTTTCTTATTCTGGTCTGGTTTTCAGCAGTTTGAGGTCGAGGTTTGTCCATTGATAGCTTAACTTTAGGCTTTCATTGGGCTTTTTTTGTTGTTTTTATAGTCACTAAACAAGTGCAGCCGTTATCAACTCGAGTAACGTTCACCTGTGTCCACCTTCTGCTCAGCTGCGCTGCGTGTCTGAGGCGCAGCACCGCCTTTCATGAAACGCAGACGGGCAGAGAAACAGGCAAATTAGCGTGACTTTCAAGTGATGGAAAAATGCATCAGCAACTCTCACACTGATCTGAAATGAAACGGGGGCACAGGGACGAAGTAAACAAATACTAGTTACTGGATGTAACTGCAGTTCTATGAGTACATTCGTGTTTTGTTTCTTTCTTCCGAAGACAATCGTAGGGGAAACTGGTGTTAATGATGACGTTAGTGGGTACCGTAGAATTTTCTCCTTCTGGCCTGTCTCATCGCTGGCACATATAAGTGAAGAACGTGCAGAAATTTTCAGCCAAGAGGCAGATAAGTTGTAATAATGGCCTGCTTGCTTGTTTACTATGTAGCTTTCTTTAATGCAATAAGGGTCGGCAGCGACTTTCACAGTAATTGGAGGAGCCTGGGCCCCGTGCTATAAATCGGTGCCCTTTTTCAGTCTAAACAGAGCTTTTCTCTCCTATGAATCTTCAGCCACACACACAAACACACGCACCTTTGCCACTGAATATACAGATTTCTCCCTGTCATCTACTTCACAATGCTTTGAGTGAGCATTGTACTTTGCATTAGAATAAATTTGTTATTTACAATATCAGCCTTCACCTTCAATCTCCCTCTCTTCCGTTGTGGCTTCAGCATCAGGCTGGGCCCACGGACTACCATCTGCAGTGACTCTTGCTTTCTGATTATTCATGAAGAGCTTTCTCCAAACGCGGGTCAGCGCAGTGCAGAAAAAGGATTTTTAAAAGAATCAAAACAGCAGCTCTTCAGCTTCACCTCTTGCATGCATGCACTTTTTACGTTTGTACTGTTTACCGTTGCTCAAGCGCTTGTGTTTCATCACGACTCGGCTGCTGTATCACCTCGCCGCAGCCCCACACGCAGACACAAACGCAGTTTCCACTGGGATGCAGCTTAACATCCCAACTGACAAATCCTCACACACAATGTCTGGCTAGAGGGCTGTACCTGACATCAAAGTTGTTTCTGTCAAGGTCAGAAGCTGGCTTGTTCTATGTGGGTGTGGGGCAAGCGAGGCTCGAGCCATACACATACCGAGAGCTGCAGTTGTGACACAGCAGCCATTTTATCAAAGGGGCGAGCGAGGATTTAGTGGTTCACAGATGCGATATAAAGAACATAACCTTCAAAAAACTAAGCTGTGAAATCCATAGTGATTACAGCCTGTCTGCATATTGGTAGCAAAGTCAGTATTAGTGGAAGCCAGCAGTGACATGCTTCGGCTTCTACATTTGGCAAATGTTTCAAAAAATATTCAACATTTAAATCCTATCTTGAGTCTCCTGGGTTACAAAAAAACAGAGAGAGACACTTAACAAAATGTATAAAAACACTCAAATTTAGTTAATGTTGATTAAAGTGCAACATTTTTACATTTGAAGCTTCTGAAATCCACAGTTTTATTCATTGCTATTGCTGTTGAAGATATTTTTTGGTGCACGGCATCTGTACAAAAAAAACAATCATTTTAGGACCGTTATTCTTTCCGCCTCTTTTCATTTTCTAGCTCTTGCACTCTCCATCCGTCTTTCCCCATACTGCTGTTTGACATCCCACTTTATATTTGGAGCTCTTTAGGTACTTAAATCTTTTGACAAGTTGTTTTATATGCTTCAAAAGCCAAAACAACTCATCTTTAAATGGCAACTTTTTTTTGTATTTGTATTTGTGCAACTGCAAATATTTACTGTAAGAAAACACATCCAAGAAAACTGTCAATACAGGAAATTGGATGTCGTTCACAAAATGGTGAATGCCGTCAGTGTGTGTTAAGATATCTACTTATTTCATTATTGATATCTCAGGACATCAGGACAGCGGAAACTCTGTACATCTTCCGCCGCAAACTAAAAACACACCTCTTCCCACTTTACCTTGAACAGTAGAACTTTAGTAGCGCTTAAAATGGCACTTACTGATAGAACTTTGTAGTTTGGCTTTCTTAAGACATTTTATTTTCTTGATTCCTGTTGTTCTGGGTTTTGTACCCTCATGGTTAAAATGCACTTATTGTAAGTCACTTTGGATAAAAGCGTCAGCTAAATGAAATGTAATGTAATGTAATTGATATAAAGTATTGGCTTCTACTCATCTTTCAGTTCATGAGCTCCTTTTCTTCAATAATGCACAACTACTACACTGTGTAAACATTATCCTAGAATTTGTTTTCTGAAGATGTTAAAGGAACAAAGTGGCACCGCTTAAATCGATCCATTCAATAACTTGTGTGCTTGTTTTTTTTTTGTGTTTTAAAAAAGGGTGTGTGTGTTGACTAATAGACTACTACTTTAGCCCAATACTGTCATTGTGAACATAGCTAGTATACCTTGATTAAATACAATTTGCTAATAAGAAAAAAATGTCCTGTATGCAGCATCATATACTGATTAAAGTGGCATTTCGTGTTTGATTTTGCACTGATTATTAATATTCTTTGAACTGCGAGTGCACCTCAGCGGAGATGACTTGCTCAAAGCACTTGTTGTTAAATAGAGTTCAAAAGGATGTTTTTATTTTTGTTATCTTTTTTGGTTTAAGCTATTATATAGTATATTTTTGTTACTTTATTTAGTCTGGGATGTGTTTTGTTTTTTGAGGCACAGAAAAGACAAGCACAAAAGCAGAAAGACCATAGGGATGAAGGAAAGTACCTTTGAGGAGGACAGTGGTAGCTGTAACATGTTTTGTCAGAGTGTGTGTGTCAGCAAGTCACCATAAACTAAGTATTAGACTGTTAAAAGTCTCTTGTGCTCGTCCTCCCCAGCCAAGGGAACACTGTGACAGTTCTTCAGAAAAGCGGTCCCCGTGTTGAAGGACTGCAACCGTTCGCAGCTTGTCCAAAACAGAAATAAAAAAACCTCCACAGAAGTAAAGTTGGAAAACAAACCAACATCTAAATGTGCCTTAAGTACACACAGATAAATACACTACAAAGGGCACGCGGCAAGTCAGACTTTCAGGTGAACTGTTTTTTTTACACACACAGATAGAGGTCTAGTCAAATGGGCAAACAGTGTTAACAAGCAAATCTCCAATCCTTAACGACCATCTCACCCAACACTTGCTCAGGGGCGATTGCACTGGCATGATCACATTAAGCTCCCTGTAATCTCTGCAGTAGATGAAGGCTACTTAACAAGCTGCCTTAAGCTCTTCAGCAGGCTCTCTGTCAACCACTGAGAGCCCACAGCGTGCGCAGACGGACATCCTGACTGACAGACCAGAACACAGGAAAGAATCAACACAAGCACTCCAAAGCTGATTCTGGGAGATTTAAAATTTGGCATGTGACCGAGTGGAAAATAGAGGATGTGCCAATAGCTTATTAGCTCCTGGCATATGCACGCTGTGAGCACACTATGTTTATATGTTTGGTGCTTTGGCAACATATGTCCCTCGTTGATGCTCTATACCGACTTACCAACTACCTGGAGATAATTGCTAACATCTTCAGAGAGTGATCAATACATCAGCCATAAGAAGCAGATGGAAGAGATATTCAAGGCAAGACATAAATGCAGAGTAGAGTAACAAAAAAGTTAAAATAAATGAATTAATGAAGCAAGCTTTGAGGCTAATAAAATCAGCTCCAAAAGCTGCCTCATACCTCCTTTCATTGGCTCACGATGGATCAAAACCGAGTGCTGGAGGAATTGCTAACAATTTGATTACATTGTTAAGAATATTGATGATATGGTGACAAATTCAACAGTCTGATGAAAGCACTCATAAATCCACAGCAGTCTGCACAATTGCTATCTTCAAAGAGGACTGAAAACATCTGTTGGTGCATGTTTTATAATCCTATCAGAAAGACAGATGTGCTCTGAACACAGCAGCAGCAAATAAGAACAGAAGGAGAGACACGCACAATCCACAAACACTCTTTCTGTCTCCCTCCATGTACCACTCGCACACACACACACACACACACACACACATGCAAACATAATTTCTGCATTTACATATAGGCTACTTAAGCAAAAAGATTATTCTTGGCTTTCAGCAGTAACCTAATTCCTATAACATTGTATAAACACAAAATCTGGTTTTCGTTTTTTTTGGGTTAAAGGATTAAGAAAAACTGGGTTAACACAGGTAGATTTCAGCTAAGACTTGTAAACATTCTTTTAAAATCTGTGCGTGGGCAAAGACCCTGGGCAGTACAAGACTTTTGGACTTATAGCATCACTGGCAGCAGGGTGCCGAAATAAAAGAAGATTAACTGATTCATTCTCTACGTCAAAAATAACTAAACAAATAAAATAGGGTCCTTTTTTTTTTTTTTTTTTTTTAACAGAATAGGACTACTTCACAATTAATAGTAGGTTACTCGTAAACAATAAAAAAAAAAAAAAAAAGTCTACAGGCAGGTTAGCGGCTATACGATAACGTTAGCATGCTAACATTTATCAGTTAAGTACCAAGGACAGTGGAGGCCAGTGCAGAAGTCTTTAACTTTGCAGATTTGATTTTTCGCTTGTAAGAAACTGAGGATAATCTGGGGACACAATTTTGTATATAGCTAACAGCGGATTTTTGACCTGCTGCCTGTGCTGGAGGAAATGTCCGGAAATCACCAAAGTCGTTCACGTGAGCCCTAATTTTTGTACAAAACTCAATAGAAATCCTTATTCAGATATTTGGTCAGGGCCAAAGTGGTGAACTGACAGATTGGCCTCGCTGTCCCTGTAAGGCATGCTGCATGACTAAAAAAAAATGCATTTAAATTCTTGGGTTTGAAAATGTGACAAGGGGCAGATTATAAATTTGATGATTTATGAAAACTAGACTCCTTTAGCCCATGTGCTGTGTTGTAAAAAAGCAAAAAGGAGTTTTCACAGTAACATATTTCTGAAGTGAAAGTAATGAATTTCACTGATTAAGGTTTTACTCAGTATAAAACATCCAAACATATACAGGGCCATCAGCAGCAATGCTGGGAGTCCTATTTATGTGCCTGCTCATGTAACAGAAAGGAAATCTAAAATCGGTGACTGTTACTGCAGCAATCCTCCTACAGCTGTCTCACCTTTCCCCACAAAGCCTGCACCCAGCCCCAGCTAATGGCACTAATATCCTAGAGGACGTCTGACACTGCCTGCGATAATGCTACCGGTAGACAGCTCACACTCTCTCTCGGCACCACAATAATACCTCCTCATTGCAGTTACTGAAGGTACAATTAAATGTATGCATCCTTATTAAGAAAAGTAAATAGCAAATACATTAACATCTGATTAGTTGCAGTCAAATACACTGAATCTAAACATTAGAAAAAGCAATGATTGAATCTCATTTATTTGGAATATACAGCGCGTTTAAATAATCACAGGTGACTAAAGTGCTGTACAAATTATAGGTGAAGGCAAAACAACAGCAAATGTAATGATGGCCATTAAAAAGGAAAAAAATAATACTAAAAGACACAAAAATACAAATGCAATGCCATATCAAAATATGTGTCTAAATGTAAAACCGAAAACAGAACAAAACTTAAGATTAATTTACAAATATAATAAATCATATAATACTAAGAGCACTAAGTAACCAAAGACAATTGAAAACATGTACATCTTAAATTATGTGAATGAAAGCTTAATAAGATTATTGTAAAAGCTTTAGAGCCGGCACCTCAAAGGCATATATCCTTTACCCACTAGCCTAGATTTTGGAACCATTAAACACACATGTTCTAAACGGACTAAAGACGGAGTAGCATCAGTGAAGTTCTGTAATGTACTGGGGTGCCAACCAACACATGATGTTATAAACGAATGAAAGAAAATTTGATTCGATACTGTTTTTACAGGTAGCCATTAAAGAGATGCCAGCACTCTCGTAATCTTTTAAGTTCATAGGTGCATTCTGCACCGGCTGCAGGCGAGACACAGAGGTTTGGCCGCTCCCCAGGTACGCTGATTTGCAATAATCCAGCCTCGAAGAGATTAATGAAGTAACACTCTTCTTATAATTAAGGAAGAGGAGGGAGGGGATCAGTCTAGTGGTGTTTCTCATCTGAAAATAGCAACCTTTTTCAGTGGAGTTAATCTGTTTGCCAAAAATCTGAACCAAGACGACCTCAAGATTACTGATGTAGGCGTGAAAGTTCAGTGTCCCTGAGCAGCTCACTGTGTAGCCCTGTCTTGTTGTCCTTCAGCTGAATATATCTATTTTTTTTTTTGCCAACCAGCATTTCACATACTGAAAACAATTAAGGATGGGTGTATAAGAGTTAGACTCCCCCGGATTCAATGGAAGGTATATTTACGTGTCATCGGCGTATCGGTGAATCATGTTCTGAACAAAAGTAAGACTGTACTCTGAAGTTTTCAATTTTCCGGCCTTACAAAATATGCAGAGATAAGACACAACTGCAGAAACATCCTTCCTGGATTTTCTTTTTTTTTTTTTGGTCAAACCAATAAACTAACATATGAAATATTGAAGAACCTCTGAACCAGATAGAGATATGGAAAAGCCTATAACCGTACATTTTGAAATGCTCAAAAGGCACTCCAAGCCTCTAAAGGAGTGATACAACATGCACACAATCCTACATTCAATCTGAAACTTTTACATTTCAGTTCTTAGCTGAATTGAATATTTGAGAGTGATTGCAGTGCTTCTGATAAAAGCCCCATTTGATAATGCAGCCCCACACTGCACTCTGATATATCTACTCTCATTCATTATTTATGCCGTGGTCATTTTTAGTCCCTTCCTTTTAACAAATAAAATAGTAATAATAGAAGACATTACCCTAAGCCGCGAGGTGGTATTTAAATGGTATTTGAAATCTCCCTTTTGCTGAAACAGGTAGACCACTTGCCCAGAGGATTACTTTAGTCAGGGGCTTGTGTACATATTTGAGTATTTGTGTCTCACATGAAAACACATTTACTGCATGTAAACATGTATGTTTTGTTTGATTCTCTGTACATGTTGTTTTGTCGCGATACTGTAGCTCATTGTTATCGCCCGATTCAGTTTCTAACGGTAGGTACAATGTGTGTTTTGTGTGTGTTTGTATGTGCGTGTTTCGGGGCTTTGGAGCCTAGTAATGACAACTCTTTTCTTTTATGTCCTATCTGACATCATTCCGCCTACCTTTGTGGTCCAACAGTCTCCAGGGCATGAGTTATGCCTGTGGAGAAATACTGACCAATTTCCTTTGACAACCATTCGCATCGACCTGTATTCATGTCTCTGTCTCTTTCTCTTTCTCTTTCTCTTTCTCTTTCTCTTTCTCTTTCTCTTTCTCTTTCTCTTTCTCTTTCTCTTTCTCTTTCTCTTTCTCTTTCTCTTTCCTCTCAAACAGACACTAATAACTTGCAAATACATATTTGTATGCATACACATACTGTATCTACACAGCATACAGGTATATATGTGGGATTGTTTTGTTTGCTGACAGGATGGTGTCTCAGTCTATTTTAAGTAGCTGCTGCAATTAGGCTACCATTTACTCCACCCACCCCGGCCCTACCCAAGATGCACAGCTTGACACACATTTTAATTTCATGACTCTAACAGCTGACAAAACAGTTGCGAGTTTAAAACTAATCACCATATTTTACAGCATTTTTTTTTAGTATGCATCGTCTTAATGTTGGCATAATGGGTTTCTCCCTGAAACAAACACTCTTAAATAGATGTGGTCTGGCTCATGGGTCTGTCACAAACACCTCACATTGTGTTATTGGTAGCATTACTCCAGCGTAAGATCGTTCTGTAGGCTTCTTGACTTAAGAAAAATACAACCTCATATACTATGTAATCTGAGTCATTATGCCATAGAGAATGTTCTGTGCACTCACTGCAAGAACCTCATATTCTACATTACCATCCTATCCTTACTGTCAAGAAAAATGCAATACTTATTACTTCAGATTTGTCTTTCTTATCCTTCCACCCCACTAATAAATTTACATTATGTCCCTGCCCTTTTCTGCCTCGATCTCTGAACGAACTCGATAGGTGTGGTAGATCGTCATCTTCTTTTTTCCGAAACCCCAGGGGGAAACAGCTCCACGTTAACACTTAAACCATTCAGCGAAAACTAATGATGAGGCAACACTGTAAGGGAATCTGGCATTGATTGATTTATAGTTGGGATGGTTGCGTGGAAAAACGACTCCGTGGGTTTTTATTATGCGGTGCATAGTATCTTAACCGAGCTACTCGGATTTTAAAAGCTCATCTCTCATTCATGAAGTTGGAAACAGTGGCATCTGTGGGTGGCTGTGTTGGGTTTGGTTTGGTTTGGACTGTTTGACTGTGAGTCATGCACGACATTATGGAAAATAAATTCTTTGATCATGCTGCCTTTTTGCCATTTTTTTGTGCCATTTTCTTAAGAAATGCAGCCAACCTTATGGGGCATTATGACAGCGAGGCGTAACCCTCCACATCTACCCATACATTAACACGCCCACACGTTGGTGATCTTCGGTGAACTTAGATACATGAAAACATGAAAAAAATATTCTCCTTAAGGTCATCATTGGTTGATTGATGCTACATCTAAATCTAGATTACTTAAAACAGCTCTATTATCTCCAAGTCTCCCTGAGGCCCATCGTTTTACTGCAAATACAACAGAACTGAATGTTTTTTGCAGGCCTCATCTGAATTAAGGCATTTCCTAGTGTGTGTGGGGAAACATTTTATTGCTGTTCAACTATTATGTGTCTCGCTTTCACTCTCGCTCTCCTTATCAGATTCTGATGTTTTCATCAAGCCCTCTTTCTTCTTGGTCTCTTCTGAGTCCCGTCGCTCCCTCCCTTCCTTCATCCAAGTAACCTGCTCATCTCGCAGTCTGTCTGCTGCAGTCTCCGCAACAGTGCTTCGGTATGTCAAAGTATGCTAATGAGGTGGCAGCATAAGGCTCATTCCTTATTTAAGATCAGCCGTCAGACAGACAGTAAGCTACTCAACGCACCGAGCTTCCTGTCCTACCTGCCGCTGTTGGATCGCACCACGGTGATCTCTTAATGAGTCTCAAGCGTTATCACAATCAGCTCAACACACCATGCAGGATCAGCAAGGGCTGTATCATCACTTCAATCTCCGCAGCGTATGTAAATCCTTTTATAGGACAATATGTAAACACCACATGCTTAACACTTGCAATTTTTGGAAAACTCCAACATGAAAAGCAGACTCACCAGTTATCCCTCTGCGTTGGTGTCCCCCTTTTTTTTTTTTTTTTTTTTTTTTTACCCCAAACGCTAATTCATGCATAGACAGACAGACAGACAGACACACACACACACACACACACACACACACACACACACACACACACACACACACACACACACACACACACACACACACACACACACACACACACACACACACACACACACACACACACACACACGTTTACCCACTGACAGGCTGGTATGTAGCTCTATTCCATCATGCTGTGCTAAGCACTCTGTCACTCTGGCACTCTTGGTTTATTTGATGATAAGGGCACGACCTTGCCTATCTCACACGGTTAGTCACCAATTTAAAAGTGCGCACACACACACACACACACACACACACACACACACACACACACACACACACACACACACACACACACACACACACACACACACACACACACACACAATTCACTGTTATACTGATTAAACAGTGACTTAAGCTGAAATTGGATCTGTGTTGCAAGTGTTTGAAGTAGATGTGCAAAGTAAACTAAGGCAGGGATAATCTCTTTATAGAATACATACTTAAAGTGATACTTGTTTTTACTCTACTTCTTATTTCTATTATGAGGCTTGACGTTATGTGTAATTATTGAAGAAGTCCTTAAAGCATGTGGAAAACTTTTCATGCAGCTTGCACCATTTCACGTGACCTAAAAGTAACAGAAATGATTTTCCAAACAGTTTGTTGTTCAGAATTTTTCCAATTCGTCCCTGAATAGTTTCCGACATTGGCCCCTAGATTATGCATAATTAAAATGCATCACAACCTACAAAAAAAACAAAAGTTGTAATGGATTTGTGTAGCTGAAATTTCAAACTCTTTACAAGGTGTTAGTTCTCTATTTGTATCTGCTCTGCTTTCCCAGAAGACTTTTACACTATATTGCAGAATAAAGGGGAATGAAGGGCTCTAACCAGCGAGATGCTGCGTCTGTGTGTGTGTGTGTGTGTGTGTGTGTGTGTGTGTGTGTGTGTGTGTGTGTGTGTGTGTGTGTGTGTGTGTGTGTGTGTGTGTGTGTGTGTGTGTGTGTGCACGGTGAAATACAGCTAAACTTCCGTTCCAAATATAACTTCAAACAGCTCTGTGTCAATGTTTGTTCACCTCGCTGTCTCTCATTCCCAAAAGACACAGCGCTTCCAGTATACAGTCTCACTTAAACAGTGATGTTTACTTTAGCGAGGCCAGACGACTGACAGATGTTTGATCAAGGAAGAACAGAAACGAGCTTGGAGAAACTCTAAATATCTTTCCCCGTGTTTCCTTCTTAGAATACATAATCCCTTAAAAATATTGTCGCACAAAGAGAGCAATGCAACATTTACAAACGCAAAACATAAAGAGGTCAGGACAATTTTTTCGACTAACGGAAACCGTTTCTTTTTGTGAGTTTGAAGCGTAGTGACAAATTGGTTTGCACATAAAAGCGGCAGCTGTATTTCAATACGCTGGCTATGCATTTTGTCTTTCCTATATTTCCTGCATGCAATCTGGAGAGACATCTCAGCATCAGCAGATAAATTCAATTATAGTCAGTTTTTAAATCTCCTCCCTGGCTATAATTGCACAGTTTACTTCGTCGATACAAAAAGTGTCACCAGGATTCATTGTATATTTTGTTGTACTGTTTTAGTGGCTTTCTTTGTCTTGCTCCTCACTCTACCTGTTGACTTTATTGCTCGAAATATGACCAATATTTATTCTGTATTTTGAATGAAAAGCAAAAAATAATACAGTTTTCAAACAAGTCCACTTGAGTGTAAGATCTCCTAAGATCTCCGATGAGACGGTTTTAGATTGACAAACAAGGCAGTACAAATGTAATGAGAATAAAAACAGTGTATAACCTAATGCATTAGATAACTGACTTGAATGGAAGTAATGTTACAGGGACAAAGGCTCATGCTCAGTGAATCATTTATATTTTGGGGCTATTTAGAACATAAAAGCAGATTCGTACAACTAGACACGGTGGGAAAAAAAACAAAGGCCTTCAATTCTCTTACATTTTCCTGTTTTCATCTTGATTATAACCTCTCATACGGATGTAGAGGCTGAGTGAATGCTCCCACTTTAGGGAGATGCCCAGCTTAAGAGCTTTACGTGTGCTTGAGTGTGTGTGTCAACTGTAATGCGTGTGTGTGTTTTTCCTCTGACTCACCGTCCAGCCTCCTCCATCTGTGGTCATGTCACAGTAGACCTGGAAGCCTGCAGGGTGGTGAACGGGGAACACGGAGTAGATGCCATCTTCCCTCTGACCACTGGCGTACAGATCACCGCAGTCGCGGGGACGCGAGCCTGGGGATAGGTGAAAGTAGTGAGACGTTAGATAAATTAGGAACAATATGGACTGCAAAGGGGGAGAGAGTGCTCTTGTGCGCTCGTCACACTTTGTCCTCTGTTTGCAGCCAAACACTCGCGAGGCATATAGATACAAGGAAAACATGAAGGAACAGTTGCAGCCTTGTGTTACAAAAGTTTTTTTTACTGTCAGAATTAACCAAATTTTTCTGTTTGGAAAAAGAAAAGAAAACTCTTGTTAAGCAGAACAAAAAGGCAATGACAAAGAAGGGAATGGTTGTGTTGAGAGGAAAGACAGATGATGAGATGGATGGGCGGGCGATAGATGAGAGTGGGACAGCAGAGGAAGTGTGGCAAAGAGAAAAAAAAGACGTGACGCAAGTAGGTCAAAGTGAAGATAGAAAGGCACGAGGGTTGGAGCAGAGAGAGAAGAAGCAGATATACGGCACTGAAAAATTAGTTTATACAAGTTGTATGAGGGAATCAAAGATGAAAAAAAGACAGAAGGAAGTTGGAGAAGAAGTGTATCTTTGTGAGGAGATGCTGTGTATACATTTGAGAGATAGAAAACAAAGAGACAGAAAGAGGGAAGAGTGTATAACAGAATTCAAGAGGAGTCAGTGAAGAGAGGAGGTGACAGACAGAGCTTGTAAGCTACAGCAGAGCAGAACAGTAGCACCCTTGTCTGCAACTTAGAAGCTCGACTTACACGAGGGATACAAAAATCTATTCCCCAGGAAGCTGGAGAGGAACTCTGTGATGAGGACAGCGTCGTAGATTATGCATGCCAGCTTTCACCGGGTCAAACCCCGGAATTTAAAACAGCCAGGAGAGTTCTTAAAAAGGCCATACAAGATTATTTCTTTCTTTTACAGTCCCTGCACGATACCAAATGTTTGCTCTCCCTGAAGCTTTTCCGTTCCTCCACGTAAGCTTCGACTAATAAGCTCCAACTTCCATCGTCACACATAAACGGTAACACTTCCCACTTCTTCTTTTCATTACAAGAAAGTGAAGCTGTCTAGGTTCCATGGGACATAAAAAAAAAAGAGACTATCATAGTTATTTGAGAATTTGGTCTTTTATAACAAGGGCTTTCATAGTTTTTCAGTTTAATGATCCCTTACAGCAGGAAAAATGTTCTTCCAACGAGCCCCTTCATTGATCATACTAATGCTTCACGTCCACTTTTGCTTGGTCCGGCTTCATAACGATGTCTGCAAGCAATTTCACACAATGGCATTCAATAGAAGCAATGCCGTGGATGGGAGTCATTAATTCTTCAATCACTTGTGCGAGGGAGAACTTGCTACTGACTGGTAAACCATTGTACTTTCTACCAAGCTTGCCAAAGCTTGCAGAGAGGGGCAGAGTTTACATTCAGACCTGTAGATGCAGCCCGTTCACATCCGCAACGTGTCATATACCAATCCAGTATCACGGCAAAGTGTGAAACAGGCACGCCGGTCCAGCAAAACGTGAAATAGCCCTGTTTTGGCGTGTCCAGGCGTGAAACTTACACGTTTCAAAAGCGTGAAACTTACACACATAAATGTCATGTGATGATATGACCGTGGTCCTGCAACAGCAGCAACAAGGGACATTTTTTGGTAGTATCAGGAGACAGGATTAGTGGCTTGGTGGGATTAGTCATAGACTGCCGTATAGGTTTGAATCCCGGAGGTGACAACATTTTTGTAGAGTTGTTTTTTTCTCCTAAACGCAACCATGTTGTTATTTTTCCCTAACTCAAACCCCCATGTGTTTTATCTATAAGTTGCATTTTCCTGTAAATCACATGGTTCTATGCATGCAGTAGGTTTCATTTTTGTCCACTACAGGAGAACGTGTAACTTTCACTCCTAGACAAGCCAAAGCATGGCTATTTCACATTTTGCGGTAGTGGGCCAGCGTGTCTATTTCACGTTTTGATGTGATACCAGGTCGCAAACCATGATCTTTACCCCAAATCTAACCATGTGGTTTTTGGTGCCATATGAACTTGTACATATTCATTCTCTTCCTTGCAGATCACTTACACATACTTGATATTAGATCATGTTCAAGTCTGGGGACTGTAAAGGCCATTCCAAAAGCTTTAACTTGTGTTCCTTGAAGTAAATAATCTTGGACTTTAAGTTAAACTTTGGATCCTCGTCGTGTTATAGTAGCGAGCCTACTTTTAATTTCAGTTTTTTTTTCAATCACTGCATTTTATGCATCCATTTATACTTTCCTGTGGCACAGACTACGACACAATTCCAAAGCAGAACATTTACATTTCCACCCCATCCTTTACAGCTGAACAGTTTTTTTTTTTTTTTTCCATCAAATGCAGCTCCCGTTAGTCTCTAAAAAAAAATCTTTGGTGATTGCGTTCAAAGAACATTATTTGAAATTCATGTATCCACAGCAACGTATGGCTCATCCAGATGTCGCTTTGCATACTTGAAACATCTGCGATGAAGTCAAAGGTTTGATTTTCTTCTGATGACTCTTCCATGTTGACCATGTTGGTGCATCAACACTGAAAAGGGAAATGGTGGACCACTACTGCAGTGTCAGCTAAACCTTCCTGCAGGTCTTCTGCAGTCATAAGGGGCGTTCAGTTTTATCTAAAAGTTGTCTTACTCTTAATCTTTAGCATTCCCCTACTTTGTAGGCATAAATTATGTTCATTTTTGAAATTTTCAGTCAGTGTCTTAAAGAAGCCCATGGTCATTGATTGTTACATAAAGCTTGAAGTCCTAAAAAAATCTGTTAAAAATCAACACGTTTTCATGTGCTGAAACTTTAAAGGTTACAATGTCACAATTACTTTTTTTGTTGTTTTTAGGTTGATGAAATAAAACTTAACAGTGTACTAAAAATCATTTATCATTTATCTGATAGCAAAAATAATATCAATAAAGAAATCATTGCAATTCTGCTCAAGGAAATGAACTTTGGCTTATTATGCGTTAGATCCACTCCGCAAACAGAAGAGCAAAGTCAAGCAGTCCACAAACTAAAAAAAGTGGGGCTTTTATAGTGGTTTCATCCAACTTAGAAACCCTGCTGCAGTCTGAGTGGAGAGGGGCTCCAGCGGTGACAGGTTTGGATTCATATAACTTTGAAAATCAAATTCGTTCTTTTGGGAATCCAAAGCAAACAGTAAAGAGACGAATTCTTCAAATATTCACAGGCACAGTGGGAGAGACAGGCAGTCAAAGATATTCATGGTTAGACCCATTGACAGTGTGTAAATAGCTCCTATAAACATTTATACACACATGCAAAAAGATTGCTATAGTTTGTGTGCATATATTTTTTTAAATTATTTTTGCCTTAGTGCGACCTGTTACTGTATTAAATAGTGAGTACCTGGTACACTGACCCGATGTCAGATTTAACATTGAATTAAAAATAGACACGTGTTATTGACGTGTCAATAGATGTAAAACTTTTCACAATATTTGTCATTCTTTTGCTTGTTTAGCTTAATGCTAAAATACTAATTGTAGGAGCTGTAATTTCTGAGCAAATACACAAAATCAAGCTCACTGACACAAGAATGCCGTAATAATAAAAAAAAACAAAAAATGAAGGTTATACTTCATAATTAAAACAAAGTATGGAAAATTAGAGAAAATATATATGTTCAATATTATTTAGGCTGTAGATCATAAAAACACTGACTTGCTGCCGGCTGCTTTGTTGTAGTTTGCCCTGACCGTAGCTCTGAGGAGTAAAAGGAGTGGTAACCTGCGTCAATTGTATTCAAGGACTTAATGTCGAGCCTATACAATATATATACATACACATAACATGCCACTAATTCTAAACCTACTGGTTAAGTAGTTTACGTCATACGGGTGCTGGTGCAAAGCGGGTGCAGCTGGGTGCAACTTCTAAAAGACCACATTGAATAGATTATCAGTAGAAGGAATACCAAATCAGCAGACAGAGTCAAGGTGAGCTTCAGTAATGACCATTCCCAAGTGCTCCTCTCTAACCCTTCAAAAGGAGCAATAGATCAAACGCTGCCGGAGACGCTGAGGTCCACAATAAACATAAACTTAAAGTATACATGCAAAATATTAACTCTAATTTATCCAACAGAATAAGGAAAAAAATAACCCAAAATAGGGCATCACCCGCATGCGGTTTTATTTTTCCTTTGTTTTTTCTTTATTATCACTGGAGTGCACCAACATATAATTTGCCCCAGGCTTTTCTCTTCACTTCCCAGCATGCTACTCTGAGCCTGTATTAAAGTATGGGTCAGGTCACATCTAACATTAAGGACTTGAGTCCAGTATTGATTCACAGACAGTTGTGGGTAACAGATCGGTTTGTGTTAAGTGTTGCTGTTGCAGCGTGGACACAGATTTGTTGGATCTTTGCAGAACTCCGTTCTGGATGTAACAGACAGCCGCACGTGTGCATTTTTACTAACATGCGTTGTGGTGTTACTGTAGTAGAGGACTATATGGGTTGTCTATCCTTTGGCCTGTTCTTTACTCTGCCACGTTATACGCACAATAGCGCTTTAGGTTCTGATTTTCAGTGAAAAAAATTCTTCTTAAAAAGGCCAAAAACAGAAAATCTACACGAGTTGTCATTAATGAAATTACAAATACCACAGTTCAAAGAACAGATAAATAATGGATACAAGTAGACACATCAAATAAACAGTTAAAATAAGCAACAGATATAATAATGAATAAAAAGCCAGTCAGTCAAAGTAAGTCTTGACAGATGATTTAAGCAGAGAGGGCAGTGATTTTTTTTCATCTAAGTTCCTCAGGCAAAATATTCCAAAAGGTTGGAGCACAAAGAGCCAAAGCCCTGTCACCCCTTGGACTTCAAAATTAATAGGGGAATAGTTAACAGGGCATAACAACTAATTACACACAGGCACTCTGAAATCAGCAGCTGTATACCACCAGTGATAACTAACGATATATAACTATTAAATGTGAAGAAAAATTATGTTGTATGGCTGCCTAATCATTAACCACAATATCAGGACTTGGAACAGAATAGTTCTCAATCACAACTTCACACAACACTTAATTACATTTTTATGCAACTACATAAAGACACTCGATATAAATGAAGGGTATTGTTTAATGTTGAACAGCTTTCTGCAATGACACTATCAAATAGCAATATGCCTGCAGAAAGTGGCATAAAAACGTTGTTACAATAAGGGAGCCTCATGTGTAAAAGATGTTTTCCCAAAAACCCAATGCAGCTGGACAGAGACTATGTGAAGCTCTGTCCATGGTGCTGAACCCTCGATCAAACTCACTGAATACAGCACAGTTTAACTCCTAACATTTAAATAGCTGTAAGATGTCAGTGGTTACAATCAGTGACTGTGGGGTATTGTGTGGCTTTTTACATGAAACCATGCCAGAGTTTCAAGTGGTTATGAATCAAAACTAACAGAGAAAATGTTTTTTAGGTTTGAACATTATTCAAATTTAAAGATTCATTTTAATTATCTGTGTCCTGGCTCTATGTAAAAGGTCAAAGATACAAATTGAGCCACAAAGAGGAGACTGTCATACATTACAAATTATAGGTATTTTTGGTTTAAGATTAGGCTATTGCCGCCCACAATCGCTTGCCTGTATGTAGCCGGAAACATTATAATGACATTTGAGTTAAGTTGTTTCAGGCGTAAGGCAGGTACAATTTCTGCTGTTTTAAGAGTATTAAAAAAGTACTAGTCCAGAGGAAGGTGTACAATCCTTGTCAACATCTGCAGCATGGAGAGCTTTACTATTGAGAGCAAATGCTCCTTTCTATGTGTTGTCTTCCCATGCTGATAACATACAGAAATATACACATAAAGAATTCTCCAGAATGCTCATATAGAATTATAGATAAGGTAAACAAGAATAAATTTACTCTGTCACATCAGTGTCACAAAGAATGCTAAATTCAAGCCACCAGCATGAGGCGTATCCCTCAGTCCAGCGCGTTTTATTCGTATGGTAACTTGTGAAACGGCCTGCATATTTCAAAAAGCCCATATCTCCCAAAATACAAACAATCTTTTTTCATCTAAACTTCAAGAGCAAAACACACAGTGGAATTGCTCATGTAGGAAAGTAATATTAGTAAGCCATAATCCTTGACAGACATTCGATTGAACGCGACACCTTTTTCCAGGAGGCTCGGAATAACATAATGAGAACAGGAGCAGTCTCTGAGCCATACTGCAGCAGCCACAACAGGGCTGATGTAATCATCACAATAAACTGAAGGCTGACGTGCTGAACAGGTATCATACCAGAACATATGCTCATACAAAATGATCCCTTGTATGAACAAAATAAACATTAAAACAAACAAATCTACAATCTAGTATTATGAAAATGTTTAGCCCTCGGATTAGAGTTTTTCAAAGTAGTATGGTTTCCTCAAATTTATAGGGTTTCAACTATGCAGCTCATAAATTGACAAATAATTTCCTTAGCAATGGTGAACAATATTGTTTCTGTCTCTGTTGCTGTTTCCATTAATATAAAGGCAGGAGATAATAAATTAAAATAACGCTTGAAGAAATTATTTCACAACAGAACTATGATACCTACTGTGAGGTAACAATTCTGCTAAGATCTAAGGGATAATTTCTGTTAACTGTTTTATAATGTATCGCCACTTGAAATTATGCTGCGTTTCAAGTAACTATTTACTGATTGCTTCGGAAAATCTGGTTAAGGCAAGAACACCCTCAGAGGTTTCGTGAGACTTAAACTGTGTGAAACACATGAATGGCCCAGTTAGTGCAAATGTTCAGCACCATGGACAGAGGTGCAACCAGTCTATCCAAGCTGTCCTCCTCGAAATCATGCATTTCCTTCATGTCAACTGTATGCAAAGTTGTTTTTTTTTAGATAATTAAATATCATGTACATTATGTTTTTAAATGGTGTAATTTATGTAATGAGATGTTTTCAGCTCATTCAGGTACCTTTTTGTCAGTTTATTTGATTGTTTTTGTTCAATAAAAATTGGAGAGACATATGGTTTTTAATCAGACAGCAATGCAACGTTACGTCTTTGTATAAAAGTTTAAGTAGTTTTTAAATAAAATAGTATATTTGAATTAATTAGTATAGTTATAGTAATGGTATTATATAGAATTGTTACATTAGATACATCTTAATTCAAAACATTTTAAAACAGGAGGCTCCAGCTTCCTCTCTCAATCCAGAGCAATGCATGAATTAATTGCAGGTTAATTGGTCATTCAAAATTGGCCATCGGTGTGAATGTGAGCATGAACTGTTGTCTGCCTTTCTGTGTTGGTCCTGTGATGGTCAGGTGTCCTTTCAAGGGTGTTCCCCGCCTTCATCTAAAGTCAGGTGTGATAGGCACCAGCCACCCCGTGACTCTGTTTAGGATAAAGCGGTATATAGAGAATTGGTGGATGGATGGATGGACGGATCAGTGGATGAAAACAGGAGACCCAATGACGTTTAGAACAGAATTTTTCCATAAAAAGACACATTTACCTTCAACTTTGACACCATCATCAGGAGCCAGTAGAAATCTTAAGGAACAACGGCTGATAGCAGATAATCAATCAGCTGTGTCAATTAGTCTGAAGATGTCACAGGCCTAAACCTCAGTACTGTAGAGCAGAAGTAAAACCGAAAATCTGGAAATACACCTTTCCATCTACCTCTACTCATATATCTAATACATGCCTGCGCCTTTATGTTTGTACATTCGCAAGACATCTCCCCCATTCTCAAGTCATGCCTCTCACACAAAAGCTCTTGCTCTCGTAGTGTGTCATTGTATGCCGTATGCTACACACGAGCAGCCTTCACTCTGTGCTCCTTGGCTACCTATGCAAGACGAACCCAACAGGGGAATGCCATCGGGTATACTACGCCTACTTAAAAGCCTTCCAATGGGATGATGCCCGAGGCCCTTCTCTGCTTCTCAGCTACACAGCCCAGCGGACGTGCAAGTTATTTCTCATGTGCAGTAAAAAAAAAAAAAAAAAAAAAATTCGCATCTCTGCCAAGGCCACTGGATAATGTGGATGGGATGTAGCCCAGAGAAACATACTGATATTGCCAGGAGAGGCTGGAGTGAATGCATATGTGGGTAAGATGGATGACAGACGGACCACACTGGAATATAATTTTACAGAATAATAGAGTTGGGATAAACAGAAGGAGGATCATGACATTGAGCACGACAGCTTGGCGAAAAAGATCAAACGTGAACAGTCGGTAGCTAAAGATGTTACATTTAAAGAGACAGATGGGAAAACAAAGAAAGAGAAACAAAGAAGGAACTCAACACTGTCAGACAGGTACATGTGGGTAGATGGTGCCACATTTCTCTTACCATTGGAGCAGCCTTTGAGGCGGGCTCCTCTGACTGGTGCCCTTTGTAAGTCGGCCTTGACACGCGCCTTCAGACCCACGTTCTCCTTCTGCATGGCATTGAGAGCATCACTAACCGAGTTCACTACCTTCACCATGTTGATCTGGCTGTCGGACAGGAGCTGCAACACACACACACACACACAGGCACGTGGGAGAGAAGAACATAGAGTTAAAGTTACGCTTATGAATAGTGTAATTACACCAAAAAAAAGTCATTTTTCTAGGTGTTTTTTTATTTTCTGCACACTTTACATTAATTCAGACCTTTTTTGAAGTGCCCCAAAGGCTTTTTATTACCTCCCAGAAAGTCAGCGGTTTCATTTTTTTTCCCCACCACATTATCAACACCGCCTTTTAGACATGTACAGTAAAACTGAATTGTGATTCTTTAGAGACTGTGATTCTTAAGATTTTCACAATAACAAACCCATTTTTCACTCTCCTAAGGGCTGGAATTTATTCTGTGATGTCCGTTTAAATACATTTACACTCTGGTGTTGCATTGTCGGTGGATCCTGCTTCTGATTTAAACGATCTTTTCAGTGGAACTGAAGCACTTACTGGACGAAATTTGGAAGACAGATGCACATTGATTGTAACTTGGCCATTTGTCAAGTCATTAAACGATGTCCTAAACATTTTCCAGAAAACATTCATCATAGTCAAAGGTCTCAAGTGAAACTGTTGGTATTGTGTTTTAAAGACCCCCTCCAGTGAAAATCAAGTTTTTAACCTTGTTAAGACGTTCGTGTTTTGTTTTCTATATGTTGCAAGACATATCATGAGAGAAATACAGTCAACACCATGACTGATCATTTCTATTTTGAAACTGCAGTAACAGTCGGATAGCCTTAAAAATATGGCTTCATGTGTCACATAATTAAGAACAAATTCCATCAAACGTGTGGGGCTTTCCATATCGTTGAGCTGTGAGATTAAGTTGAAGGTAAAAGGCGTGGATATTTGCATATTTACAGATCTGCACATACTGAATAATGGCAAAGGTGTAGAGTTACATTAAAGCCACCTGAAGGCATTAGGGGATTTTTTTTAAATTATTTTTTATGGTGAAATAATAACCAGGAATGACTTTCTGGGGGTTTAATCACTGCCAGGAGATGGATTTCATTATTTCATTCTTAGCATTATCAGCAATGTGGGTACATAAACCACAACAAAAATGTGTGTTGCCTTTGAACTTTTCAAACTTACATCAAAATTAAATGGAGGGTGTTTGAAAATTCACCTTTTATTCCATCGCTCAAGAATGCTCTACATTTGACAGTTTAGAATATGCAGCCTGATTTATAGAATGGAAGATTTCAATTGATCTATTTTACACTGTCCATGTGAACTTGATGTGTCTTCGAGGTTTGACTTATAGCTGTGGTTACAATGCTTTCCAGCAACCAACTCAGCTGCCTGATCACCTGAGCATGCCCTGAGGACACCAGCAAGGACAGAAGTCGGAACTTCATCACCATGTGGTGACAATGTGACTGGGAAAAAAAAAAAAAAGTTTTGTAGGTGGAAAAGGGAGATCAAACGCTGCCTTTCAGGTGGGAAAGTCTATCTAAAAAATGTTACTGTCGTTCGGAAAATGGCACTTATGTAAATTATACTAAATTCGTAGTTAATGGGCTAAATCATACAGTATATAACCACTGGTACAGTAAAGTCCTCTGGGGGCTTTAGAAACAGGTGCAAAGGCTGCCCTGTTTAGCACAGGCACCACATGGTCCTCTGTTCCATAATGCACTCTGGTGAATGCTGTGAAACACTGAGAACCCTGTGGGAAGGCTGTTGATGAATGTGGGTGTGTTAGGACTAGCGGAGAGCAGGGTAACCTCTCGGATCTTCCGTGGTCACTTTCTTACCTGCAGCACTTTATGTACTGTTCGTTGTACAAAGGTCATTTTCGATTTTGCCCTAGTTGGCCAGTGCGTATGCACAGCCAGGTGCATACATGTATATATATATATATATATACACACACACACACTTTTGGAGATGTGAGAAATATCCTTGCTGTTTCATAAAACTCACGTATATGCACAAGCCGCCTCTCATTCCTTTCCTGTACTCTTCCTCCTCCCTCCAACATTGACATATACTCAAAAAAACCACATAAAGACCCACAGTGTTCAAAGTCATGTATCGAGAGTTTCAGAGTCTTCGATCAAAGGTTTAAAACTGCATTAGACAGAAACTCCAGTGGCCATTCTCTGGCCTCAATAACTATGCAACACACCAATGAGGCACAGCAAGCTACAGTGAAATAAGTTTACATTGGCACCGGGAGTTTAACTCACACACACGGACACGAACAACAAGACACGTTTCCGTTCATGTACAAAGAAAACCACGCCGCATGCATACATTACAGAAATGACCCTCTCCACTTTGCACCTACGAATAAAATAAGGTGTTTTTCGTAAGGCACAATCTTTAAAAGGTTTCAACATTATCTAAAAGAGGAGTTCGTAGTACTTTATTCCATGCAAAATATTTCCATTGTTGTAGGTTGTAAAGTAAGTATTCACTGCATGTCTATTTCTGTTTGTTTTCAAAGGGAAATACAGAAGCAGAGGAGTCTCTGCAGCCCCACTGCTCAGTCCTAACTGACACATCAATTAAGATCACGATGTAATTAGCTCTCATCAGGCAGCCTTTGCTTTGGCTTACAAAATCAGTTACACCACAGCACTTAACACAAGGAGTGTGATTTTGTTTTTTTTTGGGGGGGGGAGTCAAGTTTAAACACAGGCAAATTTGGAGGCTTCTTTGCACATCTTAAGCAGACTCATTAAGGGAGTTGGAGTCAAAGTTTTAAGGAGTTCCCTTTAAAAGCTCAACAAGATTTGCACAATAATGTGCAGAACACTTGCACTCAAAATAAAGCTCTTTGGTTATTATTGCGCTGAATCCAGTTTATTTTGACATTTTGTCTTTTAACTGTAAATTTAAGTGCATACACATGACATAATTATTTGTTGAAGCACACAGCAGGGTGTTTGCTTTTTGTTCGCCTGATTCAGATGATTCATGGGGTGCTGACATCATTCCTGTGGGCTACAGTCACAGAACAGAATAGAGCTGGAAGGCTGGAAAGGGCAAGCACAAAAACGTCATTCAGTCACCATTTGCCGAATATGACATCTTCACTTCACAGACAGTGGCTGTCCAGTCAACTTGAGCCTGCGAGTGCAAATCAAAGAAGTCACCCTATTTTTCCTTTTGACTGCTGGAGACCTTAGAAGTTGAACATAATTTAAATACGTAGCCCTTTTTATACAATTCCATGACTTCAATTTTAAATCCTGAATAATTAACAAAGTTCGAATATAATGACAAAGTCTTCACATAACTCTACATTTCTGTAACCCTGCCTCGTGGTATTTACAATGTCGGGACTTGACATTTTTTCTCTTAAGCCTAAGGTTCACGAGTTGTGACGTCACAACAATGGCAGAGGTCATAGAAGTAAATGTTTCGTTGGATGTTAAGCTAATATATTGTAATTTTAGCTATGTCGAGTTTTTCTTCATAACTTTTATAACGGCCTACATATAAGGAAAATGATGATCTTCCCAACGGCCTCATCTTTTCCCTCTGTGTCTTTACATTTCCTGCATTATATATATATATATATATATATAAAACACACTTTTTCTCGTAACATTTTTACTTACAGTATTATAAACTCAATTCTCCAATTTGGCTGCGTGGCCTTGAAGCTGAAACCATTCAGTGATTTTTGATCAATTAATTGATTTGAATTAAAAAAAAATTTAATGTCATTTTGATAATTGTTTGAGCACTAAAGGTACAATAGATGCCATAGCTCGTGGAGAATCTGGACAGTAACAACAACCGGTAGAATGGCTGTCAAGTGCAGGTGCAGCAACAGGTCCACTGTGACTTGTGAGAAAAAAAAAAACATGAAAATACACCTCCAGTCGTGTATGAAGATATTTTGCATTTCAGCTGGATGGTCAAAGACAAGTTAGTTTAGTGAACCATTGTTTGGGTTTTCTGTCCCTTTTTTGTTTTGTTTTTGGCTTTCTTGTAGCTGTTTGTGTTTCCGGTTTTATTTTGAAGAGCTCCCTTGTCGCGTCAGTTCCTGTCATCGTGCGTTTCCAGCTCCTTTGATCGCTCACACCTGTTTCCACTTTGGCATCTCTTCCTACTGCTTCGCCACCTCTCCGCTCACCTGTTTCCACTTCTCCGTCAGCCTCCTCTGATTCCAGACCTCCTGTTCTCCTTCAGTGAAGTCAGTTTGTTTTTGTTGTTTCCATGTTTGTTTCTGTTTCTGTTACCAGTGATCCGCCTGTTTTTGTACCCTGAATGGACCATAAACTCTGCCGAGACTGCTTTTGTCCATCTGTCTAGTTTGACGATATGGAACCGTTTGTTCCCGCTCACAGAGGGGTTCTTTAATTGTTTTTTTTGTCTATCTTTGTCCCTGAAAACTTTTATCATTTTTAATTAACTTTTGATTTAACCACCTTTTCCCTTGCGTGTTTGGATCCTCCCTGTCTTTGGTTTTCTTATGTAATGTTTTATGATACTGTCACAATCCAAAGACTTTATATTAACAACACATTGTACACATCTTTAAATGTCATCATTTTTATTTACAAATTGTGACGGCTGGCATCTGCTGTAGCAACGCTCCGCACCAAATTACTCGGATAACGGGACAGAGTTTACGCATTCTCCGTCCATGCACTCGCATGCTAGCAATCCAGCTGTGTTTAAGCCGCCTATCAACAAGTGCTTGGCTTGATTTACTGTATTAAAGTGATGCACAGATGTCGGGTCGACCTCTGCCTCGCTTACTGTATCCATTTGATTAAACAGTCATAGATCCTAGACACACCAGAGGCCTCTGAAGCAAAGAAACAATGAATAAAAGATTACCCCGGTGATGGACAGAACCTTCATAAAGGGAATGTTTTCATAGCAAATCGGATTCATATCACACACACACACACTCTGTGATCTTTGATTAGGCTTTTGATCTGGTCCATGTGTGGTTTAATATAAGGGTGGGGTGCAAAGAGTCCAGCTGTACAATTAAATCATTATTAATGACACAGTATGGCAGAATGCCCTTCAATGTTTCTCAGCTATATCGGCCTTATGTCTCACTTAAGCCATAGTGCCTCTCACACACATCAATAACTACTGTATTCCATTTCTCTCTGATCATTTCTTGGTACAGTTTTGACATGTTTATATAATTGTATCAATTGAAATAACACATTCTTTTGTTTCCATAATATTCTATTTAACAAAAACAGTCTTCAATTCTGCAAATATAAATTGAACTGACTCATCAGCAATTCTTAAAAAGATGTTCTTTTATGTTTGACAAAAATGGCTTATTATTGTTTTTCTTTAATTAAATGTTGAATAAAAATGTTTATTTACTATATACTATTTATATTTCCATTGTTCTAATAACAGTGATTTGGACCCCCGGAAACGCAGACATCCTTTGAACTGCTGCTGCTGTATCTTTGAAGCTATACCCGTTTGCTTAAACGATAACGCTGGAATTAAGTTTCCATATTTAATGTGACTTATTTAAAAAAAAAAATTGTTATCATTATCTGTTCTGACTAATGTTTTGAAGTTGTTTGTATCACATCCTTTGCTGAAACACTGCAACAAGCACAACATTACTTTCCTAAGCACTAAAAGGACTCGGGGCGACTCAAATGAACATCTTGAGTCGATACGGTTTTCTATTCTGTGGCAGCAGCATTTGCCCCTAGATCCTTAGCAGAGGTTGTGGGTGTCACTTGTCCAAAGCATTAATATTCCACTGGCACATGATTCGGTTTAAAGCGTGACCTGCAGTTCAAGGAAATCAGTAAGCCATTCTCTTCCTTGCGGTCTTGTTGCAGACATTGTGAGAAACTGGACGTCAGGACAGTAGAATATATGAAACAGTTTTTTCTTGTGAGTTGCACTTCTGCTACTGGAGTATTGACGTTTCATTTTTTTCCCCCACTCTTCACGCTGAAGGGTTGCATCAGTACCAGTCTTGATTGCCTATACACGGGGCTCTCATTTTTGGGAAAAAACATTAATACTTTTTTAATGTAATTCATCCGACTGACAGGTTTGAGCTCATTACCAAGAAAGATTGATGGAGACAGCAACCTGTGAGTCACCGACGGTAAGAAGAGAACTTCATAAGATCTAAATATTAAGTGTGTTTGACTGCAAGCCCTTTGGGACTCGGGTAATTTAAACATTGTGTTTAAAACTTAACATAATTTACATCAGCTGTTCTGCTGAACCTGTAGTCCTTAAGTAAATCTATAAGAATATTGCGTGACTGTCAACAGCAAAGCAAATATCACACTTTATTTTTTTAGACTTTTACACACAACTATTGTATGAGACTGGGGAAAAGCAAATACCAGTGAGTTGTGATTTTTTGGAGGTGGTGTCTGGGTATTAATGTCTGTTTTTGCTGAAATCTTCAGACTTTTGGTTGAATGGTGCTTCAAAACAATCTGGTACCGTTTTCAGTAATGTGAAGTTTTAACAAAAAAAATTCTGGGTTATAATGTAGCTACTGATTTGTGAATCTGATCCGATCGAGCAAACCAGAGACCCACAGGGTTCTTTAAGTGGGCTTCTAATATTTAGGGATAACTAAAAGAAGAGGAAAAACCCATCCACATAGTGGCATTTAAAGAGCAAATAACCTGTTAAAATAGTGAAAGAATTCGACGGTAGCATACATTCACATGTATAAAGTCAACGTATTTCAAGAAGCTCCCATATTTGGACACGAGTGCTCTGTACAGGACTGATGTCAGGAAAAGAAGAATTCTGGAATGAGGGATGCTCTCTCAAGTCTACGGTATTTTAGTTTTCAAATTAAGAAAAGGAAATTGAACCACTGACAAACACTGCCACTAATAGATACATGTTTTGTCTTAGAGCAACATGCTGCACGTTGTCCATCACTCTGAAACCTGACCATCAGCTAGATTCCTAAAATTTTACCAGTCCTTCCCATCGGCGTGATTTATTTGAATGCAAATGTGTTGGGCCCTTATATTTGAGGCTGCGAGCACTCACTGTGAAAAATGAATATGTCGGCCTTTGAATAATCAAAACAGATTGGTCCTAAACCTAGTGCAATCAAATTCTCCTGCACATTACCACAGGGGGAATGTGGAAGGGTTTCTCCCTATGGGGCAGAGTGAAACTGTTCTTCAGGGGGCTGCAGTGCACACAGAGCCATTATTAACACTGGCACAGTCAGCTCTGTGTCATCGTATAAATCAGAAGTCCTGGCCACAGGTGTCCCATAGATCACACAGTCACACCACGGTGTCAGGCAGAAACAGCAGATGCACGCCACATGCCTTGCCTTCAAAGTGGAAATCAATCACCTGGTGTATCTAAGCTGCTGGTACCACCTCCACTTAGCCCTCAGTGCTCAGTGCTCCACGCCACCGACACTACACCTTAACAGTGGCAAAGGAAACGGACCACTTTCCCGCTTTGAGTGCGCCGCCAATCAGCACCCATCGTTTTTGTGCCCACGGAGGCAGAGCAAACCCATCCAGGTTTTTTTTTGTGTGATTTCTAAACAATGTTGAACCGTGAACTAAAGAGGTCTGGCTCAAAGAAAAGACTGACAGAAGCAGAATGCATTCAGTTGTTTGAGCTGTATGGCTGGCAGCTATGAAATCTATTTACTGCGATATAGAGCGTCTGAGCCTGATGGGCCAAAATTAAAAGAGCATGGAGTGTGAAGATTTTACACACATTTCGGAAATGTATCATCAATAAATCAATGTGGACAGTGTGAAACTAAAGGGGGTCTAATTATGTTTTCATTCAGTGTGGAGTCTGACTTGCACATCGAGAGAAACGTTACATTATCTTGCTGAATTAATGTGCACGTCGTTCCGTTTCTTCCATCCTGATGGGCATTTCTTCCCCCGTGACCTCATCTTCAAACACCACACTGAGTGAGTAATACTCAGTGGAACACAAGCCCCATTTGCACTTTAATTCAGCCATAACTGGCTTGTGCAGTGTAAAAAAAAGGAACGGACACGCTCGAGTTGGTGTTGGATGAGTGAATGGTGCAGCTTTGATTTCACAGTCAGGGAAAGGAAGGAGCTAAATAACACCAATGAGCTGTCAAACGTCTTAAGGTGGCTTCGCGATCAATACGTATTGATAGATGTTCCACAATCCAGTCCTGGAGAGGTGAAGTCATGACTTTAATTACTGTACAGGTTGTACAGTACTTAAAGTCAAGACTTCAGTTCTAAATCTGGTACTTTGGCTTCAGTTCAGTTGTTTTAACTGTTCAGCCGATCGCTATGAAAACCAAAGAAAAAAAAAAAGAAGCTGTTTCCTTGTTTTTCTAGTGAAGCTGAAAAAAAAACTATCTACAAATTGTTGGTGCATGACTTTTTCTTTCTGTGTTAAGAAACAAACTAACACCTACTAGCCAAGTGAGCACCGTTCACAGCTAACTGCCAATATGGTGCCCACCATTGCAGATTGTTTCATGTATTACTGGCAAATAGGATCAATGAGATAATGATTATTAAACCACACTACAGTATAAGGAATAAATAGGGCAATATTGCATTAATGTAATATTGTCATATTTTTTTTGGTGTAATATAGTTCCTTTGTAAGCCCTCTAGAACATCTCACAATGTATGTCGGGCATGTATGTGTGTTTAGTTCTCTTACCTGTATGAGGCGTCCCTGCTCCGTCTGTAGCGTGTTAAGATCTTGCCCCAGGCTACCCTGCCCCCTGCGTAGAGATTCATAGTCCATTTTCAGTTGCCCCGCGTGGGCTGACAGCTTGGCCACCTCCTCCGCCAGACTGACGAGCAGAGCCCGGTCCTGGCCTTTCACCGACTTCAGGTCGGAGTCGTGGTCGGTTAGCGAGTGCAGCAGCGAGGTCTGCACACCCTCCAGGCGCAAAAAGTTACTGTTGTAGTCGGGACAGTTGGGGTCAATGAAGATGTTAATGCGAGAGCCGTCGCCTCTCTCGACAGTGACCAGAGCGTTGGCTTCATCCTGATTGGTAGAGATGTGGGGTAGGCCGTCGGACATGGGCGGGGCCTGGTAGTGATTCATAAAAAGGATGGTGCCAGTTACCGTGACAGCCAGCAATACAGCCACGAAGAGCAGGATAGTGCAGAGCAGGTAGCTGCAGCTCATCTTCTGGAAGTAGCAAAAGAAGGGAGGGAGGAAGTAAGAAGAAGAGAAAAGGTACGAGTTAGGATCACAGTTGCTTTACCACCAAAAATGACATCAAAACACCTGCCTTATTCAAAAAGAAATTCCTTTCATCCATCACTGGGGATATTTTGAATGTCAGTTCAAATGCTCATAGCTAAATGATACAACCACATTCGCATCTGTCAAAATGCAGCTGAATGATTTATGTAGCAACAGGATGCAGATTCCTTCAACTGACAGTATCATTGAAAAACAACCTTCTCTCAAACTCAGGAAGGAGACGATTTTCTGTCCGAACGCAGCTGCATGTCATTAAAGTTGTAGGTGGCGCAATGTGGAATAAAATCCGAGTTTAAGGCATGTCGGGGAAACACTTAGTCAAAGACCTGAGGTTCAGTCTTTCCATTTCTGACACAGGAAGAAAGTAATACAAATCTGAAATAAAATAGTAGCCAGTAAAAGAAAGTGAAGCAAAGACAGCCAATAGGATGTAAATGAATGAGCAGAGAGTAGAATCCTCTTAGAGGAAAAAGGGAGAACTCTACTGGCAACACCGTCTCCATTCACCGGACTATAAAAATGCTTGTATGGCCCTTTAGGATCCAGCTCCATTTTTCCACTCCGGTCAAGAGAACTAGCAATGAATAGGAGAGAGAAATATGGTCCACCTATGCATGATTAACAGCGCCTAGCTCCCTCATACCTTCCTCCAAATGAATCAGCAATTGATCTCTTACCGTTTTTTTGTTTGTTTTTTTTCTACACTAGAGAATCTCTATGAGCATATTGTGGGCTGATATATTTGGTGTGTGTTTGTTTTCCGTTTTAAATGTGGAAGTGAGAGCAAGGACATTAATATGTAAATTGGCTGTACCAGCACAGTGAAGCACACTAATAGACAGCTAATGGTCTGCTTTACGAGAGAGGTTTATGGCTCCTTTAATGTGGGGAAAATCAATTGTCTCATCCAGGAAGTACTCCTGTCAACTTTGTTTACCCACTGCCTTTTGGAAAGAGGACATAAACAGTTGTAAGTGCCCAGGCATTTGGCGCTCTATATGGGAAACGCCATGTGGGACCCATATGGGTTCCCAAATATTAGCCTACAGTGTTGGTCTGTTGACACAAAAAGGGTCCTTTCCGAGGTCTGAGGATTATTTGTCACGCAGGCCTCGGTTGGAGCCCTCCCCGGTCCAATCATGAAGCAGGGATAATACACACACACGGGTTCATAAGGGGCCGGAGGATGGTTTTCTTACATGAGCTCTATTTGTACCCTCGTGGCTTCATTCACAAACCACATGGCCAGACAAATATGAGGCCTGGAGCCAGACAAACACATTTTTATGAGTACCTGCTGGATGACTATGTTTTTTATGCGCGACATTTACAAAAACAAAAAAGACTGGCTGCAATATTGGACCTACAAGACAAATGACAGTTGTTGTTGTTTTTTTTTTTTTTATCATATTATGATTATTTTGTTGTTTATGACAAAAGCTTTCAGTAAAATTTTATTGAATTTGTGCGTTATTGTTTTTTTTTCCAAAGCACTTTACCGTGGCTGTTGTTTTCTGGACAACGATCACAAGCAAGGTCACCACAAACGGCCTCCGGGCTCTGTTTGTCCAAATGGTACATGCACACATATACATATTAAATGCATACACACAAACACGCATTTGCTATGCTTCACACATAGATACACAGCACACACTGCAATTTAAATGTCTGATGCATACACACGCGCACACACATAATGTGAACACACAATACTTGCAACAGACAGGCAGGCACATGTTCACATTGCACACGAAAAAAAACCTGAAGCATTACTTTGTCAGAACCTTCTCACTTCTTCCTGTTTTTCACCGTAATACATCATCACAGAACTCGAGCTCCAGGGGAGTGTTGCGGCACGCAACATTTTTTTCGTCTCCTTGCTCTAACTTAACGTGTAGAACCTGACTGCAGTATGAAGTCTTTCCTTGCATGTCAAACAGTGCTTTTCTTCTTCTTTTTCCCCCCGCGTGTATGAGTTCAGGCGCAGCTCAGTGATTTTGACTGTGACACTGGGCTCGGTTGTACATGTGAACATATGTGTAGCAGGGTGTCTGGGCTGTACATAATGTTTATAACGGCCTCATGCTGCAGAATGGCAGCAGCGTAACATTAGAAGTGTTTCCCTGAGCTCTGTTGCCCACAGGCCAAGACATCAGTGGAAGCCATCATTGGCAGCGCACTAAATATCCATTGCTAGCATACTGCCGGTTAAGTTAACATGAAAAAGATATACAATGGCCTCAGTTGTGCTGACAATGAGACACACACCAAACTGACAGACATTTACACACTTGAAAACACAGGGACAGTGCATTTTTGTAATGAAGCTTTTGCACATATGTAACAAAACAGTAACATAGAGATGATCCTATATATTAACCTTTTAAGCCACAGGGTTGTGCGTAGGTCGTCGTTCAAAAACGAAAAAACAACCACGACACTTGGTTGGAAATTGGATGTGAACAACGGTGTCCTATTTTTAGGTGCAATGTTTATTGACCCATCCATCCACCCGGACTTCCTCCTCCTCCTCCCTTCAACTTATGACCCTATAACGTATAATCTTTTAATGATATTATTTACCGTAGATGATTAAATCCCCAAATTCTTTGCAGTTTTACATTGAGGAACATTATTCTTACTGCTTAGAGTGTCTTCCTCTCTGGAATGATCTATTTATACCCAATCATGTAACACATCAGTTGACAATTGACCTAATAAGTTGTAAGATGTTCCAACAGCTGTTATTTATTTTTACTTTTTTTGCATTATACAAGTCTTCTGTTGTCCTTGTTCCAACTTTTTTGAAATTTGTAGGTGCCATCAAATTCAAATTGAGCATATATATATATATATATTATTTTTTTATTCAATTTCTCAGTTTTAACATTTGATAAGTTGTCTTTGTTCTATTGTCAATTAAATATCGGTTTACATGATTTGCAAATCAACACATTCTGTGTTTTTTTTTTTTTTTTTTTTAACATTTTACACAACCTCCCAAATTTGGGTGAAATTAGGTTGTACGTTTGTGTCACTTGAGAAACAAAATTATATAAATGGTACAGTAGGGATACAAAAATTGACTTACATGAAAGGTACCATATTGCAACTGTATGAAGCCCAGCGACAGAGCGCTCTATTTCACTTCTGATGTCAGACTGACATGAAGTCTGGTAAGGAAATTGGGGGGGGGGGGGGTGTGCAGGTTTTGCTGCAGTCTTATTTGTTTGATGGTCAGTAAAAATAAAGTACAACAGGAACCTGCTTCATGTCCCAATGGAATATGATTTCTCCACTCGGCTCAAGCGTTGTAGAAGGATAATGACACTGACAATGGGATGCAAGTGTCCTCTTAACACAGTTTTTTTCTCAATCTCACAGCAGGAGTCTACTTTGTAATTAGTGTCTGACTTTCAGATCGTCTCATGTCTCTACTCATGCCACACCATGGGATTTGAGTGGACAACAGGGGAATTCTGATCTGGTAGAATAGGGGCAGCACCGAATCAGAGAGAATTCCTCTTTATTGAAATGTTGTCCTCCCACGCAGGAGAACTGGAAGACAGTTCTTGGACGAGAGGCTTTGTCTGTTCATTAGATAAGCGGGGAATCAGCACAATTCTTACAAGCTCTCCGTCTCTCATCTCTCTCAAACACAAATACGCACACGCACATATGCTGACACAAACTGATATATACACAGAAGACGTTTATGTTGCTGCTGCCCAACTAATGCGCATAGAAAGGCATCAATATGTCTGAAAGTTAAATTGGCAAACAAATCATGCACAAACCATTTCAAAAAGAGTGATTTTCACCAAGTCCACTTTCATTCCATCTCCCTGCAGCTTGAATAACCACCTTCACATCAGCATTCAATGCAGGTTCTTCACAAATTCTGCCATGCAATCAAGCTCTTTTTTCCCTTGATGCGGCCATGATCACACTACTCAGTTTAGAGAATCCGCGGGGCCTAATCCATCTAATTCATGTATGTCTGGGTACTCGAGCTGAGGTTGTGCCATTGCTGCTGCTCAGTGGTAAAATGTTAAGTGTAATATGCAATAATCCTTCGCAGTGCCAATACTGAAGCTGTGAGAAAGCGGATTGTGATGAAAATCATTGTCATTGATACCTAATCTCCTCCGCAGGTGAGGGAGTCACTTTCAATGTGTGCCCCTGTTTTTACTGAAAGGAAGATGGTGGAATATATACAACAGTATATAGAGGTGGGTGAAGCAATTCAGGGACTCGATATACATAATGCTGCATTTTATCCGTTTGGATATTTGCCAGCCATCTAGCCACTCACCCATATCTTGTTCAATGTTTGCTGGAAACAATTTCCACATACCAGTTGTTCCAGGAACATCTAATTCACACTCTAAAACAATTAAGGTCATAATCAATTAGTCAAATGAGTCAGCAAATATTTTAATAATTAATTTACCCTTGTGTACAGAAATATGTCAAATATTCTCTGGTTGCAGCTTCTAAAATATCAATGTATTGCTATTTTTTATTCTTTTTTTTTTTAATGATATTGAATTTAATATCTTGAGGTACTGTTGGTTAGACTGAAAAAGCAATTTGAAGATGTCACACAATGGACCCCCCCCCCCTATTTTCTGTTATTTTAGAGATTACAAAATTCACCAGAGAAAATAATTAGCAAATGCATTAGTAATAAAAGTAATTGGTAGCTACAGCACTTCTCTGATTTAAGCAGTAGTGGGAAACCAATCACAAAAAAACCTCGATTAGTATGATGTGTGTCTGTATTTGCCCGAGTGTGCATGAAGGTACGGGTCGTGGCGAGCGGGCCTTACCTTGGCCGGGGTCTCCCGGGCAGTTTCTGAGTCTGACCAGCGATGTTTGAGTTGGGAGGAGCTGGGCACACATTCACAGAACGTCTGCATGGGACAAACAGACAGGGCCACCAGTGTTGGCGTTTGTTCAAGTCACATGTGCAATCAAGCATGCAAGCACATGCGCACAAACACGCTTGCATACGATCACGGTACACACACAGAGAGACGCGGGTTTTGGATCTGCATGTAAAGGAAAATTGAAGTGTCGTGTGCATTTTCCAAGCTAAACCCTCAAATCTAATATAAACTCATTGTTAAGACACAAATTGTGCTGGAGCTGATAAACTACAACCACCCACTCATAAAAATGCCCACTGACATAGACAGATTTGAACAGGCACCTGTACATCTCAAAGGTTTCACTGAATTCAATAGCTTATGACAGGCTCAATGCATCTTTCCAGTGATGGCTTTGCAAATCGACAGTACACAGAGTTTCCTCTTGCTTCAAATAAAATGAAATTAAAAAAAAAAGACTGAAAAGAAACATTTAATTCAGTGTGAGAGGCTAAGCAATGTGTGTGCATGCAAGCATTCAGTCATGCAGGTGAATGTGGGTGTTTGTGTACAATATCTAAACATTACACGCTTCACAATCCTGTTTGTGCTTATGTGTGCACTAGTCGAGGAGTAGTTCTAGGTGCTGTACAGATAAAAGTGGAGTAATTATGAAAGTGGAAGCTCTTTCTAACTGCTCCAGGAGAGCACGTCATTCTGTGACCTTAAACACCGACGCTCCCACTGTGGAATTGCTCAATTAGTCTGGGACAATAACACCAACACAAAAGCAGGCAGGCACTTACACACACACACACACACACACACACACACACACACACACACACACACACACACACACACACACACACACACACACACACACACACACACACACACACACACACACACACACACACACACACAAAACAGCTGCCTATTTAAGAAAGGATGCAGTAAACATTAGCAATTAATGTATCGAATGTGTTTTCTATCCAAGCGTGGTGTCACAAAGCCTTTATGTATGTGAACGTACGTGAGACTACAGTATGCTCCTTACACTTGTTATGTGACACTGTGCGTTTTAACATCAGCAGCGGTGTAACAAGATTACGTTAAAGCTACATTAATTTTCAACCACTATGGAGCAGAAAAAGATAAAAACGCTCTGGCGGGCGCTCACGTTGGTTTGGCAGAGGTGTCGGTAAACAACTGCCTACTTACACATCGAGCAAACATGTAATGTTGATTTCAATCTGACGAAATGCACGTTCAAAATTCACTCCCTTTTCTTTTTTTTTTTTTTTTACCTCTGTTTTGGCCTCCTGCAGCCCCTGACAACTCTATAGATGCTAACTGCTCAGTTCTCTTCACCAAGTTAGACCGTTTTGCCTGACTACTGTGGTGTTAACTAGGACATTATGCTGACCACAAATTCAATACTATTGTGATTCTATATGTATTGCAATTCCATGTTACAATTTGTGTTAACTTTTTTAACACGAGACCATGAAAAAAACATGAATCATACACTTCTAGACACTATGTACAGTATATCACATGACTGTCAGTCCGTCTCTGTTTCACGTCAGCAGCAGTATTGCTATAGGCCCCCTTGGCTCTGTCTTAAAGCCATGCTAACAAAAAAAAACACCAGATTGATGAAGGCTGCACTGTAAAGCTTTCACAGTATATTGGGAAATACAAAGATATTTATCTGGAGGTGATAGGCTTAATCAGCATCGTGGGAACGGATTTGGCAACGGCTTGGGTGTACCGGATGTTTATTTTAATGGAAAAGTCGCGCACTGTATGCTTTAATAGAGCACTGTTATTATATTAAGGTAAATACTGTTACAATGAAATTAATTAAAGCAGAACCGTTTGGTGCTTTTATTCTAAAGCGTCTCAGGCTGGAAATGCTGATGCAAGTCTGAAGCTTTCGGTCAACCGACAGCAGGACGACAATAGTTAGCAGTTCGCTGTTAGCACTTAGTGAAAAGTTAAAACCATTACTGGTTAGCGGTGCTTTTTACGGACGACAAGAAACTGGCGACTTACAGCTGCCGTTAGAATGAACTAACTGGTTCATGTTACAATGCTAAAACGCTGACTGGATCCTCGGCGAGCTGGAGCTGCTATCTGTTATTAATCAAGAAATCTTTATACAGGTAGTATACAATACGTTGTATTTGTGTGGGCTTTAACAAAAAAGTAAGAGTTCAAAGGCTCCTAAAAGAGTCTTGGATCTGTATAGTTGGATATCAGTTGGCCATATCACGTTTCAGTCTTTTTCATTCAATATTGATATAAAACAATTTCAGCTTTCACTGCGTGAAACGGCACACGGTGAGGGAGAGTTTCTGCGTATGCAGTTCACACCGTCGTCGTTATGATGGCTGACCAATACTTCACCCCGTCGCTCTAAGCATTCTCTTCCAATGTGCAACACGGCAGAGGAATAAAAGAAGGCAGCAAGAGAAAGAGAGACGGGAAAAAAATAAGTTAAGGGTGGTGGGTGGTTAGCGGGAAGGGGAGGGGCGGGGGTGTGTGCGTGGGAGGGGGGGGCAGTTCAGAGAGGTGTGCTGAATTCTAATGAGCAGCCTTAGGGTCAGCGATAGAAACCTATGTCTGTTCTGCCTAAAACATTGCAGCTGTCTGCGCTCTCAGTACACAGAGGAGCTACACAGCTACGTCGCTAAATAAACACAGACTCCACAGTGATGCGGCTAAACAAACTAACAAGTCAATGACACCCTGGAGTAAACTGGAATGAATTTGTACATCTTAAAAACCCAGTAATAGAAAAATGTTTTTATGCTGCTACACGAGGACACAAATTTGCATGCGCACCAACACAGATCTGGACACAGAGTATACTCCCGCTTTGTTGCAAGAAGGCAAACACACTGAAGAAAAACACCCCCCAAAAAATAAGTCCCCATACTCGTGTGTGAACACATGCACACAGAACAAAGGTCGCGTGGGGTTGCAGCTGCAGATCCCTGACACTCTGCCTTCCCATTACACTGAACAGCATGTATCAGAGCTTTAGTTTGTTCATCCCCCTGCCTGCTAATGCTCACATTGGGGTTCTTTGCTGCCTTCGCACACAAACACAGACACACACACGCACGACTGCGACACACCAATATCTGTGGGGCTTCTTGTTGGCAGTGGTCCCGGTGTGGGCATGACTGCTTGGCAGTGTTTGTCTAGTCCTAATCTGACTCCACAAGCTCCACCAGTGGAGAGGATTTACACTTAATAGGATATTTGGCCTTTTTATTGGTTGGACCTTACACACAAAATCCTATCTGATGAGGCGCGTCTGAAACGACAGGAAGGGCTCAGACTTATCCGGGGTGTGACTGACTGTGTGCGTGCGCGCATTTGGAATGAGTGTACTCAGGTGTTTTCACGAGTGCTCAGGTGTTTTCACGAGTGCATGTGCGGAAATAAATATTTAAGGCAAGAATAGCAGGTCCATCAAAGAATATTTGGATTGTTCGAATGTGTTGTTCTTGGCTCACTTTGCAGAATGCTTCTACGTGAGATTGTGTGTGTGTGTGTGTGTGTGTGTGTGTGTGTGTGTGTGTGTGTGTGTGTGTGTGTGTGTGTGTGTGTGTGTGTGTGTGTGTGTGTGTGTGTGTGTGTGTGTGTGTGTGTGTGTGTGTGTGTGTCAGACAGGGACTTTAGCAAGGTGTGTTTAAGCCTACTACTCGCTAAGCCGACGGAGTGGAAGAGGCTTTGCATATATTCACTTGTGGGCTTACTAATCATTTAACGGGACTTGCAGACTGCTAAATGAGGGGACTGAGATTGACAGAATCGTGGAAAACGGAAAGGAAAAGGTTGTGTGCAAAGTAGTATAAAAAAGTGCAAGGATATTTTGTCATAGGTGTGAAGGCCCTTACAGTTCGTCAGTGTTTCATACAGGATATTATCTTGTTAAGTGTGCATCGATACAGCTATGCCCTCTAAAAGCCCCAACAGAATAGAAGGTTTAACAGCGAGTAAATGAGTTAATAAAGCCGTTCAGATTAAAAGTAAATCATGTTTAAATTCACAAGTCAAGGGAACATTTTTCGGAACCTGGTATTGCATTAACTAAATTATATTAACCAAATCAAGTATGTTAATGAGTAATTTTCCAAACCCAAGAGAAACCTCACATTAAAAAGGGATAATTAGCATACAGTACAATCATTCTACATGTGTAGTGATATCATTTAGATGGAAATGCATGAACAAAATTTCAAGTTGGGAAAACTGCAGTGGAGGACTTCAAAGCAAACAAAAATATCATGGCTATTTGAAAGTGAGTGCTAATGATAATGTTCGTTGAATTTTACAAATCACACTGGATCGCACAGACAAAATTATAACCTTCACAACCTCCATCATGAAACAAAATAAGACAACCAGTGACAAAGATTGTGCATGGACTGCTGAATATGATGAGAGAGTTGTTTACTTGTGCCTATATTCTGTTCTGCAGACCACTGAGATTTGAGTCTGGATATTTTAGAGGACACTGCCATTGTGGATGCGCTGGCCGGCACAGCAGCTTTTACAGACTTCAAAGGAAATATTCTCCTTATAGCTGATGGCTGTTAACAGTGCTGGACAATTTTTTTTGTTTGTTTGTTTTTTTGTTTTTTTTTTATTACTTGGCCACTGGCACAAAAATAATGATTTGTACAGGCCACCAAGAGGGACACTGTGTTTTGGTAACAGTACTTTAAGTACATGCGGTAATGGGGCAAATAACGGCAAGATCCATACTGGTCTATTTTTCTTGCCTTCAGTCCAAGTTATATTTACTCAAATCATCAGTTGCTTTATGTCTTACCAGAGTGAATACCTCGAAAAATGCTGTCCACAAGTGTTTTCATGAGGCTGTTTTGTCGGTTTGCACTTCCAAAAAGCATTTCCTCTCCTTTGCTGATTGGTTGCATCTGCTCTGAGATTAGCTATTTCAGACAAAACAACAGCATTCTTCTGACACCTTATGGAGATTGCCCTCTGGCCAGAGAAAAACAAAACACATCTATACACGTCACAATTAGAGCAGACAGGAAGTTCGGAGATGTACATCGGAGAGGAAAGCAAGTCGGTTGACGCTTGCTACCTTTTGTGCTGTGTACTTCAGTGTACTACTGTTCTAAATACAGAATTCTATGTTGGTGTATAATAATGTAAACAAATTAAGAGAATTGATGCATGAAGTGTCACTATATTTGTATTACACCTGGGGCTCCACTGGCTGAAAATAGTCAGGGAAAAGAACACATGCCATCCCACTTATTTTAACCTAAAGCACCTGTGTGTGTATCTGAATGCCCTACGTGGAGGTGTGTCCTTGTGCAACTATAATGCACAAACTATCCTTTCAGGAAACACAAATCAGCTGCATCAGCTAGAAATGAATGCATGCAAACGTCGAGAGAGAACTGCTCTTCACCTTCAAAATAAGATAGCACGCAGAGAAAAGGAGGAGGGAGGAGAGGCCTGCAGCAGACCAAGGGGGGGGATGAGTTCAATCCTAAGAGACAAATCACCCGCTCTACCCTCCACTGCTTGTCCTTGGAGTTCACACTGCAATCGGCCACACACAGATAGTGAATCTGTCACCGACTGTCCTGGGAAGCACGCACGCGCTGGAATGCAAAAAAACATATCGCCGCAGCAGCTATTATAAAGCACACAATCGCTGTGAGGTCAGGCCGCCTTCTTTGTAAGCATGAAGTGAAACGGCAAGATTGAGCGAGGGCTTTGAATTTCATACGGCTTGTATTGTTACCTCTTTTCACCCAGGACACGGACGGTTGGAGACCACGCTTGCTTGTGCTCTCCTACTTGTGAATGTTCATTTATTAGTCCATGTCGACATTTTAAAAGTCCAACCTACAATCCTTAGAACTTTAAAAAAAAAAAAAAAAAACTTTAATTTCCCTTTTCTGCTCTTTCATCCCCAGCCATCTGCAGACAGAAGTCTCTGTTCTTTCTTAATTTCCTGTTCCATTTTACTGATTCTTTTTCTCATTCCTCACATATTTAGAAACATATAAATAGAGTTTTTTTTTTCCTATTCTGCCTTCTTAGTAAATTGGGCTAAGAGAGGAACTGGTGTTCCCATGGTGGTATAGGGGCCCATTGAGAACATTGAGACCACAAAAAAAAAAACGCCAATTTGTCTCGAGTTGAAATTAAACTTTAATGCCCTTGATGCGGGTCAAATAAGGAGGATTTGAATATGACTGCATACAACGTCAAAGACAGAACACTCAGGAGCATATACATGAATACACGTCTAGTGGGGGTTATTCTAATGGAGATTATAAATGCAAAAACAACACTTCTGTGACAGCGAAAACATTCTTATTGTACTGCAAGTGTCCTTAAGAACAGAGTGGCCACCTTGCTCGTTCTGCTTTCATGTCTTTAAAGACTGCCTATGAATGCAAATATAGCCGATGGCTTCTCAGACTAGATTCTGCTTCGACACACACAAACAAGAGTCTTTCAAAATCAAAATCATTGTCTGAGGATCCCCTCATTCTTCCATAAAATAATGAGGTGGTAATTATGATGCTATTCGCTTTACCTTTGTCAGGAATAATCAAGATGACTCTTATCAAGGACTCCTCACATCTTATCTCACAGGCATAGATGTCTTTCTACCTCCTTTGGAGCCCCACTTCAATTTTTCTTTTTTGAAATAGCAGGCCACTTACGGTCGTGATTGCAGCTGCAACCACAGTTAAGTGCACTCGCACAATCACGCCAGCACCGGATTTACACATACCTCGACACGCGAGACACATTTCCACACACCTTCATGTGCTGCGCACACACACACACACACACACACACACACACACACACACACACACACACACACACACACACACACACACACACACACACACACACGCACGCACGCACGTACGCACACACACACAAACCCACCATTAAGAGGTAAGATGGATCTCCGCCCAACAGCCTTGCTATTTTAATAGCGGCGTGATGAGAAGGCAGACACCAAATGAAGAGCTGCCGCTCCCTTAATGTATACATTTGCATACATCGTGCGCAAACCATACCGGGGCTCATAAATAATACATCCATGTTATGGATACTGGTGTCTGGACTTGACGGTACAGCTAGAATGACTTATGGCTGGAGCTCAAATGGCTCTTCAGGGTGCCTGAACATGTGTGTGTTTGCATCTCTATCTGTCGCTTTGTGTCCATCTATCTCTTTGGGTATGTCTGTTTCTGCGACTGTGTTTGTATGCAGGGGGATATCCTACATCTTGATGATTTGACCTTGGCAAAGAGATCAAATTTTGATGCTGATGGTGCGAGACAAATGTGGCGTTTGCTGCTTTACTCACTGTGTTTGCGGATATGCGAGTGCATGCATGTGTGTGGGTTTGACTGTGTAGTGCTTCATTTGTATAAAAAAACGGTATGTATTTGTATCTACGTGTGTATGTGCGTGCACATGTGTGGCACTGCGTGAGAAAAGAATGTGTTGGTTGAGTGCTATCGGGTGGAAAGTGCTGCCTGTTCTCTCTTTCCCTGAGGGGAGGTTAGTGCTGCAGTAGATATTGGGCTTCTAAGGTCACAGGTTTCTATATGAACTGAACTTTTCCTCTCATACACCCAAGTTGTTCCACCAAAAACATACCAAACAGTTCCTTTCACCTATCGAGTTTAATATTTCACCTCTCTATATTTTCTATTTCGAGATTATACAACAAGTAGTTCCGACCCAGAGATCTGATTGGTCAATTGTACATTTGGAACGTGCTCAAATCAGCATAACAGCACAACCTGCTCATCACTAGACAATTTCACACAATGGAAATATATTATTGGAATTGAATTGCATATAATATGCAATATAATATTTTTACTTGTTAAAGGTCTTTTAAATGTGACCTATTTGGCTAAATGGGGTCTCTTTTGGTCCTTTTTTTGTCTCTCCGAGCACCCGTATTGTAACACCATGGATAGTCGTGCACTTAAAATCCTAGCGGCAGCTAGCTTGACCAGTTTGTTTTTTAAACGACACGGTACTTAAATCTTAAAAATACATGAGTCCATCGCTGTCTTTTTTCAGCAGATATCTTACTTATGACTAGATTGAGCTAGCTGAGCAGTTTTATGTTTCTATGTGATGTATTTATTCAGTTTGAGAAACGATTTCTAGATTGCAATAAAACGGACTACAAATCACCTCCGTTGCTAAGTCGTTGCTAAGGGTCAGCCTACTTCCTGGAGTATTGAAAATTGCATATATTACATAAGAGTCTGCTGATGCGACTGATTGTTTTCCATGTTCTTAATCACATGCCCAGATATTGCAGTGGAAACGGAGATCGCACCATCAAAAAGTTTTTTTTATTTATGTCGGTAACTTGTTGTAAAATCACAATATTACACAAGAGGGTGTGCTTTAACGTCATTATGGGCACGCTTACAGGCACCTCGGTCCTGACCGAGTCACTGTCGTGCCCATAATGACGTTAAAGCACACAACAGGGTGAGGACATTACAGCAAGGCCTGTTCAGGAAGGTCAATGCCAAACTATTATTTCTTAAATTCTTAAACAGACTTTTTCTCCTTAAAAGTGACTGTGGGACTACTTTTCCAACCACAGTGAAAGTTAGGAGTTAGAAAGGAACGCAGGATGCCAACAGTGTAGTACTACTACTGGCACCTCTCATAAATACAAAAGCAATTTTCTCAATAGGGCCTTCACTTTAATGGAAGCATTCTAAATTTCTGTGCACAATAACCCTTCAGAAGCTCTGGGCAATGAGTGCAGCACATACTGCAAAAGGGGGGATATGCGTGCATCATGAAGGGGCCTCTTGATGTAGAGTGTGGGGGTTTTGATCGCTGAATTTTCAAGGATGAGTATCAGTCACAGGGAAATGTTTGTATAATTGTGTAACTTGTTGAGAATGACACCGTTTCAATCCCACTGAGGCTGGATGTTTTGAAATCATGAAAGGACAGCGTTGAAGGATATTGTTCTTTCCTTCCATATAATCTATTTTTCATCTTCAAGATGTGCCTATTATAGTGAAGGCTACTGTGTTACTTCCATAACCGAAATGTGCGTTCATGTAGAATGAGAAAAAGAAAACATTAATGTATCATGGTCAGAAAGCAAAGCCTTTGTCCCTGTGGGAAACAAGGTTATTTTGCTGTGCGAACGTGGACACCCTCTACCTCAATGAGAAACATTGAAAACCTTCTTCCCAGGAGCTGTATCTTATAAGCCTGGTTCCTCCCTTCTTCAGAAGTCTATATTAACACAGAGAGCATCATTAGGACCGAGAGGTGTCGACTGTCTCTTATCACATAGCCTCTGGATACAGATGCGTTCAGTTTTGATGATTGCCCAATCGGGAATATGAGAAGGTGTAGCATGAGGGATGTTTTTGTCCAACACCCAACATATTTCAAATTTGTTCTTTACTTCTCTGCAATTCAAAGACAAAATCTGCTTTGTGAATTATGAGTTTTGGTATTCTGTGTATCGATGTTTAGTTCCAACAAGCCTGAAAGTTGTAGTTATTTAACTGAATGAATCATCTGCTATTTTCAGGGTCATTTCACTACCTTTACTTTAAAGCGCATAACTTGGTCATTGTCAGGGCAAACCATTCATGCCATATCTTGTTTTTTTCAAGACAGTTTTGGCTATCTAAATCTTTCATCATTGGATTTGATAATACTGACAGATTTTTCATTTTAGCCTTAAAATTAAGGGGGGGGGGGGGGAATATTCTTATGAAATTCTTGTGCTTTTGCATTTATCTCACCAGATAATATTGTCAATAGAAATTACTTTGAATAATTGTGTGGAGGAGATTGTCTAGAATCTGGCAATATCTGAGCCTTGTTTGTGGTACAATATGCATGTATCGGGTTCTAAGGGTTTACGTTATTGATGGCTGATTCAAGAAGAAAAGAAACCACTTCAACAACAGAAATATGTAAAAGAGTGGTCCAAATACTGCAACAACACTGACTAACTACCATGTAAAAACTTCACATGGTAGAAGCATGCATGAGCAATTAGTCAAAACAACAAGATGAGTACAAAATCTAATGTGGCTGGACCATATATAAAACACTCGAGGGCTTTTCCTTTAAAATGGACACCGGAAATTGCCATATTTGGTCAAATGATAGTGTAAGTTTATGACTCAGTCATTCAGTCACACAATCAGTGATAGACATTCACATTTATAGGACTGGCCCTGCTGTTGCAGTCCATACAAAAACAGATAGGACATTATGCATAAAACACTGCTACCACCACTGCAACAAATAAATAAATAAACGATAGCTGCAAGCACCTAGAGTATGCAGTGCTTTCCATTCCGTGAGGAAAGCTATGAAATCATCTCAGTGGAAATCATTACTGTCGAAAAGAGTGTGAAATGAAGTACCTGGTAAGATACGAGAGTCATGTTTGATTTAAAAAGTATTTTACAGTCCTTTCTTTATCTTTCTTTTTGGCTTACACAAACTGACAACAAAGTGTTAATAAACTATTGATAATATGCTGCCCATATGTGATGAAAACAACAAAGCTTTTCATAAACTAAACAAACATCTAATTGATATACCTGCCAATTTTGGTATCATCCCGACCTTTAGATCATGAGATGATTTCCCCTAAAGGTGAATTTGAACAGTTTTAGTGGCTAAAACTTCCCCTTGTTTGGATGCATGGTTCACATTTGCTCAACATGGGCTGAAATACCATTATACTCTCATACAGTTACATTATCCAGAAGTACTTTCATGCTTCATACACCAGAACTTATTTTTCATTTAATGGACAAGGAGAAAATCTGTAACTTATTTTGAAAAGCTGTCACATTAATAGTTGCTGAAGGGAGCGTTTATGCAATCCACATTGTAACCAAGTATAAAGCTCTGTGCTTTACTTTCACGACTATAGTCCAAATCAGAAAAGAGTTGTGATAGCTTTAGCTGGTGGAGAACAAGAGAAGTGCACCAGACACGTGTAAAATGGAGGAACACTTTGTTCTGAAAGATCTAAAGTCGCCAGTCTGAATGTTTGGGACTCAGGAGCTGACAAATATTAGAAAAAAAAAAAAAAACTGTGGCTTGGTTTGTCAACTGTCTTATTTTACCTTGAATGAAATATGACTATGTCAAAAAAGAAAGTAATCTAAATGAACACTCAGGAGAAGGTGAAGGCTAAATTAAAGTCGAGTGACTGCATAACGGTAACAAATGACTGTGGTTAGCTAGTGCTAAACATCAGTCATTCACTTTTACTGAACTAGAAATATATAATCACTCAAACTCATCTGATCTCTGACAGGTTTTTCTTTGTCACAGTGGTTCTTAAGTGAGAGGATAAAAATAGATATATATTACCTAATTGACTCACATCAGAAAAACATCAGTTGAGCAGCAACGCAATATGAATCCTAATTTGACTTTCTATAGATTACACTGGTCTGCAACCAGTAGCTTGCAGCTTCCCACTCATTTCTGAGTAAATCGCCACCCGTTACGAGCAGCTAGTGGAAGGGGGTCCCAATCGATGATGAAACACTGGATTTTCCTGGTTAAACCTAATATTAGCTTTACTTGACCCTTTACAAACCAGCTGGGCCACACAGGAGTTGCGTGCACTGCAGTATGCATTTAGGGAACATCTGTGTAACTGCAGATACAGAAAATAACCCCCCGCCCCCTCCTTCAATTCAAAACTTAAAGAAATGCATACAGAAAAAAAAGCACTCAAATGCTGTTGAATTCAAGATGTTGTGATACAAAATATGTGTGAAGAGTATCAGCTGGTTTGGGTGGAGCTCAGCTATGCGTATAAATGTTACTGAACATGAGTAGCTCTCGGGCACTTTCATTTTGTCAAAGTAGCTCTCAGAGAGAAAAAAGTTGGACATCCCCAGATTACACAACAATAACACAATAATAGAATCAAGATGGAAACAGACATGATTTGTGTTGTTCCACTGAGTTAGGTTTCTGATTGGAAATCAATGTGCTGTCAAACTTTTCAGATCATAAAACTGCATTCGTTTTATTTTGACTAATTTAATCAACACATTTCCCTCAAAGCACAAGCAAATCCGTACCTTGTCATTTCTGAGTCACAAAGCAGCGGCGAGCAGCGATGGCATGCTTGTATGTTTTTGGCCCTTTACTTGAAACGTGTGTAAACTTTAAAAACTAACACACACAGGAATTTAATTAATGCGGTTCTCTGCCGACAATTCCTCTGGAGTTACGAGATTAAACCACTTCATTAGCGTCTGGGGAGACAACAGGCGAGAGATGAGACCGGCAGAGCTCGGGGAGAAAGGAATGGGGAGACGGAGAAAAGAGTAAGAGTCTGCTTTGAGAGTGTTTGAAAGAGCCACTTTCAAGGCAGTAATTATGACGCAGAAAGAATGTAATTATTTTCCCAGAATGCCAGAGGGTTCCAAGTGCCTTCCTAATAGTGATGGGTGACAATCTAATAGACCACAGATATAAGTAGCGCACGAGGCTTAATTGGTGTTTAAACGTAAGTGGCTTGTCTGAACACATCCCGGCTCTTTCCTAAACGTGTCAGCTGCGCCTCCACCTTATGATCCCGCCTGGCATGATGTGACAAATTTGATCAGAGAAGAGCAGTGTCACTGTGCATCTCATGCAGTTTGACAGCTCGCAGTAATAAACCCGAGGTAATGTGGGATGTTTTAAAAACGGATTAGCCCACTGTCACGTTTCGCGCTTCCCCAGAGATCTTCAAACTTTTTTTTTTTTTATACCAGATTCACAATTAGATGCAGAGACTCCGTGTTTTGTTGCAGATGGCGGCACGTGTGTACAGTATGAAAATAAGTCAAACTTGGTAGAAGGATCACGGTAAATGGCAAGAATCACAGCAGTTTTACTTGATAGTATTCGGATGAATACAAAACAGTGATTTTTAGTATTCCTGCTTTAAATGGAGCAAAACGGAAGGCGATATCACCCTAAATGACTTTTCTCACGGGGGGTTAAAGTGACAAAACAAATGACTTACTATAATGGATAAACCACTTTGCACCTTGTTGCTGCTTTTTCCAGTGTACTGGTGTGAACAGGGCTTATGGGAAATGAAGCATTCTCTGTATGACTCCCGCGAGATAACTTGCAACGATGAGTTAAAATGTCTGGACTCCTAATGGAAGGATTGGAATAATGGGAACAAACCACAAAAGTTTTTTCTTCTTGAGCCTCTGTCAGCTCACATTTACACTCTCCACTTGCATAGTCATTTCTGTTCCCCACTACTCTGCAAAAAAAAAAAAAATCGATTCGAGAAGCTTAGTAGTCTGATTGAAATCATAAATCTATTTGATTCATTCTCAGATTTTTATTTTGTAGGATCCATTTTTGAAAAAATAGAAGCTCAATACCCTCGCTGCAGAATGACATTCAGCATAAGCCACTGCAACAAAGTGGTGTGTAGCTGGTAGCATCAGATCTCGAAGAAAATCTGCTTAGAGGCGGGTTGAGTGACTGCGGCCCATGTGACAAGCGGGCTGAACTTTATTCGAATAAATGGTGTAGGCATGTTGCAATTCCTCCCCCCGCCTCTCCCCCAACCCCAACCCCCTCCCTCTCCAATACTCTGATCAGCATTTGACCCGGGGCCCGGCTCACAGCCAACTTCTAATTGTGACAAGGCACATATGGTAGATAATTATTCTGAATAATCTGTTGCCATGGTGATGCCTGACCCCGATAGCTGTTGATGCACCCTCTTCATGTCCGGCTCTGTGGTTAGAGGCAGTTTTCGCCTCTTTACCCTCCTAAAGTGCTGGGGATTAGAGATGTACATTATCACTTTAATCTCCTCTTTAACCCCTTCCATCAGCCTCGCAGCCTCCGCGCGTAGAGAGTGCGGGGGGCTAAAGGGGGGTGGCAGCATATGGTCACAAACACACGTATGTTTTCCAGCTCTCATGTAATTTATGAAAGCCCAATATAAACATGATATTTCATTCTCGTCATAGTGCAGCCCTATCTCAGTAATCCACTTCAATCCTCATCTCCATCAGATCCCTTTCGTGTCTCTAAGTGTATGCCCGTGATATAAATACACCAAGCCCACTATTGAGCTCTGACTTACTCTGTCTCTCCCTCAGACAGCCATATTTCATAAAATGGATAAACAAGCCTTTCACTCCGGAGGTGCATAAAATAGCAAACAAAACTTAACACGATGATGCATCCCCTCCAGATTACCCACCGCCCCTCCCCCCAACACACACACACACGCACGCACACACAAACACCCCTAACTCAGCTGTGCGAGCATGAAATATGAAATTGCTCTGAGTCATAATTGAGTAGCAACCGCAGGATAATTTGTTTTGAGTTTTAAAAAAATATCGAGATTGAATGTGACTCAAATCAGTAACAACGGTTACAAAGCCTTTACTAAATGTGTTACGTTGATATTACGACTTTAATATTGCTATAATTTTGTTGAGAAAACTGGAAAGACTTTTTTTTTTTAAAAAGACAGATTTTAAAGAGTCTAATTAAGTTTTAAATGGATTATACACACAAACACTATACGAGACAGGAATGTTCCAAAGAAAAAAAAATACCGAGGAGACGTTTTAAGCTCGTTCGTTTATTGATAGCGTCTGGTATGGATCTAATCCACCGCCCTCTCCGTGACCTCTGACCCGTCTCACTACGGGCTGACAGCAGCTGTCACGTCCCACATAACGCAGCAAACACATCACAGTCATCTAAAAATATAAAACACGCTATCATCATTTTTTTCTCTCTGGCCGGGTGACTGACAGCGTTTGACCCCCCGAGGTGAACGACGTGAGACTAACACAACAAAGGTCAGCACGCCAAAACCCCTCCTCTTCGCTCGCTCCTCCCTCTAACCTCTCATCCCGAACCTGTCACCGTCCCGTCACCCCTCCTCCCCCCCCTCCCACGTCCACTCCCCCTCCACCTCCTGCCCCTCAATGCGAAAGAGTTTCTCTCTTCATCTTCAACACATTTGCAATAAATCAATGTGAGCCGAGGGGCTGCAGAAATAGTGTGAGTCTGATTGATTTCTTATGTTCGCACATTACAGACGCCTATGAGGAGCCTGCCAGATTCCATTCTCCAAGTGAGGGAGGCGGCGGGAGACAGAAAATAAGTTTAACGTGTGGCGCAGATTAGAGAGACGCTGTATGTGCCAAAACAAAGCTGCGGAACAATTTCCAAGATTTGTCGGCGATTATGTGACAATTACTGTTTCCATCGAGTCACAAATTCTGTGTTGTCAAAAACAAAACAAGAGACAGCATCAGTTTTAGTCGTCACTTCTCCTGCTTGTTTTTTTTTCAAATCGTACTAAAATCACTGGACATCAAACTGTTTTCTTTGGTTGTTTTTTTTTGGTCAAATAAAATCTCATCCTCTGTAGTCCATCTCTTGCAAACTCCATCTATTAGTCATTGCATCTGTAAGGAAGATTTGACGACATGTGGCAGACAAATGGGCTCAGACACTGTGCTGTGCTAACAGGCTTTATAAAGGCTTTTTACAATACGAGGCTAACTTATTCTTGAAGTACATGTACTTGATTGTCTGACAGCTTAGCCAGAAAAATGTCCATTTAAGATTTCCAAAGCAAAGTACAGATGAAAGTGGGGGGTCTCTTGTAAAAAAAGAAACTTTACTAAGCTGTGGTTTAACTAATCCTCTTACATATCATCCGTGATATTCAATATTTAATTTAACCCAAATGAAACAATAACCCCAGAAGTCACAGATGGAGAAGAGATAATGTGTCTGAAAGAGAACACAAAGATAGTTGGCCTGTTTTCCATATTGATCATTTTTTCAATTTTCTTTTTTTAAATCAAGAATTGGGCTCCATTTGACCTTTAAGGTGTTTTCACATGGTCCTCTTTAAACGAGCCAAACTCAGTCCCCTTTAAGTGAACCGACAGAAAAGGGAGTCAGTTCTTTTTGAGTTGACATTGTGAGGTCATTTAAAAGAGGACTCATTTCTCTTTCTGGTCCACTTCAGCTCTGATGGGGCCCCCGGTGTTCAACAGCACCACAAATTGTAGTATCAAAAATAACAACAAAAATATATCACCACCCCCGACCGAACTCCCTAGAGGGATAAAGTATGACGATAAAAGGCAAAGTGAGCCCGGGCTAGACTAAAGACCGAAAAGCCAGTTGCTCCGAGTTCAGTTCACTTCAGAGTGGTCTGACTTTGCTTGGAGTGTTCACATATGCGCAAAAAATGCTGACTAATTGGTCCGAGTTTGTTTCCAGGGCTGAAAGGGACCAAGTCTGAAAACACCCTGAGTGACTGAACACTGTTTTGTTTGGGCCATACATAGAGCGAGTCCTTAGATAAAATAACAATCAGTCAAATACAACAACATATCGTACGTTCAGGCAGCCAGCAATTGGGAAAGTTACCGTTTTTTTAACGCTCTCAACAAGGAGGCGGAACTGACAAAAAGTTCCCAAACTGACAACATGGCAGGCCCGAGAAAAATTTGCTCTATTTCTTCTGTCAGAGTACAGGAAAGTGAAAAACATCATCATCTATATAAACCAACACATGGATGAAATGGAGCTCAAGAAAGTCAATATTATAAAACGTCTACACGTTTTGTTTTATCGCCGCTGTTAACATGTCAACTATTTCTAGTTCGACGGCATTCAGGTGTAATTTCCCAACAAGGAGGTTGGGATTTTTCAACTTCCTAGTTGCATATTAACGCATGTTATTAAACATACCTCTGACTCTGATGTAAAAAAAGAAAAAAGAAAAAAAAGAAGGATATATTCATACTGTTTGATGACCAAGTAGTTTTTACATAACTGACACGTTCAACTGTCGCGACCAAACTTCAGATGTGTACACTTTGCGGTCGCTTTTTCGGTAATGTACCACATTAACTGAGGAGCGAGCGCATGTGTGTCTGGTTTCATGTGTCTGCTCGCACAGAGGTGTCTGTAGGAGAGAGTGTTTGTTTCTCTGAGGAATATGTCCCGTTCTCCACGCTGCCAAGTTCCACGACATCAGCAGAAACTACTGGTATGCAGTACTCAACATTTCCATATCCAATCTCATTCAGACTTATGTATTGCAGAGAGGTGCAGAATTTCACCAGAGGAAACAAGACAGACTGAGTTATAGTAAATATGAGCTTATCTATACCGCAGCCATCGCACGGGGTAAGAAACTGCCCCTGAATGAGATGCGGGTTGAAACATGGAGAAAACATTATGTTTTCCTTTTCTGCTAATGAAAGCCAAAAGCAAGATGATGTATGACAGAGCCTCTTCCTACAGCTTTGAGGGCTAACAACAATAAAATGTTTCCTCCCGAAAATATAGTAAATCCAGCTTTCAGAGCTGTGTTGGTATTTTTTTTTTTTTTTTTTTTCCAACGATGATCATTCTCTTACATTTTTTGACTGATTTAATGTTTGAATCATTTAAAGGGGGGGAGGTTGGAATAACAACAAGCCATGGGAGTGAGACCTACAATCCCCATTTATTCAAATGCGCCACTTTCCCCCAGCACATCTGAATAATGGCACACAGTCTGCCAGATTGAATTTTTGATGATGAATAAATAATGGATGTTAGTGGATAAGTCTGTTAATATATTAGCCATGAGTTTGTCATAACGGTTTAATAGGATAGCGGCAATAAATACATCTCTGCATCTCTTTCTGTCCGTGTAGTTCTGAATATCTTTTATGCATCGTTTTATTTTTTTTTTATCTCTTTGTTAAAACTATTCTTAATTCGTTTTTGTTTGTCATTCTTATATCGCTCTTTTTCAAGCTTTTCTTTTGGAATTCTTCTCATTCGGCTGATCACAGATGTAAAAAACGAACCAATTTTTTGGTTTAAACTGACTGAACATATTGTCAGTGGGAACTGTTTTACAATGCACGAGTGATATAAACAGCTGAGATTTTTGGGCCCCATGACAAGATATCCAATTGCGCGGCAACCACCTCACCCATCACAGACTACACCACTACAACAAATATAACACTGTGCAAACATGCATGCCACTTTTTGCATAAAGGGGAAGTCAATATTTGATACATAACTGAAACCCTCTTTAAGAAATGTGCCACGGGGCATCTTCTTTCTAAAAATTGTATGGGAAATTCTCTTAACATTAATTACTAACTTAAATTTAAGCTAACCACTTCCATTAAAGTACTCAAACTTCACCATTTACATAATGATATACGTAAGTGGTTGAGGAGTATAAAGTGGAAGTGAAGATGACAAGGCCTAACTTGAAGGTGTTATTTTCACACTCGCTGTCACTTTCATACAGACTGAGTCACTCAACAATTCAAACTGTCCATCCGGTCCAGACTGTAGACTGCGTTTACGTCTCCGCCAGACGTGGCCAGCGGCATTTTGTTTTCGAGTTGTCCCTCTGTGTGTTCCGACATGATATCGTAGGATCGCCTTGAGGGAATTTCAACAACACAACACCACTCACCTCCTTTCTCAACTGAGAGTCGGGCTTGGTCATCGGTCGGTGTTTGGGGAGACAGAAACAAGCCTGCTGAGCCTGAAGCTATGCTCCCCAAACTAATCCATAGATCAAGAATACCACCTAATAAGAACAACAGGGTTTGTCCCAGCCTTCATCCTTGAAGTCAATTAATGTCGCTATTAACCTTGAGACATCTGATGGTACGTGGCAAATAATGACGCTATTATGTTTCCTCCGTTTGCCTCGGCAAGTCATCAGCAGGCAAATATATGGATCCAGTTTGCTGTGGAAATGACTCCATTTAACTCAGAGGAGAACCAATAATGTGATTTTGGAGAGACTGCCAGGTAAGAGAGAGGTAGCGAGCAAAGCAGCTCAATCAAACGTGCTTCAGCGGTTCAACACGAGATAAAAAAGAGCCCCTCGTGCACTGGCAGCGGAGCAGATGCAACACTCCAGCGTCACTATTTTAGAAATTAGCTGTGGCTCGCTGCCAGATATTCTTCGCATTCCCGCAGTTCTTTGGTGCGATTGTTGGTTTAACTGGTTTATGTTGGGATATGTTGACTCATCCGCCGCCCCCTCTCCTATAATGTTCATCTGCTCCAGATCCAGTGGCCAGGGTAGCGTGATTAAACTTCTCTATTTATTTATAAATTATTGACTGTCTAATTAATCCCCTTATTATTTACTGCTCGCTCTTGCATTCTTAGTCCGATGCGTAACCCGTCACAAAAGGGAACTGCGCTTGTGTGTATGTGTTGTTGTTGTTTTTTTGTCCTTGCATGCATGAGTATTTACAACCTCTGATTAATGACGAGCCCAGGAACAAAAAGAAAAAAAAAGTCCATTATGTTATGGGAGGGATGTTCCCTTTTAAAAGCACGCCCACTAATCTCTGTTTGATCAAGACTTCGGCATCACATGAACAGAGCTCTTTAACGCTTAGATTGAAGTCGCCAGGAGGAAATTGGACACTTATCACCGCCGATATGGAGATAGAGCCCGATCTGTCAGCGGAATGGGCTCGGCTCGTTGTCCATCAAGATGACTGAACTAAGTAACACATGCACACCACTGCGTCCCTCTCATCCCTCACTCCACCACTCTATCTCATTTTCCAGCCTACACTTTTCCCCTTCCCTCTCATCTGCCTCTCACAGGTGATTTCCAATGCATTTTTTTTTTAATGATGATTTAGCTGGAAGGTGAATGATAAATTGCAGAGTAGTGTTATTACAGTCTTCCAGAGGAAAATTAAAAATGTTCTTTCTTTTAGAGTGAGTTTTTTTTCTTTTTTTTTTTCTTCACCACCTTCATGATACTTTCTTCACCACCTTCATGATACTTTCTTCCTGAGCAGATGCAGCACACACACGCAGGATGGGCTGAGTCCCGCAGATGGAAATCTAATGCCTTTAACCTGCCTTGTTTCCCTCTCTGTGACTCACTCTCTCACACTTTTAGCACTTCTATAGTGAAACCCTGCCCATCGGGTCAGTTTGCTGACACATCTGTCAATACATTGCCTCGGGGAGGTAGAGTATAACCTTCCCCTGCGGTACCTTCCTAATGTTCCCTACTCAGCTTTGCTTTTCTTCATATCTATTCAAAAAAAACACAGAAGACGGCAGTGTCATCGTGTGCATTATGCTCGCCCACACACACACACACCTATAAGGACAAGTAAATGTGCAGAATCACACGCACCTTTTGTAATGCACTTAAAATGCACAAAATCAACACGATCACCGGAATCACCAATCGAATTAGGTACAAATACTTTCCATTGCGGCTGTAGGTCTGGATGCAAGCGTGCCCTCTGGAGCATTTAAGGCTTCTGTGATGAGCCTTGCAAACGATCCAACTGTCGACTGTGGAAAAAGACTGTCTTTTCCTTCAAGAGCAGTGTGTGGTATATCTGATAACAAGCCTTTGTTGGAGGTATGTGGGATTTCAAGCAGCTGGAATATATCTGCGTCATCTCGCAAAAGGTACATGTGCCCCCAGCTAGCCTGCCGTCTGCTCAGCACTCATCTGGGACCTTCTGTGATTCATACTCTCCAACCCTCCCATGTCCTTTCTACTCTACTTTGGGTTACTCTTTTCTTTCTCTACTCTGGCCCCTACTTTTTTTTTTTATATTATTATTCTTCAGCTATTATCGAATCCTGTTTTCATTCTTGTCCTTCCATGCCTCTCCCTCTCACTATTTTTTTCTTTTCTTTTCCTCTCAAGGCCCCCTGACCACCTTGCAGCACCAGAAATCTGATATTGAAATGCCCTGTCCCTTCATGTCAGCAAGAGATATTGAAAGAGAGAAAATGAGGAAAAAAAAGACGTAGAATGGCACTAGGGTCAGATAACAAAGGCAAACAGAGGATGAGCAAGGCCAAGAGCACAACGGACAGCTGCTGTCGTGTATAACCTTCAGACCAGTAAAGCCTCAGCTTTCCAGTGCTGCTGCGGCATCTGCATGTTACCCTAAAAACAAATCTCTCTGCAGCAGAAACCTATAAACAAAATCGCATGCTGCTACATTAAAGCACTAAATCACTTTCTATGAAAAAGAAAAGCAGCACTCTTCACTTATGTAACAACTTGACAGTAATGGCTCATTACCACTTTGATCCACCAACACACAGACTCCTCTCACACATTCATACCTTCACTCTAACAATAGGCCCACACTCCTGTGAGCCACTTAGGTTTTGATCCCACAATTCAACGTTACTAAAGCAATGGGTTTCAACACAAAGCGTATATAGATGTGTTCAAAGCTAGTTGGAGGATGATATTGTACCGATAGAAAAAAAAAATATGTCAGAGGAGAGAGGTGATTAGAAACACATTTCTGTGTGTGAAGAGCCATGCGCACTGGAAGATGAAAACTACAAGGGAACATTAAGGCTTTGAAAGTCATTAGAATGCATGCCAATTTAAATGTGGTGCTGTTATGAAGAGCAGCGAAATCAGTGACACTGAGCGATTCCTTTTTTTATTTTCTTGATAAATCGAAAAACTCTCCCATCTACACCCGCCAGCCCCCCTCCCCCATGGTATTTAAAAAAAGGAACAATGGATTGATAGAAGTGCAAGATCACATGAGCAAAGCATGCAGAGACCCGCACAGATACATCAAACTGTGCTTTTATATGAAGCACAACTCTCAAACACATGTAGCTGACACGGTCTAATTTGATCATCCTCTCCTTTAAGATGGTTGACGTCCCTCAGCAGTGATCTACGCGTGATAAAACGCACAAATAAAACAATATTTACAAGAACATACAACACATGGAAACACAAAAATACATTCAAAAAAATGTTCTCACTGATTTTTTTTTTTTGTTAGAGACTACAATCTGTACAAATGAAAACAATCACACGCTGTAAACTCAAGGTAGGAAAGATGCAACACTTCCATTTATCTCATTAATTTGTACGTGTTGAACTCGTCTTTGTGTTGGCATTTGTGCATATCATCATAATCTGCCAGCTGTATATGAGAAATGTGTGATGTGAGACATGAATAAAGGACTTTTGGTAGGCTGTAAAAACTTCTGCCATCAGGTGCCACCCCAGAGCAAGGCAGGGGGAGACTGAAAGCTGGGGTTGTTAGAGTTGCACTGCCGTCACAGCAAGACCCCCCCACAGGGAAATCACAAGCCCAGTGAACCAGGGAAGTCTCTCTGCTCTGTTTTGCTCCAGTCCACACTGCCTCCTCTACCTCCGGCCAGCTCAGCAGGTTCATTAGTTCGACAAGGGTACCCGCAAAAACCAGCCAGTCCACATCTATCTCTCTCTCTCTCTCTCTCTCTCTCACACACACACACACACACACACACACACACACACACACACACACACACACACACACACACACACACACACACACACACACACACACACACACACACACACACACAGTACACAGCTATAATCTCCACCTCTCAACATGTTATAAACTCTTACTGCAAGGCCGTTTCACATGTTGGTGGTGTCTAGCAAAAAAAAGAAACAGGTCTTACAGTATCATGGTACGACTCTCAGAAAGATACAGCACTCAAGATGTATCAGTTTATAGTGGAGCATTATTATTAGAGCTGAACGATGAATTAAGATTGTGATTTGAAAGGTTTCATATTGCAAGTGCAGCCTTATTAAATGTAATTTAAAGAACAATGTCTCAACAAGCCACAGCTAGTGTAAAGTTTAAGCTGGCAGCTGTTTATTCCTCCCGGGACGATGACAACGACAGTTCATTGCCCATCATCTGGACAATTTGCTCTCTGTAGGCATGTCAATGCTTTTAATTTAATCATTATTTAGAATTACCAAATGTACAGGAAGTAAAACCATGACCCTCTTTTTGCTCTGTTTTTGGTCTCCACCAACTCTTGATGTCACACAAAAAACTATAAATCTGGACCTTAGAGATTCAGAGCTGTGAAGCAGTTTGTTCTGTCATTCTGTGAAGCTAATGATAGCTTAAACAGAGAGTAGTACTGCAACATTTAGCACATCTTCAGAATACTAATGTCAACTACTGTCAATGGAAGGATCCTTGTGCAGCCACCAGCAGAAATTTGTACAGCATTAGTGGAATTTCTTGTAGTGTTTACAATGCATAGCTATTTCACATATTTTCCAGGAAAACTAAGCTATTTTTTTAAAAGTGTTTTAAAACGCAAACTTGGTATTGATTCTATTCTTGTAGAAGTAAGATTACATCCTGATTACGCTCGGTTTGGTACAATTTTGGGCCTGTAAGTGTAATTTACAGAAAATAATCACACTATTTGTCCGAAAAATATTGCCACGGTAAGTGTGTTTTGTGCTGTGAAGGCAAATCGTCCTTCCTTCTTACAGCTTTGTGTCTAAAGTTAAGGAAACATAAACATCTTATCTATTGTTAAGATTATTTGTTAATTTAGCGATTGGGTTCCTCTTCGACTTTGATCTGTTTGCGTTCGCCCGAGGTTCTAAAGTGAAGCTTTGGAGTTGGCAAATTGTCAGATACCACGCCTCTTTAGTTCAGTGTGAGCTGGCGAGGCACAGCTGTATTCTATTGGTTTTCTAGACATACACAAACAGTCCTTTCAGTGCTTTGGAAACTTTGGAGTTCCCAGAGTGTTATTGATTACTACCTCCAATCCAAGTGGGAAACCCCATTGGGCCTCACTGCCTTCTCAGCTGTACTGTGTGTGTGTGTGTGTGTGTGTGTGTGTGTGTGTGTGTGTGTGTGTGCGTGCGTGCGTGCGTGTGTGTGTGTGTGTGTGTGTGTGTGAGTGTGCGTGTGTGCGTGTGAGTGTGTGTGCTGAAGAAGAGAAACACATCCACATGTACAGTATAGCCATATACTGTCTACTGTATGTGTGTACAGACATTATGATATTAAATTGCGACAAGAGTTGTTGCTTTAGTTGCGTTCATGGTCGATTGAAGTGATTATGGAAACAGATATAGAAATTTAGCTCGCATTCCCAAAAATCAATGTTGGTGTTTTTACAGGACAATATTATATCTTTAGCTGTTTGTGTTTTTTTTTCTTTTCTGTCCTGAGCAGTCATAGAAAAAAGAAGGCAAGTATATTGACTATTTTTATTATTAACCTTTTTTTTTTTCACCAGTCAGTTTTTATTCCCCTCAAATCTAAAAAAAAAAAAAGCAGTAATGGCAAACAGCAAGCCTTGACTTTTTTCAGGTCTTTCTTTTTCTATCAGAAACTCTATATGGACATTTCACGGTAGAGTTCACTCGCAATACTGTAAGTTAAGACCATATCTGACCACATAACCTCAGTCTCAGTGGCTCCTTATCTCCTGACTTAGCTGACAAAGCTGACTTTAAGTTGCACTCGAATCCCCGTTTTACTCTAACTGCCTCCCATTCTGTTATAGAAAAGGGCATGGGGGTGACAGCGCACCTACAGCAACAAATCAAATATGCAGAGTAACCAGACAAATGCCAGGCCATGTTTTGTAATATCAAAACCAACAGAGGGGCCACTAAAGATCTCTATTACATGGTCCCTCCCCACTGGGTCTGAAATGACTGTGTCAATAGCGCAAGACTGGAGATAAAGGTTTTGGTGTTACTGCTCGAGGTTGCAGAGTCAGAAAGAGTATTTATGTGTGTCTGCGTGTGATAGCAAAATAACAAGAGCACGAGAAGGAGACGGATTGATGTGGGGAGGAGTGAGACAGATAGGAGCATTAGCCCTCCCCATTTCCCGAAACAACCTCTCATCTCATCCAACATCCTCCGATGCCGTCTGATCCGGAGTGAGCATTGAAGTTGTGTGACATATTTTTGCCTTTTCATCCTTCAGGCTTACCACTCAGCATGTTACAGCTCAATCGAGTCATTTAGATTTTTATTTTTTTTTTTTTTATTTTTTTACAAGTGCTCAGACATGAAAAAAAAAAAATCTAAATAAATCTCATGGCATAGCATTCCCTATTTGCAGATTCTTTTTTTCTGGTATTACAGGACACACAATCGTCAACCCAGGGCAGACACATTTAGTATTCACGTGACCTTCACGTGGTTATGAAAGAGGCAAAGCTTGTAGGCAGCAAGGCAAAAATGTTGGCCTCAGCTCCATCTCATGAGCACTGAGGTTACATGACAACCTGCCATGTGTAATATAAGAAAAATTAACTACAGCCTCGGACAAATCAATACAAATATAATGATGACTCAAACTCAGTCCCAGTTCATGGAGTGCCACCATGCAATTGACTTAGACTCCAGTCCAGAAGAGCAGAAGAAAGCGAGCCACATATCTCACAAGCTGTTTTAAGTTGCAGGAAATGAGCCACAGGCGTGTTTTCTTCCAACGGTGGCATGCTGAATGATACAATCCACATACTTCAGAGTTTATAGAACAGCGAAGAGCAAACATTTATTTATGAGAGCTTTCTTGCTGTAGTCAAAGTGGTGATGAAAGAGGCTATCAGGGGAAGAAAATTGATCATTCTTCAAGTAGCCCATTAGGCAATTTATACTATACACTGCTGTTACCTTTTTCATGAGAAGCTATTTGGTTGGGCGAAACCAAATTAAAGCTGCAGCCCATAATTAGAAATATGTAGCACCATAGTTTCTCCAGTAGAGCATTTCTAAATGTCTCTCAGGAACTTTTCAGCACCTTTACATTACTTTTCATCAATGTGTCATAACAATTAAACCCATCTTCAGCCTTATTAAGCAAAAGAAAGGTAATTCCCTCTGTTATTTGTAATGCTTCAACGGTGACCCCCGAAATCCGATTTGGTGTTCCAGAGGAGCCCTCCTCTCCCTTATGGGCTGTCAATAACCCTCTACTGACCTTGTGAAAACACATTGACTATTCCCCAAAGTGAGCTCGCCTGGCTGCAACACAACGCACGTCCGCTCCTGTCTCAATTCATCCGAGCAGGAGACAGCTCTAAAGAGCTGTGGAGTGTTAATAGCTATTGGAAGATGTCTGTGCCTGCCAAGTTTCTACACTCCTAACAACATAAATGCGTTTTTCCAGACATTCAAGTACAGCCTTGGTCTAATATGGGGAGGAAATGTGGGGAAGATGTAACCGAGATGCGCAAACAATGATCTCCTGCAGTGATTTAAAAAAAAAAAAAAAAATTTACCATTATCCTCTTCAATTAATCTATTTTCCAATAATTCTAACAAGCACATTCACGGGTTGAGACACGTTAAACAGAAGTAGCCATGCTGGTGTGATCTGCGGGTGGGTTATAGACAATAGCTATGACAAGAAGAGAAGTAGAGCTCAGGGAGTCGGTGGGGGGAAAAAAAGCTCATCTGCAGCTACACTGTCTCCACAGTGCAGTGGATTCGCCCGAGAGGCACATCACCAAATACACCGTGGCACACTGCACCAAGCAGATGCACCACTCCTCATAAAACCCACAGCGCAGTTCTGCAGGTTGTGCGAACGTACCTGGTTTTTATGCCGAGTTCCATCTTCGAGTTCAGAAGAGCTGTTCATGATTCCCCATCGGTCATTTACCATCCTACGAAGAAGCTGCGCATTGGATCCGCCTGTTTGTTCCAGGCGGCAGAGAATAATAAGCCCACACTTTTCAAGTCTTTTACCTGTGATTAAGACTACTCCATGGAAAACAATGGGGTACTGATCGTTAAAAAAAAAAAAAAAAAGAAAGAAAGAGAGGAACGAGGCACAACTACTTTAGCGGCTGAGCACCCGCACGAATTACGCACCAAAATGGAACTTGAATCCCTCCCGAGAGTTTCCTGATTGTCTATCCGTTATTCCAATCAAAAACGATTAAAAAAAAATACGTTTTTTTCTTACAGGCTCCAGGGTTTTTAACTGGACTCAAAAATGCATGACGATTATAGTGGGTTTAACAAAAAACAAGAAATAACCCCAAAATGATCCCGGGCACGGAGGGCAGTCCTTTTTTTTAATTTTTTTTTTTTACTCCAAAAGAAGGAATCGCCAAAATCTTCTTTAACTCAGATTGCAAAGAGCAACCTGACCGTTTAGTCCATCCACTCCGGTTACCAGGACAGTCTGAGACGCCAGGATGACCAGGACTGTGTCCACTTCTGACTGAGCAGGTAAAGGCAGGATGGGATAGGGTCCCACAGCCTCCGAGTCCTTTTTTTTTTTTTTTTTTTTTTACTTGTTTATCTCCCAGAAACCTCCGCTATCAAACCCACGGGACGGAGCCTCCTTCATTTGCGCCAGTTCTGATCTGGCTGGTATTTCATAAAGATGCCTTTGACAAGACGGCTGCGTGGAGATTATCGTGCTCCTGCTTGTGAGCCGCACGGGGCGCTCCGTGCCTCCGTCTGTCAATCAGCGTGTCCCTTCGGTACGCGCGGCGCGCTCCACGGAACCGTTCCCTTCCCTGTACCGCCCTGCCCCCGAATGCTGTGCCACTGCCTCACCGCCTGCTGCCTCGATCACTTCCACCACACCGCGGACCCTCCTATTCCGCTGCAGCCCAAACAATAGCAGATAATAGAAAACATATGTGAAGACTGCAGACGGGGGTTAAACATTATCCCCGGATTAGATGGCTGATAAAATCTTCCTGCAGGAAAGGTTGCATCACATTAGAAAGATTATCACTCCGCAGTTACTTCATTATGTTTTTTTTTGTAATTAAATGTTAATGACTGGCTGTGAGATCACCCATGACTTCTAATTTGAGTGCCAGCCTTTTAGAAGTAGGGGTGCTTGTTTGGTAATTTAAAGCAAAAAAGAACCTCACTATGGTAGAAATAATAATATATTAAAAAAAAAAAAGATGAAACAGAATATTCAACTGGAGCAACTGCCTCATTTATTTCACAGAAATCAGACCACCAAAGCCCTTTCCTAGATTAACACAAGTGTATCTGTGGTGCATTCCAAGATCACTGCACATTAAGTATCAAAACTTGACATATATATATATATAAAAAAAAGGCAAGCTATACATCTTAACTGGGAATATAGCTGCATCTGTGCAAGGCTATAGGAACAGTAGACTTTCCAACAAGGGAAGGATGTATATAATCAAAAAAATACTGATTGTAATAACAGAAAATTTGTGATTTGCTTTTAGAAGCTGCATTTTTTTTTGGACCCGGTTCATCAAACTGAAATTGCTCTCAGTGTGCATTAAACCGCTGATTATCAGAGTAAGAAAAACTTTAAGATATGACAAAGAAGTTGAATAACTCAGCGGGGTAAGGTCTCCTCTGTTTGAACTCCAGGTACATCGACTAAAAGATTCCTTGAAAATCAATTCCCGCCTCCTCATTTTTCAGTTGCACTCTGTCCCCCTCTCTCTCCTTCTCCTGTGCACAGTCATTACTGTCAATAATGTGTCCCACAAGACCGGTGGTGTTTTGGTTCAGTTAAGGTAGGATGACAGACAGATGATTAGAGGTCTAATCATTGGTGTGGGGGACACCAAAGCAAGAGTAAAATTACTCATCTCTGTGATGAACACGCAATCACAGGGGGGCGTGAGGGAAAAGGGGTTGATTTAGGGGGGAGGATTGGTTTAGGGGGGGGGGGTAATGCAAAATAGCGTCAGTGCCTCACAATGTGCATCGTCAGCAGGTCTGACATCCACCAGCAGATTGAGGGGCATGTTGTAAGGTGGGTATAGTTTGTCATGGGTGACAGCCCATCCGGAGGAAAAATAACAAGTGAAATGTTATGACACGCGGCATTAAACTCAGGTGAATGTTCTGTCCTTTGTGTCTTATTCTACTTGGATAAAGTGTCATTCAATTTTGGGTTTTTGATAAAGAATTAAAGCCAGCACACATAATCTTGCTACTGGTGGAGGGATGTGCCCCTCCCCTTTTCCAAGCCGTGTTAAAACAGCCATATATAAACACTGAAATCTCTTGTGAAATAAAGGATTTATTCAAATATGCCAATTGTGGCGTAAAATGTTGCTCAGATCCTATAGCTCCCATAATATAACTGAAAAAAGTATTTTTTTTGAGGGTCTTTAAAATGTGCTTTAACTAATGTGGGGCAAGTTCCCCAAAAACAAATCATCTCAAAACCCTCATTATTAACACAGTTTAATAAAAGTTCCTACAGTTTTCACATGCATTTTCCAAAGGACATCATTGCAACAGCTTGTGGCGAGTAACTATTTAAAGATTAGTGGCATAGATTAATCCAATCGAAAGCATCGTAATTCAATGAAAGGAATCAATCTCTTGAAGTGAGTTAAGAATGTCAATTTAAGAATAAAAAGAAATGACTTTTTTCTTTCATGTTGCAGTACTGTGCAGCTTAGTTTTTTTTTTCTTTATTAATCTGACTTGCCCTCTAATTTGTTCACTTCCTTTTTACATAAATGTGCGACTGCATGTTTCTAATCGTATTCAATATGCACAATACTGTCTATTATGCAAATGTATGACGAGGTGCACAAATGACATACGTACAGCTGGCTGCAATGTGCACATTCAGTTCATGGATATGTAAACATATGCATGTTTGCAAACAGTTGGAGGTATTGGCGTGTTCACGGGTATGTGGGTGAAGGTAAACATGTAGATATAAATGCAGCATGTACTGCAGCTACATATAGTTCATTGTGCATATACAATATTAGCACCTGCGTGTTTCACTCTCAGCTAACAGACACATTTTGCACATTCCTCAGACATATTTTTTTTTTATTTCATTCATTTTGTGGTTTTGCTCTCATAATTGTTGGCAATTTTATCACAGACTCTTCTCGGAAACATTAATCTCACATTCAAGAAAAACAATCCAATGACATGGTGAATTGTGGGGACTTGATAGGTTTGCTAAATCACTAATTTCAGTGATTTCTATGAGCGTGAAATATATTTCTTTTGAAACAAGAGTAGAGTGACACATGACTTCATTTGCAGGAACTCATGAAACAGTTTTAAATGAGTGTGTCATATATCATATGTAAAAACCGACATACAGTATTGACTTGTGCTAACTAGAACGAAAGGCTGTTAACACCAAATGTATTTTTGCACCCCGAGGTCGTGGTTCCTATTTGATGAAAAAAAAAAAAAGAGAGAAACATGCAAACATTGCACATTTTCTGACAAACTGCAGGGATATTCAATTTAGCCTTCAACCTTCGGGGGTTTGACAATATATTGTAATAAGATAGCGATTTCGTTTTCAATGAATGAGCCGTGACTTTAATATCAAGGGGGGAGGGGCTTAATGGAGGTCTGCCAAATACACAGCAGAGCAAGCCATTGTAGTGAGACCCTTGGTCACAGCAGCTGGTGGTCATGTCTATGTCTGATAACGTGTGGGCTTTGCAGATAGGCGTATGTGTGTGTGTGTGTGTGTGTGTGTGTGTGTGTGTGTGTGTGTGTGTGTGTGTGTGTGTGTGTGTGTGTGTGTGTGTGTGTGTGTGTGTGTGTGTGTGTGTGTGTGTGTCTCTGTATGTTTATGTTCATGTGCATGTGCATGTGCATGCTCAGTTCTGGCCTCATCTCTGAATGTCACTGAAACCTGATCAGCCAGAGACATTCAGAGGAAAAAAGGGAGAAATCTCCCAGGAAGAGCTGTTTATCTCTACAATTAGCCCAAACAATGCAGCTCTTTATTGGATTTGGTGTAAATGTGTCCTGATATCCAATGACTTTGTATTGTGTGTGTGATGTTGTGCTTAAGCTCCGTACTTTGTTACAGTTTCACTGCCTGGGATTTTTTTATTCTCTTTTTCCCTTGGCTGTTTCCTTTTTTTTCTTTTTAATTTTCACGCATGGACTGGCAGCAGGACGAATGCACAGAACTGTGAAGAACCAACAGTGTGAACTGCCCTTCCCAAAATGCCAAGCCTATATTTTTTAAAATGACAGAGATGCAAAAAAGGAAAGAATAAAAGCGATAAAGCGACGTGTGAAAGACCGGAACGATGGTAAAGAATATACGAGTGAAATTATGGGTTCATGAAGAACAGTGCAGAACGGTTGAATATGGGGTAATACACTGTCAGAGAGGCTTACTAGAAGAGCAGCTGTTTATAAACTAGTAAGAAGTATATATGCACGTAGAGATGCACACAAGTACATTCCCACATCAGGATGGGTGTACTGTACATACAGGAAAAGTATTTCTGGAAAAAAAGAAAGAAAGTGAACTCCCAAAAACACACCGAATATCTGTAAATGAAATCAAAGTGTCCGTCCCTCGACTCTCATCAAAAGAATTCAGCGGAAAATCAATAAGGGACACAAACACAGACTGTGCAGGCAGAGGGAGAAATCTCTGGTGTTATTAATGTGTAACGATGGTCTTCTCTCGAGAATCCAAAGGGGGGGGCAAACCGCTCGCACCTCTGAAGTGCAAAGTCAAAGGCAGTGTTGCATCTATCCCCGGCTGCTCTGTTAATTCCCAAACTTAGCCCGAAGTTAGCCATCGGTGCAGGACATGATTGAGGTTACTGATACACCAGATTCCTTGCAGAGCTTTTCGCTCTGCCCCGTCGCTTTTTTTTTTCCAGTTTGAATATCAACCCCGAGGGGCACAGCTATTTCATCAAACACTCGCACATATACACTCGCCTGCAAACACACATTCTTGAGAACTAAAGGTCCAGTGATTGCAACCGAGTCTGGTTGCAGATCGAGGTGACATTTACTAATGGGGTAATTAGGCTTAAATCTGGGTGATGGAATTACATAAATAATGGATGATCACAAAAGAGATTATAATGATTATGAGCTTGAAAATATGGTCGGTGTTTCAAACACTTTACGACCAGCAAACTGTCTCCGTCACTGTCTTCATTACTGCATCCAAGTGCTGATTGTAGTCTTTATCTTTGATCTTCTGCAGTATTCATAGGAACGATCATAAGCTTCATGGCTTTTCAATGAGTCAAGTGTTCCTTGGGCTCATGTTTCCAATCTGATGGACGATATTGTACAACTCATGTAGTCCTATATGTTATGCCGTCACTGTCTCGTTGGCGCTCTATTTACCTATTGGCTCACCGTCAGAATATCTCCATGAGCCGCCGAGCTGTGTTTGTTGAATGGTTTGTAATTATCCGCGGGCCTCCCTTGGGCAATGCTCCCAGGTACCTCTTGCAAGTATACGACTCTGATTAACCCTTTCTTCTAAAAGCTACCATTCTTTGCAGGGGGATGAGATTTGTAACCAACACGCCATTAAAAGCAAAGAGTGTCAGAGATTCATTAATCATGCAGGTGGAAGAAATCAACTTGTGCATTGTTTAGCTGCAACCTCTTCCTCCTGTGTTAATCAGCACTCACCTCTCACCCTTTTTTCACTTATTTCAACCCGCTTCCTCACTCGCTCTCCATGTTCAACTAAAACGGCATCAAACACGCTTACCTACCATTAACACACAAATATATGAGCCTATTGCCCTTCCCGGTACGGAAGGTCGTTCATGCCGTATTTCATGTGAGACTGAAATTCCCGAGTGGTTTAAATCCAATCTGAACCTCTTTGGGCAATTGGGAATTAAGTGGGCAGGAAGTAATCCAAAAATGCTTGTTCTTGTAAGGTCTTAGAATTCCATTAAGTATCTTTACCCCCCACAGGGACATCCCTGTACGCATGGTGTAGTCGAAAACTTAACGTGACTTACTTAATTTCCATTAAATCTCTGAATCTCTGCAGCTGTAAATCACATATGTTCACATGTTTTCTTCTTTGGACGTGACTAAATCTGCCGTAGGCTTTCTTAACATGGAAAGCCTCGTAAATCTGTAAGTTTATTCTTCATCCCCATTTTAGTCACAGCTTTTCCTTTGGCTCATGATTGCGTTTGTTTATTAGATCTAAACATGTGGATTTATAAAATATTGACTTCCCCACCTTCAATTGCATCTCAAAGTTTAGGTACGCCCTGTAAAAGTGGGAGGACACCTCATCTAACCTCACAAACAAAGCGTGTCAATAAGTGGTAGGTCTTGGGATAAAGAGCACACCCCACTGAGTTTTCAGCCTTTGAGCTTTCAGGAGATTGTAATCTACCCCAAGTGAAAGATCCATTAAATAGCTTAAGGACTTTTGTTAATATTGAAGGATTGTTACATTCAAAAAGAAAACGCGTCCCTTTTAAATGCAGACCACCCACTCAGCTCTCATCTTTTACAGTACGAGGTGCAATTAAAAACTTCAGAGACTGCGCTTGTAACAAGCAAAAAATGTACCCGATTTAAATCTGGCCACCATCAGCTTCAAAGTCGAGGTGATACATTGCTGCGGACGTTTCTGCCACTTTTGGAACGCTCCCGGGAAGCCCAGTTCTCTAATTGCATCAAGCACCCTTTGCGATTCACGTTGTGCAGGCCATCAAAACAGTGACCCTTCTGCTTGAACTTACTCTAGAAAGTACAGAAAAAGTCAAATCTGGCGAGAAGTGGTGGAGGGGAGCAACAATTACGCAAGAAATTGTGAGCCGGGTGCGTTGTCGTGTTGAAGAACCTAAATGCCATCTTACCACAGTTCAGGTGGTTTGCGCCAAATGTTTTTCCTCCGACCCTTCAAAATTCAGTGTCGACGGTTTGATCCTGGGGGACGACTTTGTGGTGCACCAACCCACAAATTACAAAGAGGACTATGAGTATGCTCTTGCGCTCCTGACTTTACGTGCCTTCTTCAGTCTTGGCTAGTGACGTTCTGCCCCTCTTGAAATACGTCTGGCTTATTGCTTTAATTGCTGCAGGCATTTTGAAGCATTTCAAATGTCTCTGTTGCCAATATCCTGACACATAACTGAATGTGCGCTCTCTGCTCAAGTTGGATGAATAGAAATCACAAATGTACACGTAACACAGCTGCCAATGTCATTCAAGTGACCAAATTTGGAACAGCCTACTTACTCACAAAAGTGATCTCTTCCCTCTGCTCCATGCGCATTACTGTTGTGTGCTTTGTTGTGGCGCACCCGGAACAGTCTTTGAACCATTTGATCACACATCGTATGTTGTGGCATTGCATGTTGTGAAAATTGGTGGCAGGATTACTGTAATGTTAAATCAGGGTGTGTCTACAACAACAACAACAAATAGCAAAGAGGCCTGGTCGGATGCGGGCTGCAAATCTGAAAGTCACCATTGGGCCAAATTAGCAGCAAAGGTGTTTCAGCGTCATATCAAGCTCTCTGACATCAATCGTACATGCTGAGGGGAAAAAAAAACACGAAAACATCTTGGCACCCTGACTTTGATTCATTTTAGCCATGCCCATCCAGGACTAGAACAGGTTATAGTTCTCATCACCGTGATATATACCAGAGAAATAGTAATTTGTTACAGTCTTCAATTTTTGCTTTTAGTTACAACCACTTACTGCTGGCCAGCTAGTCTCAAAATTATAATCGATGGCCGGCTCTCTCATAATCACCCTTTAAGAATATAGAGGAGAAATGTGATAAATACATAATTTGCATGTAATTTTTTTTTTTTTTTTTAAAGTTTGGGATCATTTATCATGATTTTATGAGGCTGCACCGTGTGACCCCGGAGCTCTGGAAATGGGTCAGGTGGAGTGAGAGAGAGAGAGAGTCTCTCCCGTGGCCATATTATGTAGTAATATGTGTAAAAATACCAAAGAAGGGAGATGAAATTCTACTCCTTAAAACTCAGCCTGTATCAGCGCGCTTCAATGTGAAACCAAAGAGCCTGAACCAAAGTGAAGAATGGAAATGGAAAATAATAATCATGATATCTCCAGCTTGCTTGAAATATCACAGCTATTGGATTTGATGACAGATGGGTTAGGACAGAATGTCAAGCCACTGAACCCAATCCTGGCTATAAAGTAAAACAGTACCTTGATAGAAGAGCGGCATGTGGGTTGAGTGGCCATGGATGAAAGAGGCTCCAACTCGTTCATCTTTGGGTTTCGAAGAAGTGAGAAGAAAAAAAAAATCAAGTCATGTACAAATACTGTAAATTACCCAGATGGGGGATCAGGCCAAAGGTGTAAGGACCCGCTCTCTGAAAAGCTTTAAAACTAGCTAATTATTTGTGGGGTTATGTCTGTCTTGAACCTCCACTATACAGTATAGAATGTCAAAAAAGAACATCAACTGAATGAATAATTTATATTTTGGCTGGATGCTGGTAATTTTTGTTTGTGGTTAAACCCCAGCCACGAGGCAGGAATGACTTTCTAAATTCGGAGAGACCACATTCTCCTGAGAACTGAGTTCAAACACAACTTAGCTCACTACCTTATGTTTGGGGATTGGGGACATGATGCTGCCAAGATCTTGTTTGTAGATCAACAATGTGGTCATCTCAAGCATTATCTGCAAAATCATACTTGGCAAAGTTTTCTGCTGATGTGTCCATAAACATAGAACAAATGTTTATCCTGAACAAATCTGCAAAATATTTACGCTGAATTTATTTCCCTCTACAATATCCAAACGTGGCAGATTAAGCTATTGACAGTTGTGTTTGTGGAACCAAACTATGGTTAGGAAAAAAAAATCATTAAAGAAATGTCGGTTGTATAGTGAAATATAAATATGTATTGATCAAAAAGTGACCAGTCTTCATGGACCTTTGTTGAATTAATACAATCCAAGCAAAAAAATACAAGCTCAAACAGGGAAACATTAAAAGGACGTCTGCAAGGCTGTAAATTCATCCGTATGGAGGAAGCTGCTTGGTTAAACGTAAACACTGATTTCACACATTGTACCCTGTTTAGATTTTTGGGAACATCTATTACCACTAATGAAACATAAACATTGAGATTTTAAGTCTTTTGTGGCTCCTGAGGGAGAAATGCAAAATCTAATACATTTCCTCAAGTGATGTCATAAAACAGTGTCAATCGGGATGCTACACTACAAATTTTAAATTGAGAAATTGAAGAAAGAAAAAACAAATGTGGGGATTTTAAAAAGAGGCGATCTTACCAAATCTCTGTGACCTGCGGCTTATCTCTACTTCAGAGAATTGGCTTTAGACTACATTATCTGCTCCCCGTATAACACAACCAAATCTCAGACTTAAAGGACGGAAGGTCAAGTTATATTCCAGGAAATGGAGGCATCTGATTTAGCCGTGGAAGAAGAATAAGTGGAATAAAAAAAAAGACAACTTTTAACAGTCTGTACCACATCCTTTACAGCCTCCCCACAGGCAAGGTCACACAGAACATAAAACATCGCAATTTTGCAGCAAAATCAATGTGTTCGAATGGAATTGCTCGGAGTAGATTTGCTCTGTCCACAAGAGCTAATGAGTAGGTGGCAGATTTCTTTTGTGTCCCCCTTAGATAAATCAGGATTTACAATGATTTTTGTTTGTTATAGGTCTGTTTTAGAGCAGTTTTCTGAGCCTTTTTACTTGTATCAGACTGAAACCAATGGAAACCTGTGTTGAATTAATGTGTGGCATGGTTGGGAAGTTACCATTTCATAAGGGGAATACAAAATAGACAGATTTTTATACCGTAGTATCATTTTCGGTAATAATAAAATACATAAAATTAAAAGCCAACCTTTGTCCTTTTCAAACACATAATGATAATTAATTAAGCCTGCTGAATCAGAATTTAAAATATTTTTTATTCAAGTAAATGTGCTAAGTCACTATCGAGCATTTAGGTTGTGTAATTCTGATTGAGGCTGTGGGCCGACTGATGAACGACCAAGCCGGGGATCTGTGGTGGCATTCCGATTAAAAAATGTAAAAAAAAAAAAAAAGAATAAATCACTGGTGGCGCAACAAGTCACTTTTCAACTCTCTTGTGTGTGAGGCGACGTACTGGGACGAAGAGGAAGCGTCTTTCTTCTTTTTCCTGTCTCTGTTAGCGTTGCAAGCACATGGTTACTACGGCTGAACAAACAAAGAAACGACTGATGACTATAGACCAGAGGTCTTCAACAGGGTGTCCGCGACCCGAGGTACTGCAGGGGGTCCGTAAAATGTTTGGTTGATCAGACAATTTTTTTTTTTTTCCAAATATTTTTTCCACAAATTTAAATGTCTTTAAATACACATTAACATGAATCCAACATATTGTAGCGAATGGAAAAATGGAGGCCGAAGATGTTATCTTTCAGTCAGAAATGCACACATTCAGCGACACACAGCAGCTCTCAAGCTGGGCACCGGTTCACTCACAGCGCGAGACTAGCCAAGCCTCCTGCACTTCTCCAGTTTAATATAAAACACAATTTTATACAATACATATAGCAGGGGGTCCCTGCTCCATCTCTCTATCAGTTTGAGGGTCCTTAGCCTGAAAAACGTTGAAGACCCCTGCTATAGACGATGAAACTTCAAAAACAAATGCAAATCCCAAGAAAAAGAAACAATGTCACACAGGCCTCTGGGAAGAGACTTCCAGAAACACAGCTGCAATTATCGCTTTTCACCAAAGGTGCCGCCAAAGAGAACGTAATGATCTTCAAGAGATCCAAAAAGATTTTCAAGATGTTTGTTCTCATTGTCAGCTTTGTCATTTTCACAGTTAGCTCTGTTTATCCACTACATCCCTAATCAGACTCCCGTGCTCAACATTGACGCTAGTCATCCGAGGCTTTCCGTCAAAGACATCATGACTCCTGGCTGCATTTGAAGTCTGCGGTGTACAGTGTGCACATAAAAGGAGACAGGATTGGTCTTTGTGGGGCTGAAGAGCTACTTACCAACTGTTCAAGCACACACTGCCTCAGCTGCAGAAAACCAGGGTGTCAGGTAGTCAAGCATCATTATTGCCTTTCTGGACCAGTGGACCATTTCAATGCAAAATGAATCATAGCGGTTAACTTATGGAGAAAGAGAGTAGAATTTTTCAATGATGTCAGATGTGTGTTTCTATACAGAACAGCTTCAATCAGTTGCTGCAATGTGTAACTTAAATCAATATAACAAAGCCTATTTGTAACCAGTGGTCAGTACTGACGAAAACATTATTGATTTGACAAAAATAAAGATGAATGAAGTCTGGATTGTGTATAAAATTACATATTTTATATACTACGTCATATGAATTGATTCATTGTTCACATTGTTCCCTTTAAGATTGCGTCAACTGATCAGAAGAAGTGAAGGGCAAATTGGAAACAAATTGCACGAGAACATGGAAAATAAGAAAAAAAAACATCTCCATTTAAAAAAATAGAACAATAAGATAAAAGATGCTTTTCAGGTATCAAAAGCAGAGCTTAACTGTCATTTAATCACAGGCACTTACAAACAGCGCTGTCCTCCTTGTTAAATGCTTTTTTGGAGGGACAGAATGAGCACACAGTCTTATCTCATCTACATTTTGCTCTCTTACTTGCAAATACTGTGATTTCCTCTCTCACAACAGCAAATGAAATCCAACTGGGATCTCTCCGGTTACAGACACAAGCCCAGGAAGATCAGATGACAGTTGTACACAGAAAACCCACAATATCCAGAGAAGCTGCTTTTGCTTGATCAGTCAGCCTCAACCCCGCTGTACACCAAAGGAGTAAAATAGATGCACTGTCATTGCACTTCTTACACGTAGTCATTCAATCCATTGTTCATATAAAACATTGATTATAGCTGCGTTGATTGTTTGGGTTGGGTGCAGTAAACATGTAGGTACAACTAGAGAAGGGTGTCGTTCAAAATCCGTAAAATATGTTTTAACGATACCTTGACTTTAATACTGTTCCAGGATGGTACTTTTTACAATACCAATTTTTAAAAAAAAAAGTATTTTAAGAAAACAAAACTTACATTACATATTATTTTACAACGCTTTAGTCTTGTTAATATTGTTAATATGTTAAATGCCTCACATGCTATCTGTAGAAGCTAGCTAGTTGGTCTGCCAAAAAAAAGCCTCCAGTCATTTGAGCACAAGCAATTTATACAGGTATGTGGCAAGAAAAAAATATTGAAAAGAAATAAATTGTTCCACTGTAAACAATTATGTACGTAAAATGTTTTGATTTTGACTACGTGGGCAGCACCAAAGTAAAAGCTACTTGTGGTAAATGCTGTGCCCACTGAGATTTACTTCTGAGTAAATTTAGCAAAAGTTGTGTCTTAAAATGAAAACATGTTATCATGGATTTAGCCTATGAAAAATTTAAAAACTAAATGACAAGGCATTTTTTGATATTAAGTAGTACCAAAGCAATTTGGTTGGGGTCATAATATATCAAAGTTCGATACCTCGCCCTAATGTACAACACTGCTTTGCCTCAAATTGTATGGACAGAAAACTTGAATCCCTACATCAAAAAATTAGGTTGAGGTCAACAACACAATGTCATAACACATCTTGCTCATCTTTCACGTCCTTCTGAGCGGGGTAAAGGAGTGCAGGAGCTGACGCTCTACTGCTGACAAGGCTGTTGCACAGCCAAATTGCTATAATGTACTGTCAGTCTGACAAACTGAGAGGTGAAATTAAAGAACATAAAAAAAAGACTGTTTCCTGGAAACAAATCTTCTTGTGGAGGCAAAAAGCTGAAACCCGCTGAGGACAAATTTAGTACAAAGTGATGAAACAACAATTATCCAAATTATATGCTTAAAGTCAAAAATAAATGAACTAAATGGGACACTTAAGATATCGGAACACATTGAGTTGTTTCCATGTTAGTTGGGCTTTCTAAGAGAACAGATGTGGTGAGAATTTTCTCAAGTCTGACCTACACCCCAACAGCCTACAGATAACCAACAGCATATGAGTAATTGTCTCATAAAACATCACAACAAACTACAAACTACCAATCGGTTTGTACCAGAAGGTAGTTTATACAGAGGAGACCAATTGAGATATCCGATTGCATGAAACGGATCATTAACTTGATTGAAATTATGGATCTAGTTGGGTTTGAACATTGTTGGAAAGATTTGGGATTATTTAAGTACACAGCTCAACACAATATACAACACAAGTCTAGCCGTTTTTAGCCATTTAAGTGCAGAAAAGCAACATATTATACCTTTATAACTTTTGTGATATGAGAGGAGCACAGATTCCCTGCATTGCCAAGAAGTTCAATCGCTTCGAGGTGCTGCTTGCTTTGGTTTCTTTATTGAGTAAGTGACTTTCCCCAGGCCAACAGCAGGAGTTTGCAGTGAGAGGTACCACAATGGAGAGGAACTGGGCATTACAAATTGGAAGAAAATGTTAAAAAACTACCCCCAAAAAAGTTGGTTAATTCTTTTTAAAAGTTTTTTTTGGGAGTTTGGCTTCGAATGAGACCTGAATCTGTTTTGCAGCATAAATTCTAGGCTTTCTCTTGGCGCTCAAAATAAGCCTCCTACATATATTTGACAATTTACATGATTAATTAAAGCAACTGAAGACCAAAATAATAATATTTTGCTGTCGCTACATTGACTGGAGCATTTATTTTGGGTTGTGTCTTTTTTTTAAGAACTGTGATTACATCCTCCCATATAATTTCTTATATTTTTAATGCCGTGTTTTATTCTTATATTTATATTTCTTGTTTCCCAATCACTGTATGCTTATCACTAATATGGCAGGGCTGTCGCAGTACATATTTTTTCTGACTACTGAATGGTACCAACAGTCCAATCTCTTGTCAGTCTGTTAAGAGATTTATCACAAGTACAGCAGAGGCAGGTGTGGTAATCAATGCAAGTGATCCTGTCAGTTCACAATTAGAAAGTTATTAAACTATCAGAAGTCATGTTCGTTATTTCAAAAGGACGGACCTAATGCCCAACTGTCTCATCCGATTCAAAACATGTAATATCATGTGAAAAGACAAGAAGATGGCAAAACATAATGAGATTAAGCCTTCCGTCAGGTACAAGCTGAAGTGGAATTGGTAATTAGGAAAAAAAACAGAATTGGATGTTCAAATATGACAAGCTTTGTTCAGCTGAATCTAATGATTTTCAGCCAGAGTGGCAGTCTAAATTAAACCTTTGACAAGATTAAGGTCAAAACACACTTAAAGTACACTTTTTTGAATGTGATTCTCGTAATAGTTAATCCATATTGTCAGAGGGGCACAGTTCAATTTCTGTAAGGTACCCCTCTTTTCTAAAAGATTAAGATCCGTTCACAACATGTTAAAATTATCTTTCTGTTACAAAATGATTCTATCCATTACAGCGTCCCACAATTGAATTATCAAGCCTTGTAAAACACAAAAAGTAATTTATTTAAAGTCCACAAAGAACAGCTACCTCTAAAGAATCCATTGTTATCTCATTGTGTCTCGCAGTTTGATGTGGGAGGATTACTTTGTTAGCAAACACCAATTTAATGGTATTATACGCAAGAACATTTAAAGTGCAAATGGTTATTACAAAAAACAAGCAAATCTATGATACTTTTTGTACTGCTGTGATAAAAAAAACAAAAAAAACAACAAAAAAAACAACTTAAATCACATCATCAAATCAAACGAACAAGAACACATACAGAGAACAATCTTGCACCCAAACAGTCAGTCCAGTAAATAAAACAGTCTGACGCACGCAATGAGCTGCCTTGGGATGGTGAAAATCAATTAAGTCAGGGGTCCGTTGGGTGTTTGGGGGAGATGTGTTCTGTTCCTTCCTGATAAGAACATTTCTGTGCTTGATTTGGTTATGCCAACAGAAGATTATCGCCTGGCAGGAGCAGCACTCGGCCTTACTCATTAAGTGGTGGGTTATTGCCAGTCCTCAACACCAGAGCCAAGGTTTTAGTACATTGTAATGAGGGCTGAGGAAAAACCCAAACACACTGGGATTTTCTGGGCCTACTTTAGTTTTCCACAACTAAATTACCTCTTTTATCAGGGATTAGTCATTAACCTTGAGCCTATTTTAATGGCAGATACTTCATCAGATGTGCAGCGTCACCGGACATGTTGTGACACTGCAGTTATAGGGATGGATTTTTACAAAAGAATGAAATAGCATCCGTTCGTCCTTTAAAAAAAACTAGACATTGGTCATTACATTGGCTTCCCTGCTGCCGTTAGCTATTGTTTCCTTTCAAATGATTTGTGGGATTTTTTTTTTTTTTTTTTTTTCCCGCTGCAGGGTTTTCTTTGAAGCAGTGTGTCCATGAATGAATTGCGCTGCCAACCAGGCTGACCATTTGTGGTTGGAGATGATAATTGGTCTCACATAAGCAAACAGTAGCTTAGTGATACTTTCTGTCAATTATATAATTTCATGTTAACACATTTTGGCCTTACTGTGCTGTAAAAATATACTCGGAGGGACGCAGTGAAGGCAAGCCGGATGTGAAACAGGCAATGCAAACTTCCACCAAAGTCCAAAACTTTAAAGTAATCAAGTTATTTAAGAAAAAAAATAAAAACTTGTCCACTTAAGGAGTCACATATTTACCCTTAACCCCAGATGTATGTTACTGGCCTGCCCTTGAACATGTTTGCCAGAAAGGTTTCGATAACAACACGACAGCATCACCCAGGGTCCCAGAAATGAAAAAGCCTGCCATGTGTAATTGGTGTGTGCGGCATTGTGCTGAGCCACTGGGACACAGAGTAAATATAACCTGACAGTGTGAAAAAAGGGAGAGAAAAGGCCCTTTTGATCCCTTATTCATCTCTCCCTTGTCACCGATAAGGCAGGCGGGGCTGGACGACGGAAGGATGATTTTCCCCGAGGAAAGCAAGAGGCAACACTACAGTGTCACAATACAGACTTGGAGAGGCAGAGATTGGGCGCACATGAGGTGGGTGGGTGCGTGGTGGTGGTGGTGGTGGGGTGGGGGGGTGGGGGGTTGTGTGACATCGAAGAATAATGCTAAATAAGAGCGATTATTAAAACATTTTCTTGTGTAAACAAAAGGCGAAGTAGGAGAGGATTAACCATCATTCCTACTGAATGGATGTGTCTCACATTGTGGATCTATGCGAGGAGCCTCTACTGCGTTTCTTCTCTTCCTCCTTCCGACAAAAGCACATAAATAAATACTCTGAATCGGAAGATTTGACAGCAACGCTTTCGTCATTTTTTCCCCCCCATATGTGCCCCAGTAGATGTTGAACTCTTTCTGTAAACGGAAATGGGAAGAAGTATGTGCATGTGTGTGCGTGTTAAGAGAAGGAAAGGAGAGGAAAAGGGGAGAAGTGCAGAGACACGGCTGTTCGTTCAAGCATAATTCCATTACAGTTGGTGGCTGCTGTGAAGAGGAACCATTAGAGGTGTAATCAGGATGGATGGATGAGGATGAGGACAGAGAGTATGAGCGAGGGAAGATATACAGCTGATGCTACATGATTGAGCCATCGCCTATGACCCATAACCCCTCACCAGAGGGGGGGGGGGGATAGCTATCAGGGAATGAAATGACACCTGTCACTGAAGGTATTAATGACGTCATTGACTCTGTCTCGCTCCCGCTGTCTTCCTTCCACTGTCGCTCGTCTGTCTTTCTCGCATGTCTTCTCTCTCCTCTTGTTTTTTGGTAATAATCAAAGCCGGCGGATGATGCAATCAAATGATGCAGTTATTACAAAATGGCAGTGTGAGATTTAAGACAACATTAGCCTGTCAAAATTTCAGAGATCAGAGGACAGAAACAAACGCGACCTGCAACGAGACTCGAGACCCTCACACTGAGCAGAAAAGAAACGGGTGCGCGTAAATTCGGGAAATTACATAAAAACGGTTACACCACTGGTCGGCTGAATGCCACGACTTTACTTTTCAAATGAAAAGCATACAGCAGAAAACATGCACACGCTGTTGAATTTAAGCTGTTGTGTTACAAAATGTGTGTTGAGTATCAATTTGTTATCGTTCACATAAAGGAAGCTTTTTCAGCTGGTTTGGGTGGAGCTCAGCGATGTGAATGAAGGTTACCAAACATGAGCAGCTCTCGGACACTTTGATTTTGTCAAAGTAGCTCTCAGACGGTAAAACGTTGCTCCAAATCCTAATTCCATCATTGTGGTTATTTTACAAGAATTTATAGCACTTTAAAAAGATCAGAGATTGTACAACAGTTCTGACAGGCAGTGTACTCCATGAAGAGAAAAGTGACCTTCATGTGTAACATTGGCAGATTAAATATGTATTAAATAAGCATAAAATGTACTTATTTTCGCTGCTGTTAGAGAGGGGGTTTGTTTTATTCAGCATTAATGAGGACTTGGCACTCAATTCCTATTAAGTGAAAAAGAAGCCACAGTAATAGAAGTAATATTTTTTTGAAGAACTTCACAGGTGTATTTGATAGGTTACAAGTGATTAAACAAGAAAAGCCAGGGAAATAAGATGTACCCTTCTCTATCATTTAGAAATTAACCATATCAGTGAGAAAGGCACAGAGCTGCAAATCTCCACTCAGCCGCACCATTTTCCAAAGTATTCTGCTTAAAAAAAAAGGGGGTCTGATTTCATGAACTGATTTTTACCACTAAGAGAAAGTGTAAGACATCTTAAACTAAATTCTGTCTGTAAATTTCAGCTGTGCAGCCTATCTATCGGAAATGTGGAAACCCCTTGACTTTCCTTACTAGTGCACAGAGGGTAAAGCAAGATGAGGTATGTTACGAGCAATCAATCTACAGTCTGTGGACCCCTTGTGGGTTCCACTCTTCTGCTCTATTTTCACCATCAGACATGGTGCTGAATCTAAACTAAATCCAAGGGTTATTTGATGTAAGTGGAGGAGTATCTAGCCTTGCCTTTATACAAAGGCATGATCAGGTATAGAGCATCATATTCATGATGAAAATTACATGTTCCTCTCACCTTGCTCATGTGATCAGATGACTGCATTCCTCCAGTATCAGGTCCTGACAGCCAAAGTGCCTATTAAAGATTATTATGTGCTTTGGCAAGTATTTAAAGAAATTCTTGCTTTTTGTTACATCTCTGATACATGGATATGGTTAAGCTTTGGGAAAGGATAGGGAAAGACTGCAGTTAGGGGCTATGTCCACCAAAGCATTTTTCTCTCCGCGTGGCGTATTTTTGAATGGTGTTTAAAGGGAGTTCCGTGTTTTTCCCAAACACCAGCAGCATGACGTTTTTTTTTGCACCGAGTATAAAACGCTACGCTCATCACCGTCACTTTTTACCCAACCGTCCAATCTCAGGGAAGGAGGGGCGGGACAAATGCCACGAAGGCCTAAGGTCATATCTTTTTCACCTCTGCACACCTCAGACAAACTGAGGGATGCTCCTCCGACCTGATGGTAATTTCTGTCTTTCCTTGAAAAGAAAAGTCAAATTTTCCAGACTGTACCCTTCTCATCTGAAACTACTCCTTGAACCGAGCTCTGTCCAACTTCTGCTCTCAAACTAAACAAAATATTAAAAACACACATAGACCGGCGGGTCAGTCCTCTCTCCCTACAAACTTCAGTCTTCCCTTCATCCAGCACAAGTACTTCACTCTCTGCTGGTATTTTTACTCTCAGTATTTGTTGATATCACAAACTATCCATGAAATTAGCTACTTTCAACACATGAATTAACCATTAATTCTGCAGATATTCAGATATCCAAGGCGTCTCAGACGGTAAAAAACACTTCCGGTGGACACGGCCTTTTGGATATTGGTCATGGTAATAGTAGAGTTAGGGTTTGCCACTCAAAACATCTGTTTAAAGGTGACCTTTAGAGTTTTCTCGTGGTTTTACCGATCAGTGGATTAGAATAAAACCATTACAGGAATTAATATCACCTTAAGCCTGTACATGAGTACAAACAAGCAGAAAAGAACACTAGGACCCACTTACAAGTGGTCCAAAGGAGGTACCTTTAAGATCAGGTCAGAAACTAAAAATCATAGTCTCTTGGATGAAATTCATACTTTGACTCATTTTCATTGGCATAGAGAGCTGGCACTGCATGTACATTTCAATGTGTGAAGTGGCCCAACATGGACATGCATTTCTCAGGGTGGTGGGTGTTTTGCAGACAGACACTGAGGAAGGTGAGCGTGTTTTAAAATATAGATGTTCAAACTGTGACTGATTCATGTGAGGATCTCAGTCCAGTGGCTGTCCACAAAGATTCAGCTGGGGGTACACGAGCATCGATACCAGATGACTCACTCTCAGCTGGCAGCGGAGCCACGAGCAAAGTGGTAGTTGGGTGGTGGGTAGAGTTACTTTGTGTTGTTTTCCACCACAGACTGATTCATTTGGCTGTAATCCACAGCTCCAGGGCAGCTGTCTTATCTCCATGGATTGATGAGTTCTACTCCCATCTAATCACATTTGCAAAGAACTACTGTCTGAGAGTGAATAAAGAGTTCAGAATGAACACACACACACACACACAAAGGACATCTTAATGCAAAAGCCGTGTTGGATGTATACAATGAACAGATGAGGACCAACAGAACCAGACTGTATGAACCCTGAAAAGCTGTTTGTTGAGTCATGACATGAATAATAATGACAAATGGAATGAATGAGGAAAAACCCTCTGCATCACAATTGATAGTCTGAAAGGAAAAACCAGGGCCTGTTGTCTGATGTCATGACATATTAACGATGTGCTAATGTATATTCTTAATAAGCAACAGTGCTTTGAAAAAAATCTATTATTTCATTTGATGCCATACAATGTAAATATGCATGAGTCCTTACAGATAGTTGTGTTCTTCTTAAACCACAAAGGCCTCAAGAAAGGAGAGACGATGAAAGAAACCGGCTAAAGCGGGACAATCACAGACTATCGTTGGACCTCGATGCAGTGGGATTATTTCATATAGCACATTTACACAGTATCCACTTGAATCAGATGAAAAGTATGAGGTTCTTATTTCATAACAACTTTCTCATAACTATTATATCTAACCCAAGATTTTTTTAAACAAGGATTTCTGCTTTGATGCAACTTGATGGATGTGAACTTGGATTTTTAGGTGATTCTTCAACTACTAGTATGTGTTTTCCTGACATATAAAAGAAAAACAATGTATGTCATATTTTTTTCTTTTGCACATTGACTTGACATCAAAAGGAATAGATACAAAATAAATTTGAGCTCAGATATTATGTTTTATTATTTAACAATGGCCTTCTATGTATTTAGTTTGTCGTGACTGAAAGTTTGTGAAACCTTCACAACTTCCCGTATTTCTGTATAGATATAACTTAAAACACCATCAGACACCAGACTCTAATTTCACCTTCAAATGAAATGCTAATCCTCAAGGTTCACATACTTTTACCTCTCGGAGATATGTAATATTGGAACATTTCCTCAATAAATAAATGACCAAGTATAATGTTTTGGTCATATTTGATGAATTGGATTCCTTTTATCTACTTTTAGGACTTCTGTAATAGATAGATAGTTCTAAAGGGTTCACAAACTTTCAAGCACCATCGTATTTGGGATTTGTGCCCGGGTCAGTATTTGGACATTCAACCCTGCTTAATTTTGAATGTAACAACTATAATATATTACTGTTGAATAAAACAATGACAAATACATGTCACTTTTAATGAAATGTTTAATGGTGTTTGAAGTATTAGGGTTTCATTTTCTTTTTTTAGCAGTTGGCATATGACCTGGAATCACAAAAGTAATGTACTGAGAAAGTTCCATGGAGGGAACTGAAAATGGAAAACAAAAAAAATTAAGATAAATATGTGCACAATCAACAGTATATTTATCGGGTGTCATTTACAAACAGATCATACTACATTGAGTTGGCAAAATAACATGTTTTATTGTGTATCATAATGGTAAACCTAAAACTAATGTTCAGTAAGCTAACATATCATGAGGTTTAAAAACAATGGAACTAAATGTCATTTCCATCCCTTAGTTTGTTGTGACGGAAAAGACATTTTGTGAAAGAGATTATAATTCTACTCTTAAAAGAGCCCATTCAGTTTGCTTGTATTACTTATAATGGTGCGCATGAAATTAAATTAAGCATTTGATTAGCTAATTCATATATTGTATGTTGAAGTAAAAAAAAAAAAAAAAAATGGCAATATAGGTCAACAACAAGTCGTCAATGTCTATGAATCCCAGTCTGACGGCAGCTTCATGCGTCCTATCTCCATTCTCCCTCCCCTGGTATCTACCCTCTGACAGGCTTGTATTAGATAAATACTCACACTCTTGATGTAAGGCAACCAATCAATATGGAAAATGACAGAGTTACTGTGACACTATGAAGAAAATAGGCACTCTGTGTTCTGCAAGTGTGACAGATATCTACTGTTATGGTAGAATAAATGTGTTTCAACAGCTAAGACCAAGATTATATTAAACTAATCATATGCTGAAATCTAACTTTCAAACCAAATACATTCTTATTTGTTACATCTGAAACTGGTGATGTGGTTTCAAACTCAAATATTCACTGATATTTGCAAGCATGTTGCACAATTTAGGAGGTCAAATCAGGCATTTTTAATTGGCAATCAAAAGTAAAATAACGGCTGTGATTCAGTGATTGGGGGTTTGTCAAAGCTGAAGCGCGTCCCATTTCAAAGAAGATTGTACTCTGTATGAGTGATAATACAAATGAAGATTGATTGCTGTTATGTCTGATTTCCACTACATCGTGACATTTCCATTATAGCCAATATTTCTTAGGTAAAAGTTACAAAAATAAGATGCTTATATTAATACTATTTTTCTAGATGTGTAAATTGTGCAGTTATAATTACAATAAATTTACAGATTAGAGTTTCCTCTGAAATTTGGACAAAAATGTCCCAAAAATATATCCTTTATACAGTTCAATACCTTTCACGGTCCCATCGTGCATTGGATTTAATGTCCAGTTCTATCTATTTCAATTGTAAAATAAAGGTTACTACTTCACTTTCGCCTATCACGGTTTCTATTTGGAACGTAACCCACGCGAAAAACGAGGGTTCACTGTATTCCCTTTGGAACCACTATCAGAATACATTATATGACTGAAGAGAATGGAGAAATAGACTCAGAAGACTATAATTGAGGAATATTTGCTCTACATGCCAGCATGATTTTCTGCTGTCTGATCCCAAATATTCATCTCAGAGTTGAAATTAGTGAACTCTTGCCCAGAAAAAAAACACAAACTACTTTTTTTGAGTAAATTTCACTTCTTTCCATGTCTAATTCATTAGGATGAAGAACATCACTCGTGGGGAGAATTTGTATTTCCCCATTGTTGCATGTACGTGCTACTGTTTTGCATCTCAGACAATGAATGGTAAAAATGTCAAAGTTGTGGCTGCAGAGAAGAATCAAATATCCTGATAATATGAATTCACAAGTTGTTTTTCGTGTCTCACCTCCTTTCTTAAAAAATGGGCTTAAGGCTCGGCCAGATGCCTAGTTTTCTTGTTTCAAGATCTTATGAAAAAGTGTTTCATTTTCATTTTCAGTTTGTGCAATGTGCTGTGTGGTGACTGACAGATGACACACGCTACTTCTCTTTTGGGTTTTCTTACCAGGGGGCACCTCATTAAGCCTGGCAAGCCAAAATAAAATTCTGTTGTGCCGCATTTAAAATGTAAAAGAACATCTGCAAAGTCTCAAGGATAAGTAGGACGTCTTCTACTTACTTTTTCCAAAGTATGTGTCTCTAATTTGACGGAGCTTCAAGTCATGATTTTGATTTCATTCTTATGATATTATTAAACCTACTGTTGCTCAAGTAGGAGTTCAGCTGGAATATTCCTGCTTGTTGCTGATGAGTCCATGACCCCAAATAGCATCTGAGCCTCATACGTTGTCAAAAGAGGTTATTTCACTTGAGGGCGGGGTGGGTCTCACATTAAAAAAGGTCAGAGTTATTAACACAGTGGGACTCAGTGGATCACAGTGGTCCTTGAGACAGCTACGAGAGTTGACCTATCTACAGTAAGCCACCTTCAACACTCTCGTGTGGCCTGTCATGATAATACCTATCAGTGTGTTCAGCTGTGACTCGCTGAATGTCTGGTTTCTAAGTGTCTTACCGTCCGGATTTATATGATCTCCTTCCCTGTCCTTGTCAGACTTTAAGTCGAAGAGGAAGAGTCTGCATGCTTGGAACAACACACTTCTTAAAGTATTATGTGATCAGTGTATGCAGTTTATTTGTTGTTGTACGTTCTTTGTACGAGCTCTACGCGGTTATATCGGTATCTGTGGCCGGTGTCGTACCTGCAAGCTTGATTTATGAGTTAAAAAGGTTTCAGCTGGCTCATGATGGGTTGAAAGCTGTTCAGTAATTGGATGCTGCAGCCGATCTGATGGGACTGTAAAAGAATAAAACGGAGGCAGAGAAAGTCAAGGGCAATTTTTATGCGCATGAATTTTAATGAAACAACATGCCAACCTAAAAGGCTCATTGCTGAAAGGCTGCATCCTGCTGTATCGAATTAAGACTACTCTGGCATTTGAAACACGTTAAAAGTAAAAAAAAACAAAAAAAAAAACGTGAAATGAAAGCAGTTGGACTCATCTTTGCCAAGCATTTGATAAAAGTCGGCTTATGTGCAAATTGGAAATCCATCGGATACTACACACATCACAATAGCACGAGAAAGACTGATGCCATTTCATATCTATTCCTCCGTCGTCACATCTAATCAGTGTATCCATCCCTTGTATTGTTAGTATGAGCAGTTAAATAGGAAAGAATTGATGCCAGTCGGTAAGAAATCAAGTCTCATTGTGGTCTCCCTGAATATCTTTGTCAGGGCCATATTTTCGTACGCGGTGAAGCACAAATCAGGGCACAGTGGCATTCTGGTGCGGGCCGAGGGGCTGTTTTCTGTGCTCATGCCAATTTAAGATTTTTGTAGATGAACGTGAACACGGTTGCGCAAAGACTTGTGGAACTGAGCAACAGGTGGCGTGTTATTGGAAATAAGGCCTGCAGTGCAATTTTCGTGTCAAAGTAGCGCCTTGCACCTCTGCCGGCTCAGACCAGGTCAAAGTGCGGCGCGGGCTATTTTCTTAGTTTCAATGGATGGAGCACACATAAACGGACCAATCCAAAATCCCACAGACAGGTTTGCTGGATGTCCTACGTATTCAATCCCACTAACATACATATTTAAGACAAAAAATGTTTTTGAATGCAACCTTTTGATTCAGATAATTATACAAAATATTATGCAGACTCTATTGACGTGGATGTAAGTCAGGCAGTTGGCGCGCGTCACAACGCACTAGCCAATCTCAGCTATAAAATATAAAAGGCACTACAAATGAATTCCAGTTAAACTACACACATAAAGGGAAAACATTTTAAAAGCCTTTTCACCTGCCCATCTGGTTTAGTAATCTGGCCGTGGAAGGCCACGGAGTGTGACACTGCGTGGTTTACGTACAAAAAGGAATGAGAAGAACCGATTTGTTTGGCCATGACTGAAGTGGTCAAATTTGAATGATCTCTTCCTTCTATTTTGACAATTTCGCCACATTTTGCATTTTCAATTTTGCCCTTAATGTCTCAAATACATGAACATCGGTGAACACATATCCAGTATGCCGCCACGATTTACTATTACTAATGTCAAAGGATCAGTTTGGTTTTATTCTCTGTATTTCTAGTGTAAAAAAAAAAAACCTCTGATCTGTCTCTCAACAGACAACCTGTCACTAGTTAAGACGTAAATCTTTAAAAACTTGATAAATATGCAGTTTCATTTACTTTAAAAAGATTCAGTAATTTCCTGTGATGGCTGGGGACTGTAGTTTCTAAAAAAAAATCTTAGGTAACTCAATCAAATGTAAATAGTTGATTTTTTGGGGGGGGACTTATTCAGCTGTGAAATAATATATATTTGGTGAGCATTTACAGCATAAAAATAAACCATATGTCCTTGAAACTGTAGCCTCTGTTCACTGTAATGAAGGAATATGTCACCAATACCAACAGTGTGCATCATTTATGGGATTTTAAATACATTTGGGACAACAATGTCAGTCTCTGGCATGGAGTAATATGCAGACTCTGGCAATATCTATTGTTATTTTATTTTCAGGTTATTTGCCCAAACAGGTGATGGCAGTTTTTTGTACGTGCATCAGTCGGCGTGAGGTAGCTTTTTATAATTACAACACTTTTCCTAATTCCTCCAACAAGTATATTCACAGGAAGGAGACAAAGATGTTTCAGCCTGGTACAATGCTTTGATTGTGTATTTTTTTTTTTTTTTTTTTTTTTTTCATAAGCCATGTGTTTGTTATCTCCTTTCTTCTACTCTAACAACAAACACTGTAATGCAATACAACACTTTCAGATGAAGAAATCTGCTGGAGTCCCCCTGACGGTAAGCATTTCACCCTACTGAAATGTGCTTGAACAAGCAATTGAACCTCATATCCTGTGATCAATATCGCAAGCTGTGAAGCATTGCCGCGGCTGAATTAATAATATGTTTTTCTTTTCAAAAATAATGCATGGACCTTCGCAGGAAAAAAAAAAAAGCAACGGCCACTCAGGTGAAAAACAGGCTACACCGGAGAGTCTGAATCACCCCAGCTCATTACAAATCATGCATAATGTATCTTAGGGAGGGTTAGAGATTTTTTTTTCAGCTTTGCGTGTGTGGTCATGTGTATGTGCCTGTGTTGTATGTTGTTTTTCTCTGATCTGAAACATGCTCCTGAGCGGTGCAGCAGTGGTATTTTCACAGATGTCCTGAGGCCGTGAACTTAATTGGTCTTAGAGCCCATGTCACTTCAGAAATGTCAGCGTAATTTACACCGGCTAACTGCTCCCTCAGAAGGGGGTCTCGTTGGAGCGGCCGGTGGGATACGCTCGCTACATTTTGTCACCGTTAGTATTTGTCTTGGATTTAGTCGGCCACCTCTGACCTCTCATTTCCCAGCGGCACATTTTGATCAATATTTAAGATAAATGTTGGTAACCTTGGTCTGACCTCTTCTGATCCGCCCATGTGGAGTTACTGGAACTGAGTGTGTAGGGCAAAGTGTGTGTTCAGTGATTGGAGGAGTATAGTGATATAGCTCAAATTTCATTTTATTAGATGCTTGCTTGCTTGGCAGCTTTACAATACAAAATGTGAGTCGTCCTCCACTGCAGCAGTGGGACGATGATGCCAGTGACCACTAAATTCTAAAATGCATTTTGTATCTTATCATTCATGTTTTAAAAAAAATGTCCACTTTATAACTCTGAAGACCCCTTCAGTACACCATGAAAGTGTTGCAAAACCACGTTTCCCATGGCCGACATACGTGTTTCACATCGTGCACAATCACATATGTATGTTATCACATGAATTTTTCAACGTGAAATTCATGTAGTTTTTCTGTAAGGGTTTATTTTACAGTGATGGTGATGTTAATCTGATCTGTAGGATTAGGATTAAGTTAAATAACATTTTCCCTCCCCCCCATCGGTGTCATTCGTCCTCTGGAGCCGATCCATCCTGATGGTTAAGAGAATCTTTCCATTATATTTTCTTCTCTACGTTTTCCTGCTTGAAATAATTGTATTTATTCATGGCTCATATTTCACCGTTTTTCATGAAAGGAGAGAAAAAAAAATCTCCTTACATAATGCAACATTTGCCGGCCTGTAAAAACAGCAACGCGGAATATATTGAACTCTGACAGTGACGATACGGAGCTGAAATTAGAAAAGCCTTGTCAACGCTTCCCAGGTAGGGCATCTGTCTCATCGTAGATTTCAGAGGCGATGATTATCCCCTGATGATGAACAGATGTGGGCCATTATCATCCCACCAATGCAGAGACATCCCAAACCCATGAGAGAGACAGACTGAGAGACAAGTTAGAGAGAGTCATCCCAGGCATCCGCCGAGCGAAGACATTTAGGATTCATTTCATCATGAGATCACAAGCTATCATATGGACACGGCTCTATGGTGGAGTACATGGGGGGGGGTAACATCTGAGCGAGCCGCAGCCCAGCAGAGTGGAGCAGAGGGAGGGACTCGGAGAGCAGAAGAGAAAGGAAGAAAGGACGAGGTGAGCGAAAGAGCGAGGGGTTGCGACCGCCCGCTGGTCGGACAGTGGGGGGAAGTGGTCGGCGTTATCAGTTGACCTTTTCATTAGATCGCTTTCTGAGTCCCATTTGAGTCGTCTAAGGTAGTCGTTAGCGACGGTTACAAGAGACAAAAAATGCTGGCAACAACAACAACAACAGTTGTGGTCAAACCTGTAAAGTTGGAGAGTTTTTTTTTCCTGTGATCAAGTCTTATATGTTTTACAGTTAAAGGGTAAAGACTCTTTGATTTTTGCATATTTTTAAAGATATAAAATAATGAAAGGATTTTGCGCCACATGGGGCTTACAGAGGTGGAGGGAGAAAGTGTTGCTACCGAACAAGATTCAAGTGTCAAATTAAAGGTGAGTAATATATTTATAACTTTCGAACACTGCTTAAATCAGAAATGCTGCTCTTCCAGAACGGGTAAGAAGAAACGAACAAGTGATTTAACACTAGCGTTTTTCCTCTCTGAGTCAGCTGTGATATCTTTAAGAGAACATTTGTTTTCCCACCTGAACCGAGTGTGTCACTTAGAAAATGGACGGATGTTTTATTTTTCCGCATAAGTAAAAAAAAAAAATGTTTTAAAATTCGCCATAATATAACATCAACCAGCAACAGTTCATCATCTACATATCACAAATGCACAACATCCGCCAGTTATACCAGCAAGTCTTTCAAAGTCTTTTCCTAGATTGGTGCAAAGTTAAGTCATCTAATTCAACAGAACATACTGTACTGAGTGAGACCACTTCTCTGTTTCCTTCCAAAAACTCCTCAGCACAGCGTTTTCCTTTTAATTAGTGCATAAATCATCTTCATCGCCTGTAAAATGTTTTCTATATTCTGTCCTCTTCACTTCACTTTCAGTCGCTCACTGGAGAAATTAAGCTCTCACTCCATTATAAATCATGTGGGAGTTGTATTCATATTGATATATGATCATGATCTGAGCTGGCGGAGCCTTCAAAACACAGTGCGCTATAATAGTAAGTTCACATATTCAGCAGGTTTCACTTACTTTATACATGTATCTTAAAGAACTCCAATCAGTCCAATTGCACTGGTCATTTATTATTACTGATGTTCTGTTTGGGGTACAAAGTCCTCCTTAACAGCTTAGAAATATACTTTACATTGTCTTATCACCTTGAAAGTTATGCCGTGCTCCAAGTGACGTACTTATGTACTAACACTCACTATTTTAAGTGCATAGGTTAGTACACACTGACAGAAACGTGCAGTGCACTACAGATACAATGATAATGTACTCAAAACGGCCCAACAAAGACGTTTGAAACGCTGGAGACTTTCCAAACTCAACGGTCGCCATCTTGGCTACGTAGCAGAAAGGAAAGGACCACCGACGTAAATAATTTTCAAATTAAGGCGACTGAGGAAGCTCTAGCTGTTGCGGACCAGAGCACAAAAGTGTTTATTTACTATACAGCTGTTAGATTGAAACCGTAAAATGTGTTTATCGAGTGTGTTAAACAGAGGGCACGAAAACAGGTTTATTTCTGGGTAAAATAATGAAAGCCGGCAGATATGTTGGCGGGTGATGCATCCGCATGCAATGCTTATTTCCAGTACCACACAAGGAAGAGTCCTAACATGTAAGAGCACGAGCGGGAAGTATGTCATTTGGAGCACAACCGAAGTGACTTTTCTTTGTGTAAATAGAACTAATAAATAAATGTGGGGGTTTTTTTTAGAAAGAAAATGCCACATTCTCAGAGGCCTGTAAATACAACACATTTTTGTCAACTATGTAATGCTAGTCATTATGCTAGTCAGCAAGAAAAAAATATTTTCGAATGAATATCTTTATACATGACAGCAGGGTTTGAGGGACTCCACCCAACAAGGAGACAGTAAAAAAAAAACAAAAAAAAACCCCACAAAAATTAAAGTCAACAACATAAAGAAGTTATGTAGATTAATTGCTGAACTATATTTCCTTTACTCCGTTCACAATGAGGCAAAGACTGGGAAAAGATGTTTGCTGACACAGTTTACTAACTGAGGTTTTTCAGCATGGTCCACATTGCTGCTCACCAACAGGGACTCACAATTGGCTCTGCTCAGCTTTGAGATAAATTCCCCCTGTCCCGATCACAGGTACACTATTACAGACGATATGCTTTTGCATGAATTTTTCATCAGGTTTCCAACTGAAGAGAGGAAAGCTATTCAAGGATCGCCTGACCGAACACCAGATTGTTATCACCATCGATTTGATTCTTGAAGCTGCTACAATAAATATTTTACAATATCAGTGGCCTAAATGACACAATGTCTGCAGGGTCACTCACGGAGACAAGCCCACACGGCGTTTAAACAACTTTTTGGCTCTTTTTTATTATACGGTCCACAAATGAACTGTTTTGGTTAGTCACATTATTATCATTACTATTACTTCCTGTGGCAGCAGGCAGCTTTTTTCATTAGAAAATAACTGACTGTTCGCTACTCGTCCAGCACCAAACAGCAGACAAAGCTGGCCACAAGCTGCTGCACATGGCCTCGTCACAGTTCTGCATTTTCAGTTTGTTGTGTTTACTGTTTTGTCTTTTAATCACATATGTTTTGGCATATTTCCTTCCCACCTCTGAGCCTTTTCCCGCCAGTTTTCATGACCAGCTGCGTCGCGTTGTCCAATTAGCCCCTATGTGCCTCTACACATCCCCGTCGCTCCTCTTTTCAGTCGCCAGACTGTCCCGTCTTTTATCTTCCTTGTGAATGATTGCCTTCTATCTTTTTATTCTCTTCGTGCATGACTTTTGTTTCCCCGAACAGGTGAGGCATGTCATTTTTTTTTAACCTCCGCTTCCTGCTTCAGGCTCGACTTTCTGTACCTGTGACAGGTGTAGCATTTAAGAAACTGTAAAGTGACCGATTTTCCCCTCAGGAGATGATGAACAGTAAAACAGAGCTAAAAGGAGAATAAATAATGGTCTAACATTGGATATTAAATAAAATACTGGACATAGCCACTAAAAAACATGTCAAAATGAAAAACAAGTGTTTACTAAAATCACTATGTCAGCTTAAAGCTGTGTTTACAACCTGCTTTTTGCTGCTCTGGAACAGCCAGGAAAGCCATTAATTCAAGTTTAACAATAAAACAACATGTGGGCAGGGAGGAATTTTAGCAGGAGTGAAATGGAACACCTAACAGGGATCCTCATGAACACGTAAGTCTTGATGATGAATGTCTGTGTGGTAAAAAAAAAAAAAAAAAGAAGCATGCATGTTCACTTCGCCGCTAATAGTCAGAGACTAAAGAGGATGGAAGGACATGATAAAAAAAAAAAAATCTCCTTTTCAGATCCTTCCTTGGACATGACGGGGAGGCGTAAAGGCTACACTTCACATTTCAGTTATATTTCTTCTGACCTGCTGAGACACGGAGAGACAATTATAGGGGACGAAGATGACAAGCTTGTCAGCATGACGGCTCACAGTGAATTACCATTTGTCCTCCAAGCCTATTCACTTTGAGGCACACCTGATTGAACCTCCACAAGGGAATGAAGAGCAGGTTTTGTAGCATACGTACTCTGCCCATTTGCTTTGGATTGCCATTTTGTCATACCTCTATACGTGCACTTAAATATAGGTTTTATATATACAGTGAACCCTCGTTTTTCACGGGGGTTACGTTCCAAATAGAAACCCTGATAGGCGAAATCCGTGAAGTAGTAACCTTTATTTTACAATTGAAATAGATAGAACTGGACATTAAATATATCTACGTTACATATAGTCGTAATGTGATTTCAATGCACGATGCAAATCCGTGAAGCAGCGAGACCGTGAAAGGTGAACCGCGTTATAGCGAGGGTTCACTGTATATACACGTATATACGTATATCCATATATTTACTTACATACTTAGATACACATGTACAAGCTCCAAAACTAACTCAAATAACTCACACCTGTAAGCAAAAAACTAAAATGCCACAATAACCAAAGAAAATACGAAGGAAACAAACATCTTGGAAGAAGAAGAAAGTAAAACAACAGGAAATTCTTGGCAGTTTGCAAAGAATGGAAATGATAGATAAGGATTATAGCGCCATGTGCAATTTGTAGGTATCATATTTGGGAAGAGTTCATGGGGTAAAAGTCGAGGTTTGCAAAAAAAAAGTCTTCAAAGCCACATTTTTTTTTTACCAGAGGAAATAAACGTATGGCAGAGCTTTGGACTTAAACCACGGTTTTCGTTAAATTCAATTCAATAAATTATGCTTGCATTAAGTGTAAGTACTTTCTCAAAGGTGTAAAATAAACGTGTGTGTGTGTGTGTGTGCGTGCGTGCGTGTGTGTGTGTGTGTGTGTGTGTGGGTGTGGGTGTGTGTGCATGTGTGTATGTGGGAGGGGGGGAATCAGTGAGGCGGCTGATTATTTACAAGAATATTAATTATATGTGCCTACGGGGTTTTTGGGGTGACATGCTAAGCAGGTGGTGGGCGGTGCATTTTGATTTCAGGAAGTAAAGGGTTAAAACATCAAGATCGAATTAACCTGTGAAGCTGTGGGTGCAAGTTAAAAAAAAAAAAAAAAAAAAAAAAAAAAAAAAACTGGCAGGAACAAGGTCTTAATTACTAAACTATGGTTAAAATAAGCAGCTTGTTTTCATTCTACCTTCCAGCAAGTACAGTGAGTTCATCCAGTGGAGCAGCTTGGAGCTAATAATTTATGAAATATTTGCAATGAAATAATTTTTGGAGTGAATCGGCAGTAGATTTGAATTGTCCCTCTCTGCGATTCACCATTCAATGACTCATCCTTCGGAGAAAGAGTGGGCATAAAACTGCATCAGTGATAAAAGAGCTTCTGAGTGTCGTGGAGAACCGGCTTCACAACGGCCATGCTGTGATTCAAAACATCAAGTCATGAAGAGGAGGGAAATAAAGGCCAAATAAATTACAATGCAGGAAACAACTAAAAAAACATCAGCTTTATCCCAGTCGTATGTTTTACTAGCTGTTTTCTGAGCTTTTGAGATGCATCTTCGCTGCATTATAGATGTTTACAAGAACAGCACACAGTCCCAAAAGTCCCAAAGGCTTCTGCTCTCCCAGAGGTTTCCACTGGGACAGCTGTTCATATAAACTTAACAGGTGTTACTGGTCTCCTCCGAGAACCTCACTTTTTCACACCGTCTATTTTCCTTCGTTTTCTTCCCTCCCTATAATCAGGATGCATCGTCCATATCTTTTGATTTCTCGCATCCATTACATCTGCTATGTCTCATCCAATACGAGATGGTAAACATAAATAGACGGGCAGATGGATATTATTTTTTCAGACTTCATGTAGCACAGATCAATACAATGAACGAAGAATAAGAGATATCCACATTGAATATTTTATAAGAAATACCATGAATTTATAACAACTAAAAGACACATGATCTAGATCATGTTAATTATAGGTTTTGTTTCAACAAAAAGATCTCTCAAAATTTAGATTTTTTTTCTCCCCCCCCCCCCCAATATGCAGTTTACATTTCACAGTAAATCTGAAATGTACAGGCGTGTAGCTACATGCTGCAACAACGGTAAAATGCACAATATGTTGCACAAAGTGCAGCCTCGGTCCACAATCTGAATTTTCTCATGGCTGTGTTCAGGATATAGGATCTGTATTTCTGTTTTCAGCAGTTTTTAATGCTAATATTTAAATATATTAAAAATTAAGTGACTTGACAAGCTTTTATATAGCTGTGTATTTGACTGACTTTTGAAACATCTTGTTTGGATCTTCATGAAAATACATAAGGAATTAAAAAGGGGATGCTTTCTTGTTAACATAGTAAAAGAGCAGATCTAACTTGAACTATTAAAGTGAATCCTTTTTCTTCTTCTCTTCTACAGGATATTCTACAAGGGTTTAGCCAACCTTAAAACTGCTTCAAGGTAAAACCTTTATCGAAAGTATAAAGTCCATTATTCCATAACAAGAGCTTCATGAAAGTTTTGCTAAATTTAAATACAACTTTTGTTATGTCTAGACATTAAAACTTATTATATTTGCCTACATTTGTTAAACATAATTAGTCGGTGTAGCAACAGAATGAACCGCAATCACAAAATTGTATCTTGCTTTACATACAGTAAGAATCATTTTAGGTTTGGGCTTACATAAGAACTCTGGCCAAAAAAACAGAGGGATCATTAACTGACCTTGGTCTACATTAGCTGTTGTTATGTAACTAGAAATCTCGTCACATTTAGGTCACTAAAAACTTGTTTGTAATGTCGGAAATGAAGTTGTCATATCTTACAATCCTCACTTTGCCTGAGACTTTTGTTTTTACGTTATTTCAAAGTCAGACCACTTTCTGCTCCCATAATTTCATCCTTGTGTGATATTGTTGACAGAGGAATAAATTCAAATCTAAGCATGTCTACTATATCTCAGTATCAAGCAACATTTTTTTTATTTCCTTGTGTCTATTTTTGAATTGTGCTTTTTGCCACTTTCATTCCCTCAGTCTAAAATTGCATTCAGCCATCTGTTGCACATTACTTCCCCAAAAACAATGGTTTATTGTAGACCAAAATTTTTTAGGCAAACGCTTGTGATACTTTTAGCTGTGTCTCCAAGGTTAATTGTGACTGAGAGTGGGAGAATACATTGTGAAGGTTATCTCTCATTTCCTACTTTCATTACTTTGCATCATGAAATAAGTTGTTGTTTTCTTTGGTCACACAATTAATATTCAACAAGAATAGATAACCCTGTCCCACCCTAGACAACATTCTTCCAAACCACAGCTCCTACAATCAAGCACAGTGTGTTTGCAGCATCCAGAGGCAATGAATTTAGGTTCTGCAATCATGATTTTTTTTTTCTTTATTATTATCATCATGGGTTGAATAACTCAGACATTCTCGGTCTGATTTGTGCGTATCCTTGAAAGGACAACTAACTGTTGTCCAAGTGATTCTGCCAGTGAGAAGTAGAGGGCACATAAACATTGTATAGTAAGAAGTTTTCTTTTCTATGCCATTTTCCATGTCCTATCATTCAATTGGGTATGTATGTGCATGAGCTACTCTGTGTTTCTGATTAGTTTGCGAGTATTACACTGAACATCTATATTGAAAACTTGTATCCCTCCCTTTGTAATTTGGAAAGTTTAGCAGAGCTAAAAAGGGTTTGGTGTGAAGTTGTTTTTTTTTTTTTTCAGAGAAAGACAAAAGAAAAGAAGTGAGAGGGTGAAAAAGGGGCAGAGAGTTACAGAGGATCCTCACAAATCATCTGGTTGGGCTGTGCACCCAGCGAGCCGGGCGTATGTATTACAATCAGAACTGAGCTTTGTACTGTAATTGTGTTTTCACCACATTCAGTAGCTTCCAATGCAGGAGGCATTAAGCTTCAGTTTAAAAAAAAGAAAAGGAGGGATTGTTTCTTTAAAAAGATGTTGAGTCAATGGAGAATTCTAATGACTGTGCGTCTTTCTGAATTTAATCCTAAAAGAGGTTTTCACAATAATCTATGTAATACCAATTGCAAGTATTGAACCATATTTTCTCACAATTGGCTTTCTAATTACGGTAATTTTCACTGTTTTCAGCCGTTGAGTGTTTGCTCCTTTATGAAATAAATACTGTACAGTATTTGCACACGCTTGCATTCTGCATGATTCGGGGTGGGCAAATGGAAACAGTAGAAGCATCTGTTAGGTTCTGTAATCCATCCAGATTTTAGCCTTGTGAGCATCTGCTGCAGCACACTCCAAGAATCTGTGCTGAACAAAACGAGGAGGCAAGAGGATCTGGATGAAAGCACGGGGAAAGGAGAATAAGGGAATCTGGAAGTGAAAGTTGAGAGTGGAGGAGTGCTGAATAGTGTCCTTGTGACGGTACTTTTTGTTTTATGATTAATTATACAACAAGTAGTTCCGACCCAGAGATCTGATTGGTCAACTGCACATTTGAGATGTGCTCAAATAAGCATGACAGCACACTCTGCTCATCACTAGAAATATCACTCCACCTTCTCAGTGAGAAATATATAATTGGAATTGAATTTGATATAATATGCAATATAATGTTGTTTTTACTTGTTATAGGCCTATTAAATGTGACCCATTTGGCGAAATCGGGTCTCTTTTGATCCTTTCTTTGTCGCTCCGAGCACCGGTACCGTAACACCGCTGATAGTCGCGCACTTTAAATCCTAGCAGCGGATAGCTTGACCGGTTTGGTTTTAACACACGGCACGCTGCAAAAATCTTTAAAAAATACATGAATCCATCGATATCATTTTTCAGCGTGTATCTTTGTTACAAAAAGATTGAGCTGGCTAAGCACTTTTGTGTTTCCATGTGCTGTATTTATTCAGTTTGAGACTAGAAACCCTCTCCGTTGCTAGGTCGTTACTAAGGGTCGGCCTACTTCCTGGGGTAGTAAACATTGCATGCATTACAGCCTCCCGTGTAATATTGCTTATATTATAGAATTCAGATCTATATACAAAGCAATGGCACATGCTTTACACAGTAAACCCGGTCTAACTGAAATGCCACCCAGAGTAATGCTCATCACTATGCGATGGCTTCGACACGACTTGTGTCTCCAACCGCTCTGATGTGAGTCGGTGCCACACCAGCTGTTGTGGTCATTACATGGTGGCGCTGGTGCCAACCTCTTGGCTAGCCAGCAGCTGCCTTAGCAGTGTGGATCTCTCAGATTAAGGCTGGTTCCAATCTGCACTGATCTGTTCGAGGAAACAGATGATGATGATGAAGGGACAAACAACTAGCGACAGCACAACTAATCCAGACAGCAATCACATCACGCACAAAAGGTCATCACAGAAAATGACTGCGAATGCTGCAAGTGCTTTTAATGTGGAGATGGAGCAATGAGCAATGTGTTTTTGGTTAATTTCATGTCTTTCAGAGTCATTTTGGAGATAAATGGCAATTGCTACGGCTATTGACCGAGATGACAAGTATAAGGAAAGTATTTATTTATCCTGGGTTACCTGATCAGCATGTTTAATTAAAGTCTACAACACTGAACTCAATGTAGATGACGTTTTTGACCAGAAAGTTGTGTCTATGTGTGAGATGGTGCTTTCAAACTCCGTCATTGGATGGTGATGTAAATATTGTCATTTTCAATCAATGCTACTCACTGAGATACGGAATATAAACATTTGTTTTTACTCAGAAAAAAATATTAGATATCAGCTGACTTCTTTACTTCCAATATCATTTATGTCTGTGTTTTATCAGAGAACAGCATTATATCAAGTTTCCTGGCTACGTATTCCTTGAGTTATGGCTTTGGGAGCTCGTACAGTAAAATTAGATCTTCACCGACGACTCTGCCATCTGATATTGCTTTTTCTTCTTCTTTCTTTCTTTCTTTTTTTTTTGCAGTGGAGACAGAATCCTTCATGCTTTCCTCTTATCAGGGGTTGCTTTTTAAGAACTTGGATATAAAATTACACCATCTGATCAGCTTGGTGGAGACACTGCAGCGAACCAGCTAATGTGGTCTGCAGAATGTGTGTGGTTTCACTGCAGCTATACAGTCATGTGTGTGTGTGTGTGTGTGTGTGTGTGTGTGTGTGTGTGTGTGTGTGTGTGTGTGTGTGTGTGTGTGTGTGTGTGTGTGTGTGTGTGTGTGTGTGTGTGTGTGTGTGTGTGTGTGTGTGTGTGTGTGTCCACTGTGTGTCAGTGAACCTTATCTGCCAATGTTAGGAGAATAATAAAACCTGATTGATAAAAATGCAAATAAAAATACCATTCTATCTAATTGATCCTTAACAAATATGGTCTCCATCTAAATTGTTATACAGTGACACATCTGACGATGAGCATAGATCAAAGAAATATATATATATATATATCATTTAATTTTTTTTGGGCTACCAAGAGGCTTGCATGTTTGCTTGCAGAGATGGGGGGGAGGGGGGTGCTGAAGGGAATACTAACAAGACTCGGTGGTTTTTAGTCAAAGTAGGAAATGAGTGAGATGTGTAGAAATCAATCAAAACTCAGCAAGACTTGTATACACAGCAGGCTCATCAGTTTTGAAAGTGGTGGATATACACTTGTTTGCTTTCACAGCCGTAATGTAGCGAACCCCAACAAGGTCAGTCGCCTTTATTCACACCGGCTACGACACACATATGGCTCACAGCCCATGTTATATGACACCTGTGACTTCCTCTAACATTCTGCTGGGATCGAAGACCAACATGGAAAGAAGGTGAGAGGCTGGAGGTGGACACGGTGAGAAACAAGCTACCAGACCTTTGACCAGTTTTGTCACATGATTCTGTCTCTGCGTTAAAACATATGGAGAGAAGTAAGGACATTCTATTAATATGCTCATGCAGAAAAATAATCCTGTTCAAAGAAAGCTCCGATACAAGTAAGACTCACTTTACAAGTTATGACAACTAATTATCATAGTGCTGAGATGCTGAATATGTGTGACTATGTGATTAAAGCGTCCTATGTGAAAAAAATTCAGTATGAGAGTCGAAAGCAAATCAAACCATAATCAAGACGGCTGAATGAGATGTTTATCATCCAGAAGTTACTTCACTGATGATACTTATTAAACTAATTCAATATAATATTTGTGATGTTCCCAGGATGTTTAAACATTATGCTCGTACACCATCAGATGCAGTGCATTGTTAAGTATGTAATACAAAAGCTACAAAGGCAAACAATTTAGCAAGGTAACGGGGGGACAACATAATGCGGGAAATGCAAAGGCACAGAAGAAAAAGATGTGGTCGTCCGGAAGATCAACATTTCCCTCAGGCTATTATCAAAGTTATGAAGACAAACTCTACATGACTACAAAGACTTACCATATATTAGCTTAACATCCAATGAAAAAACTTTATGCTCATATGTTTCCATGGCTTAAGTCATTTCCGTAAACGTCAGCAAACACGTCACAACTGGTGAACTTCAGGCGAACAGAAAAATTCGGGTTCTGACGTCACGAATATCACAAAAGGGGGCCATTCACATGTACCCCATGAACACCATAAATACGAGCCCATTTGAATGCAGCATTAGACATGATACGGTCCCTCCTACATCTGTGTAATAAGAGCAATTTTTGCTTTGTAGGCTGTGACTTTTTAGGTTTTTCCTTTACTAGGATCACCAACAGTAAATGCAAAAAAAAAAAAAAAAAAAAAATCCAACATCACGTTGTCATGTATTTTGTTAGTATCTGGTGAATGTTAAAAAGTTGTCAAATATAGGATTTCTGCTTTCTGAATCCAGATTCGGTTTAATCTATTCTGAGTAGCTGTAAATACTTTAAATTACTGTATTTTTTGGAGGTTAACTGTACTTTTTTTTAATACTTTAGACATATGACGGAAGAGAACCGAGGTGATTCAGAGAGAAACACTCACCCCCTGTTGCAGTTGTCCCTGAATCATTCTCTATCCTGATCAAACACATTTGGCAGCAATCATGTCCTTGTCACTGCATTAGTCACTCCTGCTGGTTGGTCGGGATTCCTGTGGGGCAGGTCTGGGGGGAAAAGAGTTCCAAAATACAACTGATCAATCGCGTGAGATCACAAATCCATCTCCCAAATACTCCTAAATACTGTTACAAAGGTAAACCAGAAATATGCTGAAATGCACATGTAAGAGCAGACATAAACATGTGATCATGTTCACCAATTTAGCAGGAGACAGCAAATTACATACTATGTACATGCTAATCTTGCTTTTTAAATGCCGTGTGCTGCCAAGCTAACATAACCTCCCGCATGTGTTCTCCCCTCCTACATATTCCACTGCGTCTACGCTGACACTTTCTCTGAGATCACGGCGTACACTCTGTATGACCTGTGGCAACGGGTGTTCACTCTCACTGTCTAACAGTGTTGGCTGGCTTCTGCAAAATATAATGAAGGGGATGTAATGAAGTGGGTTTTTTTTTTTCACATGATTAAACCCCTCATGAAGTAAATGTAAATTAATAAAAGTGACTCACCTGCTCCATGTCCTTTCAAATGCACCTTGGGAATTCCCATCTGCCGAGCCTCCTGATCAAGGTGCATCTACCCCAGTCAGGAGACAGGTGAGCTGCTGGAAACGGATCCTGCTGGGAGACCTTCTGTCTGCGCTGACAAGATCAGGAAACGAGCACATTTGAGGAACTGTTATGATGAGTAGCTTTGTCAAATCAGCATTAAATATAGATACTATAAACACACAGTCATGCTTATGGCAGAAAGCGTTGTTTGATTCCCATTTCAGACCAATTCTAAACCATTCCGTATAACTGTATTTAGCATTGTAACACTATGGCAATGAAAACCCTCTAATCTTAACAAAACATGTATGTTAACCCAAAACATGTTTGCCTAAACCTGAGTTTTTTTTCTGCCTAAACCCAACCAATCTTTTAACATGCGTTGGCATGTTGCAACCCGGAATTACAGCGAAGCGTGAAATACACACACCTGCCACTAAAGCAAAACGTGAGATAGCCACGTTTGGGCTGTCTAAGCATGAAAGTTACACGTTTTCCTGTTGTGGACGAAACTTAAACCTACTGCATGCTTTGAGCCATGTGATTTACATGAAAATTACAACTTTTGCTATAACACATGGGTGGGGTGAGGAAATGAAAAAACAACTTAAGAAGAACATTGTCACTTCTTGAATTCTCGAACCTGACCCCTCCTGCCTCCTAATACTGCGAAAAAATGTCTCTAAATCTCTGTTGCAGAATCTTGGTCACATGATCCCGCATCACATGAAATTTTCGTGCGTGTAACTTTCATGCCTTGACAGGCCAAACCATGGCTGTCTCACATTTGTCTGCAGATATAGTTTATTTTGTTGCATATTTTTTGCTGCCGGTCTGCTCGTCGGGGTCATTTTAAAGGGAGCTGGATATTTTAACCTCTCAAAAAGATTTGTTTTTTTAAATAACCCAAATCAAGACATCAAAGACCCTGTAAACAAAAACATGTTAACTATAAAAACTATTCGCAGGAATTAAATGACATTGGTGTTGTGGGATACTAATCCTTGGCTTAGATGCACTGTAGGCTCATATGATCCAAATAACACGTTTTAATTCAACTAGAATTTCTTTTTTTTATATCTTCTATACTTATCAGGTGGTTACCTTAAAAAAATTGTGTTACCTAATCCATGTGTCACTCTATACAGGCATGATTCTTTTGAACTGCAATAATGGTTCACATTAATGAGATTCATTGTGCCCTCTCTGTAAAACAGCAAATGAGAGAGAGAAAAAAAAATCATTTCAGACACAGCATACCTTGAGGGTTAATTTATGCATTTTACCCATTTAGAAGTGCACATATGATTCATTTTCATAGTACACGGTTTGTGTCAGTAGGTGACTTTCTACTGTAATAGTGCAAATGTAAAATCACAATGTTGTGACCTATCAAATGACAAGCCACGGGTACCCTTATGTCACTGTATTTAAAACTGGGCCTGTGTTGTTTTGCATAAAAATGTTGTTTGTTTGTTTTGATTTAATATAATGCTGAAGAAAGAGCCAGAAACCCTCCATACAATGAAAATAAAAAATATAAAACTGACTGCATGGCTTGATTGATGAATGAACAACTGGATGGGTGGATGACACTAATTCCCTGATAAAGGGCCGTGACATGATGAGTTGTGCTGGCAGAGGTGTTTCTCTGGTAAACACCTCATTTATTTTTTTCTCAGAGAAGTGAAACAACTGAAACAAGACCAAAGGTCGAAAAGCCGAGTGTTTGGTGGATTAACTACTTACAAGGACCAGTTTTACAAATCATGGGGATTTGGGTCATAAAATGAAATCTCCTCCGTAGTCTACATTAGCTCTGATACAAGTAGATCGTTTGTGTGTCAAGTACCGAGTTGTAGAAAAAAAAAACCATGTAATATGGCATGGATAAACATAGAGGAGATATATGTATAAGATTAAAAACTGATCCTGGATAAACATCAACTGGTAGAATCAGCACCTGCTCGGCCCCTGTCAAACCAGATTAATGCCCTGCATCCAAATGTGCTCTGGTGCTCCTCGGTCACACCTCCATCCATCACACGGCGGGGATTCTCCAGACAGAGTTCACTATTTTACCCATCTGTCAATCAGCACCCGCTGGCAGACGGCCTAGGATCCTCCTGACAGACCACACAACACCTGCCACCTCATTGCTTTGCCACAAATGTCCGGCCTTCACCCGGCTCTGCGGCCCCTGTGCCCTCAGGACCAGAAGAATCAAACACTAAGCATCTTGTGCTGAAGTCCAACTCGCTGGGTTACACTGTTGCATTTTGTGTTATGGCATATTGAGGATATCGCTGTTAGGTTACAGGCCAACCGCATATTGCAAATTTGTGTAATTTGTTGGTAACCTGCAGAGGGTCCCGTGAAAACAAATCTTTTTACAACAATGATAAATTAGGTGAGCATGATGTATCTGTCTGTTATTTGCTATAATTTACCACCCCTGGTGTTCAAACCGAGGAAGATGTGGAGAACACGTGAGAAAAAGTTGTTAATGAGTGGGTAACAACTCGATGCCTAAGAAGCCTTCAGGAACTGAGAACAGACTGAGATACTGAGCCATTTCCTAGAAAGTGCAACCAGTATCTAGATGCAGTTTCTACTGTAGCTGTGAATCTACCTTCCTAGTAAATAGTTGCTGATAAACTTAAAATTTTATATAAAATAGCAAATAGTAACCAATGTATGATTACTCCTTTACAATGAGCAATTTAGTTACATATGCTATTGCCCTTGCAAAATAAGTGCTGCATCAATGTTGCTTATTAATAAAAAATACAACATAACCAAGGACTTTCTATTTCTGTCGCCTTAAATAAACATAAAATTGTCTCATTTACTGTCCATTATCTTCTAAGTTTACCTTATTATTTTAAACTCTGGCCACATTTAATATGAATATCTGACATGTAGCATTATATACGAAACAGAAAATATGGAAAGCCATATATAAGTCCTTACACAAGGCTATGTGGCAGTTTAAGTTCCTTAAATTTAATATATTTTACACATAAAGTTCTAAATGTAGCTACGTTTTTTTAATTTATATATATTTAAATGATTCTATATTACATATATAAACTGCATATTATGGCTCATATAAACCATAAATAATAGGGCTGCTTTGTGAAATTGTGAAATTGTAACACATGCCAGAGTGATGCTAACAATGTATAGTAAATATAAAAAAACTGTAATCACAATACTTGTAAATAGCCTGATAACTGATGTATCACAGTTTACTTGAGTGATGCAGTGTAAAATTTGCTAAATAAAAGTTAATAAAAATTGACATTGTATTTATGATTCTCACATGATGACTAACATACATCTTAATTAGCTATTCACGTGACATGTCTATGACTTTTCAAAAGAATTTCCACTGAGCACATTCATACTAGATATAATATATTGCAGCCAGATGATTCCACTAAATGTGGAGCTTGAAGGAAAGCTTTTACAAATCCAGCACAGGTGTGTAGTTACAAGAATAATCATAGGGCTTCACTCGATTTGCATGAGAGTCATCATCGTAGATTGCAGGGAGGTGATGGGAACTTCCGTTCGTTGAGACTCAATGCTAGTCTTTAGACTGGTGGGAACTTTAGTCTGTTTCCAAAATGTCAGTCAGCACTCGTCTATATATCCAATCAATCCCGTCTCATCTTAAAAAGGCTCTAATTTTTCAGCTTGCAGCTTCTGGATCTGCCGTAAACAGTTATCTAAAAGCAGCATTACAAACGAGACAAACCAAAAGCAAACAAATCTATAGAAAATGACATTCTCTCCAGTCCCTGCACTTCAGCCAAACTTTTCTGTGAGCTGCTGATTGTCGGGGGACTTAGAGTACACTGTGTGGCTGCAGCTGTTCCCCAACTCGGGGATTTCAGGTCTAATCTGTCAGGTGCATGCCCAAGCATTTCTTTATCAGCTTTATCAATAACAGTGCAGCATTGCCAGGGCAACAGGGAGAGGGTCGGCCAATAGCCAGACCCTTTGCTCTGGAGCACACAATAATTACTCGGCCTCTTCCACAAAGAGCCTGGCAGCAGGAGGGGCTTCAACAAGACCAACATGTACTGCAAGCTAAAAAAAACAACTAAAAAAAACACTTTAGATAGTTTTTTTTATTCGGTCATGCAGATAGGCTTCAGATATTTTGTTTTGCATGTAAGTTACATGGTTGAAGATGTGTACAATGATGAGTATGAAAGAAGAGTAAGTTTCCCATGGCCTTGCTTTGAAAACAATTGTTTTCAACAAAAACAATCCAGTTATGGTTTGGGAAAATGTATAATCTGCTAACACTGACATAACTAATTATTACATTTTTGATTTTTATTATAAAAGCATACAACTCTGCAAACCGGTAAGTCTGAACCTCTTTTTTCAGAAATACTAAATTAAACTATTGTTTTTATGGTAGTGCTTAATTAAGGATTATCTTGAAGTGTGCTTTGTATTAAGTTAAATGCTCTATATTAAATGGAAAAGCAAGTTGTTCTTACTCTAAGTGGAAAAACTCATAGGCCTTCATGTTGTGATGAATTACACATTAATCATAATGTGTTTCTGCAGCAAACAAAGCAACAACATCAAAGACTCATCTATTTCAATATTGTCTTGGTCAAAACAATCTTGACAGTTCACTGCATTGTTCCACTTCAAATAGAGTGATTTAGACCACCACTCCAGGATCACTTGCTAAGGTATTTCTGAGCCGGTATCTTGACTAGACACAAAGCAATTTTGCCTGAACTACCTGTCTCTCTCTCCGTCCATCTCTCCACTTATTTATTTAGAGCACTAGAAAAAAACAATATTTGGACTATGCTGCTTTTTGGAGAAAAAAAAAAGCCCAATAGAACAAGCATTTTCTGTAGGTCCTTCAATTGTTTAGTTGTTTTTTTTTTTAAGCATGAAGGCTTTGTCACACCTGCATTTAAAAGAGCAAAAATTTGCAGGAAAATCAAATTGGATTGTCCAAAATGGAGAGAGCTATTCTGACAGTCAGCAAAAGCTGGAAAAACTTTGCAGCTTTTTGTTTTCTCTTTGAAATATTTAGTAACCAAAAGTATGTACATTCCTGAGAATAAAGAGAGAGAACAAAGAAAAGTATAAAACAAATCTGGGAAAACGAATAACTCGCACGGGCGTGTTTCCGCCTTGGTAACTGATATCCATTAGCTTGTGATTAGCCTATTGCTGCCTTCCAATGGAACTCTTGAGCTGGTGGTTACAACATACGAAGTCATGCGCACAGCATGCTTGGCGTTCAATTCGTTAAGTTGTGAGAGCCATTGCTTGGCAATGGCAACAGGTGCGATGTCTAGAAGCCACAGAGCTAAGGATTTAGGAGGTAGCGTAATACAGGAAATACAGGCATAATGACAGAGCAAAAAGATGAGGCCATTGAGAACATCAATACTTTTCTGAGATTAAACTGCAACGATCAATTTACAATCCTGGGGAGAAAAAAAAGATTTCCATGACCTCTGCGATTTCTGAAAACGTTGGCAACTTGTAAACTTGGAGCTTTCTAAAAATTAAGAGCTGAGGCCGTGAGTACCACAAGAGGGGGGCGTTTACGAAAACGAAAAATACGATTCGTCATCGAACATCTACTGCTGCTTATTTCGCTTTCTTGTTGCATTTTCTAGTGTGACCAAACCTTTAGCTCACTTTTAGTGTACAACTCTAAACAATATGCTTCCAGTACAGCTTAAATCCCCAACACTAATCCAAACCGAAGCAATATGGCTCAATCTTGTTTGGAACCCGAACAATGATGGGATATCTGGTAGAAGAGGCATTGTGTCTGTACAAGACATCTGTCATCCTTGGAGGAGAATGTGATCTTGTGTGGAAAGAGCCTCATCTCAGTGTGCCCAAGTGTCACAATAACACACTGCAAGCAAGGCATTTTCCATGGACCTCCTTTCATCTTTGCATACGTGATCTCTCACAGACACCTTATGTTAGAGGTGTGCGGTAACTGAAATTCTCTATGGGATGGTACACGGAAAGTCAATGCTCGAGAATGGATGTCGGTCGAACTGGAAATAATATGTCATCAAATCTATTTAACAGTTGTTTCAAATGTCACAACTACAAGCATAACATCCAACTAATGCTTGGAGAACCAATTAACACCCAACATGGATATAACAGCCTCTACACACATTTTAATCAAAATATCCTTTCTGTGAGAGCTGCTTGACTGCAATAAATGTTTTAAAGACAGGAGTAAACTCAATATGTAGAAGTAAGAATTTTCAGTGCTCCTCACCAATTAGGTGTTACTTAATGACTTTCTGTGGTCCAAAACACATTTTGGATCATTCATGTGCACAAAAACTGCATTTGTAGTTCTGAAAATTGATTTTTTTTTTCTACAAAATTTTAAAGTTACCCATAGATAGTGCAATGTATTATATTGAATTTTGTGTTGCACAAGTATTACCAAGCATTCACGTGAATAAATTAGCGCCTTCTATCCATGTTGGGAAACACTGCCAGAGACTGATTTACTGGTTTTGTCACATTCATGATGCATCACATACAAGGTACTGTTTAGCGCATCGATGAAATCGGAGGAAATGTGTCTTTAATTTATGACTCAATAACAAGGGACTTCCATTCATATTGGCTCTCTTGATCTATTGCTGGCTTATGATTGGTTTGGCTACAATGAGAGTACGCTGAGTCGAGTCAAGCATGAACACACACTGTCATGATGACAAAAAGCAGGGCACCAGTAAAAATATTTTTTTCTTCTCTGAGGATTAGACCAAAGTTAGACTAGTATTTGATAAATAAGGGCAAATTTGTTCCAGGTTACCAGTCAAACTACCTCTCCAAGAATAAATATAGAGGATTTTTTTTGAACAAATAATGAGGAGGGCTTTCAGATGATTTTATCATACGTTGGAGCACTGCAAATATAGAGAAGGGGAAGCACAAGAAAAAGGACGGGGGGGCGATGAGCTGGTTGCTATCTCACTCTCCAGCTGCATGCTCAGGAAACTCTTTGGAACAAAAAACTGGGATGGTGGATGGTGAACACCCCGAGGAAGTGTTACACCCAAATTCATCCCAGTTGCCATATGAATTATTCCAGTTCTACTGTTTGGAAAAGAACAAAAAGACTTTAAAGCAGGTCTGAAAGATGAGTGGATGCATACTTGGATAACGGATGTGAGGGGAAAATGAGGGGAAAATGAACAACAAAAACTCCAGTGGGTTAGAAAAACGAACACTGTACTCCGTCATTGGAGTGAAGGGGAAGATGAGAAAGAGAAACCCGCTGTCCCAATGTCCCAAGTTATTTATTTTTTCATTGGCATATGACAGATGCAACACAGAGAATAGAAAAACACCAAAACATGTGCTGGTGAGGGTTACAAATTCTAAAGGGAGTGCAGAAATGTGACAATTGAAAAACACGTACAAAGAACAGTTTTGGCTCATAGACATCTTCAGGCAACTGACCTAGCTGTCAAGTGGATAAACATCTCAATAATAAGTCTCATACATGTGTAACATCAAACAAATACCTAACATGGTCTTGGAGTAGTCGGAATATATAGCGTACAAGTATGGAAGCTAAGGAGTACAAAGTGAGAGATAACAAGGACAACACATTTTTAAGTAACTGACAACGGAATTTAAAATGCAGCCAGGTCCTTGGTCCTTGATTGCCTTTCTCGTGTCTGTGATACAGTAAACCCTACCCTTGCACTAGGATTCATCACCAACATGTTAAAATGTACACACCTTCCCAGACCTTCTCCTCTGATCTGTTAGTCTTAACAAACGTCTACCTGCGTGTGTGGAAACGAAGAGTGAATATCCAAGTGTGTAGACAGTATTCTTTGTTAATCTAACGTGATTATCCTTTCACACCTTGCAAAGCTGTCTCTCCCCCCTCTCTCCCCCCCCATTCTTTAGCTCAGCTGTGGTTTACAGTGTTATAGATCTGTGTTGTTTGGGTTAAAATCACATGATGCCTCATTGCTGTATGCTCAGAAGCATGTGTTGAAACTGCATTTTAGTTTAGTCTGGACCTCCTGTAAAGGTCACTGTATTTGGGGTTTAAAGGCTACTGCAGACATAGTCTGTCTTCCAAATCACATAATTACGTTCTCACACGTACTATTCTGAGTGTATAAGTGCGTTCACAGTGTCAAGTATAGAAACATGATGTGCACTTGGATAATGTACTTAAAACGCTCCACCAATTAAGGATGAAACAATGGACACTTTTCACCCTCAACGGTTGCCATTATGTCTACGTAGTGTAAATGGAGGGACCATTAAGTATGTTGAAACTAAGTACCACCATATTGCTGTTGGACAGAAGGCATGAGTATGTTTATTGAGTGCACAAGACAGAGGGCAAGAAAACATGTTGAATTCTGGGTAAAATAATCAAAGACGGTATGACATGTTTCCGGATGATGCATTCAAATGTTACGGGTATTTCCTGTAAGTGCAGAACGCCGATGTGCGATTTGAGACAACGCTACACTGTCAAGATTCACTGACTACACAAGTAAGTACAAAAACATGTAAGAGTACTATATGTTTGTGTACTAAGGGAAGTACTTTCTCATTTTATGTGATTCATCAGTGGAACTAAATTCTTTAATCAATATTGCATCATGTTATCAGATCACTCTCAAAGGTGAAAATCTCAACGACCGTGTACACAACATCAGTCGTGATTTAATCATATTCACTTCTTAGTAAATATATAACAATACAGGAATGTGAACAACAGTGCAAACAACAAGAAAGCATAGCTCACATAGCTAACAGTGATAATTCCACTGCTCCAGTAAATGTTGGGATGCCTTCAGACACACCTGCTCCCTGTGCAGTACATGATGTTGAGGTTCCCAGTCACATCTGTGTTTAGCAACTCAAACATTCAGTTTAGCTGTAATTTAACCTGTGTTAAGAGCTTTTGGTTGCATTTTACACCTCTGCAAATCATGGATTTGCTGGTTTTGTTCTAATCCACAGTAAAGCTACTCAAATGCTAAGTAACAGAGCAAGGGGCTCATGTTTTTCTGTACAAGAAAAATATGTATAGAATGTATTTAAGTGTGTCACATGCATATTCAACATGTGTGTGCATTCAAAGGGTAAAATAAAACTATACAGTGGCTTTGCAAGGAAACACATTATTCAAATGAATGTAAGTCTATAATAAAACATTAGCAATGCAAATGTAATCAAAGAATAGTCAAGATATTTGTATCCATTGGAAAGTGACAATAATCATTCAAAATGAAGAAGGCTGTAATTTAGTGATATGTTGTACTACTATGTGAATTAGTGTGTTGAAAAAAAAACAAGCAAATATTGATGATACCATAAAAAGACAATGTAGAGACAACAGTTTGCAGTTGTAATTGGGATGATTCGCTTGTTACTAAGTGACTAAGTATGTGCTTTTGGAGGTCATGAAAAGAGGGCCCTCTTTTTTCAAAGATGGCCTGTGGCATCAACTGTGGATGTCTTACTCGTTTCTGTTTGCTGCTGCCTTTCATTAAACCAGACATAAAGATGTTTATTAATTTCTTGCACTTCTGCATTTTACTACTGTATTTTATTTCTGAAACTACACTGTAACTTTCATTCTATCTTTAGCTTGTTTAATGTTTTAATGACTGTTTTTAATGTTTGAATCACTGTTCTTAATTGATTTTAAATGTCCTTTTCTTTTGCCTTAAATTTTGATGCTTTTAATGGTTTTATGTGAAGCACTTTGAATTGCCTTGTTGTTGAAATGTGCTGTACAAATAAACTTGCCTTGCCTCAACCCTGCTCTGCCTGTCCAATGACTCATAATCAATTACTTTGACACTCCTGCTGTCGAGGATATAACCAGGTTTGGACTAGTGTTCATACTTGATGTATATTTCTAGTGTTGCATCAGTATTTTCTTTTGGTCCTTGTCCTTTCAAAGCTGTACTTTCCCACACGATTGCATGAGAACAAGTACGCATTTCTTATACTTAGAATGTTTTGTCAAATTACTTTTTTTAAGATCAATAATGAAACCTCAAGTTCACTGTTTTATTATGGTTATTTTTGCTACAGTCCTATTATTTTTTGTCTCGTAAAGATTATCTATTGGTAGATTTGAATTACTTCAAAAATTGGAAAAGGTTTGAAGTAGTAAATAAGAATAACTTAATTTTTTTTCAGGGTTACAAATGTCCAATGTCCTCCTTGTACTTAAAAAAAAATATGTATTCAAGGAAAAATTCAATTTACAGGTACAATTTGTGTTTGCATTTGTGAAGTTAGGAGTAAAACCAACCAAATATTTTAAAATAGAATTTAAAACTGGAATATTTGTTCCCAAGAGCTAAAAGGCTACGCTGCAAAAAGGTCAAAATGCTTTTTTTGTTGTCTGTTTTTGTTTTTAATTATTTTTACTAAATAAGAGCAAGTAAAAAAATAATAATAATAATAATAAAATATATATATATATATATATATAAATACAATATAAAAAATGAAAACCAATGCGAGGGGTGAGTTAACTCTAAAGAGGTCAAATGAGAATAATGTTTTGTTGAGAACAATTCCATCAAAGTCTGACACAAAGCAATCTGATACAATGTCATCCGAGTTTGACAGTCATAATCTGAGCATTTTGAACAAATAACATGAGCAATATTAACTACAGGCTCACATGTCCATTAGAAAGAGCTCCAACCTCTAATGAACAACCATCTCCGCTCTTATGCCTGTGCCTAATTGCACTTTTGATTTACTTTATCAACAGGCTCAGAGATGAAAGTGTTTATAATTGTACGGTTCTCAGTCAAATTATCTTTTTTTCCTGTCTTCCAGGCTTTTGTTGTTTGAAAAGTACATTTTAGATAACCCTCTAAGTCTAATAAAAAGTTCTGTCAGTGAAAGTCAGATAAAAGTCAGATTAAGGTCAAATGAAAGAAACAATACACACAGATGAGATCATTATAATGACTTATGTCAAGGTCTGGGATATTTGGGATTAAAACAAAGAGTGTAGAGACCTGATTGACAAGGGCAAAATTGTTACAGCCAGATGACTGGCTCAGAGCTTCGCCAAAACGGCAAGGCTTCGGTGCTCCTGCCAATATTGGTGAGTGCTTGGCGACAGCAGGGACTGACTATGATCCGGCATCAATATGCGGGTGAAAGTGTTGAAACAAGTCTGGGCCTTGTTTCCCTAAAGAATCATAATGCAAAGAGGATCTTAGCCCAAAAAACCTACAAGGCAACTAAACATCATCTTAGTCTTAATGATCTTAACTGCCAAATTACAGGATTTAACAGATCTGCTGTTAACATCTTGATGCCAGATGCTACAGGGAACCATAATGTTTTGGCTGATCGGTGACAAGTGAACACAACCAACGGATTTGCATGATTTAGTCAATCGATCAATCAGACCAAAGCTGGATAACAGTGTCTAATGCACCCAAATAATGAACAAAGCGTACCGCCAATAGGGCAAAAACTAGAAAAATACATTTAAGTAAATATATATATAGAAAACATGGAATGTAAAATTATATGGAATATATACATGCAAAAGAAGAAAATAATAGTATATTATTTTACGAAATGACAAATATGTATTTTGGATCGAAATGTTGTCCAATTAAATTATATTATGGGTGCTGTCAGGGCAATGTCAAGATCTTTTGTCCGAGTTTGGCCTCCAATTATCTTACTCCTTGATCACTTGTAGATACCCGTGGAGGTGTTTTGGATGAGTACCTTACACTGTGTTTGTCTGTACTACTTTACGACTTAAGTTAGTCAAATCTCAGGTAGACTCTTATTCAACACTATTAAGAGCTTTGTTTTAGTGAGGCATTAATACAAAAGACTGCGAAGTTGCAGTTTCTAAAACCTGTCAGCTTAGAAGGTGTATTAAGGTTCCGCCAAGGACATGTTTTAAAAAATTGTATCATCCTTCTTTATCGAGAGATCAAATATCCCTCACTGTATCTGAATTTTTGGTTGAAAATATTTTACGATCATCACAAACTTATGATTAATTGAGCTCATCAACAAAACATTAATACTGTCTTGGAAATAAATCACACGAAGCAGACAAAATACAATCCTGCGAGTGATCAACGCAGGAAACCCTTTAATTTAGTGTCGAACATTCATCGTCCCCAGTGGCAGTACCACTATTTTATGTTCTTTGAATTGAATGCCTATAAGCTTGAAAATCGATTACAAAATCTGATTGACCTTTAATGTCTGTGTGAGTGAGAGAGCTTGAATAATGCCTGCAAAGTTACCAATGTTATTTTTTTAAATGAAATGATCTAAATCAAGATCACTGTTACAAGGCAAGGTCCAAAAAATCATTCCTCAAGTTTAACTACCTTGGAGCCAAGTCGGACTGTCCCTTGTGTTAACTCCCCCTGATATGTCTTCTCAGGTAGAGCATATACCCCAAGGCTGTGTGTCACCCATAACGACCTCCACCAAATAATCTCACATTGCATTATCAGAAACAAAACCCACAACCTCCAGTGGAGGTTCCATCTTCCTATCATTTATTCAGCCCAGAGATAACTTCAGATTAGAGACTTTGAATGTTGGTTTTAAGTGATCTGTGATACATTATCAAGCAGCCAATGTGAATGAGAACTGACACAAAAGAGAGAAAGACCATGTTACAAAAGAAGCTTGTGTAGAATGGTATTGTAAAATCGTTTGATTATATAAAGAATAAGGTGGCAATTGAAGTGATACAATTAAGAACAAGGAACAGCTATGCTTTGAGCTAAATTTGTAACATCAGTATGCTAAAATACATCAACGGCAATACAAACATTCTGATGTATAAGAGGTAGGTTAGGCATCATTGAAAAAAAAAATCTAAAACAGTAACTGGTACCTGCAGTTTCATAGTGGTTTCTGAATAATAAGTTATTCAGCTTGTTTTACTGATTTATACGAGTTCAGTATGCCTAGGATCATAATTTTTTATTAAAAACCTACTTCTATTTGAGTCCTCCAAATCAATTTAATGCTGCTCTCTTATTCTGAGAACAGTCCATAAAAAAGTGCCCTGATTTTAGCTTTGTGCCTGATGTCATTTAAATTATATCAGGCTACATTTACAAAAGGTATTGTGATTTTTTTTTTTTTTTTTTTTTTTTTTAATTATATGACACATTACAGTACAAATCTTTAGTGTTCATCTATTTAATGGAAAAGCATGTATGCAGATTGTTTTCTGTTGCAACAATTTACAGATGTTGCCTAAACACCTCAGGCTATTAGAAGATGCTAGCTGGCTGGATCCCTACAGAGAAGCCTCCAGCTACTGCAGTGCACATAACAAAGAGAGGTATGTGTTCCAAAATATTTTTGACAAGACTAAAATAGGATGTCCTCATGCAAAATTTGCCAAAGTTTAAACCAAGTGGTTTTATCTACGTGAGACTATTCATGGTTAATGTAGCAAAAAGTTAGTTGGGATGTGGTCTAGGTCTCAAAATTTGTAACTGAATAAAAAAAGCATGTTTTAACAGTACCAAAACATTTAATTTGATCCACAGAGCCACTGCACCAGCATGGTTAAAAATAAATACAAATGTAATCCTTTTCAGCTCACAGTGGTGGAGATTTTCACTGTATAAGAGTCATATTGACAAGGGGGGATCTTCACTTGATCATCAAGAAAGGATGAGAGGAGGAGGTGTGGGGTGAGAGCTATAGCTTGTCTTGTGACAGCAAAAACTCAGGCCAAAGGCTACAGAGGTGCTGGATGCAAACACCAGGTTTTTGAATTTGATATATAACCAGCTTTAGGCAACCAGTGGAGAAAAGGAGATGAAAACTTGAGGTAATTTGTTTAAGTTAAAGTTAACATTTTGAGAGGCTTAAGAGGCTCAGTAAGCAAAGGCAAGCACAGATGGGGGATGACAAAAAGTTGGAACAAAGTGCCAGAGGGTGTCCCTGATCCCTCAGGGGATGTCCTGCAAATACGAGCCATGCACAAAATTTTGTTGTTTGGGATTAAACAGCCTTGGATGTCTGGGTATGAGTCACAGCAGAGTTGCCACTGTGAATACAAGTAGTTTCAAAGTAAGAGAGAAACCAATAATGCACAGAAGCATCTCATAAAATAACATTGTTTTTTTTTTTTTATATTGCAAAAAGGTCTAATTATAGCATCGTGTAATGGGTATCCACAGGGACATGCCCTGGTTGGGATGCAGTGGGGTTATTCAGTCGTGTGGATGGAGTCGAGCAAATATGAAGGGATCTGAGATTTCACTGATTGGGAGAGAGTTGAGATGAGGTTTAAAAGTGAAGTAGAAGAGAGAACTGTCGTAGCGGCAGCAATGTCATGGTACTGTGCAGAGGTTTGTGGAAATATTCAAGTTATGAGGAACTTTTTTGAGTTCACGGAGCAGCAGAGACATCAAAGGACTAGAAAGCAGTAAAGCAATTAAGTTCTCATATGCACTTTGGTTTTCTATTCAAAGCCAAAACCTTTATTTCCACACCACTGCACGGCCCCACACATACAGGACACAGTCTTTTCAGAAAGAAAACTATGAATGCTTCGATGATTGATTATGCCATATTATTCAATCCTAGCTATGTTCAGTGTACACAATTATTGGGTTCATTAAAAGATCAATAAGACATTATTGTGTGAACATATAATGATGTTTTGTCATTTACCCTTCAGGCAGCTGTAATCTTGCTAATAAGGCTCATTGGTTATATGATGGCTGATTGGCACAAGTCATTAAACTAGTAATGATTTTGATCCAACAATGTCACTGATAATGCGGACACCACCGTTAACAAAACACCGGTTTTCACAAAATTGTCTCGCCATGCAAAAGTGGGAAAACGCTCCCTGCTTATGAAGTTAACGTTAGGTTTAATTCCCTGCTTTCCTGAACGCCATGCCAAAAGCAGGATAAGATGACATGGCTGTCTGGCTGGAAGACAGCTCGCAGACGCTTCTCATGTCAGTTTGTCACAGCGGGTTTGATGGCGCTTCAGGTGACAGGTAGGCAGTCTGGGAGGAGTGAGAACTGCCTCTTTTTTTAAAGTGGCTTTGCAGCCATGGTGACACTCTCAGCTCATCCCAGCTTCATACCTTTACACTTCATCAAACTACGACTCTTGAATTTCATAGCTCTACCTACTAATAAACTGTTATCTCTCCATTTAAAATCATTGAATTGGTCTTTTTGTTATCTAGTTGCCCAGAACAATAATCATCCTTCTAAGGTAAACCCCATTCACTCTCACGGTTACACATATTTAGACCTGGAAGCTGTCCAGTACAGCCACAACTTGATCTCTTGGCCACTGAAAACCGATACTGGAGCCATTGTGGGTTTATGGCAAGCAGCAACCAACAGTAACGTCACCCATTGATTGGGTTTGTGAACGACCGTAATAAATCCTCGAGTTCGGATTTTGGCCGGCGCCATCTTGCTCGTTCGGAGCGGTTTGGAGCCAGTAGTGACCATGTAGGGCAAGCGGTGGATCTGACTCGATCTGGTTGGACACTACGTCCCGCCCACCGATAGCCGTAACCTGACTGCACCACAGTCCTATCAATCAAACAGACCTGTCCCCAAAAATACGGCTTTTTGAAGCTTATTTTCTAATTAAGGACGGGATTATTTTCAGATGGACGGCCAGAAAACTAATAAGATGGAGCAATTTTAGTTAACCAAACCGAGATAAATCTATTTACTTTTTTTGACTGAGAAATTTATGAGACTAATTGAATGGGAGTCTTTTTGGAGACAACCTCTAGCGGCACTGGGTGGTAACACATATTTCTTATTTTTCAGAGCCGGAAGCTACGCCCACTTTTATATGCAGTCTACGGTTTATGGCCTTGCTCAAGGGCACTTCAGTGGTGGCAAGTGCTTCCTTTTTACCAACCAAATTCATTCTGCTGGTATGAGGATCGACCCAACAACCCCTCTGAAAATAATATGTTGTTTACGCCATGCTGCAGCAGCTCAGACTACTTCAGCTGTGTATTTTCTAAAGGCCTTAAGTATTTTCACAGATAATTGGGTTGAGAAACGACTGCACGAAAACAGTTTTTTTCACCAGACACTTTCTAAAACATGTTATCACAAAGTGTTTGTTGTGGGATTAAGATTTCTGTGGGTACCTTGAAGATCTATTTGGTGGCCAAAAAGCTTCATGTGGACAGAATAACCTCAAAAATCATATTTCTTTTAGTACAGTTTCAGTAACTTGTCTTTTCTTATATGCTCTGCAAATTTACTTATAATGTTAACAGAGAAAATATTAAGTATACATCATGCCTTATACAGAGACCCAGTGAGAATCCGTGAGTTATGCTGGACGACCATGCAATGATTTTCCGAGGTGAGGAATCATTAAAGTTTATTCCAAAAACTGAAGCTTTGTTTGCCTAAGCTGATTATTCTTTGTCTGGAAGACGGCAGTATAAACAGAGCTAGAGATGGATCTGTTTCGCCATTACACTTGGACACGAGTTCAGTCACAGCACTGTCGTCAGGATATTAACCCTTTCATTCATTTGCAAACCGGTTAGACGGAAAAACCAAATAGTTAGCTGTGTTTGAGCAATCATTTCGAATAAACAAACAAACTAGGTGGGATTCAAAGTGATAAATTATCATATAAAGAGCCTAAAATACACCAGTACCTAATAATGATACCAAATAAACCAAACTGGATCAAGTGAAGGCACATCCTAAGCCCATATTAATGACATCCTCCAAGAGGAGGCTGGGGTCATTTCCAGGGCTAAATTCCTAAGTGCCTCTCGCACCACGTCCGTTTATATGGACCACACAATTGTTTGCCTTAAGCTGCCGTCTATGTGATTAGAGGCTCTGGTAACAAACACAGGAATAAGGAGCACTAGTTGGCCGCTGCAGTTTGATTGTGTCCACTCTTTAGTGTCACTAATCTTTTTATTAATCGTCATGTATATTCAAGTGTGGGTGGCAGCTCCAGTATTTACTGCACCTCCACGAGATTACGCTCATTAAAAGGCAAAACGCTGACCTTGGTATAACGCAAATGGATCTTTGAGAGACAGGCTCTTCCGTCACAGTGAAATGGAGCGCTCCCCATCTCACAATACTGCTATTAAGTTTCATCAAGGCTCATTACATGCTGACTCTATGTCGTCTCCTGTGCCCTGTAAAATCTTTTCCTACAAACACAAAATAGGTATATAATCACACGTATTTGCTATATTGTTGTCGGTGAGTGCCTCTTACAATAAAAGTTAATTCTGTTGAGGCTTCTCATATCTAAACGTGTAATGAAATAGCCTCTCTCAGGCCGGACTCTTTGTAATTGTGCATACATTCTGTCAACAAGATTGCATATTTAAAAACCCAACATTTACTGCTTAATGGTAACAGTTGAGTGTTAATGTTGCAACGCAATCAGGGCTTTGATTTCCCATAGTTCATAATCAAGTATGAGCTAACATTGTTTCCCATTCACCCACTGATTGATGCCAAAACTGAATTATATTCATTGACTGGTGTATTCAAGGCAAAATAGCAGAGCAGGCACAGCAGACAGGGAAACAGAGAGGCTGGAAGAGAGAGGGCAAGTGCATAGAGAGACAGGCAGGATGGTGGGCAGACACAGCAGCATGCTTATATGATCTTGACCCAGCAGTCGATAGGGAAGGGCGGTGAAACTTGATTACAGACAGCCCACATCCCAGCCTGCTGATTTCATTTCCCTCGCTCCGTTCAGTCGGGTAAAAGACAGAGGTGTGATGTTCTGCACCGGTACACTGCAGCAGCTTGATTAAACTTTAAGCTCTCACTGCTCAGGTGTGACGTTAACTACAATGTCCAGATTGGTGTTGTTGTCATTTTTATTTAAAACTAATCAAAATTAATTTATTATTTTTATTTAAAAGTTAATTTACACTTTCATTCTACCGTGAAAAAAAAACAAATGAGCTGTATGTTTTTCAAATGTTAACATCAAAACTGAAAACTGGAGATTCACTGGCTTAATAGAGGTAGAAAGAGGATTCTTCTTAACTACATGCTGTCACAGCACCCCATTCACTTGAATTGACCTGAACAAGACAATGAAACAAGTGGGAGTCAAACAGAGTCTGAAGTTGCTTGGATGGACATCCTGCTGCCTGATGAGGTTTGAATTAAGATCCATCACACCTCATGAAGTGCACTTCCAACACCTAAATTGTCTGCAGTGTCACCTGCATCTCGTTTTTCCCCCTCGGCTGCACACACAATTTACATGTGTCTAAGCGGCCTGTCACTGACGTCGTCTCTGTTCCTATCTCTCTTTGCCCCCACTTGCTGCAACGCAGAATGGAATGACACATTTATCTCTTTCTTTCCCAGGCAATCCATATGTTAACAGCTATTTCCTATATATTTCCATATTTATCTACGCAGAAAAGCAAACCACAGTCAGTGGTAGATAATTAGCTTTGCCTCCCCACCACCACAAATATAATTTTGTTGAAGATCTATGTTTTAATTAGTCTTTTACTAATCAACAGGACATCACTGAAAATCCTGCATGGATGAGCAGAGAGAAAGAAAACATGCTGTAAACACATGCAAATAAAAACAAATCAATCAAATTGTTTTTCAGCACAATGGAGAATAAGCCATTTGTGCAATGCGTATTCGATAAAAGGGCTCCGTAATACATGTTAACGTTATGGACAGTAACAAAAGTGCCCACTTGTTATGAGCCATCAAACCCGCTGGTGAATAAAATTAATTTGAGACCATCTAACTTTATATGCAATATTCATCTCTCCATATTTTTTTTTTATTTTTACCCTCCATGACAAAGCTAATTTCAATACCCATCCTTCTTTCCTTTTAACAAGAAAATGCTTTCACATGTGGCAGCACATCCACAAAGTGTGAATCTCACTCCACAATGAAACGTTTTGTTCCATTCTCTACAATTTACCCCCACTGGCCTCCACTGGTTCTAATAGTGGCATTTACCATTTCTTCCAAAGAAGCTGTCCGTTCAGACTGAAATATAAACATTTATTGGATGGATTACCATGAAATTCTGTACCGGCATTCATGCTGCCCACAGCATGAGTCTTGCTGATGTTTGTGACTTTCCTCTTACACAGCTTTAGAATCCTGTTCTGAACCTAAACACGATCAGGCAAGCATCAACTTCTACAACTGAATCCTAACATAAAACCATAAAGAACACCAAACCGCTACAGATATTGAAAATATGCCGTGCTCTGATCTTAAAACATAACAAACATCACGTTGGTTTTTCGCTTGTAAAAATACATCCAGTGTCTGGGTTTCTTGAAGCTGTATAAAAGCACATTAGTCAAAGAAATCATTTACAGAAAATGCATTCTTATGTTAGTGTCATTTTCTCTGGGAGTCTGCCTGTATAGGAAATGGGTTTCTTCAATGCGTACTTTGGATAATTACCCAGGGTGAATGGCAGCCACCCCGGCACCTCTGTCAAACTGGAGGCTACTAATGAGGAAAGTACAACACTTTCTCCCAGAATATATTAGCATCCCATATGACACTGCCAGCCTCTATTCTCAACCATTCACCACCACTGTCCTAAAAAGTATTTATTTTTTCCCCTCGCATCTATCCATTTATTTACAAAAGCAGCATAAGATGTGCAATTTTAAGCCTTCAGTCCAAGCAGTTTCTTCAATGGCTTGAGGCTGAAGTCAATGCAGAGGTACTTTCCAGTGCGATGCCAAGGCATGCTAGATGCTGGTGCCAACGAAAGGCATCAGCTACTAATTAGTCTCAATCGCTACATCCAATCCCTTTCATAACTTTGCTGGTCTTCATTTTGACAACTAATGCTCAGTTTTGAAGATTTGTAGGTTCATACAAGATTCTGATGACTGCTGATTGACGGCCATGATTGACAGTTCACCCACTCGCTTCTCTCTCCAGTTCTCTCCAACTTCTGAACTTTGGAGCTTAACAGGGATTGTTTCAACGGCATGAAATACAATACCACTTACCCTATTCGAAAGACCCTGGCTTCAAATGGACCTCTTCTCAGCCTGTATCTATTTCACATTAAAACCGCTCATTTAAAATTAAAATCATGGTCAAGGTTTATGAACTAGTACCGTTTATATATTGTCAATCTTCAAGTCATGCCCCTTACATATGACTGTAATGGAAATGACCCTGTCGAATCTTCACTGTATATTTATGTAGCCAGAGCTCCTGCGGAAATGATGAACAGGTGTGTTGGGTGTGGAAGAACCCCAGTAAAGAGTGGCAGAGACCATGAGGGAAGGAAAGGTCAGCTGAACTGAAGGACGGGTGAGCAAGAGACATACTCAAGAGCAAACAGAGCTCGCTTCGGCAAGTAAAGGTATTGAACTCTTAGATCATCCCCAGAAGGCAGGGCAAACGGATGGGGGGGTTACTCAGCAGGAAGATCAGATGGGCAGAAGCCCTCGGGGGGGGCAGCCGCAGAGTTTTAGGTAGAGCTGCTCCAGAAGGAAGCATAGAGATTGTACATGGGGGAAAAAAACAGAGGGCAACCAAGAGACTGGAATAGTGACATAAAGAACAGTTTGTATCCAACATTAGGTACTGTGTTGTTTGTTGTCTCATTTTGTACCAATTTGTTCTGTTAAGGAATCAATCTGGAACATAAAGTACTTATGCTGTTGACAGGCTGAATGTTCACCCTAACTCTTCAGTTATTTTAGAAATTGCGGGCGGTCATCCAGGAAAATGAGTTTACTTCTTATCATTGTTATTATGATTATTAACTTTTTTCAGGACAATACAATTCTAATCAGTGATGAAAACATAATGGATTAAACAATGTCTCTTCTACATGGGCCAAAAAATGCTGGATCAATCCAATATCATTACCATATATAACAGGAAGCTCCTTAAATCTTGCCACATTGCAAACCTATCAATACTGTATTTACCAGTATAAGTAAACAGGTATTTTCTACGCCATGAAGATGTAGGCTGCAGTAAACACGCTGGATGAAGATCAATCCACTCTACATAACAAAGAGCTCAAAGGCAGATCTGACAAGGATAAATTGCTGCCAGGGAGCGAGGTTGAAGTCTTCGGGCCACTGAGAGTCTGTACACTTGCCAAGAGTTGATGTAGTGACACATTATTATTTAAAACCAAAACATGTTGTGTGGATTCAGCCAAAGCCCAGGGTCGGTGCTTTTAATTCTTAACTACACTTGAAGCACAGAGCTGTTTAAAGATTTTAAAGTCTTTGCTGGAGAAGGAAATTCACCCTCCAGTTTTATACAAGACACAAGTGTTGAACAGAATATGTAATTGTGCTTGACATTTTCATGTGGTGATAGTTCTTGAAAGCTCACTTTAGACATTCAAGGGTTCACTAGTTTATCCAGCAGCATGAATATATGTGAAAGGCTCAACCAAAAACGTCTAAAACTGTTCCTGTTGCTCGTTAAGGGAGCCCATCATGATGATGTGAACCAAGCAGCAATAACTTTTGAAAGCAAGATTTCGCCTCGTCAACATCAGCACCTGTGTTACACACATTGTTCTGACCGTTGGTCCGTGCACATTTGCAATTTAACCATGGGCCTGAAACTTGAGAATAGAGCACATGTCAATTTTGGGTCAAAATTGGGGTAAAATTGTTTGGTAACAGAAAGACATCACAGGGAGCCACATCTGGTGATTATGTTATTGAGGACAAGAAACTTAAGCATTTTGAACACGCTGTGAGCAGGCACACTGTCATGTTGGAGAACCCATAGTGCCATAGGTTGTTTTCCCTCAGATGTCTCACGACATTACAGTCGAACTCTGTGTTCACAGTTTGACCCTGGGAGACGAGTTCCTGGTGCACAACCCCAACCCAATTCTCAACCTGAAACTTGATTTCCTGAGCTTTACAGAAATCTGATGTGTACTTTCTGATTAAGTCCATGGTGAAATTGCAAATGCACACATACTGGTGGTCACAAAAAAACGTGTCAAACAGGTGCTGATTTTGATCAGGCGATATAATTTGGAATACTTACTCACAAAGAGTACAGCTTCCTCCCTGCTGTGTGCACATCACGGTGCTGCGCACCGTTATTGCACAACGAGAACAGTCTAGGAACGTTTTGATCGCACCTTGTATACTTTCAGCAGAAATACAGCGCCGTTTAAATTATCTTCATTAATAAGTAATTGGACAAGATTTGATCTGAACATACTCTGAACTGGAATTACTACTTTATAGATATTATGACTTTTTTGCTTCATACGTAAAGAGAAGCATACATGATACAATTTTTGTTTTGACATTTACTTTAATTATTACAATTAATCCAATGTGATGCTGCACCTGATGTTGGTGTTCACCATTTCAAAGGTGTCACTTACATTTGAATGGTGCAACTAAATTTAGTGCCTCGCTAGTTTGAAACGAGGTAGAAGTGACTACAAACTTAGAACCAGACACAATCCCGGACATCTGGATAGCGACTGTACACAGTAACCTGAATGATGAGCTGTGTGTTTCTTGAACTCGTGTATGCTACAGAACTTGCTAGGGTGGTGAAAATAAATTTAATTTTCCAAAGATGACAGGAGAAGTATTTATACGAGACCTAGGCGACCATATATTTTGACTCTATGCTGGAGAAACGCTCTCCTCGAAGCAACAATTCAGAATTCTAGACACATTTTAGGTTCAGCTTCTCTGCAGGATCAAACCTCTTTCAAATTCATACACATGGCAAGCCCACCAAAGGTAGATGGAGCCATGCGAGCGTGACTGATGGGGGCGCGAGCAGCCATGAGGGGCATTCTCTGTCAAAAAACTAATTCTCCTCTCCCACTCTCAATCTATAGGAAAAACAATATTGCGGGCAGGAAAATGTTAGTCCTGACACACTCGAGTCATCTCCGGTGAGGGACTGAGACTGAGTTTGAAGCGCTGAACCTCAGAGGAGCTGTCTCTGACCAGAGGCTCTACACTGTTTGTGTATATTGTAAGGCGTCCAGGGTCAGATGTGTATACGCTGTGAGGTAATGAGCGCATACTGGCGACACCGGTGAGGTTTGTGGGAGCACAGAGAAAATGATAAAGAGCAGAGATTGAAACAGTGGGGATGGAGGCGGATCAAAGCAAATGCATTTTATTAGTAGCGAAGGGCACCTATTTAAATCCATTTTTGAAAATTTTTACTTGCTCTTTCATGGGCAACTGTCTTTTTATTTTTTTATTTTTAAAGAGCTCAAAACCCTTAAACAAAAATTGACAAAAAAATGAAGTACTAAAAACTACAGAGAGCAGGAAGAACAAAAATAATACATATGTTATGGGGACATCTGCAGAGTGAGACCGTTTGGTTTTCCTCCATCTGAGAATACAATCTGTCTACTTTTTTATGGTTGAGATTCCTCGGCTGATGATTTACTGGCGGTACAGAATTAACAGCACTGTCGATTGGTGGCTGTTTAAATTAATGGTAGATTTTATTATGCACATCAAACATTACACGATGACATAAATAAGATAACAGTGGCCGGAGACTGTACTATGTATCGTGCATGAATTGATTATGTGGTTAAAAATACATTCTGAAATGAATTACATTTTCAGACTCACCGCATTGATTATACCTAATCTCAAAGTGCTCATAACCTTGAAGTTGAAACTCAGTGCCCTTGCACATCTAATATAATCACTTCTCACATGTCATAGTATGGAAGTGAATTGCGAAGGCCATTTAAATTCAGCCTCTTGTGTTTTTATGAATCAGCTATTCCTCACCTGTCCACCCCATGGCTCTGTTACTGCGTTCCCCGCTTTGCTAATCTGTGGCACGTCGTCTCAACAGGCTTGACCTGCCGCCGGCCTCATCAAATAATTTGTATCTGTATAATGGGTATTTTCCTAATGGAGCCTGCTTATGTGTCTCAGGAGTGCAAATAGGACTGTGGCTGTGTTAAAGAATAAGAACTATTACACAAGTCCAGATTTAAAGAGTACAGTAGGTGTATAGATTCCTAGAGTCTGGTGTTAAGGCCAGGCGGAAACCCACCAATTAAGCTTATTGAACGGCCATTTTGAAGCCTCCAGTCTCACATTTTGGCAATTTCCTTCTTATTTTTTTGGAGCCAGCAGTGACCATATTTGGAAGAGCTAGGAAGGAATAAGGGGTGGATCTGACTGAGAACTTGAAGACAATACGCTGGTCTTCCTGTACTGGCAAGGTGACTACACCCCATGCATGTTAATCGAACCAGACACGCCCCCAAACATATCTCTCTTTGAGGCTTAATATTTAACTAATCATGGAATTATTTTCAGATGGACCACCAGAACTCTGATCAAAGGGAGTGAATTTAGCTGATTAGTTAATATTATAATACTAAGTTAATATATTAACTTAGTATTTTATGAGGGAAATTAACGCTATATACAGTCTTATAGTTAAGTCCCATTCACACCAGAAAGTAGTACATCAAAGATCATCTTTCCATTCTTGTAAAATAGGCATAATGTCAAAATGTCTATAAACCATGTCTCTTTTGTCGAGCAAGTTATGCTTTGGTCGAGAGCATTGATTAGAAGTGAATTATGGAACACGGCTAATAAGCTACAATAACTTTCTCTGTTTTGGACCTTTGAGCTCTCTGTTCCCACAAAGGTCAGCACTGCAAGATTGCTAGCTATTGATCAACTGCCCAAATATGCGTACAGTATCAGAGTTCAACTTGACAAGAGAGACTCATGCAAATTTACTTTGTCCCTATGAGCCAGTCCACTAAACTTGGCGATTCTATTAAACTAATAGACTATTTCAGCATTTAGATGCTGAGCATGTCTTTAATGAGCATCTCCACAAGAGCTTGTATGGAGGAATTTCATTATTGTTTAATCCCCTGGAGCACAAACTCAGTCCTGGTGCAGAGGCGGGTACAATCTTGAAAATAAGACAAGAGTTCAGGCCAACTTCTTCCAAAAGTGTCTCTGAGTAGAAATTCTAAACTAACCAAAATATGAACCATCAAAATGTTCCTGAAGGCAATATATCTTACTTTTGAAGTCAACTTCACCTCATCAACACATATTTTCTGCACTATGTACCCTGGAATTTGAAGAAAGTGAAGTCTGTGAAGTCATTCTTCAAGATCAATAAACTGAAAAAAATAGACATCAACAGTGTGTTTCAGTTACAGTACATGCCTCCGTATGTGTGCGCACACTACAAATAAACAAATTTGCAATACTGATCCCCTGATACACTAGTCTTACCTTATTCCATAAAGAGGTGAAAGGTGAAATCCATTGTGAAAGGAACCGCAGTTATTACTACAAAGCAACTGTTTAAAAATACCAGTATAGGGAAGGCTCATGGATCAAGGTTAATCAACTTTGTTATCATGTGTATGTTGTGGGATCAGGTGCCCAAGGCCAGAAGAACTACAATGTGCTCATCCTGTATATGCTCCTGGGCAGGGGGAGGATGGATCAACAGGATTGAGGGTAAGGGGCAAGGACAAAGCCATTAAGTGTTGATTCTTCTCCCTGCATCCATCCATAGCTGCATTTATTAGTTCACCAGATTGTTATTGACTCATTTGGAATTGACTTAGTAATTTTCTGAGAACCACGGTGTCAACAACGAATAACAATGAAGGAAAGGTGGAAACTTGTAACAAAAACAGTGGAGGGGGGGAAAAAAAAAAAGAAAGGAAGGAGAAAACTAGCAATTAATGTAAATGCAGTATTCTTGTGTGATGGTCATCATCACAGAAACAATCTCGTCTTTACTGTGTTTTAAGGTAAAAAAAAAAAAAAAAAAATTGGTCAACGTAAATACAGAATTCAGCTACAAGGTGTTAAAAAAATACTAAAATGTTGCGGCACTGTCAGTCAACAGATTTAAGCAGTAGTTGGTTGCTTTAAACTCTGGGTTAATTTATAATATAGAAAGAAAATGTAGCCGATCACTGACCAGTTTAATCCTTTTATTTGAAAAGAACAAACAGCATTGTAACAAACAATATCCTCTATTTATTCCATGGCCATGAAGAAGATTCAATAATTGGCCTGAGGATGTCTATCCTTTTCAGATAACCGCAGGGCCCCGTCATGCTGAGCTCATCACCATTCATTCAATATTTCACAATTGTTCATTTGTTCTTGAGTATTAATGGACAAACCTGCATTGGATCTTATGGAATCAGCCACTAAAACTTCATTAAATGGGGGAAAAAGATTGGGGGGTGGAGGGGAAAGATCAGGCATGTCTGACATAACCTATGTTAGACATTTCAGTCGTTAGCCACCTTTAAGATCACATAAGTATGACAAATTGTATATACAATGATTAAGCTCCCTTTTAAATGTTATTGTACAACAAGGGGAGTGCAGCATTTATACGAGACCGTCTTCGCTTTTAATGGCTCCTCTTTTATTGCTGCTCTCTTGCTCTGATGATTCATTAATTGCACTTTTTGCTATAGCTATGGCATTTAATTAGGTTACAGTATGTGAGAAAGACAAAGGTGGATACAACCATTAGCAGATGCTAATGAGTGTCACGTCACATTTACAATTTAAAAGGTACGTTAAACATTAATAACAGATGGTGTCAAGGCAAGTAAATATTTGCATGCCATTAAAGTTAATTTTGGCTACTGCTTCATAGTCATCTGTCTGCGAGACAGTGTTTTCATTTCCATATTATACTTTCCAACTTCAATGCAGACATAGACAAAAATATATTTGGGGAATCTTTCATTTTCATTAATGGCGCCTAAATATGTATGTATTTTTCTTTGTGCACTATGTTTTTATAACCATAAAAGAGCTTTAACCTTTACAGAGGTCCAGAAATTTGCTAGAAAACTGGGTTTTCTATTTTGTTTTAACTGCGTGTGTGTTTGTGTCCGTATGCATATATGTGTGGTCCTACCTATTGTAGCTGTCTGCACCAAGAAACTACATGTCACATCTGATCAGGAAGCATATCACTCATGTTTCCTGGATTTAATTAGTGGAGCCTTGGCAAAGTTGCCCTTGGGAAGCCAGTTTTCCTTTTTCCTAATTGGTGCATTAATTAGATCAGAAAAGCACATTGCGCTTGCCCACTTCAAAGCTGACACTGCTGAAGCATCTGATGATTGCAGGTGTATATCTGCATGTAAATATGAAAGATAAGAGGAAAATAATAATAGCTTTAAGAGGGTGGGGGACATAGGTTAGATAATGCCATGGTCTAATCCACAAGTTCCTCACCAGCTACAGGTGACAAACTCAAATTATCATACACTCTGAGTCCATTTCCATGACTCTGTTCTGTACTTCGCCAAGCCATTACAAAGGTAAACCAAAAGTATGTTATCATTCGATTCCGTTTGAGTTGCTCAGCATTCACCGATCTACACGTTTGCCGTATCTAATCGTGCTCCAAAACCCAAACAGAATATTGAAAAGGGGATTACACTCCGTGAACCCAGAGATAACAGCTCGTACTTTGCTTGGGCCCATTACAACCAGATGATAAAAGCCCACAAAAGGGCCAGGTGAAACCAGCTGGATGCACACGCACACACACACACACACACACACACACACACACACACACACACACACACACACACACACACACACACACACACACACACACACACACACACACACACACGCACACGCACACACACACATACACGCACACAGATAGCACACAAACCTCTGCTTACATTTTAACAAGTTAAGTTTCCCATCGAATATCCTGCAAAGGTTCTTGCAGTTCTTTTTAATGGACAAATTAGTTTCCGCAATTCAACCAGATCGTCTTCTCCAGAGATGTGTAATAATTAACACATACTCAAACCAAAGTAGATATATTTCCAGTGACTCCCTAATCACCATATATGAGTAAATCCAGCGCCCTCTGTGGGACCAACACGGTCTCATACCTAAATGAGTGGTCATTTGTCTATGATCGTTGTAGAGAACCAGCAACAGGTGTTTGTGACCTTTGTTGTCATGGAAATATTAAACATGTGGTTAATGTTGTGAAACATTTGTAGCGTTGTTAGGTTGAGGCAAAAAAACCGACTTGGTTAAATTTGGGAAAAAAATCTTGGTTTTGGTTCAAATAAATGGGCTATGATTGTTAAGTAAGTTAAGTTACGTACATAGATTAAAAACTGGTTAACATTGTGATACCTTTGTAGATTTGTAAAGTTTAGGGAAAAAACTACAACATTCCTTCTTTTAATTAACTACCCTATTTACACAACATACTTCCTGTGATGATTGCGCTTGGAAGTTTTTTATTTTATTTTTTAGCTTAGCTTTGACTTGTTTTTATGTCTGCAGCAGATCGGTTTTCCAAGGGAGGTCAAGGGGAGTAGTTGCTGCACCCGGAAGACGTAAAAAAGCTCTAGCACTGCTTCAGGGTAGCAAAATTCAGGCTTGCATCCAGAGAAATGACTGACCCCGTTCGGCTTTTTGGGAATCTACAATTCACTTGGTTGAAAAAGATGCTCTGGCCCAACCCTGACCTACTAGGTAACTTATTTCTCAAGTAGTAAAACAGCACGACTGGATGTTTATAATGTGCTCCTGTTTGTTGTCTCTTCTGGCATCTTGAATTTATTCTATGTCTGTTTGCTACTTCTTTATTTCCCTTGTATTAAATATGGATAAGATGGAGGCTTAAGACATGCCTCAGCGCTCTCACAGTCTTATCACTCATCCTGGAGCAAATTAACCTCATTACAATCCATTAGTGAGTATCTTAGGGTTCCCTGCAGGCTGAAAGAAAGCATCTCTTATCTCAAACCTCAGTGATAGGCTGGTAGCCTTCAGAAATATCATAAAGCCCAATATTTTCGGAAATTGCTGGTGAGGCTATGCAAGCAGTGCCATTCGACTGCAAAAAAGCATCCTCTGTCGAGTAGCTGGGCCAGATGGATGACAAAAGTTACAGGCATGTACGGCTATTGTGTCTGAATGTCTGGCGGAGATTTGAGAGCTTGTAAGTTAACAATCCTGCACCCAGACGGTGCTTCAAGAGACATACAGTGGATAAGAAAGTGGCGCCTCTGATGTGTTGTGGATTTACATGTAAAACATGAGCTTTTAGCTGTCCTTCACACATACCCTTATAATTGACTCAATTAGCAATCCTCACTGTCCCAATTCTCAAGCCCGGGGACTGGTGGGAAATATGTTCAAGTTATTCCATCTAAACCTTTGCCCGCCTACAAAGGCAGACTGCCTGAAAACTGCCAAGAAATTAGTCCCAGTGCTGCGATCAAACTACAGCTCAGCTGGGGAGAATAAGTGGAGATCCAACAGTCTTGTCATGTTCTATTTTATACTCCCCAACCCTCTTTTTTTCTCACACTTCTCTCACTCATTTTAAAGTGCACCATGCCTGTAGCTGTCTAATGCAATGCCTCATTATCAAGTGCACCCCCTATCTCCATCTTCACTGTCAGTGTATTCATCACGCAGCAGGCCCAATCCCCGGTTAACAGGGATGTACAATTGGAGAAATGTGGTTCCAATTCTGTCTTCCTGTTAAATTTCCTTCAAAAAGTTATTGGAGATCAGCGGTTTCGCAAAGATGGGAGACAAACTCTGGTGCTCCAGTGACAAAAGTTGGCCTGATGGACAGAATAAACATTTAACATAACGTAAAATCCTAAATCAAAACCAACTCTTGAAGAATACAATTGAGACTTTTTTGTTGTGTGTGATATTTGCAGAGAGGAAGGTCTTTTTTTAATTTTATTTTAGCCTACAGGCGAGACAGTTAAAACTGCCTTAAAAATGGACCATTTGAGTTTAGCTGAATAAAACAGACTGGGTGATTTATCCTTTTTATAAAAAGATGCTTCTCCAGCCTGAAAACTACAAAGTCTTCAATAGTAAGTACTGCTTTAGGTAAATCATTTCTCATATTCCCTTTCCTCAGCTGCATTAGTTGCCTTTAGCCTATGCATCAAAACATGTGGCTTTAATAGATTAAAAAAAAAAAAAAAAAAAAGCAGTTCCCCTTGTGTTCTTTTCTCTGTTTCTCACTCTCTCTTCAGGTGTTGCTAATCTCTGATGAGTGTAAGAACCTGCCCACATTAGCCTATCTAAAGATGGATGAAGAAGCCCCGCAAATATTGTTTTTTTTCTTTATCTTTTGTTTGTTCATTAAGAAGATGAGAAGTCTCAGAACTTATCGAGCCACCCTTGTAGCACTTTGTTTGACCTGTGGCTTTGCGCGTTGTCATTATTCTGTGCATGTTACTCTGTTTTTCATGTAGCAGTTTGGTTGCACATCAGGACCATAACAGTATTTGTAACTTGTATGTGTTACTTTGCTTAACACTTCGGTTGAGCTTAAGGTTTTGTTGTCACAACAACGGTTATGGATCTCCTTGTCGCCGTAAGGTCCCAACACTATAACGTGAGTGTGTATCGGTCCATCATCCACAACCTTGAGCAGATGACATCCATTTTAATTTATATGTTTCAAATTACCATTTTAACACAGATAACACTTTTTACTGTATCTGCAGCATTTACTAATGGATGTTAAATTATGTCAGAGGTTTGGTGCTTGTAGATAAGGTCACATTCAGCAACAGTTACAGTTTATCGCTGGTCATTAACATGAATTCCTGACAAAAGTGTTCATGTTTTACACTCATTGAAGAAATGTGGCCAGGATAAGAGAAGTTCTCCTTATTAATTTCATCCTTTGATATTTATCATAAATATTGGGTTTATTTCAATAGAATTCAGCTTAACTTGTTTTATTAGTAGTTTCCCTGCTATTGTTATTGATGACGAAAAAACATTTATCTCCTACATCGTTTTTTGTGACATCTGCAGGTGGTGTTCATAAAACAGTTTTATCTGCCAATAACTACTAAGTACATCTATAAGCCTTGTAATGCTTTTGGTATATTAAGTTTTACTTGTTTCTACAACACAATAAGTGCTTTCAAATTTTTTTTCTTTTCAATCAGTAAGACCATAAAATTAAAGGTCATACAGAACAAATGAAACCTGATTCACTATAATGTTAAGTTTATATTTTAGAAATTGGACAAGTCTATTATGCAGGACCATCATAAGTTAGCAAAATCTATGCCCCACCAAGCTGATTTATCAAGCGTTTGTGTGAGACACATTTATGACAGTAGTGACAGAAAATTACCAAGACATATTTGCGTCATTCCTCTTTTAATGAACGATGGTATAATACGCCTCCTTTTTATGATATTTTAATGTTGCTCCTTTCCTGAAATCAACAGTCATTTTCTGATTCATGTCTGGTCATAATCAAAGAGCTCTATGAGCTGTACAGAAAGTCAATGTGTCTTGCATGGCTGGCTTTGTAGAAATGCTCCTGAATGTGAATATGCTCAAATCAAAGGTTATAAACATGCATCACCACATGGCTCCTTATCTCTCAACGGGGAATAGCTTAAGCTTCAGATGAAACATTGCTCTCATGCATCGGGATCTGGGAGCAACATGATGTAAGTCTACAGTCACAGTTCTTTTGGACTGTGTGTCACTCATCTTGTTTTTTAGAGTTGAATTAGATAGTTTAAAGAACTTGGTTTATTTCTTTTTCAGCTATCTTAGTAGCATGCCACTGGCAATGTTTTCAAAGGGTAATAAAGTCCCTTATCACGCTTCTGTACCAGTTTATGCATCACTCATATTAAGTTGCAACAACCACCCTGTTTGAGCTGCATGGTTAACTTTCAGTAATTACTACATTAGGTTGTGTTGTTTCAGTCCCAGAGTCACGATGCAAATTATGATCAAGAGATATAAAAACACAAAGGAGTGAGAGAGGAGCTCAGGCAGCCTTTCCAAAGGGTATTATACAGTATGCAATGACCCAATAGTAGCCTACTTTATTGCTCAGTTAAGAAGTTGACAAGCTCTGATACAAATGTGGAACTTAAACTAAAAAAAAGTCCCCTACATTTATATAAATGTAGTAAAAAATGAATGCGGTGTCTCTTTAAATACTCCTCTTCTGTGTCAGAGGTCACTCAGTGATTTATTTTAGATGAAAGGTTTGAGAAATAAATCAGAGATGCTCATTTCATTTGTCATCAGGGAATTACAATAATAGGTCTAGGCTGTTGAATGATGTCGTTTAGGCCGATTCAATTTCAATGGCAGGAGGACCGAATAGGAAAAACATTAGGTGCTCATGGGCCACACAGAATACTTTGATTAATATATTTACAAAGGGCTACAAATAACTTTTACACTATACTGTTATATTACTACATGAATATATTAATCGCATGCATCCCTTTTCTTTCACTTTAATAGTAGCATTATGATCAATTCCAGACTGCAGCCAGTGCACTGGTTAGTTACTTGCTGCGGTTGGCAAAGTAAATAAAAAAGTGTCAGTCCATTTGCTCTGGAATTAGTGATTTTTACAATCAACTTTATGTTTCTTCAACTTTGAGAGACACAGAACTCAGCTAATATGAACTTCTCTGTGGCCTGCCAGCCCAGAGTGCAACGTGAGGCTTGACTGAGCGGAGGGTAAAAACAGACCGGGTGTATTTCCATTGTATTAAATCACAGCTCATGGTTAAGCTAGCGCATGCACTGGGTTTCCCCGACCCTACGCGTCTAAATGCTATCCTGTTGCCAAGGTTACCCAAATAGTCAAAGACACAAGATGCAAACTCCTACTTGCTTACATCCTTGTATGTCTGTTCACATGTCTCAAAGTAGTTCAAAGATATATACCTTATTTTTATATATTATGTCACACACATAACATCCTGATCGGGTACCCTTTTGCGTGCCATAGGAAAAATTCAAAAGGGCCTTATCCTGCCGGTGGGCTTTTGGTTAAATGGGCCTGCTGTAGTTCAAATCTACAAGCATGTACTCTGATTTAATCATAATTGTAAAAACTATTTTAATTGTGCTACAAAAGCACCATGGAACATCGTTTTCCATCCGACTTCTTTTCTGTTCATCCACCAATGCTATAAAGGTATTGATAATAACAGGTATGAACACCATTTCAGGAAGCAAAAACAATGGAGGCAGTTGACTGCAGTTTTTTTTTTATTACATTCCATTAGCTAAATAATTGCATCAGGAATGCTCATAATGAACTCTAATTACTTGTGGAGGTCTAAATGAGAAAATCAGTGACAGGCAGTGGTGGGTAAGGGACAGTTCAGGCATGCTGCAGGTGACTCTCCTTGGGGAAATTTACGAGACAAATGAGTTGAGGTTCATGTTCACTTATCCTTATTCTAACAAGGAAAATGCACAACATGTCTGAAGCCATGTAGCATTGTTCTGCTGTTTAATATGTTCATATTGCCAGTGTATTTTGATTTTTGCTTGGAAGTCATTTGTCTGGATAGGTAAATAGGAATTTTACTGTTTGCCTTTATTGTTCTCCTTTTATGTATTGTCAATCATTTTATTCCACACTTCTACTTCTGGGTGTCCCAGACTCTTTGCCTATACCTTAAGGCTGAAGGCTAAATTCTCTGCAGTGTTCCCTGGTTGACCAGCTCCTTCCATCTCCTTGGGCTCTGTGTCTTTGTGTACTTTCAGCCTTGTTATGCTGTCAGAATAGGAGATTAGTCATTCAATCAGGCTGAAGAGGAGTCTTTCTGCAGATAAGGCCCGAGCTGAAGGAGCTCCTTCTCCTCACTGCTCCATATGTCGCTTGAGATTGGCTCCCTGCTTATCGACGCAGGACATTTGCATCTTTCCCACAATTCCTTTTTCTTCCTCTCTATCTTTTTGCACCGCTCAAACTCGCCCTATCGCTTAGTTCTTCCCTGAACTATGAGAATTACATAGTTATTTTCTGCCCCTTCTCCAACCGCCTCTCATTATACTCCCATCTAGCTATTTTCAACAAATACCCTGTCAAATTCTGCTTTTATCTATTATTAGGGTTTGGAGATATAAATGAATGCCCAATTCTTTTTTATTTACTGCCAGTACAGTCAATTATATCTGTTATATATCCAGACACCGAAAAGACATGAGGGAAATTGTTGCGCCTGCAGCTTGCTTGGCCCCCCACTGCACATTATAGGCAGACATTTTTGCCTAAGTGACTGCTCAGCATGCCTTGGTTGCGCATGAGCGATAGGACTGACAGATGGAGGTGTCACAAAATACATGTGCAACTTGCATGGAAACACACCACAGAAAAAACAGAGGACATTTGTTTATGTATACAGACCTTTTTCTGCTTATTTTTTCTTCTGTAATATAGCTGTGTATATATGGAGTTTACAAAGGTGTGTACCAGAATGTAAGCCCATTCAGCTCATTTGCAATTGAACAAGATGACTAACTCGGAATTAAGTGACTGAAGTTCAACCATAAAGTAGCATCTGCTGTTATGGCAACAGAAAACAACCATGATTGACTATAAAGCTTTCAAGCAATCAAGTATCTTTTATATATATTTTTTTATTGTAATCCAAACACAGCACACTAGTTTTAACAAACAGGTGTAAGGCAAGTAACTCACTGAGTTTCTTAAATATGAAAAAAAAAAAAAAATGGCTCTAGCCAGCTGGACATGGGTTGGATGGTTTTACTGGTGATCATAAAGAGCCGTTGATATCTGCCCACACCAAATGAAGCCATCTTGGAAATGAAAGGAAAAGGAAGCTGCAGCCAACCTTTATGTCTATTCACATCTAATACTCACCCACTCAAGGATATTCAAGAGGATTATAGCTTGGCAAGGCAAACATTAGCAAAAAAAGATATAAAACAGTGGAAATGAAATATATTATTTCTGTATATTCTCTGAACATCCACATTGTATGTGCTAATATGTGTATAAAGTAAATGTGGGATGCAAGTGTTAACAGAATGGACTCCCTTGAGGATGGAAGTTGGTGCAACCTACATACTCCCAAGGAAAGGCACCTGCCACTACGATGTTAAATTTTGGCCCCACAATTCGTACTGCAGGACAACAGATCAACATCATGTGTGTGAACCTCGTTCCTCCCTCTTCTTTTCCTCTCCTTCTCATCGTCCTCTTAAACCTACTTCTTCCCTTCTGGCCGTGCCTCCGTCTCCTTCTGGACTGCGCAGCATGAAATATGATATGGTGTCCAGAGAAAGGCCCAAGCAGGGCAATTTGTCAACGTTAGAGACACTGAGAGTACAGCCTAAATAGCCTCCTGAATGGGCCTGACCGCTGTAGGTAATCAGTGGTAGCACTATATGATTTCTGTTTGTTATACTGCATCACAAAATGACTCCACCAGAGAAATGTGAAGGACCACACATGTACAATAAAGAACTACAGACACACAAGAGCATAAATTCGAGCTGTGCCATCCTCTCTCGCATTTACCATTCACTTCTCGCTTTGCTCTGGCTCACACTCGCTTCTTCTTCCTCTCTTCATCTCCCTGTGTTTCTTTGTTTACTTCCCTTGCCCTATCTCCACAACCCTTTCTGTTTTCCCTTCCGAGTCCCTCTCCTTCTAATCTTTATTTCTCTCGCATCCGCTGTCTGTGCTGCCAGTTCAGAGAACACAAAGACACCAGTCTGCCTAACCAAAACACAAGTAGCCTAAAGACTACTGTAGCCCCGGTGTGCTTTACTGCACACATTTTAAATGTCTCCTTATTCTCCCCACTTTCACAAAAAAGAAAACAAAACAAAAAAGCCCATAGCAGGAATAACAGACAAAGTGACCGGTTTGCTCTTTTTCAGGCTCTTAGCAAAACCTCTCAGTGACTTGTATTAACAATACTAAATGGATTATTTGGTGGCATTTGCCAAGTCTGTAAAGCTGAGAGTATTAGAATGTCTGGGAGACAAGGGGGTGAGGAATGGTGTGAAGGAAAACGAATCTACTGCCATGCCAGCAGCTCTGTCAGACTGTACATGACAATACTGTCGTTCCGAGCTAAATGCTGATGTCAGTATGTCAACATGCTCACAATGTTATCGTACGAATGTTTATGAGGTACTGTTAGCCTTGTTACAATTTTAGTTTAACATGCTAGAAAGTAAAATTAGCTAATTAGGTCTGAACACTAAGCAGCTTAAGTATGAAGGTGCTTTTGTGGGTTTTTCTTTTTTTACAAGAATTAAAACAGTTTTGAGGGCAAATTTCTCCGATACCTTATCCTGTAAACAAAGTGGTATGCTGCTCCTGCTGCCACTGGCACGGGATGAAGAGCAGCCTGTCGGTATATTGTCAGGAAACGGTTTGTGTCTGTGGAAAATGAGCAGCACATGTCGCCGAAAGGATCTGCACCACTTGTGGCAAACTGCAGTTGTAACCTCATCAATTTGAACTCCCTATGAAACGGTACATGCTGGTGGTAATACGAGCTGCATGCCATGGTACATACTGTAGGGATTGGCATGCTGATGGTACTGACAACATTAAATATAACCAAGGTCGTGCTGCCATATTTTAAAGCAGTTCAATAGAAAGGAACAATACAACGCAAACATAGCTCCATGTAGCTCAACACACGGTCCTGTCTTGGTGGTAAATAGGAGCAACACAGTTTTGATTGCAGTGTGAGAAATTTTCTCTCAAAACTGAAAAAAAAAAAAAAAATGTTGTATAAAAAAAGACATAAAAGTACCTACATGCTGAGGCTGTTGGGTCTGTCGCTAGTTTTGCCAATGTTGGACAAACTGAAATTTTGGTTTTGATGATTGCACTTGGAAAAAAAATCAAGGACTCACTGAGATGTAAAGACATGCATGTGCCAAATTCCCCACCCGTGGTGGCACTATACAGACAAAGTCCCTCATCATCTGGGGACCACATACAAAATCATGTTGCAATCAATCAATAAATGTCAACATTTTTCATTCAGGAAACAAAAAGCATTGGATCAAGCAGCAAGTATCGCCAAAATCAAACGTTTGACAAATTGACATTTTGAAATGATTTGAAATTAAAGAGAAAAACATGCTACTCTCCATAAACTGCATATTTTCTACATTTATCATATTCCTTAATGTAATCAATTAATTGTGTTATATACAGTAAATTGTAAGTAGTCTTTGCGCAAGTGGTAACATATGGGTCGAAGTAAAATGACCATAAACAAAAACTTATCAGTATGTTTGTATGTTTGAAGTATGTTATTTTGTTCATGTTCAGAGAGACAAACTAAATATATGTCATTTTTTTTCCCATATCCAGAGAGGACCGTTATATAATCAAAACTGACAGAAAAATACTATCTAATTTTTCTTGGTTCGATGTGTCTCAGCTTGGAAGCTTAAATTCGAACGCTGGTTGTCACTTCTAAATTGTGAGTATGGCATGAAACATGGCCGCATCTCTCTGTTGGTGTAATGAATATTTCTAGAGCTATGTGCAAAAGGTCATGTCTCCATTCCTCTTCCACAGTCGCCTGCAGCTTGCTTCTTTCTATGGACACACATTCATGTGACTTTGTTGTTACCACAGCAACAAATGCAAATGATGCCTTGACACATAATTCAGCCTGATTGCTTGCAATTTACAAGATGGACAGTCAACCCTACAGGTCAAATTTGAGAGACAAATTGGATTTACCAGAAGCAAATTCACATAGTAATTAGTCTAGTATCCATGACACTCTATATAAAGAAATAGGTTGACAAGTTGGCTTCTGTAAATTGTATATAGAAATTGCATTTTAGCATTGAAACAGATCTAATTGTTCTGTGGATTTGGTTCTAACATGCAATAAACAATGTCATGTTTAATATATGTTCTTTGAAGCAATTCAGCAAGGTCTTTACCCGGTAAAAATTTACTCCTGATATGTACAGCATTCACACCAAGGTGACAGAGCCCACTGATCACACCTTTGATGCATATAGTTAGAGTGCTATTTTCAGTGCTCCAAGTGGGCTAGTACCATAGACTGTGTATGCAAATAGATTTAGCCTCCAGGTCTGAAAAAGTAAAGCAAATGTGAAAGTACTATGAAGTGCAATACCACAAATGGCCTCTCGGGGCTGCTTCCGAAAACCCCTCTGGCTCCAATAGACTCCCATTCAAAAAGCATCAACTCCTGTCATGAAATACAAAGTCAGTAGATTTCTTTTCAGAAGACATTACGGTTTCATTAGCTAAATTCACTCCTTCTGATCAGTGACCAGGACCTGGTGGTCCTTCTGAAAATCTTTCCATATTTCAATAATTCCACTGTCTCGTCCAAATATGGTCACTTATGGCTCCAAAAAAAAAAAAAAAAAAAAGTTGGCAAGAGTACCAGACTCGAGGCTACAAAACAGCCATTCAGAAACTAATAGGTGATGTCTTGGCCGGTGCTCTTTGGTACAAATTACCGGCTCTTCTATGTTTTAATCTTTGGTTTTCTGTGATTTTTCTTACACACAAGCACATCTCACAAGCTGCTGCTACTCTGTTTAATTTTTTTGATACAGTCAGTGGTTTATCTTGGTTATGATAATGGCACAAAGAGAACATGAACAGATTCAGACAGAGACACAACAGAGCTTTGAAAGTGAAATTCAATCCTATCCAACCAAGACTAAATGCACGCAGGGTAATGGTAGCGCGACTCTTAGCAGCTGTTGATGTAACATTAGTATTAGAAAAAACACCCACAACTAAAATTGAGTTTAAACCAAGAATATTGGGGTCATTTTTCTAAATGTGAACATCATATTCATTATAAATAACTGTTGTTTGTCTTCCCAAAAAATGTATAGGTTTGTTAAATTTATGCTCCTGTCAAAATTTCAGTCAGGTAATACAACCTGACTACTGTTTCTTACAGCTAAGGTCACCATTGGTTGGTTATATGACACAACTTCTGTTTCAAATTTAAAATCCTTGGTTTCAAATTAAAAGCCTTTGACATTTCATAAACAGTAAAGCCATTAACTAGGTTGACCTGATTTTATCACTAGGAATTGAAATGATATGTCCCTTGATAAAATACATTTATGATAGGAACATCAGTAATATCTCTTTGTGTCTTTTATTCACTGAAAATGTTTTAAATGTAATACTTAATGATGTCTTGATTGCAGCGAATACACATGCCACCATGTGAATAAGGGTAGTGCTGGCACTTTTTTTGCACTTAGAGCACTGGTTATATATGCACCGAGTTCTGATACAGGTCAATTACACTTGTAGCCTTGTTGTAAGCAAGACAAATTAGCTCGGAGAAGGAATATGTGAGCCTGAATATCATCACCCATTTAAGTTAATGGTACTTTCCTGTCAGTTGGATTGGATTTTCCACAATGCCTCACTTATGTGTGATCTTATAGATGCTCCCATCACAACCAACGTTGACTATATTTTGTTCAAGAGAATGTCAACTGTCCATGTACATCCTGCATCAGGACAGGAAGTGCACGTTTCATGTGTGAACTCTATCCAAACTTATTCATCCATCAAAGTCATTCTGAGCGGAAAGGCACAATCACCAAAAGGGCACTTCTGTATGGATTTTGTGCTGTTGTAGAAGGAAACTGACTAATGAATCTCAATAACACGCAATTATATCTGCTGTAGTTACATGCCGGAAACAGCCAAGCATGTCAAGGAGAGAGGAAAGCTACTGTTACTGCAATGGGAATTCTTCCTCAGGTGCTGTGCCGTGTTGTGTGAAGAGGCTGATTACTGATTCCACTGGAAACGGCTTCTGTATCAAAAAACACGCATGTCAACCATCTGGAATGAGAATCCGCAAGGTGTCTGTACAAACTACGTGGAAATGTAATCAGCAGCGTCTGTCCAAAGTGACTGCACTTACCCTTCGAATACAACGTGTATAATTTAATCATGCTCCACCACAGCCATCCGTCTGACCTTTGAATTACTAGCCCCTTGATCATTTAATTTGAATTTTCTCAACTGACAATGAAAATATAATTCGGCTTCATACAATACTACTGACATTATGTAATATTGAAAAAATATGGGATGTTTACCAAAGTCATTTATTGCCAGGAGGAACAAATGCAGCATGTTGTTTGTATTCATTTAATGCCTTACGTTTGCTGTGTATGGTACAATAGTATTGTAATTTAAGATGACACAAGCAAAGGACTCACACTCTCCACCAGAGGTTTTAAATAAGGTATATCAACCACTACTAGAACAGTACCTGGACCAACCACTTGGTGCGTCATCATTGCCGCAGATAAAACATGCTCATACATCAAAGAATGTCATCCTTCTGACAGTTGCCTGCTCATTAATGTCCAATGTGTGTAAAACAGCCAAACCCAGCCGACATCAGTAATGAAGCCCGAAACTGTCATTTGACCAAGGTTGCAAGTGATCCAATATTCTGTTGCAAGATCACAACAACTGCATTTCATCTTTAAGATATATGTACCCCTGAAAACACATTAAACTAGTCTGTGTCCTTTGATGAGAGTGAAGCTAAATTGTCTTTGCAAATAAAATAGCTCTGATCTCAGCTGAAGGCGAAGCAGCAATATTTCACACGTCAGGGCCGGTAAAATAAGGGATTTGAAGGCTTTTTAAAAAATGCTTCAAAACTACTAACTAATTCATTGATAGCAAAAGCTCATCTGAATTTAATTTAATTTGCCATTTACTTTTTTTCTCTCTCTTTGTTTTATAACCTTATTGTTTTTATCTGTAGACATCAGATTAAAGAAAAATAATCAACGAGAGTTGCTGAATGAAAATGTCTGAATTCAGCTGGAAAAGGGGCACAAAAATGGATCTGATACATCAACACCTCTCTCTTTCTCGAATGTTGCTTTATTACAAAACTACAGCCTCCAGCATACAAAGTTGCACCATTTAACAGACTTGATGTGGAAGATACTGCACTGTTTAGTTTTAGGACTAAATGAATGCATTGTGGGTAATGACGTTTTTATCGCAATACGACTAAATTTAAAATAGCTGTATTCTTTTCAAATCTCTTCTGACCAACACGTTTGATAATACCACTCAAATTATGTTTAAAAGGAAAAAAAAGTGGGTGTTTGAAATGTATTCACCTAAATCAATCACTACAGATACATTGTGTGAATCCGGTCACAATACAAGGTCGATTTTCGGAAGAAAACACACCTCCTGTTAAGACCACTAGTGAATCAACACAGACTTGAAGGCCAGCCAAGAATATGCATAATGTACATTTACATGGTCAGTCACGAATCTAAAAACACACATGGGCGACTTGACAAATCGTCCAGCTCCTGTGTAGGAGGTTTGGGCTCCTGTTTTTCATGCACACATGTTATTTAGCTTATATTCCTTGTTTATATGCTGCATGCCTGCAAGCAGGATCATCCAAACGACCAGCATGCTGCCAAATGACATTTTTCCATCTGCATAATACAGTATAATGTCACGGCTGTGACAGAAATGAATTCTGATGGGACACTACTGGGTACTCCAACCACTTCCTCTATTCACATCCCTCTACCTTTGTAACAATGAAATGCAATGTAATGCCTCCATCTTGAAAGCTATCACAAAATCTGGGATATCCTCCGAGGAACGAATGCATCAATGGTGTCTACAAACCCCCTTCTAGGCATGCAGAATATGAGTTAGTTAAAGTTTCTTGTGCCATTTGCTAAATTATAACATTATGTCTCCCAGAGTAGTATCACACCAAACCATGTAATAAACCCATCAGTCCACTACAGGACAACATGTCAGCGTCACGTTTTGCTTCAACTAGGTGTGAAAAGTACACTCATGTATTACCAGCCAGTTCTCATTTCAAGGGCATCCCAAAGGGACGTTTTGTCAAAGTCATTGACATCAGAGAGATACACACAAGGTGCTCTGTGGCCTTGGTGCTGTGATGATCCGCGGTGAAGAAAGAGGCATTATGTCCGCATAGGGAGAAGTTCTAGGGATGTTGGCTGGTACAAATACAGCACTTTCTCCCAGGAGACGGGTGTTCATGTCCATGAGAAAGCAAACGAAAAAAGATATCTCTTAAAAATACAATACAAAAACATCTATGAAAAGAAACTTCCTTTTGTTACAATTTATTGTTGTGTTTGAGTAGTGACCTTTCTAGATGCAATCAAGGTGCGCGGGGAGGGAATGTGGATAGAAGAATAAGAGATTATGACATTTCTGTCAGAGCTAGTTTGAGTTAGCCAAGCTTAGAAGCAAGGATGAACAGAGGAAAGACACAGAAAGGGTTTAGTGGAATGGAAATACAGAAAAAAAGTTGGTGAAATGACTGAAAAAGGTCAGAAGGAGAAGCGGAGGGAATGAGAACAAGAATGAATGAGAGGAAGAAAAAAAAAAATGAAACAAAAAAGAAAAAAGATTCACCCGGATCCACACTGGCCCAGCAGCAGCTGCCACTAGACTTATGCCACACCCCACAGCGCCACAACTGAGCCCGATGAGGAATAATGAGCTTTAGAAATCCACAAAGGTCACTCACTGTAAAGATATCCCTCCTCACTCCAGCCCAATCAGAAATACCACCACCAGAGCTCAAAAAGAAAATTCTACGGCTAGGTGATGGGGTGAAACTACGAAAGAAAATCACCCAAAAGCAGAAAAGCAGAGCCAAGCACTCTAAATAAGGTCTTTACCTTTATCTGACAACCTGAGAGCAGAGGAGCAGTAGGGGACAACAGTGGGAGATGACAGGAGAGAAATGAAGAGGGGAAGGAAGAAAGGACCAAAAAAAAAAGAAGGAAAGGAAAGGAAAGGAAAGGAAAGGAAAGGAAAGGAAAGGAAAGGAAAGGAAAGGAAAGGAAAGGAAAGGAAAGGAAAGGAAAGGAAAGGAAAGGAAAGGAAAGGAAAGGAAAGGAAAGGAAAGGAAAGGAAAGGAAAGGAAAGGAAAGGAAAAATATTAAGGATGACACAGGGAGATTGTGTACCAAAAGGCAGGAAGAGATTGTTGAACCGAGGCACTGTAAGGCCTTGGTGGAGCTGAGAGAGCGATGATAGGATTGGAATCATTAGAGGGAGTGCAGGGCAAGAGTGAAAATATGCTATAAAGCTTTAGTGTGTGTGAAAGAGAGCAAGATCAGTGAAGACACACAGAGCTTCTTTAATCCTGGGAAAGTGTTCTGTCCTTCCACTCCTTTATCCGCCCCCCTCACACTCTGCGGGAATGGGGACAGAAAAAGAGCAGGAGGAATGAATATATTATCCTTATCCTGCAATACATCATTCAGGAACATATGGCACTAAATTGTCTCACTTGAACTTTACAACAGTTGAACTATTCAACATTATTATAATGCACTACATTTTAAAGCCCCCATACGCAATTAATATACAGCAGTCTTTCCGCAGAACTGTGTGTGTCCATGTGCTCTGAATTCCAATTGTAGCTGGTATAGTAGAGTCCACCGACTGCATTTAAATACAGAATACCTGGGGCCCAAATTGGAATGCAGGCCGTGTGGAAAACTGAGCATCACCTTGTCACGTTTTGCACGTTAAGAGAAATTTAAAGGTTTTAAGAGCCAGGAGCTATCAGGAATCCATTTGGAAATAATATTCAAAGCGTGGAACAAAATCACATGACACACCTGAAATTATCACTTACATTTATAAAGGAATAGTTTGACATTTTGGAAAATATGCTCCGACTCAAGATTTGCCTTCTTGCCGACAGTTAACTCAGATGAATTCCACTCTCATGTCTACATGCTGAATATCGTAATAGGAGCGAGCAGGCTTCAGATCAGTTTATCGTAAAGGTCGAAGTGACAGTTCTCTCCAAAGAGCCAAGCGGGCTGCTCTCTCCCGGCTTCAGGTCTTTATGCTAAGCTAACCTGTTGGCTGCAGCTTCACATTGAATATACAGATACCATCTGAACTAGAGATGGGCATTTCAAGCAAAAGTCCAATTTGAAATTCGCTCGGAACGATTTTTAATCGAACACTGATCAGTGGACGGGCCGTTTGCTCGGTGCTTCACTCAAATGAGTGTGCTTAGCTGCGGAAGACTTGCATGCTAGCTTTGCCTGCAGGGTTTACACCGCACTTCATCTTTTTTTTTTTTTTTTCACATTTTAAAGGAGTTCCACACAGAAGTGTTTGACGGCTGTAGTTGTCTTTGCATGTTTCCGATGTTCGCACCGAGACATCTAATACCGGAATAGTTTTACCCGCAAAGCTCTGGATCCCTGATAGCAGCGCTTTCTTCTTCTTATGCTATTTAATACTGGCAGGCGGCTTTTACTACCCCCTTCTGACAGGAGTAAAGCATGACAAGCAAGACGCCGGTAAAAACAGGGCAAATAATGAAAAATGATAGTCGCATATACTAATTGATTTTGTAGATTATAACAACTATTCAAATATTAAGAAATCGTGTCCCATTCCTAATCTGAACCCTCGACTGTGAAGTGAATGAGCCTTTTTTTTTTTCCATTTGCACAACCAGACTATTTAATTTAACCATTGTGCGCATGGCCTGAATGTTTGGGAGGGAACGAATATGCGGGAAAAAAACCCACATTGATGTAGATTGGAAACCTAAAGCGAAGACCAATGACAGCTAAGTGAGTCGTGAATTCCTCCAGTCAAGTGTAGGAAGTGTAGCTGATGACTGAGTGAAGGGGAGAACTGTCAATCATCTGCTGCTCTGCCCACTAACGATGTTTGTCTCAAGTTAAGTCATCCATGGTGCTGCCAAACCACAGTAATGGAAGCAAATATTGCGGATTGTTTTCCAAGATTCCCGCTGCACACGAACTCAACAGACCTCCACACGCTGTCAGCAATTCTTATGAGGTTGGACATCACTGCACCCACAGAGCAGTACATGTATTCCCATATGCATAAGTTACGTGTTGCTTCTTTTCTTTAAAACCAACTGCAAGTAAAGTCTCGAACTATTCCAAATGCCAACTGTTCACATTGCTGTATATTACTAAAAATAGTGATTGCAAGGTAGGAGGATAACTATGGTTCGTATTTGCCGTCAAATATGACATCAATATTAGATAAGTGTAAATTTCTCACCCGGTTTGCCTTGCTGAACAAAACCGGTTTGATTCAACTTGCTTCAAGTGTCTTTGTTCCTCTGCCTCCTCCAGAGTGCGTTGTACCTGCTTATCGGTTGATTCATCATGGACGTATTGAGGGTGAGTGTATGGCTATTTCAGATGATGACTTCATCATAGTCCAAAGTTATGCTTTTTGAAAGATGACGTCAGTGAAATAGTGGGATCACCATTGCTCCCGAGTGAGGAGGACAGGATTGTGGTTTTTGATTTTCCCTAATGTGGTTTTGCTATTTTGGTCTATTCTGTACAACCACATCTGTTGCCTTTCTGCTCATTCTGGAAGAGCGATGCCTCCTCTGTTGCACCCCTGGAGGCTTATTCCATTTGCTTCCTGCTAAACAGCTTTTTTTCTAGTCCAAATTAAGGGTCTGAGAAAAGGGGGGTGTTATATGGTGCCCACATTGGCACACTTTGGGGAGCAAATTTGTGATAAATAAAACCCGACAACTTGTGGACAGAAAACAGGAGGAGTTTAAACGAGACATGGAGTCGTTGATGAAGGCAATTTTGTAATAGTGGTAATGACAGGCGAGGTCATCAAAAGCGTGTAATACACAGGCCCGTCCACTGAAGGGACGCCTGTCTTTAACACGCATCGCACCATATAGACGCGAGAAGAATACTGCACAAACGGAGGCAGGTCATGTGACAAACGTCACTCGACAAAAGTAAATAAGATGAAGTACAAAGGTTGTCAAAGGAAGTCCTTTTAAGGAGGTAAGAGGAGTGGCTTGGTCCTGTAAGTCTCAGACTTATAAAATGATGTAGTTTGAGTTCAGGAGGCAAGAAAGTGTTTTTTTCTTTTTTAGAGGTTTTGTTCCTTAACCCTAACCAAGATTTGTTTTTGCTAACCCTAACCACGTAGGTTTTATTCATCATGAGTGTCACTTAATCTTCTCACAGCATAATAGCCGACCACAAACAGTGCATCCCTCCCATCTTCATCCAATCCAGCACCAATTCTAGCAGAAGATGTCCTCCTCAAACTTCTCCACATAGAAGCAAATATGACCCCTTAATTAACAGATAGAACAATCAGATTTTAAGGTTCAGAGTCTAGTATTGATATATTTGAGAATCACATTCCTGCATCTATATTTTTTTCTCATAAGAGGCATAAATCTGTGAACGGTATCTAATGTGACTGTAATGTAAAACCTAATATTTCATTAACTTGAACGAAATAAAAGGAAGTCTGAAGGAGTCAAATGCATGTCCTTAAATTGAAGGGAAAACGTACGATTAAACAGACTAATCGCACTATACGTCTGGGTGCTGAATTTAAAGACTGCGCAATTACATGCACAAACATGTGTGGCTTAATTTCTCGCTCCATTGATTGAAGCTTATTTGAATCCTCAGTGCACAAAATAAATCAATCAATTTCTGTTGTGCCACGGAAGCACTGGGGATGTTTCATCAGGGTCAGGGTTCTTACTATGTAATACTTGGATTGGTATAATACACACAATACTATACATAATTTACACATGAGGTTAAGTCTAGAATGAAAGACGAGGTGAGTGTATACAACCTGATTAGTTGGAAAGAGACTGATGAGGTGAAGGAATGGAGAGGAAGGGGTAGAAATAATAATGAGTTCGGTGGCCGACGATGAGGATGCGCACTGATATATGCTGAGGCATGTACTGTCCTCCAGTGGAGTCCAGGATGACTTTTTCTGTGGCACACTGCAGCATCCCTAATGATTCAAACAACAGAAGTGCTTAGATCATCACAAGTGTACTTTTACACAACACACTCAGCCGAAGTTTGCCCCAGCTTAAAACACCCACAACGCCCACGGACTACATGAGTCGACACAATACTGACATACGCGTTTGAAAAAGTTCTCCTTTGAATCGAGCCGTGAAATGTCAGTATTTGAAATGAGAGATCTCACAGCAAAAAAAAAAAAAAAAACTTTAAAAATTACACTCGACAAAAGTATATGCGCAAAACTTTTTATTTGCTCCCGTTGTTAACGGAGTGAAGTAAAAGATCTAAGACTCCTTTTATGTACATGACATGTTTATTTCTCTCAAAGTTTGTCCACAAATTCATTAAAATCCGTGTTCGTGAGCACTTCCCCTATGCCAAGATAATCCCTCCAACTGCATGGATGCAGCCGCAAGATGCTGATTAAATGGCATAATTATTACACAGGGGTGCTTTGGACTGGTCACAGTAAAAGCCCCATCTAAAATGCGCATGTTCTTCAAGCAACACAATGTCACAGATGTCACAATTTTGAGAGAGTGTGCAATTGGAAACAATAATGAAAACGATAGTGTTGCATTTATATTTTTGCTGAGTGTGTTTTGCCTCGTTGATTTAAAGACCATATAGGCTAACTCGTGTTTTAGCCGGCATTATTTTCTTACTCGTAAAACACAACATTAAAGTCTCGAGTTAGCTTATAAATACTGAAATTTGTCGTAAAAAAGGAAAAGCCACCATATCTTTGTAAGAACTCCATCAGAACAGCTTCAATGCATCTTGGCATAGATTCTACATCGGTCCTCCAAACAGTATTCCTTTATTTGGTTTGTGGATGTTAGCGTCAAGCGTGGTGGTCCACAAATCTCCATAGATGTTCATTTGGGTTGAGATAAGCTTCACTGTTTGTTGCCAATGGAGACACTGTGGGGAGTTTTTCTTAATCAATAGAGTTTGTTTTAATTCTGGGAGACAGTTGAGCTCATCATAGAGCATATGTAAATTCTGTTTCAGTGTAGATTGCCAGGTTAAAGGTTCGTTCTGGTTTATTCCTTCTTAAGCTTTATTTATTCAGGAGCTCAGCGAGAGATCAAGATCTGTGTTACGAGAGAGACCCGCGAACAAATTACATACACCCAAGATTATAACGAAGACAAGTCAATCACACAAAACAATTACACCACTTGTAAAAACAAACATAAATACACCTCAAAATCAGCAAGGACAGATGAAAAAATGTTGAGGGAAATGTGTGATGTTACAGTAACAAGATACTTGGCTCGGCTTTCCATAACAGTATCACGTTTCAGCGCAGCATTGTTGTGAACACGATATCTCAAGAACGCCTCGAAGGAATTCCTTCAAATTTGTCACAAATATCCACCTGGACTCAAAGATGAACAGTTTAGAATTTGTATATTTGGGTTGACGTTAAAAAAAATATTAGCTCATTTGCACCAACATCTATATTGGAGGCATTGTCTGCTGTTAGAATCAGCCGTATTTGGCCAAAATTCCATTAATGTCTTCCCTACGTATACAGTATTATGAGTCTGGACAGACATCGATGTAAGCTGCCACTTTACCACAGCGCGGTAATTCTAGTTTCTTAAATGTATTTATACAAAGGAGGAACAACCCTTTTGCTTCGTTATACTAAAGTTTGTACTTGCCTGTGATCACAGGCTGCTCAGAATATGCAAACGTTAACGTCTTAATCTCCTCCAATCACAGAGCACGAAGTTGGGGAAGGGGTTAATACCATTAGCAGGAATGGGAGCATCCTGCCCACACCATGCCTCCGGAGCATATAGTCGTATTGATTAGTCACTGAAGAGGAGTTAAGTAGGCATGCATTAAACAGTTGTTTACATAACAAATCAATATAGCACCTCCTTTACCTTTCTTATTACATATAAACAAGATATATTCTATACACTAATAGTTGTCTTCAAGTGGAATATTGGCAATAATGAGCCAGATTTCAATGAGGATTTAGGATTTAAATATAATTCACAGTTTAATAACTGGGACACAGACATTTTTAACTTTGTTCATGTATTTTATATGAGGGGGTTTGGCTGTTACCATTCTTATTTCTGTCTAAAAACATTGGAATAAAGGTTCTTTATCAGCAACACATGATATGTGAAGGGTGGGATATAATCAGGTACATTAAACGTAGTGAGCTGCGGGAGATGGCATCATCACAGAAATGAATCTCGTTTTATTCTCGTTAAATGCAATTCCGGCCAATTATAACAAACCCTCGCAAATAACAAATTCACAAGACAGTAGATGACTGTAGCGCAAAAGGCACAAAGAAAAAGCATACATGTGTACAGTGTAATTACACCATTATGCAGGAACATCTGCGTGCATTATCACCTCGGAGCTATTCATCACACACGGAGCACTTCCAAAATGCACCATATTGCAGCACAACGCATGCACGCGAAAACATCGTCACACGGCATACTTAACCGGTCGCACAAAGTCTCTCGCACAAAGCAGGACGGGAAGGAGAGGCTGGAGACGGGTGCAGAGCAAATCCTGGCAGGTCAACAACGCAGAATACAAATTTCAGGAAGAAGGAATTAGAAAAATGGGGCCGTTATCTGAGGAAACGAAGGAAAATTAGCAACTGGACATGACAGCACTTAGCCTTGGGAACGATCATAGCCACCACGCTGAGATAAGCCTCGGAGAGGTCAAGAACGAAAACCATTAGCTGACAAATGACCGCCACTATAATGCCATTATAAGCTCGGCCGTTGCGAATCACAGGGTGCATATCAACACATGAAAAGAAATAACAACAGCCTGGACATTTAAACTAATGCTTCCCAGAGATAATCCCTTCTTACTTTGAAATGATCATTAAGTTGCACCACTCGGATGTAAATGCGACATTTAGGTCATTTTATTGCTTTAATTTACGCTTCGAAGGTCTCGTCCTCTGAGGTGGTCAGGCTGTGAGGAGCTTACGCAGCCTTACTTGTGGGGAGGGTTGGCCGGCATCGCGCAAAAATTATTTTCTCCTCTCGCTTTCTCTGCCTATTCATATGTGGCTTGTGTCATAATAACACTGGTGGCGATAAATACAATACTAAAAAAAACAACTTTGGCCTGGAAAGGTCCGCTGAGAGCTGCACATTATTCAGGGCGCCTCTGTGGCATTGTTTTTTTTACACACACTCGCGCACACACACACACACACACACACACACACACACACACACACACACACACACACACACACACACACACACACACACACACACACTCCCCCCACCTCCTCCACTCCACCCATATATCCTGTCCCCTTGTGTTGCAGTGCGCGCGCACACGGCAGTCACGTAGCACCGAGGTCAAATTTGCAGAGACTGAACATAAGCGCCCACATTCCCCTTTTCCATTCATCTAAGTTGGAATAGCCATTAAATTAATGGCCTGGTCTCCCCTCCTGTGTGTGTGTGTGTGTGTGTGTGTGTGTGTGTGTGTGTGTGTGTGTGTGTGTGTGTGTGTGTGTGTGTGTGTGTGTGTGTGTGTGTGTGTGTGTGTGTGTGTGTGTGTGTGTGTGTAAATAATGCTTGTGGATACAAGAACCTCGTATAATATGAAATTATCATATAAATGATGAGCAGGAATAGAAGAAAAAAAGACAAAGGTGAAGCCTCTTTTATAAATGGACAAAATGTGCAATATATGATTTATAGAAGACTTAAAATCAGCCCCGGGCTTTAACCTTTAAGCATGAATGAATCATGTTTATCTATCACCACAGACACACCCCATTAGTTAGGACTGGACCATAATCAGTTTCATCTGTTTTGCTCCGTCTCCTGGGCAGTTCTATACTATATTGCTTAAAGATTGTTGCGGAAGCCCTAAAAGTTATGGAGCAAGAAGGTGGAGAGTCCCACCATTCAGTCCTTCATTACTCCGTGCATGACAAATTTATATGCATCACCACCTTAGCTGTTCTCTCAGTGGGCAAGGCTGGTTTGACAGAGGATCCAGTCTCAAGATAGAAAAGGTGTATTAAGGAAGTGTTACCTGTTTTGCAGTCATCACTTGTGATATTTCCAACACTACATGTTCAATTCTAGCATGTACAAAGAAGGCCAGTTAAGGTATATAATTTGGCTGCTCTGCAGCTGTGACACAATATGCCAAACTCTCATTTATATTTTGTTCACTTTCAACCTAAACTTTGGTAAAAAAAAAAAAAAACAATTTACTCACATTCAGGGTTGTCACAATATCATATTTTTGGTCCCAATGCCACCAATTTCAATGCCAATTTCAAAACCACTGCGACAAACTTACAAATGAAAAAGGTGTGTTTCAACCTGAATTCCTTTATTTGAAAAGAACACTCCAGGCATAAGAGTAGGATGGAACTTTCAAGTAATAAAAAAAGACATTATCATTGTGTCAAACAAAAAAATATCGTGCCAAAAGCTGAAAGTAATCAGCATTTCTAAATAGCCTACTGCAAAGACCAGTCACGATACATTATGACTGACGAGAAGTTGTTAATAAAAAATGTACAACTGAAACTCTCAATTTGAATTCTATGTACAGATTCAGACATTCGTCTATTAGAAGCTGTCTCTTCTAATAAGTAAGAATATTTCTTCCTTTTGTCCGAAATGCTCTTTGACACCATTTGCAGATTCCAAGCAAACATAGTCCAGTTTGAAAATGACATAAGTGTGATGTGGAAACTTGACACCTCCATTGAAAGTGGACCTTCCTGTGAAAGAATTTACATAGTTTTCACACATTCTAGATTATTTGGGAGACAAAAAGTAAATGTAATTTTAAGATTTTATATAAAGCACAAATCATTCCATGTTGAGTAAGAGCAGTAACAAAACAAACACTCCCATTTTACTCTCACCTTCATCCTCCATGGAAGGCTTCTTCCTTGGTAAGTAGCATAGTGAGGGAAGAAAGGAAATCAAGAATGTGGAAAGAAGTTGTTTGTTCCTTCTTTGTCTCCAAACCTTTAGGGCCCCTTAGTCAGCCATGCAACTGGGAGGGCAGAACATTGGTTCCACTTACAAAGCAACTCAAGCATAAAGCAGCTATGTCCAATTATGGGAGGAGCAAATTAAAAGTGCAAATTGCAGTGTAAAAATTTCAGTCAAATTTAAATGTAAAACTTGAAGCAAGGGTGCGTGGAGCATTCTAATGAGGCCATTGAAGGGGATTAATATGCTGGGTAATTGCCGGATCTCTTCTTTCTCTCTAAAGCCCTTTTTAATCAACAGTCAACTAATTACTAAGCCCAGGGATGTTATGAATGAAAACCTGTTGGTTTCAGGATGATTGCTGGACAAAGAGATAGAACAAAATTTGACATCCCTGCTGTCTATTACAAAAATTTATGTTTTTGTTCTCACAATAACAGAGTGAAACTCTGAAGGGTGCCAGATCAGGGACGAAGCTGCAAATTTCAGGCCTCTGTCAACAGCTTAACAACAGCTCAGACACAATAAATATCTACAATCCCTGGTTTGTTGCAGAGCCTCCGTCCAGCTCTGGACGCCCTAAATCATTAAAAAAGATTTCTTCCCTCAATGGCACCCCTGTGCAAGTCATTTTACCATGTCTGGAAATCTCATGAAACTCTGAAATAGTTTTAGAACTGTTTCTAAATCGATCTCTTTATTCTGTTCGGTGTTCCTGCTGCTGCAATGGCAAATGTATTTCATATCAGGCTGACAAATCAGCCTGGGAGAAAACTAAAATGTGGATTAACATTACGGGATATTGAACAGAAAAAGTTATGTTGGGTAGCTCAGAGTTAAGGCATTACTACCTATTGAAAATGTATTTCCAACATTTGCATCGTCAAAACAGAATCATTTATAGAATAAGTTGAATTGTTTAAAAAAAACCCTGTTCTGTCAAAGATGCAAAACTGTGAGATCAAAAATTTGAGGAGAGAAGTTTAAAAAGTCCTGATGAGCACTATGGTAAAGACCATCCAATGGCCAAGCTTAAAAGTCTGTCCACTGCTCAACTAATGGAGGGTTTAGAGTTAGAATTGTGTAGCTTTAGAGAGCTCGTTAAATACACTCAGCCATAGACGAGCACTGTTCAACTCAGAAAGGACAAGTATTTTACAGAAATACCAACTGTATGGGACCAGTATGCTTAAAGTAAAAGATAATCGTGGTTATTGTCAAGCAGTAGTTTCTTACGACACTCTTGAATGCTGTATCCTACATGCCTCTCTTTGAGGTCTAATATCTAATTAAATCTAGAATTATTTTCAGAAGAACCACTAGAAAATTGCTAAGAACCTGTGATTTTAGCAAAGGACACAATCATCACTTGTGGAAAAACTTAATTGATTTGTATTTCATTGGAGAATTGTTTTAATGGAAGTCTATTGGAGCCAGAGTTTTTTTTGGAGCCAGCCCCTTGTGGCCCTCAGTGGTATTTCACCTTAAAACACTGCCATATTTGTTTCAACTTTCATACCCGGAGACTAGGTCTATTCTTATACAAAGTCTATGGCTCAAACATTTTTATAGAAACAAACTTTGTCTTGACAATAATTGGAAAGTAGGTAAAAGAAAATTGCTTTAATGGTGCCGGCATTCTTTCAAGCGTGCCAGTTAACCATACTGAGACAGAATACATTTTAATACAATCCTGCAACCGAATCAGCTGAACAGAATTCAACCACCATTCTTTTCTTTTTTTTTCTATTTAGACCTATTGCTTTACCTCCTTTCATATGTTGAAATCTCTTCTGAGAGGAGGTATTGATTTCCATGAAAACATATGCCTCATCAGAGCTGCTCGTCAGATGGCCTTGGACACCCCTCCACCCACATCTCTCCAACATCACATTGGCGGGAGCTGCATCAAACCATTTCTGTAACTTTCAGAATCTGACAATTCAACATTCATATCTACTTCACATTGTGACTGTCCAGCTGTGGGGACATGACAAAGGAGCCAGGGTTTGAAACTTCTCCCTCTGGGACTTTTCCATTTTTTTACAAAACCATTTCTTTAACTTTTCATGTGAACAACTGAGTACAACGCTATGAATGCCTTCCATTAAAGATTATCTGAAAATATATGCCATAATTGCAATATTTAACAACCGGCCTCTTACAATGACAAAAAAAATTGTATCCAATTACGACTCTTTTTCTGATTCTTACCATAATGGCGGTGTGAAATTTTGTCATTTAAATCATTACATACTTTTGAGTACCACCACTCTGAGCGCTGTTCACCTCTCGAGGATCACCACCATCTTCCCAAGTCATATATTCAAAGTGTGTACCGACATTTCTTTAAATAACAGTGACGTCCCTGTTCAGCATTTCTTAGTCTTTCCCACTTGTGATCACTTGGCTTGAAAGTCGCACTGCTTTCGCATCATATTGTAAAAAAGCAGAAGCATGGACTTTTTTTTTTTTTTTTTTTTAATGTGACAGCTTGAAAGCATTCATGTGTTTTACTCACTGGAGCAGCCACATGAAAAATATTGCGTGATTTTTTTATTTTTTTAATGCATAAAATCCAATCTAAATGAACTACATATTTTCAGATTATTTGGCTCAGAGTGAACATGACAGTTGACTGACTCTAGATAGACTGCCAACATTTTTTAATTCCCTGCACTCTTGATAACAGACATCCATTACTCTCATGCCAAAAAACACCCTTGTCAGGATTGCTGTCCAATTATGCATCATTTGTAGCTACAGTTATAAACTCATCAGCGCTTCTATGACACCTTTACATGTGAAGAAGGCTGTTTTGAGTATTCTCTTGCATGCACTTCGTCTCAGCTAATGATGTAATGCTCCATTTGGCAAGCTGTAGTACCGGAGGAGGGTAATGACCAGGACCTGATGTTACTGCTCATTTTAAAAATCTTTTCAATGGAAAAGGTTTCAACATGAGCTAATTTTTTTAAAAGCCAGTGAATCTGGATGCCATCATCATGCCACACATGGCGGAGGACATAATAAAGTATCCATCTTTAACATGACATGTTAGTGCTAGATTTGTTTTGTTCATTATCACAACTATTTAACACTTGTTTTGATAACGATGGGAGAAATTGCGAAAGGATGGTGGTATCCGATGCAGTAGAGGCTGACTTCAGTCCTTCATGAGTCAAACCTCTTGGCATAATTTAACACCATCATCTGCTGTATCTCATCTTGGCTGGCTGCACGTGGGTATTTCTGTCTTTTGTACTTTTTTTTTTTTTTACCCTTGAGTAAGGCTTAATCATTTCTACACTACAACTTTGCCAGTATCTCTTATGAATCAGTTAGCATTAAAAACACCAAAGCTGCCATTACTTTCCCTCCCACCTATAGGCAAAGAAGAAAGAAAGAAATCTATAGCCGACGTCCAAAACTTCCAACACTTAAAAGAGTCAGATAAAGTGACCAATTAAATGTGTTGAAATGATCTATAATAACATGAATTTGTGCCACAGAAGACAAAATAAATTAGTTTTGTCAAAAAAATAGAAAACATATCCTGAATAGCTGTATTAAGTGCCACATTCTATATTTACCAAAAGATTTTGAGCTACACTTGTATTTGTGAACATCTTAGCTTTGTGTATGACAATGTTGTGACCAAAACATCATACAGTATAAACAGAGTTGTTATCCACAAATGTAATACAGTTTTGTCAGAGTAGAAAAGATATTCCATAAAGGCGTGTGATACCGGGAAAATTTTTGTGACGACGTGGCGGTTTTGTGGCGCTCATTAGTTTGTCAGATAACGCCTTCCCTGCGGGGATGTGGCAGCCGCCTCCTGCATTGCTAAGCGAAGCGCTGACAGCTGTGACATCAAATCACTGTTTGAAAGCGTAACTCATCGCTACGACATTGTGTCATCATAAAAAGGAGGCCATACCTGCTAGTGTCGGTGCAACAAGCCTCACATCATGACAGCCTGCTGCACCAATCTGAGGCATGAAAGGGGAAGGTGGCAGGTGGGGGCTAAAGGATCTGTGGCATTGAGAGAGGGGGAGACGAGAATTAGAGATAAGATGGGGAGTAGGAGTCGAGAATGTGCGAGGGCAGAGTGCAGTTTGAAGTATTACATGAAGCCAGGGGAGAAAGACGTGAGAGAAAATAAAAATAAAAAGGGACAGAAAAGAGCACAGAAGGGGTAAAAGAGGGAAAACTCAAATAGACGAGAAGAAATCTGTTCGTGGTTTGACCAGACTGACAATATTTTTACTTAAAATAAAACTCCATCCATTCAAATAAAGTATGACATTATGACATCCAATTTACATCTCCCTCCCTCTGCCTCAGACTTGATTAACTTCACTTCAAAATAGCTCCTCTCCAAAATATATAGAATAATATTACAGTCTGACACTACGCTATCCATACCATCAACAAAATGGGAACAAGACTTATCCATTACTCCTGATGCTGACTTCTGAATTTGTTTCAAATTTGCACAAACTACTTCATGACAAAAACCCCAACCTTCAACTCTTACCATATAAGATATTCCAGCGAATTCATTATACTGGGTAAAATATGTTTGAAACACACACACACACACACACACACACACACACACACACACACACACACACACACACACACACACACACACACACACACACACACACACACACACACACACACACATAGGCACACAAACCCCAACAGCATACACCAATTCACATAACATCGAACACAACCTGTAACTGGCCTGTATTGATTGCTCTTGTTGACCTTGTGTTATTCCCTTTTTAGATTGTCTGTTTGTGTTGCAATTAGTACAAAATTAGAAAAATAAAATTAAAAAAGTATGGTGACAATAAAAATAATAATCAATCATTTTAATTAGTAGTCTGTCCGTATTCACTTCTACCCACCCCACTCCCTTCCCCCAAAAAAGAAAAAAGGTGTGACCAATCTATCGTGACGACCAAACACTTTATCCAATTACCGGTTTATGTAGGGATTGAAAAGGCTGTGCTCTGGTGGACACAGATCAAATCTTACCCAAACCAGCCAGATGGCTGCAAAAGCAAATTGTTTCCTAAAATGCCCCAAACAGAGATGTGATGTCTATCTTTTAAAGCAAGTGACAAGAGAGTTTTTTTTCTAAAGCAAAATAAAAACATGAACTCCCTGGCGATACGACTGTCACACCGATTCAGAAAAAGTAAAACAATGTGTATGTACACAATGTACATGTCTGCGCTTTAGGTTCTTGCGCTTGTATTTGACATGTCACTTTCAAATAGAACGAGTTTGAATGAAGTCAGCATTGATGTTGACAAGTTGAGTTTCAGGCTCAGGAGCTGGTGTGCTGTCTTCTTCCCCCTGTGTCGCAGGGGAAGCGTGAAGCCGACTTGTCTGAATGGTTAGAAAACAGCAGGGAGTGGCTGGCAATAGTACATACCCTCGGGTACTTTGCAGACTTTCCCTCAAGTTCCAGCATGCCACACGCTGAGTTTATTCAGACAAATCGAACACTGGCCACAGTTCTGAATTCAAGAGTCCCTCTGTTGACTGAAGTATTTGTGAGACTTGTGATTCCATAGCATATCGAAAGTGTCATGGTAAAGTAAAAGACATTATATTCTGCAGATTATTTTGCAGCGTCATCATGATTTAACCCTTTTAAACCCGAAGCTTTTTCAGGGTAATTTCACTACCTTCACTTTTAAGCTCATATCTTGGTCATTTTTGGGGATAACCATTCATGCTGTATCTTGTTTTTTTCAGGACAGTTTAGGTTATCCATATATTTCATAATTTAATTTGATAATACCCAGAGATTTTTAATATTAACCTTTATATCAAATTTTTTTGAATGAAATTATGTTTTGACATGCATCTCACCAGAAAATATTGCCAATAGAGATATCTTTTTACAGTTGTGTAGAGGAGATTATCTAGAATCTGGCAGTATCTGAACCATGGTTTGGGAAACTGTATGACTCAGCAATTTGAAGAGATATGTGCTTAGTGCCTGATGGAAAATAAATGTAAATAATGAGTCTAGGTGGCTCGGGGGCCCAAACCAGGGACTCACACTCAGGGCATACGCCCCTGTGATACATGCTTGTAACTCAGCTGCAGTGTAGGCCCACAAACATGTTGTTATTATTATAATTTTTTTCATACAGCTTGGGTAATATCAGTCCTATGTTGGAAACAGTAGAGGTCAGCTGTGATTTCAAAACAGGATTAGCTGAAAGCACTTTTTCATACAGAGAAATGATTGGTATCATCAGAGAGGATGAGTTTTGCTGTTTATTTTCATATACGGTACATTGCGAAGCGATAGAGACTTCGTGATTATTCAAATAAGGGTAACGACGACGCAACTTCAACTCCGATTATCTCTCATCTTCTTGGAAAGCTCATGTCGTGGAGTTTCATAGGATATCGGTTACATCTCTCTTCGATGAATACTCACTGCGATAGGCAAGAAGAGAAGTGAATTTGAACGCACATTGGGGGGGGTTAAGGGTTAACAGACCCGCTGTAGGCAGACAAACTTCTGTATACACATCTCCATTCCTTGCCGTCTTTGTGCATCCAATTCTCTATTTGCATATTGTTCAAACATGTTGCTACCCCATGCAACAGTTGTGTTTTCACACACTGCAAATTGTATACAGGTGGTGTAATCATGAATCTACTTGATGAGTAAAAGTGTGTTTGCAGAGGCACTACATCCTTCATCTTAATGCCTGATCCACGTACAGCCAAACAGACTTGAAGCCCGGACCTCCACTCATCCAAATCCAGCTGAGGATTTCACTGCAAATTGATGTGGTCCCTTTTACAATGCTCCTGCCTGAGTACTGACAGAGCCCCAATAAATCAAGGCAATCACAAGGAGATATGGGAGAGACTTTGCCGTAAATCCCACCGGGATCATAAACGTGCGGCGTCTAAATGCATCTGTACACACCGCCTGTCTCCCTCTGCTTCGTGCTGTCTCTAATGACTGCTCTCGCCTGTCATCTTTTTTCACCATCTTCTTCTCGGTTCCAAACAGTCCTATGTCAACATTTATCCTAACATGATTTCAACTGTAATTGTGTCACTTCAATTGTTCGCCGGTTTTCTAGACGATTGAGCGAGACTTCGAATGGAATTCAGCAACAGTAAAATCATCACCAGAAACAAGATTACAGTACACAACATTACATATTATTTGGCTGTGACTCTCCACAACGACTTGTTGGTCCTTCTACTTTGATTCTGTGGTGATGTGTATAGAAAGCTCAGCACACTTCTTAACATAAATTTCATGACATGGTTAATTTGTCATGTACTGTTGTCTTGACAGCTTGACATTTGTAGATATTAAAAATAAGAATATTGTCACAAATGAAGCAGCGTCCATCATGATTTTTGCTTCAGAGTTATCTTCCATACAATATGTCCTGCATATAATCCTCCATGATATATTCATTATGTACTATAGAATTTTAGACAGGACACAAATCATCGGGGTAGCTAGACATGAGTAATACTGTTGGTTAGATACAGGCCAGAGACACTCATGAACAAGGGGATGTGTGCAGATAGTACAACCATGAACTGTGATGCTGTTCACGGCCTTGGTGCAACAAGGTATTTGTAGAGGTTTGCACTCGTGCACCGGAGCGCATCATCTGGTACAAAAGACACACAGTGGCCTTTTACACACCTCTCAGGTTCAGCTCTGCCTTTTCAGGTTTGATTCTATTCATATCCATCGAGCTCACTCTCGCCAAGAAAATCAGCTCGAAATCTGGACATCGTGATGGGTGACAGACAGTAAAGGGAAAAAGTATCAAGGTGCCAATACAGCAATGTAAAAATACTATATAATACTAATATTATTAATAATGAAACATTGGTCTCCAAGTCAATAAGTTTAGAGACTGCTCCTGTTGCGCGCGTAGAATGCAGCACCGTGACACGATACTACTCGAGTTCTCAAACATCACCATACGCCCGCTCTCAAGAGAAATTTCTTGCCCACAAAACAATGTGTAACTCGGGTGCTGATTTTGATGAAGCAACAAAACTTGGAGTAATAACTCACGAAGGTTACAGCTCGACCGTTCTCCACGCACGTCACGGGGCTGCGCACCGTTCGCGCGCAACAGGAGCAGTCTCTGAACTTGTGATCCATCCTCTTGGAGTGGAAGTCAAAAAGTAACATGAAACGGAAATACTCAAACAAAGTAACTCCAAATTGTACTTAAGTAGACTACTTGAGCAATTGTACTTCTCTACTTTCCACTACTGGTGAGCAACTAATTTACTATCTAACTCGGTATACTGTTGAACTCCCTGTACAGATCATCTCTGGCCTTGACTACTGTGCTTGACTACGTTAAACTACTTTAAGTAGTTCAGTATCAGTATTTTCAGCAAATATGCAAACCACTTCTCACATTTCATTGTGATCGGGCCTTCAGTGGATCTAGCTCAAGGTAGCTTTTTTTGCATTTCTTTACTTTTACAAATAAATTGTCCCTTTAGGTCACCGTGCTCCCCTGAGTAACATTTCTTTATGAAGATGACCCGCACCGACCGATATATTCCAGATAGTTTTTAGCTCCTCCTGTCTTCCACCTGTAAATCCCTACAGTCAGCATTTACCAGAATATCCTGCTGTGGGGCCAACTGCTAGGTACATTTTTCACCATATTGATGATATTGTGTGTTCCTGTAAGTTGTGAACGCAGGTGCTTTGGCGCTCACTACCACAATGCCCGGAGGTGCAACAACCTCGCTGATGCAATATTTAAATAGCGATGTTATGGAATGTGTTTTCCTGTCAGATGGCATTATTTTTCCTGCAGGTCTGCTCCAGATCTGAGGCTAACGGTGGAGCAGTGTTTGTGTCGACCAGCAGATGGAGAAGTTCTGTGGGGTTGTTTGATCTTCCAGCCCACCCACCCCCGCTCCCTCCTCCTCTGCCTCATGCTGCTCCTAAAGTGAGGAGTTCCTGCATAAACTTCATTCCACTCCACAGAGAGAGAACATATGTTGGGAGACCCAGCAGAGCAGAGAGACAAGACAAAGAAGCTGTTGGGACTGGATTTATTTCTTTTTGCTGGATTATTTTAGGGTCTTCATGAGTTTGCATCTCTGCATCAAAGTAGCTATAAGAGTGTGAAAGTTTGAGAGTGAAGTATAAATGTGACTGCAACTCTGCTTGTAGACATGGATACATCCTCCGCTATTACCCCTCTCCTCCTGACCCTTCTCCTGCACTTTCACCACCTCGTCCGGGCCGCGATGGACTCCTGCTACGACAAGGAGGGCGGGTCAAGCCGCTGTATGCCCAAGTTTGAGAACATCGCCTTCAACCGCAGCGTGCTGGCATCCAACGAGTGCGGTTCCCCGCCTGAGGACTACTGCATGCAGACGGGCTCGACGCGCTTGTGCCACTACTGCGATGCCTCGGATCCGGACCTGAGCCACAGCGCCAGCCTCCTGACAGACTTTCACAGGAACGGGGAGCCCACGTGGTGGCAGAGTCAGTCTATGTACTACGGCATCCAGCACCCCAGTTCTGTCAACATCAGCCTCAACCTCGGTAAGAGTGCAGCAGCTCGTCTGTTCCCTGAATCTTTAGGTCTGACTTCCCTCAGCTTTATCATGTAGTTTGTGGTCAGGCAGAGTGATCTGGGTCAATTATGGATTCAACTATCGTCTCTATAATGTTGAGTATGATGTCCCATTTCATTTAATGGTCTTGAAAGCTTTTTAAAGTGCACTGTTATTTGTTTCCAGGAAGACAACCTGAATATCAGTAGCAGATTTGCAGATGGGTTCCAATAGTCCACATCGGTTTTCCTGATCAGCTTTTTACTTTTCTTTCATGTACAACAAGTATCTTGATGCATTGTTTTGTTTACCGTGAGTCCAAGCATGGGGGAAGTCTGTAACGCAAAACAGATGTGCTCAGCTTCACATGATTTGTATTATTCAGCCTCGGCTCTGAACTGTCCTCATAAAAAACACTTCTGGCCAAGACGTGGTTTAGAGGTGGGGTATTTATGAGCACGTAGTCACAAAGGCCTGTCTGAGAATTTGGTGGGATTTACAGTGGATGAGGAGGTCATACCGTTACATCTGACATTAATAAGTAGAAACTGAGTGCCATGCCAGTGATGGGCCATGATACATTCAACTCACATGCTGCCAAGAAGTATTGATGATGAACCCATCTGAAACTGCCTGCCATAGTGCAGTCAGAACTCAAGCTGATTTTAACACACTCTATATGAATTGCGACAGATCTCGAATACAATACCGCTACAACATAGAACACAGAAACACGTCTCCAGCATGATTTGGACCAGACCTCAACCACAAATCAGCCGTTCTGTAACCATTTTAACTTCATATCCACACTTTTACACTCGAGTCATTAGAAATACGACATCAATTTTCTGAAACGGGTTTAATTTCAATGTCCTCAGTTGAGTAAATGTACTGTAGAACTGACTGTAAACAAAACAGAAGCCACCTAATATTTTTAAAGGGAAATTCTAAGGAATGAGTGTCTTAAAATCTGCAGAAAAAGACCAGAGTTAAACAGGAATAATGCTATGATAAGATGAGGAGGCCCAACGGCAGTTAGCAAGGCATTTACATAAACTGCATTTGGAATTCAAAAGATAAACTTACTTTTCAGGGGGGTAAATTTCATTAACCCCCCAACCCCCAGCCAGAGTCATTTTTGCATATAGGTAGGGTCTTGGTCAGCAAATCCACTCTCTTGACATTATGTTAATTTTCCATTCACTTCGATGAAAGTTTTTACAGAACTTTTGAAGAGAACTTTATTGAGATGTGTTGCAGGCATCAAATTCAAAATGAGCACACATTTTTTATAAAACCCCCAAAAATGTCCGTTTGATATGTTGTCTTTGGTCTATTTGCAATTAAATATCGGTTTATGGGATTTGCAAATCCTTGCATTCTGTTTTTAATTTACATTTGACACAGCGTCCCAACTTTTTCAGAAACAGGGTTGTATTCCAGGTGTACATTTGAAGCAAAATTTAGCTTTTGGAATTCTTTGAAATTTAGTCAAATATCTATATTTTCTTAACACACATACTTAATTGTAACAAAGAAAATAAACCTTATTATGTAGAGGACAACTTGTCTTGACTGGACCAGCTGTACATTTGATAGCCCAGAACATCTGGGTTAACTATCCTGTGGCTTGGAAAGGAAGGTTTTCGGCTGTTAAAGATTGTGTTAAAATCAAGTGTGATAAATATTTGCTATTCAGAGTTTTCCCATGGTAAATAGAAGAAACCATCATCTTAAATAATTAAACTTGACTTAATTTGTGCTCTGAATTAAACCTGAGTCTTCACAGTTCAAAGCAATTAAGTCACTGTGCATTTCTTTTTACTGCTGCATTATTAATGTGTTAGTAATGTATTATATAATAAGTACTATCATAACTTTTTAAAGATTGCCTTCTTCATACATCCTTTTCCTCTGAGAAAATGCATTTGACTCACTTTTTGTGCCCCGCGCACATATTTGCATTTTAAGACATTTCTCATTTCAAAAAACTTTATGAGACCGGCTTGAGCCATTAACATCATTATCCCATTACCATGCTGTGCAAAATTGCTGAAATAAGGAACAGACACCATTTGTCACTATAACTGAATTAATTTGTGGCGATTAATGTTACAAAGCATTAATACAAATCTTCTATGCAATTACCTTTCCCAATTCCATTTATTTGCTAAGCTGTGTTTGTGTGTGTGTGTGTGTATGTGTGTGTGTGTGTGTGTGTGTGTGCGTGCGTGCGTGCGTGCGTGCGTGTGTGTGTGTGTGTGTGTCTCTGAAACGGAGGTCTCTTATCAAAACGGGCGTACACACAGGAACTTGAGGTACCATGAAAGAATATTGCTCTGGGTCCCCTTAACTAATTTTAATTAATACTTTTTCATAAAAACTGCATTTAATACATTTAATTTATTCTCAGTTTGAATACAGAGGTTTAGACCAGCATTTTGTATGCAGTTTAATCTGTCCTCTCTTTGAGCTTACTGTTCTATCTGAAAATAATACACAGGCAGCCCACATTCCTGAAATATTACCAAAGCAAGAGAAGTTAAAAGTGATGTGATGCCATCGGCAGGTTGTTAAGAAACACAGCAAAACCTCAACAAATGAACCTACACAGCCAACAACGGTCCTGAAAATTCAAATGGACCTGAATACTAGAGCTTTGTCTGTGCTCAAATTAATATATATAGTGATTGTGAAACTAATAATCACAAAAGAAGAGTCGATACTTTGCAGATGCTGGAAGATTTTCATCAAAGTTAGCAAAAATAATTATTTCACTTTTGTCAAAATCATTCATGTGTAGCACTGAAAACAAGACCAATTTATAAATCTTGTGAATACAAGTTACAGTGATTGTTGAAGGTCAGATTGCACCCTGATCAAAGCTGGCATTTCGGATCGAGCTACAGATAAAGTTAACCGTAAACCTTACGTTTAAGCCACTTTGGGGCAGTCAAGATATAAGCTGTTCTAAGTTGTTATATATTAAGCTACTTTTTCTACCATTAGGGTTGTTTATATTTACAAAGAGCATAAATATGTCACCCTGTTAAATGCCAACGTTCATGCAATAGTCATGTTGCAAGGGAACACAAAACATACCGCAAAGTACACAAAATCTTGCAAAGGAATATAAAATATTTTGCCAGGTAATGCAAACTAGTCTTCAAAAATATGTACACATGACCCCTCGTGGGCTTGCTAATTTCCTTTTAATAAGTATTTCAATTTGAACTAGTTTGATAGTGAAAATAATTCCTTGTACAATTCTGTTTCCCCTGTATTGTTTTCCCCTGGTTTAATTGCTATTATCTATAAACGTGACTCCATGAGTGTTCACATAAAGTGTCACATTTATGAAGAATATATTTAAAGCCAAAAGTTTTAAAAAAACAACAACAACACTTTTGTAGAAAAAGGTGTTTTTCCTCCAGTTTTCACCAACCACTACTTTGTGTATCACAGCTCAGAGTATCTAAAAGATTCATATTATTTTCTCCCAATGACACGCTAACGAAGTCTATCCTGCCGGAGTCCTAAATTTCTCATGAAAAAAAACAATAAACAAGCAGAACATTTGCACTGGAGGTCATGTGACCAGCGCGGCCGTTGAAAATGTAAAACCGAAACAAAGTTGGGTGGATTCAGGTGATAATTCTCTGCGAGTTAGCCACCAAGAGCAACCTGAGCGGCTGTTTTAAAAATATTGATTAATATTGAATAAAGATAAGTAACTATATCCTCTGTAAATAAATATATCCACGTGTGTGTGTGTGTGTTGGGACATTCAACTATCAGTCAGGAGAAAGCCGCTTCTGTTCAGAACCAGAAATTGCCTTTATATGTCAGACCTCCTCCGGCTTCCTCTGCAGGGACAGAGTGGGTACTCCCCTGTCAAAAAAGCTATGCTTCAAAGGGACACGAGACAGGGACAAAATGATGACAGAAAATGTCAGAGCTCTGACCACAGGCAAATGGTTATATCACGTGCAGGAAGTGCCTCCATCAAATGGACAATATTGATTTCCAATAGCAGGCAGATGTCTGGCTGTGTTTTGAGGCTTTGTTGTTTGTATTCTCTGGCCAGCTCTCGTCCTGTAGAAAGGTGGCAACGCTGCTGCTGCTGCTGCTGCAAAGGTATGTTGTGCGTCGTCTGGAGGGTTTGTTATTCTTCCAGCAATCCCAACACCCACAAACCTGCTTCCCTCAGATTAAATCGACCTTTGCCCTTGCTGAACTGCCTACCCAACATGTGTCTGTACCACAATGCCATTTGATAGTTCTGTCTTGGACTCTTAAATGAATGATGATGAAGTTTTCACAACACGTTTTTTTTTTTTTTTTTTTTTTTTTTTTACGTAACTGAATATCCTGAAATTGTAAATGCGTGGCATCCTTTTGGTCCATATGAAAGCTCTGCGATCCATCTGGGCTGCTGGTGGGGGGTGCCTTCAGCATTACTGTTTTCTTTTGCCTCTCCAAACAAAACAAGCTCTCTCTGAAGGGAATACAGGCTAATGCTGGGATGATAAACACAGCAGTAGGATGCAGGGACATACGTTGTAGCCAGGTCAGAGTGAGTATGCGGACGAGTAGAAAGAAAAAAAGGGGGAGTCGGGGCTGCTTCGAGGGGAGTAAACAAAACATAAAGAGGAAGAAGGGGCTGAAAAAAAAAATGAAAAAAAAAATGCCAGGCAGTTTGATGCTAAGGAATTGGGGTCAGGTTTTTCCCACAAAGACTTAGTCCGAAACACACACACACACACACACACACACACACACACACACACACACACACACACACACACACACACACACACACACACACACACACACACACACACACACACACACACACACACACACACATTCTAACAGCACACGTTGATGTCTGCAGCTGGTTCTCATTCTGCGCACTGAAAAAGAAAAGCAACATCCTGTCTCCGATGTAAAACAACGATAAAAGTCTGCCACAGTTGGCATGACGCTCGCACAGCCAGATTGCTGGCTCACACACACACGAGACGTAATCCTCTGTAAGAGAGTAAGAATACATTTCTAAACTTTGAGATGTAGCACGATTAGAAGATAAATCCATTCATCCGTTTATTTGTTGATCACAAAAAAAAATCTACGCTCGTGGAGTAAACAGACTGTAAATAGTCTACAGTACTCGGCGGTGTGTTTAGTCTCAGCTCGGGCAGACGAGAGCAGCTGTTGACATGGATGACTCAGAGCAGGTCAGACGCTTCTACTTCTGCAGCTCTCAGCCCTCCGTCTTGGTAGTCGGTATGAAAATAGCAATTTTGCTTGTGTGCTTGTGCTAAACACAAAAAGCTTTGGTTGGACCTGTGATGCCACCAGACTTTAGATCAGCTCTGTAAAAGGGGATTTTTACTGGGATTCCTGACTCCATTTCCAGTCAAAAAAGAGGGATCTCTTTGCTTTAGAGTGAAATGTATATTCTATCTGTATCTCTGAGGATTATGTTTTCCTCCAACCCAGTATCCCGGCAAAGCGTGAAATAGACACACCAGTCCGCTACAGCGAAACGTGAAATAGCCACGCTTTGGCCTTTCTTGGCGTGACAGCTGCACGTTTTGAAAGCGTGAAACTTGCACGCACAAAAATGTCATGTGACGCGGGATCATGTGACCAAGTTCTCGAAACAGAGGCAATAAAGGACATTTGTTGGCAGTATTAGGAGGTAGGAGGGGTGACTTGGAGGTATTAGGCACAAACCCCCATGCGGGATGATGAGGTTCAAATTCAGGAGGTGATCAAGTTTTTGTTGAGTTGTTTTTTGTTTCCTGACCCGAACCGTGTTCTTTCTTCTAACCCCAACTGTGTTTTAGCTATAAGTTTCATTGTCCTATAAATCACACGGCTCTACGCATGCAGTAGGTTTCATTGTCATCCACTATAGGAAAACGTTTAACTGTCAGGCCAAACTGTGGCTATTTATCATTTTTCTATAGTGGACCGGCATTTCTATTTCACGTTTTGTCATGATGCCGTGTTGTTTTCTCAGGTGTTTCTTTTGTTATATATTACTTTGCTTAGCTAACTTCTAATAACCAAAATCCCCCTGCAACTGTGCCCGTACAAACTAATGGATACACACTGTTGTACCAGTATAAACTAATGACTACATTAACGCACTCCCGGAAAAGCATGAATCACGAATCATTAAACATTAACCGTAAAAACATACAAATATCCTTTGCAATTAGTCTGAATTTCATCGCGGGGGATATCCAGCAAATGTTTCATCTTCATCTTTTATGATTTTTTTGCCTCAGTCACAGCAGGGCTGTACTAACCTCATGCAGGGAGTAAATGGAAGCTAAATGATCTCAGGGTTCCTAAAGGAAAGATACCATTAGAGACTTCTGTAGAGACAAGAGAAAAAGATGCCTTGTTCTGAATTGGAAAAAAACAAAAGCAACAGATGTCATTATGGCTGTACCAGCGGATGGCATCCCTCCACAAATGTGCAGAGCGGCTGAGACTTAGTATCTAATGATGTAGAAAAAAATACCCAAGAGTGCAATGAACAAGCCTGTTAAGATGGTTTCTACATGTTATTCCTCGTCCTGGTCTCTATATGACTTCAGGTTGTGTCAGCCCAGTTAATCCCCCTTTTCAAGCGCCACGATATTTGGCTGATTTCTGAAAGTTCATACTCAGGAAGTATAACACTAAGTCTCCCTGATATGGCTCCAGGATTATTGCTTGAACTTTCTACGGTGAGTAAAGTTGGAAAATGACACCACTCAATCGAAAAGAAGCATTGATTCTAGATCAGTAAAGAACGCGTCAGCTTTTCCACAAAACCAAACAAAGACAACGACACAAGCATTAACCGCTGCTGTTGTTGTCCACACAGGAAGCGTTGTCATGAAAAATCAGCCTTTAATGGCTGTGCAGTTAGCGAACAAGAGCATGCAATCTGGCCAAATGCATTCCCTCCTAACCTTTCCTCTCATTTCATTAAAGAGGCACCTGGTAGACTCATCCTCTTAATTACTATGCACCTTAACAACACAACGCCAATGACTTAGTCAGATCTTGCTAAATCCCCCAACACAAACTCAAATGGAAATCTGGGTGTGTCTCCTCATTGGTATTGGCTCCACCAGATGTAGAGATTGTTCTCTGGAACTAAAACACTTTTCTTCTTAACAAATTGCAGCTGATCTAAGGAGAATACAAATCTAGGGAGAAGTCACCCTTCTTTCTCCTTCTGTTCTTCTAATGCCCCCAACAGAATATACCAATAAAACCCTTTAGACCCTTCAATCGACAACATGTTTAATTCTATGGCATCCTCAGCCCCTCATTACACTCATTAATCAATCACTCTTCTATTGATTACATTGTCCGCTTTCCTGTCAAACCTCAAATGTTGCATCAGACTCCATTCCAGCGGCTGGCATTAAAGTCAGGCGTTTTTACCTTCTGTGATTTTGCACTCGTTGGCCTAATCTGCCCTACACTTGATATTAGAAAAAAAACACAACCTTTTTTTTTTCTCTCTCTTTTTCCCTTTAACCTACGTTTCACTTCTGGGGCCCATTATGATCTGGACTTTGAGAAAATAATCTTGGGTATTCTTCTACTCCTGCAGGAATGACATTCATTTACCCTGCATAGACACAGGAAATTAAGTCTATCCCCCATTGTTTTCCGCCTTTCTATAATGCAATTATGTCAGGGTTTTTTTTCCCCTCTTTGCTCCTGGGCCCGAAACTATCACCCCACATTAGTTGTCTCTTACATAACGGCTCAAATCTTACTGTACAACTGCACTGGATCCAGTTCTGATACTAATTATTTTAATGGTTCCATTCAAAGCTAATCATTTCTGTTTTCCACAGGGAAAGCCTTCGAGATAACCTACATACGATTGAAATTCTACACCAGTCGGCCGGAGAGCTTCGCCATATACAAGCGTACGGAGGAGAATGGGCCCTGGTTGCCTTACCAGTACTACAGCGCTTCTTGTAGGAAGACCTATGGGAAGGACGCGAAAGGTTACATCCGACCCGGGGATGATGAAAGGACTTCTTTATGTACGGATGAGTTCAGTGATATCTCTCCCCTCACCGGAGGAAACGTGGCGTTCTCCACGCTGGAAGGTCGGCCCAGTGCATACAACTTTGACCAAAGCCTACTGTTGCAGGTGAGGAGACATTTTGTTGTGTGTTGTGTGTACATGTTATGGCAATGATTCTTTTTCTTTGTTTGTTTGACATAAAAGTGATTTTGAATCAAGCTCAAAACTAACTAGAAAGCAATTTTTCCACACTATTTTAGCTAATCATACTGATTTTGACTGTAGTAAAGGAAAACTAATAATAATGCAAAAAAAATTGTTTCTGAGAGACAAATTTTACATGGTGATTAAAATGTTGGTTTTTATTGGCTCTTTGAAGCAAACTTTGATTCATTTAAGGGACAGAATGAACTGCATGGATATTGTCTACTATCAAAAATTATCTCATCATTTAGTACCAAATTTCGATAGCTAGGCCACGTGCACACTAATAATTACATTACGTTTTAAAATGTTTGCTACGTTTACGCGGGAGTATATCTCATTAACATCTTTAAATTGTAATGTCTACCCATAGTCTATGTGAGTCGTATAGGAAACATCTGTAAATTGTAGCTACTGAAAACAACCTTCACGCTCTCCCTCTGTTAACTGCATGAAATGTGACATTTTTTTCATTTGTTTGTATTATTTCGTTCAGAAACTGCTATCAAAGTCAAGGTATCAGTACTAGTACCAATGTTGTTGTTTTTTTTTAACAACAGCCAGCCTTATCTTTTGATACATTACACTTCAAAACCTTGATGATAATCCATAATGGATGTTAGATTCTGCTGATATTGACCTTTTCAAGAGGAAATCACGATGTCTATGTTTAAGAATGTGAACAACTTTTTCCTAAAAAGCAGTATTTTTCTAGAGGCACCAGGGCTGCTCTCGTGACATAGATCGTCTGTTAACGGCGCAGTATAACCTGCTGTAAAGTTTGTAATTGCATGTGATGCTCCCGGCCACCCTTTCCAGCCCCGACTTTATCATCAAAACCCTCGAACAGCCCTCACTTTTACACAAACAAACATCCTGTAGCCGTACATGTATTAGCATGCCTTCAAGCCTTTTTCAAAGCAGCTGAAGTGAATCCAATGTTATGTTTGGCTCTGATTAACATTGATGAAGCCTTTAGAGGGTTGTGCTGAATTAATGGCAGCCTCTTGAGGCCAACTCTGGGAGGGGTGGGCACAGTAAAGCGAGGCTAAAAATGGGTAAATAAAGCACTTAATGCAGCCGCTCCTTTTCCTTTGACGGGGCTGTGAGTATGCATGCATCTTGCACATGTACATGTATGTGCTGTCATCACTACTTAATTTGAAAAACTTTTAGAGACTTATCTCATTATTAATTACTAAATAGCTTTGATATCATGTGTGCTTATCAGTGGCCATATCATAAGGGAAATTAAGTTCTATATTGAACACTATCTGCAACTCTCAGCTTTACTCAGTAACTTTTAATCAAACAAAAAATAACAGTAAAAGTAATCTTGTCAAATCAAATTCATCTTATTAGATTAGAACAGAAATCCTACAGGACCATCTACTTTGGGAAGATAAATTATGCAATTTACATTCGTAATATTATTTATGAACAGATGAAACACACGTACTGTATGTGTGGCTTGAAACTGTAGATCGGGAAATTAAATTAGCCAGCCTGGCCAGCCTGCAAATTCTCAGTTACATGCAAATCTATAATTTATTGCAGTGATTCTGAGGCGGTTGCTGATCTTTCATTTTCTGTAGTTGAAGCTTAAAATCTGTGTGTTCAGACAGACCGGCGAAGAAAAAAACTGATGCGAAGACACGTCCGTGTGAGAGGAAAATGTTTAAACCTGGGCAAAAGAATTTTTTTGCCAAAACTCGTGGCTTTATACCGTAAATCTGCTTTACAGAGATGAGCGGAAGAAGGAGAGACTGGAGGGTAATTAAAAAAAGAACTGGAGCTTCTGGTGAGCTATGTGCTTAGAAGGAGGGCTGAGTTGAACACAAACAGAAAGACTCCCACAGACATGACCATTGCTTAGCTACCTACATATTTGTAGAATTCTTATTAAAAATACAAGGAAAAAAAATACATTATAACCTCATCATTAAATTGTGTCTCCTAGACATTCTCTTTATTACTAATTTGCCTAATACATTTAAAAGGAGAAATGAATAACTATCTGCATTATATTCAGTGGAACTGTTGTTTTTTTGTTCTTTTATTTTCAATCACGTAATTTGACCCTCCTGTACAATTTCCTTTGACATTAGAGACTGGGCTTTGTGTTCTATCACGTATTGTCAGGTTTAGACAATGAAAGCACTTTAAATAAATTTAAAGGAAAGGTCATTGTGGCAGTTCTGTCTAGCACTTCAAGTCATTATGAACACAAAATCTTTTTGTAACCTTGAGCAAGTGCTTTGCGAGTTGAAAGAAAAACATGATTCATACTTTTGTCGATTGTAGTGCGTGTTGTTTTGCCCAAACTTACTTTATCGGGAAAAAAGAGAAATTAAATTCTCAATTAAAATTATTTGATTTGAAAGATACGTACTCCATATCTTTTATTAATATAAATCCAATTTAGGGAGCATTATTTTCCAAAGTGTCTGTTGTTGCAAATGAGCAACACACGTACATGTACTTTTGATATGTTGCCATTATCTCATAATTGCCTGCACTTTCCCCATTTTTATGCCAGTTAAAGCAATAATACAATAAAATAGGTTTTTAGCTCGCTGATTGAAGAAGTGATAAACTCAAGTGACCCCATCATGAGTTACATGATGAACAAAGCTTTCTTAACTTTTCATGGCTTACCATCTTTATCTGATTCACAGGATGTGGACGAAATATTCGCGCCCCTCTCCTCCTCCCCTCCCCCTCCCACTTTGCTTCTTTCCACTGTTCCTTACGCTGTCTGTATGTTGCTATTTTTTTATCCCCCATCTCCACAATAAGAACAGAATTTCCTACCACGGACTGGACATACAATCATTTTGGTGGCTTCAGAGGGAGCGTTGTGTTGCGCTGATCGATCCACAATCGATCAATCCTGACATGTTATTAAAAAAAATCCTCCTTGGAACAATGAAAATAATAACATGTTCGTCCGTCTGACCTTTCTCCTAAAATGTGGTGTAAAAATATGGCTGGCGACGCTAGACTAGCACCTCAGTAAAGAAAGCTGTCCTCCTCCACATCATTAAAATAAGACAGGTAACCGTGGATATGTGGAGGATATGCAGTGTAACCTTGCATAACCATAACCTGTTCCAACCTCTATGAAGGAAGACATCTTCAAAGACTTAAGAAAGGAGGAGTGAGGGAGTGTTTTGGGGAGAATATGTCACTTAGCCTGCCAATATATTCAATTTACTGTATGCAACTAATACAAATCATTTAAAGGTGATTGAACTATGGGGCGACCAAATCTCAATATTCCTTATTCGATTGCTCTTTATTTAAAGATCCAAAATCTTTTAATGCTCAAAACCGCTGAAGCAAACTGGAGCCTGGCTCTGACCAGAGAGATTTTCAGTAACCCGATGATCGTGGATGTAAATAACATTTCAATCATTCTCATCACTCCCCACTCCCCCACCACCACCACCACCCTCTCGACTCATACCCTAACACACACATGCCGGACGCTGTTGCCTCACAAAACCTCCCCTCTCATCAACCACATCACTTTGAGTGGGTGATGCCTCCGCAAACCCCCGCAGAGTAGATAGAGGCAGCTTTTCCTCAAGAGTGATCCCATTTTAAACTGGGAGACGATGGAGGGTAAGACAGCAGCGGTTGAAGCCGCATCAGCTCTCAAGCATACGCTAAGCTGCGCTGAGCAGCAGGATAAGGACATTTCCTCCTCATCTCTGTTGTGTGAGGGTCCCTTGCATCTCCGGCAAGTGTAAATAGAAAATGAAATGCACTATTGGATTAGCTTTGGTGTTGTTATGGATTTGGCACATTGTGTGGCGGGCTACTGTCAGCAAGACGACAAACAGCCGTGTGAAAGAGGAATCGGCACGCAGGACTGGATTTGGCTCCAGAGTTTCTCCTCCATCTGTCCTGCAAGGACGACAATGAAAGGAGGGTGAATGAAAAAATAAATATGTCTGTGGCTTAGCAATAGTCTCTTAACCCCTAGCCAAAAAAAGACCTCGCTGGATGTTTCCTCAAGCACAAGAATCTTCTCTCTCCACCCCGTTATTCCCTCCTTCATCTCTTCTTTTTTTTTTTTCCCCTGCTCAGTGTGTATTACTTTGCTTCACCTCATGCGCTGGAGGCTCTGCAATTGGTTGTTTTTTTGTTTTTTTTCATGTTTTAAAATGCTTACAAGAAAACATAGCTACAGCCTGGTTTTCTAGTTTAGAGATTATTAAATTGTCCTTTTCTGATTAATCCCTTCACACGAGCCATCTAACACCGTGCTATTTCAGCCTCTCTGCAACAGCAGGCTGGAGTTTAGGTTTGTAGGACAGAGGATGGAGCCTGCTCTTCTGAAGTTTTAGAGAGTGAGCATTATGTTTAAAGTTGGAAATGCAATGCTCCATGTTTTTTCTCACCGTGAAAGGATTATGTGGGATTAAGGAGTTAAAGGACTAAGGATTATATAATGTAGGAATGGGGAAACAGATAGTCAAAAAGTCATACGAAGAAGAGGCATTGTGGTCATGGTAGTAGACCTTTGTATCAATTTCTACTGACCCACACTCAGTTAAAAGTCATAAAGGAGAAAGACTACATAATATATATTGTTATTTTAGCCATTTTTTTTCATAAGAAACTATGCCCAAACTTTACCCTTGTATTGCATAACAAGCCCAAGATGAATTGAATTATTTTAACATATATTTTTGATTATCTACATGAAAAGTTTTATATCTGTGCTGCTTTCAAATCATTCAAAGAAAGTGAAGTTTAATTCCTGCGTGTTCACGACACGTTGAACTCATCTTATTATATTTTGTACGCTGGAAGGTGTAAGGGAACGAATAAATTGTACAGACTATGATTAGAATCAATCACTAGGTTTCTTTGCGTGCATTTTAAGGTGTTATGACACCTTGGATGTAACGTGAATGAATTAGTTCGATTTTGGTGGTCAAAGGTCACGTCCTCCCATTTCTGTAAATGTGTTATCGCCTGGCAGTAATTTCTTTCAATTTTGACGTTACTTTTAGGTGAAATGTCTCAATTATTTAATGAATTATCATAAAATTTGGGGCACATGCATTTCTCTTTCAAGATAAAATATATTGACTTTGGTGATTAAATTCATCTCGCACTATCATCACATGAAATCATTGTCCAAAAATGTGGCTTTTGATTTGAAAAAACAAACATTCCCCACTATCTTCACCCTTCGTGTTTAGTGCTAATTAGCTAAATATGCTATTAAGAACGAAAGTAAACATGGTGAACATCATACCTTCCTAAATTCAGTCTGTTGACTTGAGCATTTAGCTCAACATTGTGCCTACGCATATCCTCACAGACCTACTAACATTGCTTTAGACCCGGTGACTCTTTTTGCTGACGTGAACTTAAAAAGGAGGACTAAGTGAAACGTCCCACCAAAACTGAACTTTTGGCGGGAAAGTCTAACTTATTATTACACTTGCCGACCTACTTATTGACATGCTACAGTAGCATATTGTATTAAAGGAACTGTCAGAATGACTTTTGAGTTCAAATTTGAAAAACACAAAAATGCTATTTGTAAAAATGAAAGAATTTCTATTACAGCTCACTAGGGGAAAAAAAACAAGGCACCTTCACACCTACTGCTGATAGACTTCAGCAAATTCACATTAGAGTACAGAAAAGCACCACTAGTTTCTGAGTGGGGGAATGCTGTTCCAATCACTGATGTCTATTGAACTGGTTTTCGTTTTTACATTTTCTAGGACTCATCCAAAAACTCTTTAGTCTGTTCATCTGGGAAAGTTTGACTCCCTGGTGCATCCACAGCTCCAATTTGTCCCCGTGTCTACTTGTCCCGGTCAGCAGTGTCCCAGCTTTCACACTCTTGAATGAGGAACAGTCACAGCAGCTTTCAATTTTGGTGTCTGTTTCTCAGTCAACATCTACTGTATGTGATCATTCCTACAGTTCTGTTTGTTTGGAACCACCGTGACCAGCTGGATGCAAAATGATTGCATTAGTGAGAAAAAACGCTCAGCAGTGTTCAGTCTGTGAAAAAAAATGACCAGTTTTGAATGTCAATCAGCACTGGCTTATTTTATTACATTTTTCTGTTGTAAAGGTGGAAATATTTGCATCTTCCATCTTGTAAAATGATTTATTGAAGACATCACATATTCCCTGAGAAATAAAACATAATTACATAAATTTCTACCAAAAACAGTTGAATAATGTATTAAATGAGTAAGCTCAGAATCAAATCAGATTTCATATATTTTAACTTTAAACTTGAAGATAAAATAGCTCTGTGGAAAATGATGTTGCCGTCGTGTTGTGAAATATAAACATAAAAAAATCGTGGTCACTTTAATGTGATGTAGAAATGAAGAAATTAACATTGATATTACTGAACATATTTATTTAGAATTGTTTCAACATACTTTAATATTAAATTAATGATTGCTGCAGTGGATATATTTCATAGGAAATCATAAAGTAGGTTATTATATAATGTTTTTCCAGTTCAGATAATCAATCATGTCTTTATTTACTTACTTTATTTACTGTCAAATGAGCCTTTGTTCTGCAGGCGTGCAACTTTCATCTCAACAACTTAAGCCTCTGATTTCTCCTGCTGATAGTAATTAATGTGCAAAAATACGCCAGCTCAGTAGTTCTTTCTTTTCCTTGTCATCTAAATGGAAACTTTTTTTCCCTCACTTGTCACAGTTTGAAAGCATCTTAAATAGATTTCCATGACAACAAGGAATATTGACATTTGTCTTTGATCAACTGAACCTTAGAATGTTTTGATAAGGCCTTTAGTGGGTGGGTGATCAGCGTGGGGGGCCTCAGTTACATTAAAACCATATCCTTATGGTGTTGCTGGCTGTATTTCAATATGTTTTGGATGACATCGACCCACCGATTATGAAGCTGTGGGGGATCAATATAAGCTACGAATACAGATTGGGTGGCAAATCTCTCAAAAGACCTGCCAAACACCCGCTCTCCTTCATTCCACCTCTCTCCCTCCTCTGCCTTCCTCTTGAACAACAAGCTAAGGAGGCCCATAATTGACTGTGATCTGGTCTCCTATTAGAATAAAAGGCAGATCAATCGCACCACTTCTTTCATTAAATCTTCCATTCCTCCCCAGTTTTAAGGGTGATGGGACAGATGGGTGTAGCGAACAGAGGCGAAAACACATCAGCCATCCGCTTTGATGCAAAATCAAGGCTTGTGGAATGCAAAGAAGTATTATTTTCCACACATCAAAAGGAAAAAAAAGGTGGCGAGGCACAGACTTCTTTAACTGTGACATACGAGTCCGCTCCCACTCCCAGGGCTTCAAATAGTGCAGTTTTGTCAAAGCTGCTGGTATCATAGAGACACGCACAAGGTGCCCTTTGGTGTCAATGCTTTGACTATTTGAAGAGGAGTGTCACGTGAGGGAGCAGAAAGAGTAACAGAAATCCATTCAAATAGGAGGTTGAATTGATCAAACACTCTGGAGACTGAAGTTCGAATATGTGCGAGAGCAATGGCGAATATGGATGTATTTTAATTGATGTAACATTATTTGGCTTACTTGATGTGTCTGAATTATGTAACATAAGTCAGTTAACCTACGTGATGTGATTTACTTACGAAAGTGACATACTTATCTTTAGGGGTGTAATGCTATTTGTTGTTGAACCGTAATGCACACACGTGCACTGTTACGTCGTGGCTCGTTTTTTTTTAATGTTGTGTAACCACTGTGGAGACAAGTTTACACACAAAGTCAAAAGTGTAGCCTGGATATTTCAGCCATCTTAGTTGAATAAAATCATGCTATTTTTAATGGTTTTAAATTGTTTATCTTAAGTGTGACTGTTTGATTTCAGTCACAACACGTCCCTGCAAATATTTCAAAATAAAAGCCTTGTTTGGAAATAAAGGGTTTTTATCTACTTAAACGCTGGAGGGCTTTAAATTTGAAATGGATACAGGAAGTGTTGGGTTTTTAGTAGCGGCTAATGCAGTGACTTTAACAGGGCAAACGGGAGCAAAACAAAACAAGGCTTCAAGTTGACATTGTAAATTGATTGATACACCTTAAATGTTCATGACAACTTTGACCATTTCATTTATCTTTTTTGGCTTTTGCATAACACAGACTTTTGAGATGATTGGATTTTCAAACACTTAAAAACTGCACATGAAGTTCAACCAGATCAAGAAAACTTCAAACACTTTATTTACTCGGAGAAAAAAAGTGGCGAAGCATTGTTCTAGTGCACTCTGGCTATCTTAACCAAACCATGAGCTTTTCCTAAACCCAACCATGTTGTTTTGGTGTGTAAATCTATGGCTCTTTGTGCATATAACTGAGGCTTCAATGTTGTAAATCCTGAATTTATGTAAATCCAAAAATCAAGTGCACATCTGTTGTCATTTTTGAGTCTGGCAATGTTGCTAAATAACACATCGCCAGAGATGACATACTTTAACGAAGTCCTTCATCTCCAGATGCCTCTTCATTAACTCAAACCTTGTGTGAATTTGGTGAAATTGCCAAATGCAGGTGATATTGGCTGACTGGGAGGTTTCTGTCGAGCAATTATGGGATAGAGATAAAATAAGTGTCACATTTCCAGCAACTGTGTAAAGTTTTATGACCACATACAATGACCTCACAGTTTCACTTTTATTAGCTGAGTTTTTCTCATATTGTGTAGAAGTAAAAAAAAAAAAAAAAAAAGAAGTTGTGGAAGCTCGGTTTTTCTCTGTAATAAATCAATTATAAATAAATTCCTGGAACATACAAATGCTCAATAGCACTGGTGTAAGCAAAACCGAAGAGGGGAAAAAAAAAACGTTAATGCCATGAGTGTAATCAGTGATTAGCCTCTGTGAAACCATATCTATAAAACAAGCTGCAGACTCTGGTTCTTTGCTCCAATACAGTGTGTTTTCTATAACGGTAATGTTATCAGAGTAAATGCCCCAAGCAAATGCTGCCCAGTTGTTGTTGTTTTTCTTTCAGGAATTGTTTATAGCCTTATTGCATTTCCATAGACATGTGCAGTGATCCAGCTAATGCAGTAAAATCATACCGTGGAGGTCCAAAATAGGCCATTGCCCAACATACAGTATTTTGCCGGGCTTACCGACACTGTTTTTATGCCAGACCTTCAGAAAATTTCAAGCAGGGACAGCTTCCAAGAGAAGAGAACAATAATTGAATAGGCCTCTATTTGTAATTGTATATACAGGTCTTTGAATCAGGACTGTATAAAAGCACTTTTCATTATGTTTTCAAAGTGCTCCACTAATATAATAGTCAGAATTTTTGAAATGTGTGGGATTTGTCTCTTCTTACCAAGGAAATAAAGAATAGGTATTTGTCTCGAGGGTTAAAACTACACTCTTTACATAAAGAAAGTCCACAGAGCATAAAAATGATCCTTGCTCCTCTATGTGCCATGTCATTGTGCCATTTCCTCTGCATATGGCTCATACAGGGCTATGCATATTTCATGAGGGTTAAAACAGGAATTGCATCCTGCCTGTTTTATTAGCATTTTAATCCCTTTGCAGTTTCACTGCTGGTGCCTCGGTCAGAGGAGTGCGTAGTTTCAATAGAGAGACTTCACATGCTTCATTTGCTGCTTTTAAAACAAATCTCTCCATTTTGAGAGGTCAAAGCAAGATCACATGGAGAAAAAAAGGGTGATACTTAAATGCACAGGTGTTTTACTCTCTCACGTACATGTCATCAGAATAAATATCGTGTTGTTTGCGCTGCCAATGATCTAATGTGTTTTCATTACCAAATGAGGTTTCTTCACCTGAGATAAACAACACTCACCTCATAACATGGCATTTAGATGGTTTCTCTAAAGTAATGGCTTACTTCAAAGGCAGTCCTGTTGTCAAGTTTGTAAAGCTCTCTTTTTTCAATAATCACGTGAAAGATGAAAGCTGCTGTATGAATTCAAATTTAATTTGTTCAGTCATCCATTAAAACGGTTTGTCTGTCTCCCCTGCCACCAGTCCATCCGCTCGCTGTCTCTCTCCCTCACCGTCTCTCTGGCTCGCTCTCTCTCACTCGAGAAAGCCGTGTGGCAAATTGGAGCTCTGGCATTGAATGACAATGAGTAAAAGAAGGCAAAAAATACATATTGAGGGCACAGTGAATTTAAGCAATTAAATTAAAAAGTTATTAACTGCGGAATGAGGGACACTGCTCTCTTCCCTGCCGCTGCCTTCAGCCAGAGGCTTCAGAGTTCGAGGAAACACACGGAAACAGGGAGAGACGAGGGAAGAAGGGAGAGAGGAAGACATGCAGTGAGGAAAAAAAAAAAAGAGGGCGAGACAGACAAGGGAGAGGAGACGAGAGAGATTTTAGAGGTGAGGGTGAAGGTCATAAGCCCCGAAGCAGAGATGTGCTCTAAAGCGGTGTGTGGTATCCTGAAAAACGTTACTGTGTGTGGCCTGATGCGTGCGTGTGCGTGTGCGTGTGCGGGGGGGGGTTCCGTGCCGGCTCACTTGATCATTAGACAGTCATCGTCTTAAGCAAAGGCCTGGCTCATTGCCACTCCCAACGCCTATTCCTAAGTCAGCATCATTGTAGTATTGTGAGCCCAGATTCAAAGGGAGTCAAAGGAATCAAAGTTAATTAAGCTTTTGCTGTGGTTTGCACAAATAATAAGTAATGGGCTGACTACTAATTAACCCTTAGAAACTGCTTCCTTTCAGTGCCTTAAGTGATATTTGGAAGTATGTCTGCTTTTCCTTACACAATTAGCGCTGTTCTACCAAGCATAACTAATAACTCTTCCATATGATAATGGTCTCGTACTCTGTGATAAATGTAGGCGAGTATTTGCTTTAGGATTTTTAAATAATAAACATGCATTTAAAATCCTTCCATCATCATAGCTGTGTGTGATGAACTGGAGGTTGGAATCAAGAGCTATGAAATGTCAATGTCCACAGTGACCCTTCATTAGTAAAGGCATGAAATCCCATGCATTTTAGCCTTGATGATCATCAGTTTGTGGTAATGATTTATTTAATAATTTAAGAAAATGGCAGATCATGCTCATTAACCCTTTTCTTGTCATTCAAAAATAAAAAACTTAAGTCTCTAGATTAGATCACATTAAAACAGAAAAAAACTAGAAAACTGCCTGGTGGTTGAGTACCTCTGCCAACCACAGTTTACATCCGTATCTCTCCAGACTCATTTATCTTGTGAAGACTTGGTAAGAATCCTTATATGTATTTACATGCTTGGCAAAAAAAAGCTGACAGTAGGCAAAGCTTCAAATATAGATGTTGCTGCAAAGACGCTTGTAAAACATGGATGCGTCACACTTCTCTTCAACTTCTAGATCTATGAAACCACCACAGTTTCACTATTTTTAGTGTCACCAATTCTGCATCCAATGAAATGTGAAGTGTGATCACAATCTCCCAACGCGTTCCTGAGTTATTGGCCAGAAAAGGTTTTTATGTAAAACATTATGACGTCAGAATAACATTGATCTTTGCCCTTTGGCATATAAAATGTAATCACTCCCTCATTTGATCCCGTGAGGCCTTTGTGTGAAAGTTTTGCCATCATTACAACATTAATTCTTGAGTTAAAGCCAAAAACATGTTTTGTGAGTTCACTGTGACCTTTAAACTTTGACCTTTGGCAACCAAAATCGAATAAGTTCCTCCTTACGACCAAGTGAACATAGGTGCCAAGTTTGAAGAGATTCCGTCAAGGCGTTCCTGAGTTACCGCGTTCACGAGCACGGCGCGGACAGATGGACAACCCAAAAACATAATACCTCCGGCTGCTGCTGTCACCGTTGAGAAGGCATACGAAAAGTCTGCTTCCCAACGCTTAGCGACAGACGCAATGCGTGAAAGAAATATCGTCGTCGTACACACATTAGTAACAGATGCACAGATTCTCGTTCAAATTAGCGCAGCTGTCCCTGGTTGGAGACTCCATTCTTTAGTTTTAGTCAACTTAATCTTTAAGAATAAGTCCAGACAAACGAATCTAATATTCTCCTTTGGAAAACTTTAACACACTAAAAATTGGATATAAATTGGATATAAATTGGATGTACAACAGAGTTGACCTCACTGACATCTGGCCTTTGCTTTCCACTGCGTTGCTTCTTTGTCAGACTACCACTTGTTTCCATTTCTGTGACCTTTCTGTAATCCTGTGCATAGGGGGATTTTTGACATTATGGGGACATTATGAAGACATCACACTCATGTAATTATATTTCAGCAGGGTGGACTCTGCAATAACGCGATACTGGAAAGATTTAGCATGGAAGCGAAGGTAGAAAAAGATGAGCACTGAAAGAGAAGATGTATCTGAGGTCCTTTTGTAGGCATGGTCCACTGGATGGGACTCGTATCAGATCCTCTGTGCACCACAGCTCCTCTTATATCCAAGCCATGGATAAAAATCATGTCATATCAAGGTAGGATAACACAAAATGAAGAATGAGCATCTGTTTTCACAGGGCATCAGGGCCATTCAGTGTCATCCAAACCCCATCAGCCGGTAGAGCCATGTCAAGCAGGTGCAAAGTCGATAAGCAAGTGCCGGAACAACAGCACGACAGCCAACTATTCTCAATTCTCCAACGCCGTTACGGCCGCCACCAAATAGCAGCTCTGTAGGCCTCAATATGCGTTCAAAGCGCGGTGCCGTCTGGAAATACTTAAGTGCACTGCAGCTAAAGGGGGAGTGCAGACATATGGTAGGCAGAAAGGAAAATAAAGAGGTACGGTAGCGAGGCAGCATTTCAGGTCGGACCATTAAAAGCACAGCCGTCAGATTATTGCTGAAATGAGCCACCAGGTGGGCTTGTTAAAATTAAAAAAAAATCATCTTCCCTTGTCATAAAGAACTGTTAATTAAGAGATTTTTATTTTCTGCTTCAACAATTGCACATTGCTGACTCTACTCTCAAGTGCCTTCTCACAAGTGGCACTGAAGTCCAGTAGTCACGCTGACACCCTTCACACAAGGGTTAAACCAGTCAGGAACACGTGTAGCATATTAAAACCAGATGTTTCAAATTAGGGGCTACAAACTCTCGATGCCTCGGCAGTATGTGTCTGTGAAACTGCAGGCACCACCACACAGGCGGTCTAAAATCCCCTAAATCTTCTCCTTTGAAACAGGAGGACGGCGGTCACGCTGACAGCACAAAGAGAGCCCGCGAGAAGCAGCTCTTCAAAAGATAATTTAGTCCTAAACTTTGGCTGCAGTGCCGCTCAGGCTATTTTAAGCTGAGCAAGATCTCAGGGAGGTACCAGTGAAGAGGGCCTCAGAGGGTTCAGCAGTGTCACCTTCATTTCATTTCTTGCTATCTACCAATTAAGCCATTCTCCTTTCTTGCTGAACAAAGTCATTCTTATCTGTAATAATAATAATTATTAGGAGGCAAGAGGAGGGAAAAATTTGCCCAATGCTAATTCAGTACTGTGAATTTTGATAAATTCTGACATTAAAAGGATTATCCTGGATGTTTTCATGCTTTTCTATGTACTTATCCTGTAAACTGTAAAATGTGTTTAGACTTAGTCGGTCTGCAACACAACAACTAATGGAAATTGTTCCTTTGTGAGGCAGCTGGGAGCAGAGTTTGCTTTGAAACGTTTGCTCTCTTTTCTGACACAAGATTTAACATAAATGGGCCTTTTTGTAGAAGAAACAACTGCATTTATTTACGTTTGTCTTTCTGTATCTTTTTAACACATTTTTTTTTCTTTGCATGAAAAATGAACAAAGGAATAAAATACCTTTGCGAACAAGCAGCCATTGATGGAGCATGTGCTCTGTTATTTTCACACATTCCCATTTTTACAGCCGTAATCTTTACAAAAATATGAACAGGACTATAACTGTCTGTCTCAAGTTACGTCTCTGCAAATCCAGAAAGCCCAGATAGCCACATGAATTCGTTATATGCCAGAGACGTAGGAAATTAGTCGAAAACAAGAGTCTACAGCTACGCTCGCTACTCTCTGCGGCTGTTCTCAGTCTCGGTGGGGCTTTGAGGTAAATTGGTAATATCATCATGCTATCATCTTAGTTTAGCATGTTAGAATATAAACACAAGCTAATTAGCACTAAACATGACGTACAGCTGAGGCTAATCTGATTTAGCGGATGGAGAATTAATGTCTGCATTTTTTATGATTTTTTTTTTTTTTTTTTTTTACCAAAAATGAGAAAAGCAACCTCCAAGCTCTCAAACTACAAACTGAAAATGGTAAGTTTTGATGAAAATTTGAATAGTGCAATAAGGCAGGCCTGCTTGGTTCTTTTTGGTCTTTTCTTATTTAGGCATTTTAATACCAATGCTCTCTTACCCATGTCTCAAATATTCCATCAAAGAAAGTTCTCCTCCACTGCTATTTTGCAAGGGCACTGCAGGACCGTCTGAAACAATTTTCCATAATTTGGAGCCATGTTGCTAGCATAAGCATGAATTATAGAGTATACACTCTAGAAGTTTATTTTACTTCTTAGAGTGTACTCTAAAAGGGCAAAACAATTTCTTATTTGATAGGTACTATGTATCCAGTAATACAAAATGTCGTGCCTGAGAAAAACGTGAATGAATGAAATCATTACCCATGTTTTTAGTCTGAGGCCCGTCTGCTCTGGTCTCCTCGTCTCCCGTTGCCACACTTCAAAGGCATCTCTGGGGAGACGCTTCAAAACGTGGAGGCTTTTCCAGGACCGAGTCCCAAACCAGCCAAGAAACAGACAGAAAGTTTCTCGCCAGCTATTTGTTTTAAAGTTGGTTCTGTTCTCGGCTAAAAGATGTCATTTGTTCTCTCTTTACCTGGCCTCACTTTTATCTCTCAGCCTTCTATTGTACCTCCCGTTTGCTGTTCCACTGTTTGTGTTATCCCTCCACACTTTCTTCTCCCTTACCCGCTTCATTCTGTCTTTACCTTTGCTGTAGACTCAAACAGAGGAGCTTAAATCATATCGGGGGTGGGAGCTTTGCCAAGTGCTATCCATTATACTGAAGTAGTGCCGCAGTTTTGTCTCTTTTCTTATTATTTTTTTCATATTTCAGCTTTTGTCTCCATTAATCCCCTTCTTTCTTCACCCCTCTCTCTCTCTCTGACATTAACTCAATTTCCTACACCGCACTCATTATCTCCCCATTACATCCTGCCTTTCCCCTGCCATTACACTATCACCCCATCTCTTGATCCAACTTCTTTCCAACTTCATCTTTTCTTTGCCCTGTCAACTTTTGCTGCCTTGACTTTTTTGCCACTCTCAACCTAAGTGCAGTTAGTGTTTTACTTCCTGTCTGCTTTCAGCCAACACACTGCCCCTTACGGTTCACTTTCGCTTTAAGTGCCGTCAAAGCTGTATTTTTTTTTTTATCTCCGTCTCTTCCTTCTTCTCTACCCTTTTTTTTTCTTTTCCAGGAATGGGTGACCGCCACAGACCTGCTCATCTCTTTAGACCGGCTCAACACCTTTGGAGACGAGTTTTTCAAGGACGCCAAAGTGTTGCGCTCGTACTTCTATGCCATCTCTGATTTCTCTGTGGGCGGCAGGTAAGCGACACCAGAAAATGTGATCTCCACAAAAAAGTCATGCTGCGTTTTTTTCTGAAATGTTTAATACTTACACACCATATTTTTTTTTTCCAACTGCATGTGTGAATCTGTACTTTACGAATCTTTTACATTTGCAGTGAACAATTTACATATTCAGAAAAAACTGAAATAACCTTGTTGTGCCGATCAAGGAAAATATCTGGATAGCGTTGCCTTTTCTTCAAAACATATTCGGAAATGTAAATCGGTTGTACATGAACATCATTTTTGGGGCACGGGGTTGAATAACACAGATGGATTGTGTGTGTGTTGAAAACATGACAAGCAATCAACACCATATCCTGGGTTTCTCGCTGTCTGTCAAGTTGCCATCAGATGAGAGTAAACCAAGATAATCCTCCATCCTCCTTCCACTTCTTTTGTTTTATTGCTCACAGTAATGAGAGAGGACGTGGCACCAAGAACCGGACTGCACCTAGGTGCTGCTGATAGAAGTGGACAATTAAGTAGTTGAAACGAAGTATTCAGTAAGAACACAAACTTGATCTGACACCTGTCATAAACACTCAGGATCACTGCAGCGGCGTGACAAATTACCCACCAATGTCATAAAACCTGTGGGAGAGACCCGCATGGCAACATGTTAGCCTTATACGAGTGCTTTCCGTGCAAGTACACATGCTTTTACAGCACAGTACACATCTAGTCAGATGCTGTAAACCCCCCCATCGCCCTCCCCCCAAAAAATCCTAGTGATTTTCAATTCAATATCGATGAGATTATAACCAAAGGTGGACTGCTAGAAAACAGCAGTGGTGGCCTCGGGGTTAAAGAAACATTCTTATGACTCGCCGGTTCAAACTTCGGACCTTTTACGGGAAATTAAAAAAGTAGCATTTCCCCCTCCCTCGTTAGAGCAAGACCTTTAACCCCAACTGCTCCACTAGAGCTGCCAGCGGCCAGCAGGTCAGACTGCAGCTGTACAAAGTAGCTTCAGGGTGCAAATGTGTGTAACAGTGTGGGTGTGGTCAGAAAAGAGATGTTAAATGAAGCTTAAAAATGTGCTAGATTCATTAAGGAAACGGTCCCAAACCAGTATCACGGCAAAGCGTGAAATAGACACACACGTCCACGACAGCAAAACGTGAGGTAGCCATGTTTTGGCCTCTCTAGGCATGACAGTTTCACGGCGGTATTAGGAGCCCGGAGGGGCGGCCTGGTGGCATGAATCAGAGATTTGTTTCTCTCTTTCCGACCTCAACCATGTTTTTATCACAAACCCCAACCATGTGTTTTTCCTAAAAATGTTATTTTCTTCTAAATCACATGGCTCTATGCATGCATTAGGTTTCATTTTCATCCACTACAGGAAAACGTGAAACTGTCAAGCCTAGTGAGGCCAAAACGTGTCTATTTCACGTTTTGCTGTAGTGGGCCGGCGTGGCTATTTCACGTTTTGCCGTGACACCGGGTTGAACAGTCCACATATGTGGAAAAGGTCTAGTTGTTTTTTTATTGTTGTGTTACATGAGGGCTCAACTTATTGCACATGACTTTTTGAACTGCGCTGTATACAGTACGCTGCCTGTTCTCCTGAGGTCAACACCCTCATGATATATTCAGTTGGAATAGTCACACCTTCAGTCTAGGAAGGGTCTGATATGAGGATTGGAGGCACTTTGGAGTTACTAGGTTGATGTCGTCTCAGCGACAACAGAAATAAACCGGCTCTGAGCCTCAGGGAAGCATCGCATTTGGTTCCAGGACAGCTGGCTAAATTTGACAGAGCATGCCACTCAGCGACAAGTCCCTGTCCCCTACTGCAGCAACTTGACAAAACCAGCCACACTGTCAGGACACGGTGCTCACACAGAAAGGCGTTGGCTGTCACCATGCTTCAGAGGAAATGATAGGTTTTCCACAAGCAGAGGGTGAGGAAATTAGTAGATAATGACTACACTGTGAAAACTGATCTTTATCTCATAAATTTATATAAGTATTCATATGCACATACAAATTCAGTTGCTAGAGATCCAGTACTGTACCAGCTTGTTGCTGCTACTCGGGGACAGTGTGAGTGTATTAGCAACGGCACATTAACACAGTTGAAAAGTGCAGTTGCTGAAGGGGAATAAAAACCCTGCCTCATCTCAGGCCATGTTTTTTGCCGGTGAAAGATAATAGGAAGTGACAACTCCATACGGTGGAAATACCTTCTCACTTTACCCCCACCCCACTTACTGTGTGTCTGCACTTGTGTCATGAAGAGAAGCAGAGAGAGAGAGAGAAAAAAAAAAGAGGAAAGTATATTCCTGCAGATTTAGTTAACTATCTATATTTCCCTCAGATGTAAGTGTAACGGCCATGCCAGCGAGTGTGTTGAGGGGGAACGCGGTGGCCTGGTCTGCGCTTGCCAACATCACACAGTGGGAGACGACTGCCAGAGATGTCACCCTTTTTACCAGGACAGACCCTGGGCCCGGGCCACGGGGGACTCCGCCAACGAGTGTCTGAGTGAGTAGCTTGGATCAGGGACACTGTCATGAACCCACTGGGTTCAGCCTTCTGGAAAATCCACAGGGCAGTGTCACATTCAAATGACAAGCTCAGGCTGTCAAAGGTCCCATAAAACACATCAGCGTACCACCTCACATGGATCCGCAGTAGACCGCATCTTAAAATTTTAATTTGCCCGTGTGCCGCTTTTCCATTTGTTGCATTAGCGAGTGAATACTGAATACTGATTTAAAAATGGCTGCATGTAAAGCCCTTGAATATGCAAGTATTGGTAATAACAGATCCCAGGAAGATTAGGGCAGATTTGAATTGGCTCGTATAGACATGTTTGCAGGCGGTCTCACATCGGGGGCTCTGTATATCCGAATTGGCTGAGTGTTATCAGGTTTGGCTCACCAGACCATACACTTTTTCTGAATGCTGTCGAGGATAAAATGTAATTGGCTGAGGGATAAAAACCATAAAGAAGAGTGGTTCACAAATAGTTTTTTTTGTTTTGTTTTTTCGCTGAATTCTATTAAGCAGCAAGCTTGTTTTAATTACTCTTACTCTTGGTTCCGAGCAGATGGCGTCTTAAATAGACTACTGCACAAAACTTAATCAATGCTGTATATTAATAAACACACTATATAAAAGCGGCACAGAATGTGGAAGCGTAAAGCTGTATGCTCAGTGTAATTGCACATCTCCGTCTGGTACAAAACTCATTTTGACTGAATTTGCCCCACCAACCTTTTTATATTTCCATGTCAGGCATCGGAGCAACCTGAATAATAGTCTGCCTGTGTTCGGGCAAAACATTTCTACAAAGAATTTATTCTTTCTGTCCGCTGATTAGAATCGGTAAAGACAATAGATTCACCAAGTGGGAAGGTAAATGCATAAATAAAATAGTAAAGATATAAATTATTAACAGTGGAAAGCTGTTCTGATGTTTAAAACTAAATATGATAATAATCAGTTTTATTCCAATTCATGAACAGTTAAAAACAACAAGTCCTCCCACGCAAACAAGGTTGTTCTTTTTTTCCTTCCCTTAAAATTCGACCCACAACATAGCTTTCAAAAGCTATCCAGACTTGCGGTTGTAAACGGGAAACAAACACTGGTCTCCTGTAAGCCAAGTGTGCTGTTATATCAAACCATCCGCCCAATGCCTCTGCTCCTTTAATCGAAAAACTAACATTACATAGATGTCATTGGAACTGCATCCCTTCCCCAGGACAACAGGTTGTCATTATCTCTGTGATTGCTTTAGAGAATGCTCTATATTTCTATTGCTATGAGGTAGCACCACTTTAAAACATAACTGTTGGTTGTAATAAGCTGTTTGCCACAAAAGAACAGGACAGTCGCAAAACTAACCAGTTGCCAGATAGATCTGGCCCTCAAATTGTTAAAATATGGACAATTTCTGACGCCTACTTTTCTATATGCTTCTTACAACACCATGCTATGAGTCAGGTTTCATCCCATTTGGCAAACATATGACTCATTTCATGACTGCATTCAGTGTAGAAATATTGGTCCAATCAGCTATGTCCACACATCCATAAGGATTGTTAAGGATAGGTTGAAGCCTATCCAGAGTACGCCCCTGGTCAACTGTCAATCACAGGCCTGACACGTACAGAGCCCGCCATTTCCATTCACACTTAAAGTCCCCAGAAAATCGAACTTGCATTTTCTTTGTACAGTGGGAGGAACCCCACCCAACCTCACACAGAGCTCTCCAGCGCCAGCCGGTTGATTCAAAACCCTGACCCCTCCTGCTGTGAGGCGCCACTGCCGCGCCACTGTGTTTTCAGTTGTGGCAAATAACATGCATTATTTAGTCGTACTGATCAATTTTATTCTGATTTTCTTAAAGGGCAGAGCACACAGTTGCTGTGCTAATGGTAGCACCAGAAACGTGTTTAATTCTCAGTCCTCCAAATGACCTATGTAAGATTCAAAGGTGTGAGATCAGCAGTTTGGAGAGTGAAAAAAAAATTTGCATCTCGCTTCTTTAGTAACACAAGCTTTTGCTATTTAATTAAAGCTCCATTAAAATGCAGTGAAGAGGCATGGATTCAGCGATGTAAAAACAGCTTTAAAGGAAAAAAAAATTTGGAAATTACTGCCACATCATTTTCAAAATGGATGTGGTCAGCATTCAAAGATTAGAAAGACTGGCATCTTGACTTGCATTTACCTCATGCAAACTTGAGCTGGGACATGACTTGAAGATACCAAAAAAAAAAAAAAAAACATCTCAGAAAGACAGCTTTGAGGAGTGGTTTTGTGGAGTTTACAGACCTACTTCTTTCCGTACACTCTGTCCAACTACACCTCTACAATATATGCATGAGCACATTTTCAAAGCAGCATACTCCAATATGCCCCCTCCTTTTCTTCCCGTCTCCTGACACTGATGAAAAGCCTTCAGCTACAGCAGCTACGGCTCTTGGAGTTGTCGTAAACTAGAAGTTTCCCTGTTTTCAGTCTTTGTGTTAAGCGACGCTAACTGAAGGCTGGCAGTGGTTCCGTTTAGCGCAGAGAAAAGAGAACGGTAGAAGTCGGTATTTTTCCCAAAATGCTGATCTTTTACCTGAGGCCAGTTTGCATATTTTGTGCATTTTGAATATTTTGTATTTAACTGTTACCTAATAAAATAAAGAGGAAAAACTAAAACAATTCAAACTGAAATCAATGTAAAGCAACCTTTTAGCGCAGTATAGCTGCAATGCAACGATAAGCACACAAACACATTATAGTTATGTTTATGATGCACTTATGCAAATGAGAAGCAATACTTGACTGACAAACACTTTGCAACGTTGACTCCAATTATTATGGAATAAAAAAGACATTTTCAGACGTGGTGGTGCATCAAAACACATGATGACATTATACAATCATGTAAAGTGTCTTTTTCAAGCAACAGTTTAATTTGTTTTTATTTTTGATGCAATTTGTGACCTTTTGAAACTCAGAAAACCATGAAAGATAACAATCAGACAACAATTAAGATATAAACAGAATTTTGCAAAATAAACACAAAGTGACATCCAGTTAATCAGCTATTTATTTTCTGCTCGCATGGCTTTTGCCTCTTTAACTGTTCAAATGTGAATCCTCGTTACCGTTTTTCCTCATGGCTCCGCATGTAAATCACACAGTCTGGATTATAAAAAACAGACGTAGAGTTATCTCTGCATTTCAAGTAATCCACTTTCAGCTTCGTATCACATATGGACATCCTGGAAAATCCAATTGCGATACAATTCATGAAATGTTTTTTCTTTTTCATCTCAGTCAGAGCATGTGTTTGGATATCTACACATGAACCGTGCATGATTTCTCAAAGGTTTTGTGTTCCAGCACCAAACCCTGTAGTGTTACAGGAAGTAAATGACGATCTACATCAACCAGAAATGCCTGAATTAACAGGAAACAAGTACTTTAATTCAAGCGTTGTAAAATAACCCAGGAGGTGACTCTTTATGGAACGTTTCTGTATAATGTTTTGGTCAATTAGGCAAATTAGCATCGTCCTCCCACATGCGATGACACAATGCCAGACCCGTTTCAGAAATACAGTGTGGTTTTATTATGTTTCTTTGCGAAATACTATCTGACCAAATAAAAAATATATCTCTGATATCTTAATAGTACATATCCTGGCCATTAGACAAAAGCCACAGGTCAGTTACAGTTATTGTAATTTGAGATATTTATTAGGCAGACTGAGCAGAGAACTTTGTATTAAGAACTTCTTTCAAAGAGCAAAAGGTGGAGAAAAAAAAAAGCAGTGACAATCTTGTGGGATTACTACTGCTATTTTAGCTGATGTTATTGTGTGAGTATTAGTAGCAGGTGGTAAATGGAAGCTTTAGGGGGTCTTTTACGTGAGCGTTCCAATATCATCCGAACGTGTCGAAGTGTGCTCATGAGTAATTTCACTCTCAGTCAGCTTGCTTATCAAGTTTTGATATTGGACTGCTGTTTTTTTTTTATTTTAGATTTTTTTTTTTTTTTTTTAGTCTGGCTGTTTGCTTTGGTTTAAAATAGGTGTGGAGAAAAAAAAAAAATCCAAAGGGGTTGTGTGAGAGTTTACAGTTTGTGTGTGACTATGTGTGTGTATCAGGGGTGCAATGGGATGTCATTCTCATCAACATTCTCCCCCTCTGAGACTGAAATCATTTATGAAGCAGGTTGCTGAGGGTCTTTGTGATTTTCACCGTTTGCTTGATGTTATAACTGGCTAGCCTGAGACTGTCCCAGTAGGTGCACACTTTTTTTTTTTATCACTGATTTGAGGTTGACAGTTGAGGTTGTAGCTTCGAGACTATGATCATTTTCTTGAATGTCAATAGTAAGGTTCATAATACTGTAGATGTGTAAGATAATATCATCTAAGCTCCCTAGCTGTGCTCTTACTGTGAAAAATAGTGGATGTAGAAGTGGATTTAAGTTTAAAACTGCTAATATTTTCCTTTGTTAACTCGTGTTTGGGTCATTTTGGTGAGTACGATATCAAACGTTTTATCTGACTCTTGTCAAAAAAGGGAAAAAGTATATTTCTTAGGTATAGGAAGTCAGGTCACACTAAAGTAAATGTAATATAAAACACAATTGTGACTCTTTGCTGTGTTAAAAACACATACAAAATTCAAACGTGTATAAAATTATTTTGTGAGTATCACTGCAGCGTCTGCCATCGCACATTCTTTTGTGAAAAGTGTCATAGTCGAGAGTTTTGAGCACTCCTCTGTGGTAAAAGATGTTGATGGACTATTGTGTTCAAATGCTTTATCAAAACATCACCACATATCCTAGACGTGTGAACAGCCTGTGGGTCAGGTGGGGGTCCCATCTATCTATGAGAGTACACTCAAGGTCCTGCAGATACACAATACGTGCAGCATGACTCCTCCTAGGCTGGTTTATCACTGCTGGTTTTCTACTCTCTCGGTGAGTCCGACATCTCATTCATCCAGCAAATTGAATGTAAAAATGAGAAATCATTGTGCCTGCGGGGATCCTGGTCCCTCTCTGCAATGTGTGCTGCAACAGTACTAACAAATTATTCTTATAAAGGGCAGAAGACAATAAGATTGTGGTTTGCATCAGATCTCATAAAGGTGAAGCGTCGTGGTAACCTCCTTTACCCTCCTATAACCATGCTCTGCTGCTGGAAAATAGCTGGTGGAGAATAGGGTTTTGTGATATGGCAAGAATATGATCACAATACTTTGATCAATATTGATAATTATCACAATATACGTTTAAGTTTCTGTAGCGTGATGGGGTGTTAATAGAACAGATATGTATTTAAGGAATGAATCAATTACTGATCTGTTTATTATCATTAATAATAGAGTTCTGTTTCATTACGGGTCATGTTATGGCTCAGTCTTAATGCAGATTTCACTAAATCTCATAATTTAGTCAGGAATATATTTTTGCTTTCACGAATGTTCTGCCTTTCATAGGCCCAAGTTATATGTTATCACCAACAATTGAATGTTGACTATTTGCTCCTTATATTCAAGCTATTTATTTTCAAAAATTTTACATAACCTAGGTTTCCTATTTGTATAATGTTGTCCAGATCTGTTGTAAGAACTTTACTGCGTTAAGTGCATTGTCATAACCTGTGTTGTGATTCGGCGCTTTTCGAGTTGAATTGAATATTTTGTACTTTTGAAAACCTACACGTGTTCTTTTCATGTACTATGTGTCATTTGGATAAAGTTTGGGAAGAATTCATACCAGAGGCTCTTTTGTTGTAAAGAGCAAAGCCCATCTGTGATCAAACATCCCCCTAATGCCCAGATTGATGCTGTCACGGGTTATTTTCACTATCAAAAGGAGAGCACCACTAATGAGCCTGGAATCATCCTCGATATCACAGTATCATATCTTTTTATTTAGCTTTATTCAAACGATTTCTCATCGTCCTGCTCTGCCATACTGGCAGTAAGAGTTTATTCTGGGCTGTAAGGGGCTGTGTGCTGTTATGGCCACAAGCCATAAAAAAAAAAAAAACTGAACATGGCTTTTACTGCGTGTCCAGACTAATCTCTCTGAGATAAAGCCCCAAGGAGCAATATGAGGCTAACATCCATGCCCGTATAAGCATGATATGCAAATTAAACAGTCCTTGGAAACCCTCAGCAGGTGTCAGAAGTGCTGCAGGACCAGCCTCTCAAAAGAAGTGAGTGTCACTGGCTGATAGTCTTACTGAAGGCACTGGACCATCCATTTTTCTTACGGGGACCACACAAGAGGGTTTTCTGTAGCGAAGGACATCCACGTAAGGTTGCACACAGACGGGTGATTCAGATACGTTAGAATGGGGGTGCAGCTCGGCCTTCGCTTTGTCTGTTATCACCTGCCACTTTTTTTTGCGACGCATGCACACTGTGGGAACGTGTTTGGAGTGAATAGAAGACATATAAGGTGCAGGCCATTGTAAGGGGAGGCAGGGATTTAAATCCCCTCAAAAAAAACAACCTTACTGATTTGAGTTCCATGTAAATGAAGCAAACCAGTTCTGTTTTCTACTTGTAGTTATTTTTGACTTTTTCTATATTTAATGGTAAACGTATCTATTTTTCAACCTGGGCCCTATAAGAACTGGTAAAGATGGTCCTGTTCATATGTGCAAAAAAATGTTTGCTTCGATTTCTGACTTTTTCTGAATGTACTTATTAAACAAGACCGGAAGACACAATTGGACAACTTTGTGTTTGTCCAAGATGGCAACATCGATTGGATGAGACACAGGGATGCTCTGTGTTCATTCCAAAGGGTCTTTTTTTTTTTTTTTTTTTTTCAAACTGCTTTGCCACTAAAAGATAGTCTAAATAAATTTGAAAAACACCCCTGATTGAAGGCATGGTTACAGCAGCTGTGTAACCACGTGAAAGAAAATTATAGGCAATGGAATTAATGGACAATTTTACAGCCTATATTTTGAGTGACAATTTAGAAAACGGTAATTGCTTCACATAAAACGTAAAAACACAGTCCATCATTTCTTTTCTTTCTTTCTATTTCATAGTTTGTCAGTTTTATAGCTTAGTAAAAACGTTTCAGTGACACAAACATACACAGTGAAAAAAATGGTAATCTGTACAAACATCTAAGCAGACAACATCATGCTGCAATTTCCATAACAAGAAAAGAAGCCAACTTATGGATCCTGGATGCACATGCGATAAAGTTTCTTAAGTTCCACACAGGGGTTTAATGCTCAAACTCGAGCACTGACATTTAAACATGTCTTGATGGAGGAGAGGAGCTGGATGTAGAATTTTACATGCTCATAAAGGTATGGATCAGATGCACAGGCAGTTCACTTTCTCCTCCACTCCTTTCATAAAAGAGTCGGGATCGACGGAGCGCCTTGTTTGACATTTTTGAAATCGGATTCGCTTGTTTCACACAGAAAGTGTTTAAAATTCTCTGCCTGTAGCTTCACAACGTCACAACCAATCACAGCAGAGAATCATCAACCATCCACAACAGAGCATGCCTCGGGCCGATCCAATCTAGCACCAACCAAAGTGCAATTGGACTTTAATTCAAACCCCCCTTAAGCAACGCTACACTTGTTGTAAAGCAAACGAGCATGTCTTTCTAATTGAGTAAATTCTCTTAACTGAATAAAATCAGCGGTGTGATATTCTAAAACATTTCTATAGTAATCCTGATGGTTTGGATGGCTAAAGGTCATCCAAGCTTGTTTGAGGCGCAGTGTTTGAGTAGGTGGTTTCATCAGTCACAGGAAAGCCCCCACAGTGGCAGTGATGCACAGGCTGTGAGGTCCCCAGGACAGGATTGAGGAAAGCAGCGTGTTGAGGAGGCGGCTGTGTGTGGGCAGACCCATAAATGTGGTCAAGATGGCCAAACACGAGCTGTGGAAAAGCTGCGTGGGGGTCTTTGTGTTAAACCGGTTGAAAAACAGCTTTAAGTGATTTGTTCTGTCTCACTTCCTTCCACCACTGCTTGTAGAAATCGTCATCCCACATACGTATCCCACCTTGCTTATGATAATGTGTTTAATGGTTCGATGCCTTTTCATTTGAGAGAGCAGGTCGAAAGCCAATATTGCACCATCAAAGGCAGTTATTGTACAAAAACATATACACATAGAATATAAAACACAGTTGGTATTGATTCAAATAAAAAAAATAAAAAATTCAGTGCAGATAATGGAACCAAATGTAAAAAAAAATATATATATATATATTTTTTTTTTAAACAGCAAACAAGTAGCTAAACATTACCAATAATTCAGATCTTGCTGAGAGGGATGAGAAGCAGCATGTTCAGAATGCCCTAAAGCTTGATTCAGCCATATTTACACAAACTCATTTTCCTCAATTTGTCTCCCACATAAAGCAGCTTTTGATGTAACTTATTTGTCGACCTGAAGTTATTATTTGCGAGTGAAACATGTTTTTTTGGAGATCACCGCCTTCGACTATGGTGAGTGCGGCCCGGATAACAGCCGACGTCGCAAATTACTCCACGTTCGGTAAAGTGTGTGAGTCGGGACGGATTACGCGTCCGTGGCTCGGCCTGTTGTTTACAGTGCTGCCACCTGGCTATCAACCTGACCGGCAGTGGCAGCACCACGGGCCGCTACAATAAAGACAGAGTGGATGGGAGGTGACACGTGGAGCCGGGATGGTCGTATGTATTTGTGCTCCGGCTGCCCACTGGGTGCCAATCAGAACTGACTCATGCTGCAGCAAGCTTTCTGTTTTGGAGGGGGCAAGGTGTTCCGCTGGGCGGTGAGATTGCAGATGTGATAAGAAAGGACTCAGCATTCAAAAGTCTCCCCCCTGCAATGCAAATGCAACTAGTTGCTACTGTATTTTTTTTTTTTATTTTTTTTTTATTCCTTCAATCAGAACTACAATTTAAAGAAGGACGCTTAAAACTGCAATAGGCTAATTCATGAATTTCTATCAATATTTAACGCAACTATTAAAATCTCGATTTAAAAAGCTTGTTGGCAACTCTCCCGTAATTCTTTTAGTTTGGGAACCACAACTTTTACATTTTTAGTTAACGCTCCCCGTTCTCATTAATTTCATTTTCAGACGCAGCGGACCGCTGCCGTCAAATTACTCCGCAGAAAAAGTCATTACATCCCTTAACCAACGATTCGACAGCAAAAAGGGATTTGTTATATTGTCACACGTGGTGGAACGTCACCAAGCGTCAAAGACTTCCCACCTACGCGTCTCACCTGGTGGATTTAACACTTGCAGGAACAGGAAATGCGATATTGTGGTTTAATTAGCAGCTTCCCAACAGCGTGGAATTCAAGTTGCTTCAACACAACAACACCTTAGGCCCAATGACTGCAGACAGCAATTAAGAAGCCCCCGTTTTTAACTGAGACGATGCGGGGTCGCTCACGAGCCCACTCAAAACCAACATCCATGTACTTTTATCAGACGTAACATTTAATGAGACTGAAACTTTGTAGTTCCCCATAGTTCTAGTTAGTGGGAGGTACTTCTCCTCCTTTGGTAGGAAAGTAAATAGCTTCCTTATCTTTCGGCCCATTAGCCGAGCTAACATGTCCCGGTGCATGTCTTATAGTTATTAACACGCTACAGACACAAAATCAATATCAGCCCGACATCCAGCTCATTGTCAACATCGTACATCTTTACGGAGATTAACAACCATAAATTGTAAATAAGTTGTCGCATTAATGACAAATTATCGCGAACCGCGGCAACAAACAGCTGACAAGAAAAGCCGGCGACAAGGTAACTGGGGAAACTACGCGGCATTTAGCAGCTAAAGATTCAGATATTTCCCAATAAGGAAGAGGAGGAGACCCAAAACAGAGGAAAAAGGAGAGTGAATATTGGACGTGTTGTTCAGGGGGAAGAAACCGATGATAGAAATAACTGTTCTCGAGTAGCCCGAAAAATATATGCGTTCAGGTTTAAGCAGTTAACGGTGATAAGGTTGTTACTGGTCAAACTTTAAAAGGCGAAATATGAGACTATAAACCTTTATTTATTCAATACAATTCCACCTTTGTAGCACAAATTACAGCCAAATGAAACAGAATGTTTGGGTTCGGCACCGCCGACCCCGCGCTCCGTGTTCGGTTTTAACGCAACTGGTGAAATAAGGTGAATGCTGCTGAGACTTGTTATTAAAAGCAAAGGGTAATCATATGGTTATTTCCAGCACAACTGAGAGTTTGATTCATAATAAAATGGGCAATTTCACCTAAATCCCCCCTCAGGGTAACTGGTACACTAAGGAGGGATTTGATGTGAGGGGTATGAGTGCTGCGATGGTGTGTTATCAGCTGAGTAATTTGCTCTTGTATAAACATGAATTACTGTTATCTAAGTGCCCCCTGACAGCCGATTGGCTCCTCATTAGGCCTGTGTGAAATAAGATTAGCAACGAGCCTCAAAATTATGATCCAATCCCAGAACACATAATCTCTCACACATATACCCTCCGTGCGTTTCTCCCCCTTCGTCTATTTCTGTCGTCTCTCTTTTTTACCTTGTTGCCTTCTCCACGTCCGTCCCCCCCCTCCCCACACACACACACACACACACCAACCCCCTCCTCTTCTTTTTGTTCTTTCGTTCCTCACATCTCTCCTCACTTGACCTCTTGCCTTCTCCCCCCCCGCCTCCTCCCCCCCGCGCTCTCAGAGTGCAACTGCAGTGGGAGATCGGGCGAGTGTGTGTTCGACGTGGAGCAGTACCGGAGCACCGGCAGTGGGGGGCGCTGCGTGCGCTGCAGAGACAACACTGACGGGCCCCACTGTGAGCGCTGCAGAGACAACCACTACCGGAAATCTGCAGAAGAGCCCTGCCTACCCTGCAACTGCAATATCAACGGTAAGATACAAACCCTCTTCCCCCCCTAATTGTTGAGATAATAGGTTAAAACCCTAATTATAATTCATGCCAATATCATTACTCACGAATGAGAAAATTTAATTATGGTTAAATTGGAATGCTGTGCTGGCACAGTAAAGCACGACTTAGCTGCAGACGGGAAGGACTCATAGGATTAATTAATTTAAACAAAATGTTATGGCCAATGTTTATAATACATTAACAACACTACATTCATATTTACTCCAACCTATTGATTTCTCAACTGACAAACCTTGCCTAAGAATATTTTTCTATTTCATATTTAATGCAGTCGTGATCATCTCATGTCTTCTCATCAGATTTATAATCATCTTAGCCTTCCAAAATGATCATTAAAGAAATCCATGACTTTTGCTCACCCGTGCTGCTGTGAATTGACCCGGCTGCCTCTCTGAACGTCATCAAGGAACGGACTCATTGCTCATCAAGCAAGGTCCGACTTTAGGTGGACGTACATATATATATATATATATATATATATACACAGTATATTGTAAGGTGATTGCACAGAGCTGTTGGAGTCCATTACATTGATCAAAGGTTATAGCAGACTCCATCAGGATTCCTTTTCTCTCTCTCTTTCTCCCCCAGCTGGTCTTTTTTTTCCTCCTTTAACTAGAGCTACACTCTACTGTATCGGTTACAGTGTGGCTGCAAGCTTATATGTTGCTCTTCCAAGCTTATCTCTGAACAGGAATTCAATAACAGGTATTCACTTATCTCCGTCATGACAAATAATTAATGACACACTGATCCAGCTCTTGTAACTACCAATAATCTTTATGGATTCTGAGGTTGTTGTTTTTTTTCCCCTTGAAAAATACTCCTCACTATTTTCTTTTGTCCTCCTCTATGTGTACCCTTTAAATCCTCTTTCTTTCTTTTTTTCTTATTCCTGGATAATCCATCTTTTGTCCCTTCCAGGCTCAGTGAGTCTGCAGTGTGATGTGGAAGGAAGGTGTTCGTGTCGAGCTGGCGTGACAGGGGAGAAGTGTGACACATGTCTGGCTGGTTTTCACTCGCTCGGCCCTGGTGGCTGCAGGTGAGCAACACGCACAGACGCACGGACGTATTGATGCACGAGGCACATAAAACAAATGCGATTTGATGGATAAAATATATTTTTAAAAAAAGGAACATAAGATTTTGTAAAAGTAAACATTTATAAGGACGGGTAAGGAGAAGGATGTCAGCTCAAACAGAAAGAGACTTTATCTAATAAATCTTGCCTGTTTTGCAGTAATACCATCAAACTTCCCGAAGCCTGAATTTATCAAACTACAAAGCAGCAAGACAAGAAGATTCAAATTTCGCTTATTTTGACATAACTTTGAATTAGCGACCTTCTTATCAGCGAGCACCAGGATGTGCCAAATAACAGTGTCTACCGGCTAACAACCCTTCTTACAAGCAAGCCACTCAACCAGCTGTCATTTTCCACATGGAAACATGAACTGGAGAAAATCGACGTTTCAATTTAACCAAGACTGCAACAGACATGTCTCTCTTAACTCAGATTTATGTCATTTTGTTTCTACATTTCTTATCAGAATCTGATGTTGCTGGTCTCTTCTTCCTCTTTTGGTCATTATCTACATATTGCAGCTCAGCCGATTAAGCAGTATAAGTATTTGCATGCAACAATTAATGTGCAAGTAATTAATTTTAACTTCAACATAAATGCATGCATTTCAAAAAGAAAACTTCCTATTACATTTGTTAAGACTGAGATTACACAAATCTGCATTGTTTACCTTTAATTTAATGCCGTCTACAAGCATTGTGTTTAAAGGTTGTGTTTAAATCACATGCATGTTCATTCTAATAAAAGTTGTATACAACTGCATACTCACTACTAAATCAATATTTTATTTTGCATTAACAGTAGTAAATAACTATTTTTAATGTGAAAGGGCTCTGCAGAGTTTTTCAATGTGTCTTTCAGCTGCTTGTTTTGGTTTTCTGGCCCACAACGCCATTGTTTTGGTTCACTGCTACCATTAGGGTCCTATTCAGCCACAGCAGTCAGCTGCATTCTGCACAGAAGCTCTGACAAACCCGTTGCACATGATTTACTCAGGTACCAAACACAGGATAAAGTTAACTAAACATTTAGCAGTCCTGTAAACATATGTCCCTTAAGAATTTGTGGGAAACGAATCGGACGAAAAGCAGTGAGTAAACTTGTAAATTTGCCTGAAACTAGACAGGAATGTCAATTTCGCATGTCTGGCGTGTATGTAAATATTAGAATTGTCCCAAGCCATTCCAATCAATTTGCTGAGCCACTTAACTCACCAAATCCATTATTTCTCCTCTCTCTTCCTCATTAACAACGATCAGTGTACAAAACATTCGAGAAGCAACTTCTAATTGTAGCTGGCACCGATTTCACTGTTTGAAATGACGAAGTTTGCGAGTAGTAGGTCCTGTCAGCTGGTGCAAATCAGGCCTTCCATGAGTAACTTGATGACAAGCCAAATTGAAACTTGCCTGCTGCTGGGTTTGCGTGTTCTCTGCCAAAGATTTTTTTTTATGAGGTAAAAGAAGCATCCCGTTGTTACTCAGCGGACCGAGTACTTCTGCAGTTCTAACAACTCTGACAGAGTGAGGTGTCTTCGCTACCTAATCACACCACGTCGTTTCAGTAGGTGCAATCTTCCAGATAAACACTTTTCATATCATGTCATAATTAAAGCTTAACAGCATCATATTTTTGAGCCAGGGCCTTCAGTCCTGTGATCAATTAGCTTATGAAACTGCGTCAAAATAAAAAAATATATATATAAAAGGCTGTTATTTCAGTGGTACATATTTTACCAGCATTCCGATAATCTCGGTATCAATGGTATCCAATATTAAAGGGATCGAGATCAGGTCCATAAAAACTACATCAGGTCATCCTTGTAAATAGGCAAAAATTTGCAAACAACTTCGCCATATCAGTCAAATTTATTGGGTAACAATATGTCAGTGTGGTGTAGCGGTTTAAGGTAAGTTTGCGTTTTGGTTTCATTGGGTTTTAGTTGTATTTGTACTTTTGTTGCATTTTTGTTGTCGTTTATTTCATGTTTTAAACAGTGCATGAATTAAGTTTTACTGAACTTTGAAATAAATTTGAGTGCCCAAAAAAAATTTTTAAAACAAAAAGTTTGGTTGCAACATAAAGGATAGGCCAGTCAAGAACCACTGCTTTACAACCAATCAAGAAACAGTCTTCTCCGCCTGTTGCCATGGTGACAGGATCCAGCCTCATTGCCTTCAGAAACTTCAGAGACCAGATTAAGCCGCAGCCAACCTACAGCAGAAATTTCACCTCACAACTTCTCTGCTTTCCTCTTGAATGCATAATTCTGTACATGCATGAAGAAAAGGTGACATGTCGTCTAGTCTTTTTTTCTACATGTTTGCCTGCTTTGACGGACCACCTCATCCGTCAACAACTGTTTATTAGTAGGTTCTTTATCGATAGTGAGTAACTCAACTTAATAACTCCACTTTACTTCACTTATGACATTGATGTTATTTGGTGTTTTCATGTGGAGACAAAAAAAAATTAACCAGTTTGGAAAAAAAAGATCTCACAAGATTGATGGCTGATTACAAATGTTCTCTATTTACTGAGGTGGCACCTCGAACACGCGCAAAAGCAATGCATTCAGTGAAATATTGTTTTTCTATATTTTTACTTGCCGCTGATTTTGATCATTTCAGTATGCTACAAGAATGAGCTCAGCAGGTTCAATTGATCTGTAGGTAGGCAGAGTTGCTTTCATTCTTTACAAAATAAGATCAATTTACCTCCGAGAATTTTCAAACTCACAGAACCAGTCGGACTGTTTTTCTGCGTCCTTTTTTGCAGTTTGAAGAAGCACTGACCCGCTGCATACATTTTGACAATGAAAAGCATATTTCAATAACAATTGGGCTTTCGCACCATCGTTGCTCGGGCCCTAACTATGTCTGACCTGAGAGCTCTCACAATAAGTGTGCGTGCACATGAGCCCGCGTGTGAATGTATATGCAGGTGCATGTGAGCGAGTGTGTGAGTTTTAAAAGTATATTTTTGTATTTATATTCATAAGAAGTCTATCTTTGCTCTCCCTGACCCACTCTACTTGCCAAGGGAATGCTAAGTTGTAGTAGCATTGAATTGCATATCAATGATTGTTTGGTGTTTATTACTGTATATCTCCCTCCTAACTATGGATATTATGACAACGCACAGACTGTTAAACAGAAGAATAAACATCTAGCGTTACCGTAGTTTGACTTTAAAGCTACTATGATAAATATTTGTTTATGAACAGGGGTTTCAATGACAATGTAAAATAGTCAATGGGTCGATCATAATAATGAACCCATAGAATTACCACTCTGTAGTTTCTCCAGATCGACAGAGCTTTTCAGCACCTTTCAGCTAATTGTTTTGAATTCATGGCTCACAGCTCTACTGGTCAACCCCTTAACAGGATACAAAACTGGACGTAGTCTCTGGGTCTGAAGGGGGAAGCAAATCCAGATGTGCTTTAAAGTGCAATACCACTGACTCCCCCCCAAAAAAACCTCCATCTCTCTCCATCAACTTCCATCATGAAATAATAATAGTCCCCCCAAAAAATGTCCCACGAGTCATTTTGGTGTCATTAGATAAATTCCCTCCTTCTGATAAATGTCTGGTGGTCCTTCTGAAAATAATTATATAATTAATTAGATATCAAGCTTCAAAAAGACATATCTTTGTGGGTGCAACTTCTTTGATTAATATGCCTTGGGTGCAGTTAGGTTTTCTGCATCATTGGGCGGGGCAGAGTGTCCTCAGGTTCTCAGTCAGATCCACCCGTCGCTCCTGCCCAGCTTCACTTCTGGCTTCATTTTAAAACACATAACTTTTGCCACGTTTACACAAGAAAACAACCTGTTTTACACTCTCCCATTCTAAACTGCATGAAAGCTAAACATTTGTTCGGTAAAGTCATTTTCTTAAAACGGATTTTATAAAATTGGTGTGGATAAATATCGTTCAGGAAACAAGTATACCAGCATTTCTGAACAATACACACCCCTACATACAGTACAGGTTTATAAGAAGGCTTGAGTATTAAACAAGTTTTAAATCAAAGTTGTACATTAATATTAGAGATTGTTTACTAAAGATGATACTGACAGTCTAAATTCTACCAATGCACTCATGCACAGACGTCAACATGTACTACATGCACACACACACATACACATACACATACACACACACACACACACACAAACACATACTACTTCCTCTCATTCATGCAGCAATCTCAGGCTGTTGAGCTGAGGTGTGAATTACTCAGACCACTAGAGCAGAAACAAGTAGAGGCGGCTCGCCTTGGGATAATTGAATTATTTGTAATGGCGCCTCATTAAAAACTAGATTCTGTTTTATACTCTCAAACAAAAGTAATCAATCAATAAATGTGATCAAACACATTTTGACACAATCCGCGTCACCGCTGACCCACACTCCCACTCGCTGGCTTTTATCGAGGTTGTTTACTGTTTACACATCCTTCAAAATTTCATGACAGATTGTGCACCAAGTCGAGCATCTTGGTGTTAATAATTTGTAACAAAAGCATTTGTGCATTTTGAATGACTTTGCAGAAATGATTAAAAAAAAAAAAAAAAAATCACATTAACACTGTCGACGGAAGGAAGGCCCGGGTTGGAGTCACAAGACAAACATCCGTGTTGTTGAAATCCCTTGAGCGAGACACCTGACTGTTTCCAGAGCTGCAGTTGTGCAGCTGACAAATACAACAAAAAAAAGGCCTCAAATTATTGCAACAAATTGTTTCCAGCCTTAAAGATTATCTGTCCTTTCTGATATGTTTTCTTCTGTGTGCAGGGCACGTGACGGGTTAATTGTAGTGGATCTAATTTGGCCTCTTTGTCTGCAGACGGTGTGAGTGTTACCCCAGCGGGAGTGTGGACAATTGCTCTCCTTTGGATGGACGTTGTTACTGCAAGCCAAACGTGGAGGGGCAGAGCTGTGACAGGTGGGTTTTCTAAGCCTGTTGCTTACATCACATATGTGCACGCATAACCTCTAGTTACCACGGCAACTGTTAAAGTCCCACACAATACGACGACTGAAGCCCTTTTAACTATTCATCAGTGTGTGTGCAGAATCTAGTGTTTTTGATCATTTCTGATCTTTGAAATATATATATATATATATATATATATATTTTAGGAGTAACACTTTACGTTATCATGCCTAGATTTAATAGTAATGGAACATTTATTTCACAAAAATCTAAATTAAACGGATTACACAAAATCAGATGAGAACATCCTACCGGTGCAGCAAAAAGAAGAATTTATTTGAACACTAGTAAAAGTTGTCAGGCCATTTATCATTTTGACGACTAGAACGGTGAGCACCACTGTTTCAATATGTCAATAACTGAGGCCCTGCTTCTATCTGCTTCCTCTGGGATACAGGATCAGACAGATAAAGTCACGATGACATTAGCGAGACACGTAACCCGAGGTCTCCAACTATTGAATAACTCTCTGCTCCGTTTGTTGACTTTTTTTTTGTGCTGATTTCACGGCTCGTTGAGCGAGCCCCTCTCCTGTGTAACGCGACTGGTGTAGTTGCTGCTTTTTCGCCGTGTTCCTGTCCCGCCCGTGTGCCTCCAAGTATTTGTAGGTCAGAGCTCAGGGTCCAAGGCAAGCCGAGCGCCGTTCTGTCCCCTTTTTTCCTCGAGACTGCAGCAAAAGCAGCAGTAGAACTGAGAAAACAACTTAAAAGAGATGGGAAGAATAACACTACGGCAAGGATGTGGTAAACATCTGCAATCAGGCGTGCGTGCAGCATCTGCATGTTAATAACTTTTTTATGCATGAGGGTATGTGTGTATATGTGTTTACAGATGCAAGCCAGGATTTTTTAATCTCCAACGAGTAAACCCAGCTGGCTGCCAGACGTGTTTCTGCTTTGGCCACTCGCTGGCCTGCTCCTCGTCTAATCACTACGCCGCTGTCAACATCACTTCTGACTTCATTGAAGGTATTGTCTAAGTCTCGCATAGCCGTTAATGAGGTCCCCCTTGTTACTGTGGGAGCTTTATTACTCAGCCAAAGTTAACAAGACCAACAATGTTTACTTTGTTGTCCCTGAATTGCGGCACCCTCTTCATTTTCCCTCTAAAGTACCGCGTTATTGTGGTGCTATTATTGGTGAGGCTGTAAAATCCTGCCACCTGCTCACTGCTTTTTTTTTGTACACATCACCTGTGTTGCATATGTTGTTTCATTCTGTTCTTTCAGAGCATGAAGAAATCTTCTTTGCCAATTTGACAAGACACGTGCAGCATATAGAGGGAAAAAAAAAGTACAGAGAACTAAAACCAAGGCGGATGCAGAGAAACACGTTCGCCATTTCGACAACATTACAGCAAAATAACGAAACATCTTGCAGCTTCAAACGGAATAAAATCAAGAAAACACGACTGAAAACAGAAATGTGCTGAGGTTGATCAGTTTTTTGTCTTTCTTGACAACTTGCTTTGCACCATAGTTTCTGTTTTTGTGCAAATTGCAGTCGTTCTGAACTTGATTTTTTTGTTTTTTACTTGTTTTTTTCCGATGTATTCTGTTGTGTGTTTATTTGGTTACAGTGTGCCGCGTTCTCAGAGAAACCGCATTGATGTTTTCTTTCTTCTCCACTCATGGATGTGTATTGTCGCAGACAAATAAACTAACCAAGTAAAAAAGAAATCTCATAATAAAACACAACACAATATAATCTAGATGCATCCCCTGACAGATAAAGATGTATTTAAAATCGTTGTAAACATTATTATTTAGCAGAAGATCCGGATCTTCAGTGACACAGAGGAAAGTATAGCTATGATTCTTTTGTTTGTTTTGTTAACCTGCAGATCAGGACGGCTGGGTTGGAGAGTTCTCTGCGGGGCAAGAGTATCCCCTGCAGTGGAAGGAAGGTGAAGTCTACCTGCTGCCTCTTACCGAGGAAGACATCGGATTCTACAAAGCCCCCGGTGAGTCAGAAAGCAAAATAATGGAGATTTCCACTCGTCCGTGAGGTCAGATTATTATCTCGGGGGGCTTGACAGGTGGGTCACATTAAGCATCGTTGACGGTTGTTGTTGTTATTAGCTAATAAACCCTCCAGTTGTGGCTCTCATTACAAATACGTAAATTATATTAGTGTTAGTCGAGCATCTGTAACATCCGTGGCTTGTTCCCTGTTTCCCCGTGAGATTAATCAGGGTCTTTGGCAGGGGGTCATACGGTGGTTATTCTGACACCATTCCTTCCAATCCTTTATCAGAGCCATTAGAAGATAAGGGAATAAGCTGGCCTGGCCACAGGACTTAGGGCCCATTTCTATCAGCCGCCCCAGCAGCAAAGGCCTGATGGAATTGGATGTCTTGGCCATGCTGGAGAAGCAACAAAGTGAAAATTGGCTTGGTCTCTTCTTGTCTGCGCTAAGTCGGTTCTAGGCATCAACTCACAGCGACACCCCCTTCCTCCCCCCCCTACCCCCGAGCCACCATGCTAGTCCGCAGCCAGAAGCAAAACAGGAGCAATCCCATTAACTCAGCATCCTGGAGGTTTTTAATGCCCAAAACGCGCGATCACAGAGAACGACTCCATTTGGAGGCGTCTTTTTTTAGAAAGATGAAAAGCTCACAGCTGAAATAGGATGTGACAAAGCCTGGTGGTCAGGCATAATTTGTACAATGTAGTTAGAAACGCATGAGGAAGTTATTGATGTGCAAATCTGACTCTGTGTGTGTGTGTATACATGAGGCATGTGCATAAGACCATGTAATTAATGCATGCATGCTCTGCCATATATACATATGCATAACTGTTAATGTACATAGTTGATAGTGTTTCTTTTTTGTAAAGTTGCTTTCTTGTTCACACAGTCTGTAGTGATGTCTCTATAGGCCACAACACACAGATTAGTGGCCCAACTGGCCGAGAGCAGCTTTGTGACAGCCTGCTTATCTGCTCTTTGCAGTGCTTGTTTATGTTGTTTCTCCACATAACAAATGCACACATCTATTGCCTTGCCATCCCCATTAATGATCTCATTTACTCTCGTCTTTTTCATAGTGGTGCATGTATAGTTACTTTAAAGATTAGAGCCGAGCGGCGGCGAGCAGCAGCTTTTTTTTGAGGCAGCTCTGGATTTCTCTCACTGTCTCAGCTTTTTTTTTTTTTTTTTTTTTTTTTACTTTTAATTTGTATTTTGTGCTGAAATCCCTCCACTGTGTTCTTCACCAAAGTAGGAGATAATTCTGAGTGACAACTCCACATTGAACATCAGACATTGCCATGAATGTATTTGGTATTGTAGTTAGCCTTGGGCTCGAAGCTGTCACATAAGGGACAGGATTCAATCATCTGGTATTTTATTGAATTTGTAAAGCAAGAAAGAGGAGTGTTTGCGATCCGCGCGGTTAACCCAGCTCCAGAAATATCCATAATTGCTCGAGCTAAGGACGAGTCTTTACAGATATTTTCTCAATTGTGTTTGACAAATAGTTGTTGGCCAGGCGGGGAGCGTTTCAGACAGTAGGAGAGGAAAAAGGAAGAAAGAAATTTCACTTCCCTGAATTCCCCCTTGACAATCGGGCCAACATGACACTCACACCAGTTCGGATGTCGGAATTGCTCCTTCTTCATCGCAGCATGAAGACGTTTCGTTTTTATAAAACATCTTAAATTGCCCCTGTCTCTATTTTCCTTTCAGCACAAGTCTGTCAAGTAATACATGGATGTAGGTAGGCATATGTGAATGTGTATGCACTTGAGGACACTCTTCCTCTGAAGCGTTGCCACTTTTCCTCCTCCTGATCCTGGACATCTGCTTGACAGTTGACACAGGTGGAGTTCAAGTCCCCGTGGTGACTCAACAGACTGAACACTTGAGCGCAGCTGCCAGGAACTATCATAGACAAAACATGAAGTACCTCCCTAAACAGTTGCTTTGACCTGCCTCCAACAACCGTGGTCACCACTTGAATCTGCTGGACAGTAACTGCAGCTCTGTTGGCTGCAGCAGCGCTTCGTGCTGAAGGGGGACATCGTCTAACATAAGTCCTTACAGCCATCTGTTGAGAAGCTTGCAATGTTGATCCTTTTCATATCTACAACGCGGGCCGACCTGCTAAGCCCGAAGCAGCAGGGAGAAACTCAAAGAAAAGGAGGAAAGAAAAAGGAGGAAAGGAAGACCCAATTTTAATGAAATAACCCGCTAGTAAGAAGGAAAGAGAGCAGTATATGGTTGCTCTTGTGTTCAGTGAAAGAGAGAGAGAGAGGATCCACGAAAGCAGCCCGAGGCTACCTGTCATTCTGACTCAAACAGCGGTTGCAGCCGGGGCTTCACACAACCCGAGCACTACCTGCAACCGAGTTTGCATGTAATTCGGTCTGGTGGCCCTGTCGTCTGGAAACATTTGCAGAACAGAAAGGAGAAGTTGCAAAGGGAAATTTGAAAAACTGAGTGGAGAAATAGAAAAAAGGAGGAGAATGAAAACAAAGAATATGAGAGTGTATTGACAAAGAGAGCAGAGGGAAAGTTAACTAAATTAAAAAGTGAAGAAAGGATCGAGTTAGACCGTAGACTGTCTATAAAATTGGATGTAGGCTTCGGGTATGAAAATTAAAACAAATGCAGAAGGGCCTTGAGGTGCAATACCACCGATTGCCGCTAGGGGGTGGCTCCAAAAAACCTCCGGCTCCAATAGACTCCCATTCGAAAAGCTTCAAATTCTCTCATGAAATTCTATGCCAACAAATTGTTTCCACAAGTCCTGATTAGTCATTAGTTAATGCACTCCTTCTAATCAGAGTTCTGGTGGTCCTTCTGAAAATAATTCTGTAATTAAGAATGATCATGCCTCAAAGAGAGGTGTGTTTGGTGCCTGGTTTGATTGACATGTCTGAGGAGCGGTCAGGTTCCCAATTTAGGTGGGATTTTGCCTGAGTTCAAGTTAGATACACCCCTCGTTCCTCCCCGACCTCGCCCAAATATGATCACTTTAGGTTCCAAAAGAAAAACAAGATGACGACGACCAAAATGCCAGACTTGAGGATTCAAAACAGTTTAAAACCAATGCATGATGTCACTTTGGATTGTCGCCATAGTCTGTATATGAAATTGGACACAACTTCCAGGTCTGAAAATTGAGGCCAGTGCAAAAGTGCGTTAAAGTGCAATACCACTGAGGGCCACTTGGGGTTTGCTCCTAAAAGCCTGAATCCATAGACTCCCATTCAACTTCTCTCATGAAATACAAAGTCTTTTTTTCCCACGAGTCATTATGTTGCATTTTGCTAAATTCACTCCTTCTCATTAGTTTTATCATTAATTAGATATAAGGCCTCAAAAAGTGGTGTTTTTGCAGGTGTGTCAGTTTAATTGACAGGCCTGTGGTGCAGCTTGGTTTCCACTATACGTGGGCAGCTATAATTCCTTGGGTTCCAATTTAAATTAAGATCCATCTCTCGCTCCTCGCCAGCTCCTCTAAATATGGTCACTTCTGGCTCCAAAATAGTAAGATGGCGTCAGCCCAAATACCAAACTCAAGGTTTCAGACGGCAGTCACAGTGGACTTTCTGGATTTTTTTTTTTTTTTTTTTTTTTTTACATGTAGTGTCCCTGTCGTAATTCGCCCACACAAGGAAAGCGCCTTGCATTTTAATGCAGTCCTATTTTTGGTATAACCACCTCCTCCTCTTAGACAACTTTTGTGTGGGTTGAATGGGAGCCCTCGGCGCTGACACCGGTCCTCTGACCTGATCTCTGCTCATCTGTGACCCCGGGGTTCACTGTGCTCCACACTCCACTTTGTCCCATTTTAGTTCTCTGAGGAACACCAGACAGATTGGATTCTTAAAATAGTACTTTTTTTTAATTATTATTACACTATGTCTGCAACAAATCAACACTATTGAATGAGTGGGTGCATTTCATGTCTGCAGATGAATACGTGTGTTTTGCTTCAGCAGTGCTCTTGAATGTGAATTAAACTTTCCTTCCTTTTATGTAATCAGGTTTCTGGTCACGTGCGTCGCACCTGCAGGCAGTGCAGTTTAGTGCTGGACTCGGTGTCCTGGCAGTATTGGACCTGTTTAAAAGTTTAAAGTTTGTCCATCCAGCCTTTGCCCTCAGACGATCTGCACGCTGGTCGATGTTAGAGCCTCAGTGGGACTTGTGTTTGCGCGAGGCAGCAATGATTTAACTGAGATGGAGTTGATTTAATTTGGTTGGAGAAAAGTCTAAATCCTCTGATTGATTGGGAGCTCTTTCACTGTTCCCAGAAAGTTATGCGAGCATCCATCAATTGTTGTGATGCCAGCTTTATGCTCTCCTGGCAGAGTGTAAACGGTGGCACACTCAGTGGACTTCATATCATTCTGACAGAGTCATCGAAACAAAATGGAAATTAAGTGGCACCGACTGGAGCTTTGCTTCTTTTACGTCCCTGCTTTTGTTTTTGTTGTTCATTCCAATATATGCATCATTTATGTGGCATGACCCAGGGCTGAAACCTTTTCTTTTATTAGCAATTCATGTGTTGAAATATGTTGCCGCTACTAGTTTTGCCTTTCAGTTCCCAGAGCACAAGTTGGCATCCGAAAATATCTTGTTTTGTTTGACTAATAATCGAAAACCCAAAGATGTTCACTTTACAATGATAAACAGAGACAAACAACAAATCCTCGCTCTGCAGAAGCACTGACGGGTGAACGGTGTGCATTTTTGCCTGAAGCGATATTTTGACACGTTGGAAAATATAATTAATTGCTTGCTTGCTGGGATTTAGATGAGAAATTAGATACCTCTTGTTCTGCCTCTATGAAGGTCCAACTCAGATATGAGCCGATAATTAGAAAGGCTCAGATGTGCTGTAGGTAAATTTATGGATATACTTCGACTAGCTGTTTAAGGTTTTTGTGCTAATTTAAACTAATCGTTTTCAGGATTTTTGGGTTAAGCATATAGTGACTGGTATTCCTTTAATTAGTAACTTGATGACTTTATCATTTATCTGAATTGATCGAGTAATCAGTTTGTCATTTAACAGTTTAAGTACGACGCTAAAATGTTGCAAAGACAGAAGCATGTATACATATCTGTGTTGCTCGGCACATTGCGGTACTTAGAGACTGCTAAACTTTTTAATCCTCTCCAATTTGTCATGTGAGATAAAATAATGAATATAAATCCGTGGCAATACACGGACAGCAGATCACACTTACACATGAATAATCCTTTCATTGTTTTTTATGGTGATTCATTGCTTTGGAGAGGGGCCTGCGAGTGGGGCCATTCTTCGATGGTCTATTAGGGTTGTGAGTAATTATGCTTTAGTAGCGCTGCCCTCGCAGACGGAGAAAGAACTCCCAGGAACCACGCGATGCAAATCAGACCCCAGCACAATAATGGCCAGCAAGCTATATCTGAAACATAAGCACGCACAAGCATAAGGGAGCACTTTAGGAGAGAATATTAGCTTAGTCACACAATAGTGTTACTGGGCTCATTAACCACAGTTATGCAAGGGATGTGTGGTATATGTTTCCCTATTAATCATTTCAGAAGTAATATCTGTTGACTTTTATTTTCCGTGAACACGGGTTTCTTACATTACTCATTATTACAACGCGTCACTCGCCAAATATAGGCAATTACCTCGGCTCCAAAATGGTGGCTCTATTGGGGCCGTTCTCTAAAGCAACAATAATCATCTGCTGGCAGATGCTGCTCTTTGTAGTGCCGTTTGAAGAGTGTTTGTGTGAGTGACTGACCGGAAAGGCCAGGCTTTATACAATAGTAAATAAACAGAATTTTAGAGTGGAGGATGCAAAAATTGTGTCAAAAGTTTTACTAAATTGTCCACGGGTATTTTGCACAAAGGTATGGAGTGCCAAAACTGACGAAAGGCTATAAAAGGGCCAAAAATGTATAATGCATAAATGGACGATACAAAAATATTCCTAGAGTGCAAAAAGAAGTAAGACGGGTACTTCAAAGAGTATTTTATACATCGAGTTCATTTGCACACAATCCTTTTTATTTTTATTAGATTTTTTTGTTTAGTTTAAATTTTTTGTTGTTGTTGCGTATCAGGGTGCAAAAGGACCAAAATTTGGTCGAACCAAAAGAGGACGTCTCAGTCCGAAACAAACTGAACCATGACTCAAGTCCATTTGCAGTTTGAAAACTTTTTCTGGATGGTGCGAACTTTCTGATAAATTACAGGAAATTGAGGCATCGTATCATCACCCATTAGACCATAGGAAAAAAAACTATGAGGAGACAAAGTATGAAGTGCAATTTGTTCCAACGAAGACATCAAAACACAGCTTGAAAAATGCAGAAAAATGCAGAAACCTTTCAGTTTTCTGAGAGGAATATAAATGCCAGTTGAAACGCCATGTAATCATATAGCGCCAATGAAATGAATCTCTTCATTCTTTTTTTATCTCCATTCAAACGGAGAAGGCCATACCGGCTGATTGACAACACGTCCACGTTAGAAGCATGCCGTCTACAAACCAATCAATATGAAGTACAGCAATGTAAGTATGTTATTAAGTGCACTAACAAAATTGCACAGTGAAAAACAAACCAGATCAAATGTAAAGAGTGTGACAAGAACATCGTAGTTCAAACCGTGGTACGGACTTTTAGGTGTGAAATTGTAAACAAAATTATATCACTGATGCCATTTTACAATTTATAAGCATAAATATTCATAAAAATATGTTAAAAAAGAAATAATTACCTAGTAAAATCAAATTAATGAAATTTTGGCCTAAAAAAACCCTCTGTTAAATTAAAGTATCTAGAATCATTGATCTGGCATTTGTATCGAGCCAAACAGCTAAAAGTCTCGTGGAGTTGTGCATATTTTAATTGTGCATTGACCTCTGTAAGAGGCGTGATCTCAGCTGAGCAATATGGCAACCACATTTACACATCACTGCAAATCACAGCAGTGACAAATGAGTTATTCGAGCACTAGCCTTTGTTAGCTTGGACCTTTCTGCATTGCAATTAATGTCAGTCATTATCATTAATCATCATCTGCCAAATAAACAAATGTAAACGTACTCTATGCGTCTTGTTGTATATGCTGTGTACTGCTGAAGGGGCGCCGTGCAAACTGTTGCCACAGTAAGTGGAACTACACTGAAATAGAAATGACAGGAAACAGTTGTAAAATGCAGACACTGTTCAGCTCCAATCACAACATCACATTGAGTTATATTTCGGTTTGGTTATTTCATTTAGACTTCTGGCCCTTTCCATATCGGTTGTTTTTCCACCGGTCGAGATGTTTCGATGAGAGAGCGCTCATTGAAGGGATTCCTGTCTAATCTGTGATGGATTTAATCTGAACCTCTTTTTTTTCCGGACTGACTGATGTTTATTTATTTCTCGTCTTCGATATATATTGATTGTGAAATTACACTAAGATGTGTGCCAGCTCATTTCTAAATGAGAACATGTTTTGTCCTCAGTGGTGATGGCAGGTGGATGTAAACCGCTCCCCCTGCTCCTGATTGGCTGTAATTATCTATTCTATTGATCCTGAAGTCACATTGACATGAATGATGCCTTATTACTCAGTACAAAAAAGTGCTATTGATTAGTTGTGTAATTGAAGCCTTTTCTCTTTCATCACTGCCTGTTTTTCATTTCCTACAAATGCTGATTCTACAGTTGAATGAACACAGTGTTGCACCTCATTCATGTATACTCACGCATAAATTGTTTAAAAACTAACAACTATGATGGAAGCGGGATGGTTTTTTTTGTGTAGTAAAGCTAAAAAAACAACAAATAAAAGCTAACTAGAAAGAGTCTGTCTCTTCACATAAAAGTTTAAGAGTTTAATTTCCTCTTATTGGAGTTGTAAAAAAGGAAAATATCATTACAATTGGAAAAGTATCCTACCGATACAGCAGGACTACCGACATGACAATTTAATGTATAATAAAGCAAATGAAAGTCATTTGTAAAGAAAATAACTATTTATCAGACCGTGAAATGCATGACAGGATGAAAGAAGAGACACAATTTAGACTTAACTGAAATAATAATTACACTGAGTTTTACTTTAAAAAGTAATAACTTTAAGTGATGTGTTAAATTACTTTGATACATCACTTAGTAAAATATTACCAACAGCAGCCAAAGACCACAGTTCAGGGTGTAGAAATCTGTGTTCACACTTTGCATTAAAATGTGATCACAAGGGGACTGCTGGAGGGGAAAATGTGAATTTGCAAAGCTTTGAGGACGGTGGCCCACCTTAAAACCATTCCACCGGTAGCTTTTCCTGTAATCCTGCTGACAAACAAACCAACAAACTGTGCCGAAAAAACACAGCCTCCGTGGTGGAGGTTAATATGACTGCGGATGTCAAAGTGAGAGTGGGGCTGCAGATGTAAGGCCACGGCACAGATAATAAAATCCGGCTCCTGGCTGAGCAGATATTAGATGATGAGACAGTGGAATTGCTTGAAATGACGCCAGAGGCCCCCTCGCAAAGCAAAATCACCCACTCAAGTCCACAGCCCTCTCAACCCCCAGAAGAGCTCAGGATGTACTTCACACACAATTACACTCAAAAACAAGATGGCAACCAAGCGTGCAACCTGTCAGTTTTGCCCACTCACTCATTCACATCTGGTATGAGAGTGGCAGCGGAGTTGTTTTTTTGTTTTTATATATATAAATTGTTGTGAGTTGTTTGATTTTTAGAGCATAAATGATGTAAGACTTTTCGACAACATCTTGCGCTGCTTACATTTTTTATATTACCATGCCGAGGGAGGGTCTAATTGAATGTATCCGAAGCATGTAACTCTCATCCTTTTGCCAGTTTTTTGGGGTAGCTGGTGGAGGAGGAGGGATGGGGGGGGGGGGGGGTCATCTTGTGGAGGCTAAAATCTTTGAAGTTGTGTTAATGTGATGTAAGGACCCAAAGATGAGAGGATGGGTAATTACACGCAGTCTCCTGCAGTGCTCCATGTGAGCTCAAAAAGCCTTTACTCCTCAGCCCTCATGTGTGTGTACACACGCGCGCACACACACACACACACACACACACACACACACACACACACACACACACACACACAGACAGACAGACAGACAGACAGACAGACAGAAAAGGAAACAGGCAGGCTTTTTTTTATATATATATATATATATATATAAATGCGCACAGACATAAACACTAATTCAGCTTCCACCACAACACACCGGCACACGCAATTCCACCTCTGTGTTTACGACATTGACCGCAGACAGCTGGCTCAGGCTTCGACAATAAAGCTGATTCCACTCACCTCTCTAACATCCGCCCTCTGACAACCCCCTCCCCCTCCCCTTCTCCTGCCAGGGAAATTCCTGGGTCACCAAGTCTACAGCTACGGCCAGCTTCTCTCCATCACCTTCACCTCTGAGACCCCGGAGCTCCTCCCCGACCACGTCACCCTGCTCCTCCACGGCTCTGGAATCACCCTGTCTGCCGACCTTACATCCCAACCGGTGCTTGACCATGACCCCGGCCTCACCCCGCAGCACGTTTTCATTGTCAGGTACAAGGATGCAGGCATAAGGATGCAGGCATGGCGCTGTCAGTTTGTGAGCGTGTGTGCATGTTGTTTTTTTTTTTTATATATACCACTGTTGAACTTGAGTCTCTCCGGACAAAAATACCTAAGCCTTTTTGCCTGCATGTCGGGATGTTTGTTTTTCTCCGCATCTGTCTACCTCCCCGCTGCCTGAGTTATTCCGCACTATAATATATTTAGAGTCCGCAGAGTACCGACTATCCAGGACACCCATGTACTGATTACAGCTCACCCACGTCGACGTTGCTGTCACGGTCCCAGCAGAGCGTCGGGATATGAATGTAGTGATGAGCCAGGTCCCTCATGCGCTGGCTGTCATGTCGATCTGGCAGGTACAGAGCAGCGGCAATACATTTCCATTTTTACATTTTATGCATTTAGCAGATGGTCTCACCCGGAGTGACTTGAAATATGTGCGGCGGCGCGAAGGCATTAAAAGTTCAGGGACGTGATACTGAGGGAGAGCTGGAGTCAAACGTACGCTCAGCTGATCAAATTTGTGACCCTAACATGATTCTAAAATTGAACAAATAAAAAATAACTGGATTCTCATGCGTAAGATGACATTGTCTCACAAATGTAGGAAAGCTTCCAGAGTATATTGAGTGGAAAGAAGGGGGCATATGAAGTAGTTCTTAAAAAGAGGAAGCTATTCTGATGTTCTGACTGTAGTAAGGAGGTCACTCCACTATTAAAGCTCCAGGAGGCAGAAGAAGGGGTTCTGGCTGGAAGGATGACCAGGCCGAAGCGAGGAAAGGAGAGCTAAGTGGATTATAGCGACATCATGCAGAGCAGTAGATGAAGTGTAGGGTGGGTCTGTGGCCTGGAGGTACAGTATGCGGTCAGCGGTCCCTCTGCAGCCGGACACGTCGACACCAAGTCTTCAATTTATATACAAGCGGCCACAGAGAGTCAGCAAATAAAATGAAAACACTATTGATCTCCCTGAAGAAAACTAGGCTGTTGAAGGAGTCGAGAAAAAGTAGAATACAAATAACAGTGTACAAGAAATGTTACACAGAATATAAGGGAATTTAGACAACCTAAGGCATAAACACATTAGCCCGGCTGCGCCCACATATTACTCAAGGCTTCAGTTTGTGATTAAAGTCTGGAAACCCTTGCTGCAAGAAGGTTTTTCTCAGATACTCTGAAGGGCGGACAAATCAGCGATCATTAGCTGTGGCTAAGTGTGATGACGTTGAGCATTTGTTGGTGTAATGTAGATCCAACAATGACAGCGATGGTAGCGCTAGATGAAGCGCTACCGACATTTATAGTAGCGAGCAAATATCGAGGAATTGAAGCCGGAGCAAAAAAAAAAAAAAAAGCCTAAAATGGAAAAACAAAAACAAAAGTCTGTAATGCTCGTTTACCAACATGCCGTTGCATTCTGCGAGAGGACTGGGTCTCTGTTTACAGCTTGGTGAGTTTCAGATCATAGCATATGTCCTATGGTGGTCAATGCAGATTGGAGAAAGGCTGCTTGACTTGCAATACTTTCAAGAGTAACCCGAGGCCTACACCCATTAGGATAAAATGACTGCAAGCAAGAACCGGTGAAGTTTGTCCAGACCATGGGCACAAACTAGTGTACAATTGGAAAGGAAATAAATAAATAAATAGGAAATAAGAAGAGCAAGACCCGATGAGAGTGTTCATAAAAGGAGAATGTACTTAATTAATTTTCTACTGTATATTTGGGGGACAGATTTTCGCAGTATTGTGGGGGAGGGACAAGACACACCGTTTCCGGTAATTGAATGGAAATATGTTGTGACGGATATTGATACAGCGAGTGATTTGTGTCCTTAATAGACATACTGTAGGAGCAAAAATGTTACAGCTGTTACGGGTGAAACGAATAAACAACCCAAGTAAATCTTTGGCTTGTCAGTTGGAGGTTTTACTAGAGGTGATTGCAGTGTGTGTCTGGGTGCTCTCTGTGTACACTGCATGTGTTTGCTGTGGATAGTTCCAGCTCACGTGCTACCATTTTGGCTCAGTGATTCTCTAACTTAATGGAAAAGTTAAGTTTGAATTAAACATTTTGTCCGTATTTTTTATCTATGAGTGTCTGAGTTAAAACATCTCCGACCGACTGCTGCACTTTGCTGTTAACAGCTACAGATTTAAATGTCTGAGCAGTCACTCAGGTACTGTATAATGCATACTATAGCCTCCCACACCTACAGCACATGTACAGGCACACTTGGCCCTTTAGAAATCCCATCACATTCATATACAGAAACATTTACAGATAAATATGAACTCAAAGATCCATTTCTTTTACTGTTGGATTTTGCAGCTGTACCTCCAGGTACATCTTATTATTTAGAGCTTGCAGGTGGGTATAGATTCATCATAATTTGAGGGGGAAAGCACCTTTTCGAATGCTGCAGCAATCAGATGTTTGACGTTGTGATAAAGAACGCAGCGATCAAAATCAAGCTGGGCTGTAATTCCCGTCACATAGAGCTGATGGAGTTTACATTACTTGTAGCTGGCAGTCTGCTGTTTTTGTTTTCTCCGTGTCTTTCTGTTTGATTTTATTATGTTGAGTGTACATCTCTTGTAATAGCTTGTTTGTGTTGTAGACAGCTGATTAGCATCTCCAGTTGGAAACTGACACAAAGCACTGATTGAGTTGTGCTGTGCCAGCCTGTATTTTATGTTATGTACTACTCATCTTGGAGTTCAAACAAGTCCATTATGAGACAATTTTCCTTTGTTTTGCACTGATAATTCAAGATTTAGTTAACATAACAGCCAGGTTGACTTACAATAATCCTGACATGTTATATAGTTGTGAAAGTCATTGATTTCCTACAAGATCCCTTCATAATGAACTTCCAATGCCGATGATTGGAGACCAAATATACAGTCCTTGTTCTGTGTAATAAGGCAGAATTAAAGGTTCCACCGACAAAAATCTGTGGTTGACCACGGTGTGTTATTCTGAAGAGTCAGCCAATCAGAAAACGGTGCCAATGATATCTATGCATCTTAAAGATACAGACATAACCGCCTTTTGTTGGGAGAGCTCCACAGAGAAGTAAAACTATATGGAGATTATTTTTGTTACCTAAGACCACAAAAGTATCTTCTTATGGAAATAAAATTGAAAAAAAAAAAAGTGTATAGTATGGGTAAGTCAAGAATATCCTCCAAAATTACAATCCAGGGCTATTTCACGATTAAAGATGCCACTAAATTTCACTACCTCAGACACGTTTTGCTTCGGCTGAAAGTTAAAACCGGATTTTTCCACAAGAAGCCGGCAGATTTTACCCTTCATCCTTCAAGAAATCAAGATAAGGGGCCTCATCACAGCCACCAGCAAAAAAACATTTTTTTTTTTATTTTATTTTATTTTTTATAGATACTGGGTATGCAAGTATTGTATTGAAACAGACTTTGAAAAAAAAAAAAAAAAAAAAACTTGCACCTCTCGTAACCTGTTGTCTCTGCTGTTCATAGTGTCTGCCTCTGCAGCATACCAAAAAGGCAGACGTGCTGGAATATGTAGTTCCTTCCAAGAGGGAATAGTCTGTTTTCACCTCTACTGATCCTTCTGTGTTCACAGACCAGTTACCATTTGTTGCTGATAGTGGGCCTCAGCTGTTTGCAGGATTGTACCAAAGCCTCTACTTTTACAGAAAATTATTTACTGGATGTTTTTATCCCACATCGGACTTCCTACAGTTCTCCTCGCACCACTCCACTACCGACTGAAACTCCCTCTCGCCCTTCACGGTAAAGTGGTCAATGCAGAGGCAGGAGCGACTGGAGCAGGCAGACTGGGGCGCTGAAGAGGTGAAACCCTGGTGTGACAGCCTGTGGGGAAGTGGCAGTCTAATCAGTGACATAGTTGTGAAGAGATCTCATTAGGTCTGTCAACCAGGGGTGGAGTGGTGCAGCTGGCCTGGTCTCCACAAGGAACCTGTTCAAAAACAGGCTTAAGTCATTCACTCTATTTTTGTTCTCTTCCCCCACTTGGCCTGGCGTCTTGTAGCTAGTAATCCTTCTCATCCCACTCAGCACCTCCTTCACACTGTTTTGTTGCAATTTGTCTTCAATTCTGCCCATGTGTTTCTATCTTTAATTCTCCTCCCCAGCACCCACAGACCAACTTAACTTCCTCCCTGCAGCCAGCCCTGGAAGCCCTCTTCTTCTTCTTTCCTAAGCAGGGATTTAACATTCTTTGTTTTGTAAGGCTCACTTAAAGTGAAGCAAAGAAAAATAGCAAACTGTTTAATGGAATTGAAGGGGTCCACATGGAAATGGACACGTTATGCAGCCGGGGAGCTCTGCATTGTCCTCTTCTGTGTGCTCCACAGACCCATGTTCCAGTCTATTAGCTCAAAACAGTCCCGTTGAGCCTCTACTGAGATCACACTCGTACAGTCTCGGTAACAATGGGGAGGATGCTTGTTGGCTGCTGCTGCTGAAAGACATCTACCGAAGCGGGGTAGAGGTTACATTTCGAAGAAACTGAAGGAAAAAGTACAGTAGGTTGCAGCATTCACAGTAAATCGTGCCAGAGGGTTTGAGTTGCACTAGTTCAGATGAGAGATGATTAAAGCCCGAGCAAAGAGCTGGCCAGAGTCCTCAGTTAAGAGAGGCTTGATTTGATAGATGTTGTGAAGTGTAAACCTGCAGCATCGGGTTGTGGTTTCAATGAAAGGCTGTGCACGGTAGTCGGTTGTCTAGAATCTCACTATGATTGTTGGCACTTCGGGCAGGAGTGAGTACAATTGTAATGTTGTCCGGTGGTGGTGAAAACCGAATTTGACAAAGGACAGGCCGGTCTTGTTGAAACTGCCGTTATGGATAAGAGCAAAGATGTCCACTTCAACTGGAGCATCGGGTGATGGGGAAGAGAGGCAGACTGGCAAGGCAACAGTAGTACGACAGAATCAACTTCTCAATGTATCAGTATAGTGTAAAATATATATCAAATGTATAATTAGCTGCTATATTACATATTTGTGCAGGTATTTGTAACTGCTATATCCAGCCAACTTTGTATATAGCTAACCATAGTAGGACGACTCTGGGTTGGTCTGTCGGTCGGTGAGTTGGTCCATCACTTTGGTCGCAATACTATTTGATGAATTTTCGTGAATTTTTGTACAGACATTCATGGTCCTCAGAGTATCAATCCTGCCAAAATGGGTGATCTCCCCCAACTCGTTCAAAAGTCCCACATGAAGCTGATATTTGTAGCTTTGAGTGAAATGTCTTGAAAAATATTTGATGAATTGCTGTGAAATTTGGTACAGCCATTAATGTTCCCCTTAGGTTGCATTATAATAACTTCACTTGCATCATCAGGTCCAAATTTAAATGTATTCAATACTTTGTGTATTTAATGACGAAATAATGACTTAACCATCTCAACTGTGTTTTGTGTTTACTGACATTTAGCAAATATTAGTATGCTAACATGTTAAGCTACTATGGTGAACATTGGAAACCTGTGTAACATCTGCACACGATAAATTCAGCCGCACAGAACCATTGTAGCTGTAAATTCTTGGTTCTCTTCGTTAAACTTTCTCCAAAAGAATCCATTTTACAATCAACAGAAACGTTCCTTTGCAACGACAATTACAAATGACAATTCACTATCTGGTTATCTTGTTAATGATGAGTGCCATTCGTAGGTTTGTTCGCTGTAACAAACCGACCGTACTGGGCTGACAAAAAACTGTCCAATTCCAAAGGCATAAACAAATTATTTTTTGTCTTATGAAAACAGCATATTAACCATTATAAAGCAGTGGAAACATCATTAGTTGCTTACGTGCCAACCAGCTTTTTTTCTCCTGAAAAAGAATGACTGTTCGGGTCAAAAGCAACAATTCAATTTAAAGTTTATATTTGTATTGATCATTAATCACGTTCCAGTTTTTCAACTGGCCTTTATACTTTGTTGACTTAAGGCCACCTCTCACATGATAAACTTGTTATGAAAATATTTATACTTTACAAATTGACAAGGAGCTCCTGGATGCATCGATAGTTTGTGTGTAATCTTATTATGGAGCAGAGGCACAGATTCACACCGGCCTTCAAGCTAACAGGAACACATTGTCTTTGCCCGCTCCGTCAGAGTATCCAGCAAACCCTCGACCGGGATGCAGTCGGTGGCTTTCCGTCCCCTCCAATACTTCCATGCCTCTCTCTGGTGTCTGTGCACCAATAATGAGTTTCCCCTCAGCACCAGGAGCCCCGGCCGAAGCAGCTCGTTGGTCCTCTCTCTGTGAAATGCACCAGAGCTCGGGGACAGAGTCTGTCATTAAATGTTCTTCTCTGGAGAAGTTCTCCACCGATGTCATTACACTTCTCGGCTACATGCATAGATGGACTTTACTGAATCATCTAGATCATTCTCTCATGTGCCCTCTGCCTCTCTGTCTCACACACACACACACACACACACACACACACACACACACACACACACACACACACACACACACACACACACACACACACACACACACACACACACACACACACACACACACACACACACACACACACGCAAAGAATTTGGCCTTTTTGATGCACAACAATCAGATGCAGCAGAGGCATTAAAAATAATCGTGTTTTGAAAATGGAAAAATGTGTTTCTAAGTGTTTTGCTAAAGGCATGTGAAAGCATAAATAAACATGAGTATAAACACACGCGCGCGCACACACACACACACACACACACACACACACACACTCTGCATCACTCTTGACAGACAGCATCTGCATTCACAGAGAGTAAATATGTTAACCTGTTAAGTGGCTTTGTGTTCCCACCTGATGCAGAGATCATTTCCGAATTAGATGCAGGAGAAATATATGGAAGCTCGGGGATTCAAGCAGAAGAAATTGATGACAGGAAGTGAATGGCTTATACAAGGCAGCATCCACTCTTTTCTCTGTTTACTTTCTGTTCCCTCGAAACTAGTGGGCGGGGCCTTGCTTGTAGCTGTATGTGTTCATCAGCATAATATTTATTGCACGAGGAAGCACTCAGCTGCTTGGCATTCCTTTTACAATGGAATAATAAATGTTCCCACACACAGCGAGTCAGAAGTGATCAACTGTTCACGTTTTAACTGCCAGAAGAAGTTTTTCCGGAGGCTGCTTGTATGAATCCTTGTGAAAAGGTGCGATTCACTTTGAGGCAGGAAAGCAGAGCACTAGTAGCTGTGCAGCCATGTGGTCCATCTGGCACCGGGCACATTCCTGTCATGTTTTCAAAATTCACTGACTCTGATCATAGATCAGGACCAACTAAATATATTGAACAGAAAGCAGAGTTTGCTGCCAAATGAAAAAAATAAAAAAATAACTTGCTGTAGGTGACTGAGCAAAGAAACATGGGGTTACTATGTGCCAGGGTAAACCTATGATTTATTTATGATACATTAACCCCTACAGTCCCAGGCCACAAACCCTATTAGAGTGGTACTTACTTTAACAACACTTTTTTACAAGGATATCAAGGCTGTTTGAGAATGAATTATTGGAACTACTTACATTACAAATGTATGGATTATATACTGCACATTTGGTCGACCAAGGAAATATCTGTCAAAAGAGTAGTCCGTCTAATGACTGAAATTTGTCAGGTTTTTAGGGTAACTTACAACAACCTCATAACCGACACAGAAAACAAGCAAAATTTCAGAAAAAAAGTAACTTTTAGTCCGATTTTAATCAAATTTAATCACATCAATGACTGCACGAATTTGAATAATGAAAATCTAGAATGTGATAATGTACAATAGCATCAGAACCATTAAATAACACAGGCTAATATTGAGTCAAGTCTTTACAGCCTATGTTGGCCAATAACGTAATAAACCAATTGGTTCATGAGCAGAAAACATCGCTGTCCGTTCTTTTACATTATGTTTTAGTGATATTAATAATGTGTTTTATTCAATGGCCGATTGGCACAATTAGAATAGACTAATACCATGCGCCCGTAATCGTTTTTATTAACTTGAACTCATCTGTGTGGTCGCTGCTTACTCTCGCTCTCAGTACCTTATCACCTCTTAGTTTCACACACTGTTTACGTCTCTCTCTTTCTCACCTTGTATCTCCATCTGTCCTCTCTCTCTGAGGCTATTTGTGTGCGCTCGTGTTTTGTGCGCATGTCGGCGTGTGGGGCCGCTATTCTTTTGGGCGTTTCTCTCCTGATGATCTCCACTCATCCTCGGCGGAGTGGGCTTAATTACAGTGTGGCTCTCCTCGCTCTGCTTGGTGCTGATTAAAAGAGACACTGATGCTCCATGGGGAAAGCATGACTGGGAGTTTGTTCACTTTCATGCACACTCTGCTTATCACTGTCTGACCAGCTCCATTACCATGGCTTTGAGGCCCAGTTTGTAATTGCCTCTCTTTATTACTATGCCTACATGTCAGGCCGCACCAAGAGAGAGTGCGTGTGTGGCAAGCCAGGACACACACACACACAAGGTTGTAAATGTGAAAGCTAAGACCCCGGCCATGCACAAAATAAAGCATTCAGAAAGTGAGTTAGTGTCGTGCTGACAAAAATTGACCTAATAAAATAGACGCCATTGAATACTCGCACATGAAAAGGCCTGACTCAGGCTGATATGGTTAACAAACTAAAGGCCTTACACTTTATTTTCTTAAGTTCTAGTCGATAATTACATGGTTTGTCATTTAAAACCAGGTTTTCAACAAATGTCCATTTTAAAAGTTGCAACAAATGCTAAATGCTAACATCAGCTACAAATAACAAAAACATCTGCTAAAACATCTGCATTCTAACAAGCTCAATGACATGCTTAGCAGGGTCAATGTATAACATACTCACCGTCTCAGTAGTTACTAATATATGAAAAATCAAATAGTTTATGCGACTATCAACTCGTCTCATTTCTTTTGATTTTATGTGCACCTGTTAGTAATTTGCTTCTACGGCCAGAAGGTGGCGGTAATGCCCCTAAAAGCTATTTGCCAAATGCCATTAACAAAGAAAAGTAAGAGAAAGACAACGTTACTACCAGACTACTGTAAAACGTGTGTGGCGCTGTGACATTGGAGGCTGCAGACAAATGGGAAAATGCAAAGAATACTACAGCCGTCAAGAAGTTGAAAGTATTCTAGAAAAATACATGAAAATAAGGTGCAAAATTTGCGAGATAAAGCTACCAAACTTTTAAGTCTACCAAGACTATGCACAGTTATTTGAGAGCAAAGCACTTTGCAGACGGCCCCTCCACAAATCAAGAATCAATGCTTAACTTTGACACCAGACGAAGTTTGTTTGTTATTAGACATGCAGTAGACCAAAAACCATCCAAACAATACTTCCGTCTTTTGAGCTACATAAGCACTGGGGCCAAAAGTAGCATTCATTATTTTTGCTTCACCAAACATTGCTGGTACTTCCTGTTTGTGAAAACTCCATTAAACTGGTCTTTTTTCTTTTCTTTCTACAGAAGGAGACACATTCCTTGTCTTTTTTTTTGCCACTGCAGCTCTTTAATTTGTCAGAAAGCTCCCAATGATAGTATCCCTGAATGCTGCTGCTCCTCACTTTAGGGATCTTCACACAATGGCGGGAAGAGAAATATCATAACATCACCTGTGTGGAGCTGACACAGCACCTGTCACCAAGATGGAAAGAAGGCATGATACCAGGAGTAAAACAGGCAGATGTCAGCTGCACTGCCGAGCTTTGCAGAACATCCTTCAGCAGATGGCAAAGCTCAATGATCAAGACCCTGAATATGTGCTGAAGACAGCACATTTACATTTTGTCCGTGCGCTGTATGTGTCTACTGGTAGTGCCTTAGAAAAAAATAAAAAAAAGTATTATCTGTCTAGTTGTGGAGGATAATTTCATCGCTTTAAAAGCGCTCGAGTTGTCAATACCACACAAAGATTCCACACAAACAAATTTACTCAGTTGTTCTATGTCGACGTGTGCTGTTAAAATGCAATGTTTCTGGTTTTTAATCATAGTTTATGCATGTGCAGCAGAAATGCACTGTAAACGATATGTCCTCTGTCTTCTTTCACAGACTTGATGAGAACGAGAGGAGGTTTAAACCTGCACTGTCGGCCTTTCACTTCCAACGTCTCCTTTACAAGCTGACAGCTCTCAAAATCAGCAATGCTGGAGGACACAACTGTGAGTGTGTGTTTATTAGTGTGTCTACACATTGAAATTAATGTACACGATTATTTGTATCCTCTATTACACCTGTTGCTGTATGGATGTTTGTCTTTTAGACTATCAAGTCATTTATATGGACTGATTGCACAAATACTTGCTGACAAATTCATCCAATGCATTATTTTTGACCTATTATTATTATAATAAGTTCTAATATTATTGACTTTACACTGGGACATACAGTACCTCTTTCAAGTCTCTTTCGACATTCGTCATTAAATTCATACATTTTTTTAGCCATTTTAATTTATTTCACAGAAATACCAATAATGTCTTCATGCACTGTTACAAATGAACCAATTACTGAAACAAGTGCGCAAATAAGGCTAAAAATCCAGTGAAATCAAAAAGTATGTGCTTTTCAAACAAGTTTAAACTGGTTAAGTTTCAAGAATCTAAATGAACTGCGAGAAATGTGAAAAAAAAAAGACACTCATCATAACTAAATAAAAAAGCAGACGTCTGTAATCCTAAACCTGTTTTATAAGCGCAGGAATGAAAGCTAACTACTGATGTGACGTTAGTTTTGGTAGTTACTGCACCTGTCCTTCAAAATAAAAGCGAAGTATCCAAAATTCTGTACCCTTAAACATTATAAGTTGAAAACCACTGCCCTAAAAGCATGTTTTTGGGTACATGCATATCTTCGAAAACACAAAATAAACCTGATTTAACACTATTGTTGATTGCAAGGCTTTTTCCCAATAAAACCAGCCAAATGTGCCACCGAATTACTTCAAAGACTTTTATATTAATAAACAACATTTTGAATCAGACAGTGACACAAATTGTTAAAGCAGCATAAAAGATTGTTGCTAAAACAATGTCAGTGTTTGTGTTGAGGGAATAGTTCAACTGTTCCATATCTGGCTCTGCAAAAAAAAAAAACCACACAAAAAAACCAGGACATTTAATCCCAGATGTTTGTAACAAGTTCTTGAAATGTTCACAATTTTTTAATGTTTTTTTTAATTTATCACATCCTTCCTCCCTCTCTGTCTGATAGTCTGCATTGTAATGAACGGTCCGCATCCGAGATGCATTACGGTGGATTAGAGCACCGAGAAGACAGAACAGCTGGCCAAAACCACCAGCTCTCTCGTACTTACTTGCACCATTTGAATTAGTTGTTCAGTGCAGGCGTTGTGACACACTCTTGAGTGTAGGGGACGTGCACAAACGCCCACGCACACACAGAGGCGAAGTCATGCCATCAAACTGTTTTCGGTACCCGCCCACCCACATGAACGTGCTACCAAAGTCAAGCGCACAGTTTACGCTGCATCTATTGCACATTACGGCGGTGGGGTTCCAGTAATGGTTTGCGATCGCTCTCAAACTCGGTTTCAGACGGTGTCAGAAGTGCCCTTATCGCTGCAGGCTGCGCAACAAACTTTAATATCAAAAAGGCCATAAAGCTGTCCACTCATCTTTCTCCTCTCTGCCTCTCACATCCTCCTTTAGCTCTTTAAATTCCTCTCCGCATCACAGAGAGTCTCTTCCAACGCACTATTTTAATGACAGTAGTGTCTTTGGGCTGTAAAAGGCAGCCTTTCTGACAGCCGTCAGGAGTAAAGACCTTTCGTTTTCTCCACCGCAAAAGATTGAGTTTTGAACGGAGAGCAAGGCCATATAGAAAATATTAGATGACTGAGAAATCAATGGCTTAATGGCTTAATGTACACCAATCTAAAGGGGGCTAAATCATCAGCGTCTGCAGGGCGACAGAAAAATCTCAACTGATCCGAGAAGATTTCTTACAAAAAAATGTATTTTTTTTTTTTTTAAAAGCAGTGATGGAGACATATTGCACAGCGTGGCATTAAATAAAATGTATTTAATTAAGTGAAACACAAGCCTGGGTATCTGAAAAACTCTTAATTGCACATTTCCCCTGCGTTAAACGAGCTAATAGAATTCAGGCGCTAGCGGAGAGTAAAGGGTAGAGGCGAAGGCGAGCCGTGCAGAGGGAAGAGGACAGGCTTGCCTGCTGATTATCCCTCAGAGGTGCAAATGAACTGGCTTTCATCACTGCTGAAAGAATGGCTGGATCATGAGAAGTCAAGGTCCAGCCTCTCCCGCGTTTCCTCACTGTTTCTTCCACTCGGATCATTATGCGGCCGCTCGCTCACACTTGGTTTATTTCCTATTTGACAACTGTTACATAGTCAAATGTGCACAGCATGTTCCATCCACCCATCTGTATATCCATCCACCCATCCATCCATCCACCCATCCATCCACCCATCCATCCATCCACCTCGCCCTCCATCACAAACGACGCAGAAGTGGACCGGGAACAAAAGTCATTTTTGTGCTTTGGTTCAGAGAGTAAAAAGGTGAGAGGGATTCGGTTCAGGATGGCCTCGCCTCATCCCTATTCATGAGAGGAGAGCGGGATCTGGGAACCCCCCCCACAGGAACTGCACGTTTGACATACCTCCACCAAGTCTCCTGTCTCCTTTTCTTCCTCGTCTCGCTCTGCTGCAGTGATTTATTCATTTGCTATATCAAAGAGTCCCTGGATGACTAGCGTACGCGTGTGGGCTCGTGCGGGCACGTGTGTCTGCGCAAGTGAGCATTGAGCGTGGCATTTATGGGCGTGTGGGTGGATGGATCTGTGTATTGTCTGTGTGTGTGTGTGTGTGTGTGTGTGTGTGTGTGTGTGTGTGTGTGTGTGTGTGTGTGTGTGTGTGTGTGTGTGTGTGTGACTGTAAACTTTAAGCACAACCTATAATGAGACAGGGAGGGAGGGAGGGAGGGAAGGAGGGACGGCGCTGCAACAAATGCTAAGAACCTACTGCTTCACGAGATACAGAGTCCAACGAGGACGCACGGACCTCACCCCCCCACACCCCCCACACCCTAATCCCCACACTCACACACACATATATATTTGTACACATCCCTCATTTCAGAGAAGGCCAAGTCCCCCAATAACAGCCTCTGAGACAACAGTTATCCGTTTACTGCTGACCTTCGTGAGCATCAGTTTTATGACAAAGCTCTTCCCACCTACCTCCTCTTCCTTTTCTCTCCAGACACATCGCAGCTCGCGGGGGTAACCCTGACCTCGGCTTTCATCCCCTCCGCTGCGGCCGGTCCTCCAGCTCCGTGGGTGGAGTCTTGTTCCTGTCCTCCGGGTTTTACGGGCCAGTTTTGCGAGCGCTGCGCCACGGGATTCACCCGCGAAGACCCCGGCCGAGGGCCCCTCTCGACCTGCGTCCCGTGCAACTGCCACCAGCATGGAACCTGTCATCCGGAGAGCGGTAATAAGCGGAACGTCTGCATTATACCTGCCATGTGCACAAACTGGATTCAAACGACGAATCTTGAAAAATGTCAGCAAAGCATAATGACTCTGATGCTGCTCCACTGACAAACTGTTCAGCAACAGTTCCGTTTCAGTGAGTCCAGCTGAAGCAGAAAAGCCTTTAAAAAAAAAAAAATCTCGCCATAGTTTATTCATGAATCCAGAACAGAATGTTTTACATTTAAAAATCAAACTGCACCAGTTTCACAGCACATGGCCCTGTCAGTATACTAGTTATGGGGAGTGCGCCACAGCCTGTCAAAAAAAAAAATTGTATAATATCCTCTGTGGCTTTGGAAGACCTTGGTTAAAATTGAGAAAATATCTCAGCAGATATCGCCGGGTATCTCGGCTTAAGCCGGAAGAGTACAAATATGGAACAGAAAGCCTGAGTTACAAAGTTGTGGCGGGAAGTTTGCAGAGGGCGCACGACTTCCAGGCAGGGAGGGTCGAAAGTCACGTTCGTGTCATATCAGAGCTTCTGTTTTGGAATTTTACATCAACTTCAAAGTCCTAATTACAACTGAGAAACTAAATTTTCTACGAGCTGTGATATGTCTGACTAACATATCACAAAAGTTTCTGCAAACATATTCCTCACATCAAAAGAATTCAAGCTAAATAACCCAAATATGGTAATCATAGTGTTATATTTTCAGTACACCGTGTTTTTAATCCTCACACAACCAATCATACATCTATCCCGAGCTACATGATATTAAACAGTGGGTAAGTAAAGATGGCTATCAAGTTGCATTATGGGAAAAGGGGCATTTTTTTGGAGCGGCTGTTGTTAGAATGGATCAGCCAGAGGAACGCACAGTCTGACCTGTAGTTTTCACTGTCAGGTACCTGCTCCCTAAACATAACCCCACCCACAAAATAACAACCAATCACAAGCAGTCACAGGCAATCACCAAGGCACAGAGTCCCTCCAACTGATCCAATCAACCACCGGCCTTTTGAAAACTGGACCACATTAGGAACTAACAGTCAGGATATCTGAGCTGGCTGATGTAGCAACTTTGACTTTTAACTTTGCCTTTTAAAAGTTCCCCAACTTTAAGGAAAAAACACATTAGACCACTGAAGTAGTCTTCTAAGAGGGGAAGTAAATCAGAACCAGAACCACAGACTGCATTATGTTGTAGCATCACAGCTTTCCTTTCCTTTAAATGGCTTTTTACCACACTGGAGCTCGAGTAAAACAAAGACAATGTGGCAGAATTTAAAGCCTTCCATTACATTAGCTCAGTACTATCACTAATGGTTGTGGCTATGGTTACACAACGCGTTTACCATTTACTGGAAAAGTTTATGTGTAGTTGAGAGAATACGAAAAATACAAAACTGATCCAAGTTGCTGGTTACGAAATAAAGTCATTCCCAACATTCAGTCAATTTTCTATGAGCCGAGGGATCACCGGAGGTTGTTGAGACAGTATTTCCTGTCACCGAGAACTTTGAGAGCGCAGCGGGAACAGAGAGAGATGCCGGCTGTTTGACTGAAAGCATTTTTCTGTGTCTTTCTGGAACTGACATTCAGTCATCATCGCTTCAAGGGAACGTAACTCAGTCATCCCTCAGGACCATTGGCAAGCTATCACTCAAACTGAGTACTGGATGGCTGTGTTAATACAGCAATATCCTCATTTCACACAACTAATCTTTATAATAACAGCTAAGGCTGAAGTTTGTAGTTAATGCACCTGACATTTTTATGGGAGATAATAACAGCAGCTACAGGATTCTTTCAGATTCATATCCGAAACGCAACGCCCCATAAATGACAGAAGTAAAACACCTGCTGTTGGGTGTGTAAACAAGTCAACCTCAATGCAGTTATTTATATGTGTGTGTCTGGGAGTGTGTACCATATGCTTCTCTTTCTTTTTTTCTTTTTTTTCCCTTCTCTCCCCAAGTCTTTCTCACCCTATCTCGCTCTCACAGCTTTAAACAACTCTCTCCATCTCACCGAGAGCAGACAACTATCCCATCCAAGGTCCCACCCTCCATCTTTTATCTTCCCTCAATCTCCCTCTTCCTCTCCCACCCATCTCCCCCTCCTACCCTCCGACTTAAAGTCTCAGAGATCTGACCTAGTTAAGGGATGCCTGAAGCTTTGGCTGAGAGTGTGTGTTATGTTTGTGACTCTGTGTGTTTGTGACTCTGTGTGTGTGCGTGTGTGTGTGTGTGTGTGTGTGTGTGTTTCTACGAATTAGTTTGTGTGTCTGAGGTCCGGAAGCAAGTCTGGTATCACTGCCTGCCTGCCTGCTTCTCCCCTAATTAGACTTGTTAACTGCCTCTCGGCTAATTATGTCTAATTTGCTTGCAGATTTCCGGTGTCTCTTATGTCTTTTCTCAATCTGGATGTCTCCTTCCCTTTTTCTCTCTCTCTCTCACACACACACACACACACACACACACACACACACACACACACACACACACACACACACACACACACACACACACACACACACACACACACACACACACACACTTGCTCTCTCTGCCTCTTCTTGTTCACTCCACTCCTCTAAGTCAGCCTCTCGCTGTCTTCTGCTTCCTTCTTCCTCTCAGCTAAGACTACACCTGTTCTCCCCAGTCACCTTGACTTAGTTTTTTTTTGCAGCCACGATTCCCTTCCCTGCTGAATCTTCTCAGGTTGCCACCGCCTCCAGAACTTTTTGTCTTCATACGATTCTTTTGTATTAATACCAGGTGCGATCAAAAAGTTAAGAGTCTGTTCCTGTTGCGTACGAACGGAGCGCAGCACAGTAGTGCACATGGAGCAAGGGGAAGCTATAACGTTGTTGAGTAAGTATTCCGAGTTACGTCGCTTAATCAACATCAGGTTTTTTTTAAAGAAGATTGAAAGTGTCAATATTTTTCAGGGCTGCACGAACACAAACTTTGCTTGTGTTCTGAGCTGGAAGGAGAACTATAATTGAGCCTGTTTACCTGTTTAACATCAAAGTGGGTTTGGTTTACACTCAGCAGGTAGAGCTTAGCAGCACTTAGCAATTTAACACTGTCTTAATAGTTCCCCCTCTTGACAAATCCCCACAGACCATTGAAGAGTATAAACACACACACACACACACACACACACACACACACACACACACACACACACACACACACACACACACACACACACACACACACACACACACACACGCACACACACACACACACACACACACACACACACACACACACACACGCGCGAGCACTTTTCAGGATGTTTAAAAAAATATATACACATGGCTGAAGCGCCATGTAAATGATGAGCGAGTGTTGAATATATGACACAATATGTCCTCTGAGTGATGGATCAAAAATGCCTCGTGTGTCGTGTCTTTGGGCCGACATTCTTGAAACGTTGAATAGAAATAGCTTTCTTTTTCAAATAGATGATGGTGCCATGTCATGTTCTGAAGGCCTGCTGGCTTTCATTATGACGTAAAAGAAATTAGGAGGCAAACAAACAGCAGAAAGCTCTCCGTGAATCTTTAGGTTCAGGTCAAGGGGAAGTATGAAAGCAAGTTGATTCGAGACACCGCGCTCATAATTTGTCTCCAGGAGGGCGGACCAACCTGCTGTTCCCTCTATCAGAATCTTAATTGCTGTATAATTACCCAATGACTTGTATCATCAGGGTGTGCCCACAGACAAAAACTGGGATGGAGTTTATTCACTGGCTGCCGTGGGAAGCCGCAGCCAATGGTGCTTCATAATCATGATTTATTAACACTCTCTGGGTCGTGTCTGTTCTACTTGCCGTAGCGCAACACAACAGATTGGAAATGTTAATATTTGTGGTGGAACAAGCAAATTGCGATCTGTGCCGGGCTCTGATGCTGCAGGGTTGATGAAGTCAAACATATGTCCTTCAGATACAATCTTTTTTTTTTTTTTTTTTTTTAAGTGTGTGTATTGCATGTGGTTCCATCGTTGTGAACATACATTAATTTCAGTGTACCACTGAGCCGGGCATGTGCCTATACAGCATGTACACTGTGGTAATTGCATATAGTCCTTCCATAAAATTGGGCACAGACCATAATTTATAAGCTGAAAGAGCTGTGCGGGGGAGGAAGAGAGATGATTGTAATATATAGATAAAATGGAGACACTTGATTTTCTCTGCAGCCCATAGAGTAGAGGAGTGCTCATTAATTACCGAAACAAATTAAACACATGATGCTCCCCACACTCTGCTGGATACTGAGTGCTAAAGTCAAAATACACCAACGTCGATCGCCAGCACTCATCGACCTCCCACCCTACAACACTTCATTCCTCTGTCCTGTTTCCAGTCTTGGTGTCTCTGAAAAAAAACACTTAAAAAGGAGAAGCTTTTTTGTAGTTCCCCTTGGCAGTTTTTCTTCTCTGCTGCCGCAGCAGTTCGATTCTCTTAACATCAAGAAAAATCCTGAGCTACAACGACACAAAATCCCAACCACGGACTGTATACAAGAGTGGTTGAAGCTTCCTGGTCCAAAAAATGAGGCCGATGCTTAAGTGCCTTAAGCTGCAATACCACAGAGGGCTACTGGAGGTTGGCTCCAAAAAGCCCCCGGCTCCAGAGACTCACATTGAAATAGTCCCATCAAATTCAAAGTTAACAAAGTTATTTCGGTTTTGCTAGCTAAAGTCACTCCTTATCATTAGCTTTTTAGCGGTCAACTTGAAAATAATCTCGTTATAAGTGAGAAAATAAGCTTTAAAAAGTTGTGTTTGGGGGGGAGGGAGGGGGGCGTGTCTGCTTGATTGATAGGCCGGTGGCACAGTCAGGTTACAGCTACCGGTGGGCGGGACGTAGTAAAGTTGGGTTTCCAGTCAGATCGAGTCACCGCTGGCTCCTCCCACAAATCATCCAAATATGGTCACTGCTGGCTCCAAACCGCTCCGACATAGCCTGATGGCGCCGGCCAACATCCGAGGCTTCATAACGGCCGTTCACAAACCAACGGGTGACGTCGCCGTTGACTGTTGCTTGATCCCAACCTACAATCAGTTCATTACTAGGACAATTGCAAAGATGATGCCTGGCGAACCACAGCTCCGGAGGGACAACGGCTTCGCAGATGACAAATCAAGATTAATAAGTGGATGTTGACACATCCATTTTTTTTTTGTCTGCGCGACGCTTCCTATTGGCTGCAAGAGGCGGCACTTGACGCTTGTCGTGACGCTCTACAGCACCAGTGTGTTTTCAGATTTAGGGTGCTGTATTTGAGCTCCTCTGCCAGTGACACTTTTTAATAGACCTGTGTTAGTCTTCCATGGTACTTATACTTACATCTTCAGAGAGAAATGAGGGAGGTTCTCTCTGGTTGTCTGAATTTAAAAGCTCCCTCATCCACCCGATGTGAATTCTAAATTACTTTAAAGAGGCTCTCCTTAAACTCCATTTACTATTCATGGGGAGTACTACTTACCTTGTGAAAACGGCTGTATAACATAAAATGCTGTGTAGTTTAGTACTTTCCAGAGGTTTTATTTTCATATCAGCTGTTTTTAGGTTGTGATATTCTTGATATTCATTCATTTTGGCAATGCACAAAGCGTTCCTTGTCGAAACTAATTTCATCATGGAAAAAGGTCAAAACCTTTTCAAATCAGCACTCTCTGACAGTTTGACTGGAAACCAAGACAGGCCGACAGAGTGCGCACATTGTTTATCTGTCTGTTTATTTTTGTGTGATATAAATGCGCTGGTTGCGAGGAGATAAGTAAAGCGTGCCGAATGGGATCAGCAGTCGAAATTACATGGAAAGATTCATTGTAACTGACTACATCCATCTTCTCTTTTTTTTTGCATTTTTGCTCACTTTCTCTTTCCCCGCTCACTGTCTCTTCTCACATCCCATCACGCAGATACAGACCAGGCATTTTAGGGCTTAGCCTGCAACAAATACAGCCCACCAGAGAGATTAGGGGGCTGAATAAACCGCAGCTAGAGCCAGCTTCACTCTGTATCAGTTTCTCTGCCTCAACTTTCTCCCAAAGATTTTTCTAACTAATGACCTCAGAGAGCTGAAGATGGCATTTAAGCAGGCATTTGGGAAATGCACGCCCCGGCTTCCTCTGTCTCATTCCAAAAGTGGCCCTTTGTTGGTAAAGAGTGACTCACAGTATCTTCCAGTTTAGCATTCTAATGAGCACTGCACTGAGCAGCATATGTTCGGTCATTTGCTCATCTGTACCCGTAATGGATGCAATGAGACAGGTACTCTGGCTGATGGCCTTTATTAACCCGACTTCTATGTATTTTGTTGCAGGAGCCCCTGGTGTTTTTTTCCCCCTTAACAGACCTGGACTTTAAAAAAAAAAAAAAAAAAAAAAAAAAGCTTAAGTTTCCCGACCTCCTCCACCAGGCTGCAGAGGGCGTGACATTTATCTATGCAAAACCACTTTGCATTATTACAAAATTTGGCCCCGCACAAATGTCAAAGTGAGAAACAAGCATATGCTGTTATGAAACAGAACAAGGAACACAAAGACTTGCTTTTTTAAATTCTGGATGCACATGCTGCATCCAGGTGGTCAGCACAAAATGTAGCTCACTATAGCTGGCCTTCTTCAAAGGAACAAGGTGAAACACAAATCCGAAGTACGCCCTGAAAACACGGTTTAATGTAAAGTCTATAAACCGGGCAAATGATCCCGCTGCAATCAGTGTGTGGATTTAGAGACACAAATTAAGATCAGTCAGATCCGATCGATCCGCCGCCTCAAATCCTCATAAAATTGAACATTTAAGCCTGTCACATAATAGAAATGCCCCAAAACCTTTTTGTACATGAGATGGTACAATGGGCGAGCAGCTAATGAGCTTTTAATATAATTATTTTATTATTTCCCATTAACAATGAGCCATTGATAGGGAGAAGAAATTAATCAAATGATGTCTTGGTTCACTAAAAACAAACCCGTTGTCATTTTTGATTGTGTATGGCTTTTTAACTAAAAATATTGAGTTGCAGTTTTGTTCCAAATTAACCAAGGATTGTGTTTTGCATGTTAATTAATTTGGATTAATTATTATGTAACAATGTGCTTTTGCCCCAACAATTGGGAGTGTGTTGAAAAAGGCCATTCTTATGATCCAAATACTGAAACTGAAAATGGTTTGTGGTGGCTGAACCTTAAAGCAACATACTTTTCACATCAAAGTAAAAAAAAACGTGAAACTGATATCTTGTAATGGACTGATGGGTGTATTTCCCATTTTGGCGTGATTCCAGGTTGAACCGAACAACCAGACAATACTACACAGAAAGTAACCGTCAAAGTTACACTAGTTCGTCCTGAGGGGAACATCACACATGTACCAAATTACCCAACTATTGGCGGTACAAGAACACACAAAATGTACTTTTAAAATTCTTCCCTTCTGTCAAGATATTTCAGCCTCAGCCAAAAAGAGGTGCACCAGCCAAATAACAGACCAACGTTCTGAGAAGTAATTCTACCATGGTGAAAAAAAGATGAAAATATATTTTTGTCTCCACTGAATGCCATTCCACATATTGCAATTTGAAGCCAGTTCAGAGCAAAGTTTCCCAACAAGATGGTTTGAAATGTGTTGCTTTTCGCAATTCTCCAGCCTGCTGGTTTACACAAAGCAACTAGACGAGATGGTGAAAAATCTCCATCGCAACGACTATCTGTATTTTCAGGTTGTTGTTTTTTGTAGCTCGACCTAATATGTAGCATCGTAAAACAGTTGCCGGTTTGTTTGTTTTTTCAATGAAATGGTAAAAAAGTATATATTTGGAGCCATCAACAGAATACCTGGGGACGTATGCAAATGTATGCTGTGAACTTGAGACAAGATGACGTCCCGTTTTGTCTTATTTCTCTCGTCTTTTTCTGGAGCAGTTCCGTTGTTTAGAGGAGGAGGTGACAGCTGACTTTGCTACAAGCTGATTGGCTGTTGTAAGAGGTGACGTACCATGTTTTTTTTTTTTTTTTTTTTTTTAAATCTCGTGACCTGACAAACTGAGTCGCATGCCACGACGTCAGCCGGCTTGAATCGAGCCGAGACGGACCAGTTCACACTTCTACAACTTTTTCCTGCGACGTTCTAATCATGTCTTTGGTCTGAACTTTGCTTTTTATCTATTCGATAAAAGTCACAGACTTGTTTTAAATGAATTGGATAATTGAACAAAATATTCAAACACGGTCTCATCCACGATAATTATCCAGAAGCTTGTTTGAGCAGTTCCATGAATTGACATTTGCGCCGACTAAAATATACCATAACTCCAGCTCCTCCATAACGACGAGGTGGCCCGGAGACAACGTGAGCTGCAGCCGCTTGTTGGTAGAGTGCCCGTCCCTAACACCCCGGGGGCCACGGCCATAACAATTTGGCTGACAGCCTCTGTACACAAAAACTGAAATTGATGCATTTATTTTCCACAGTCACAGTATGACAAAACATATTTCCCCGGTCATCCGTATTGCACACATTATGTATGGGGTTGGACAGAAATATACTGCCCCTCCTCTCCGTCCCCCTCAACACTCTGCCACTCTCTCTCCTTCTGCAGCAGTCCCCTCATTCAGACCCCGCCGTCGCACCGCATCTGCTCTGGCGGGGCACTATGGCAGCATATCTGTGTTAAATTAGAGAACAACATCGCCATCAAAGAGTACCGCAGCAGATTTAACCCGGCTCCTACCCTTAAGGGCCTTGAGACCAAATTTGCTCTCTCTCTCTCTCTCTCTCTCTCTCTGTCGACGGCTTTCTGTTTTATTTCCTTCTCTCCTTCATTAAAACAGGGGTGCTCACATGCATTAGTAAATAGATTTCCTTGGCCAGAAGCTTTTTAATGTTCCAGCGGAATAAGGAGAAAAGCCTCCTGGAAAACGCAGGTCTGAAAAAGCGTGGGACATTACATCCCAGCTGGAATCTTTGCTTATATAAGACAGAGAAGAATGTTATTTTGTTGACCTTTTTTTTTTTTTTGTGCTGTGTGGCAAACTGAAAGATAGCCTAAACACTCACATGACTCTCACAGCCACATGTTGCTTTGAACCCGCGTTACTTGTTTTACTTGTGGCCTCGCACGTCTTAAAGAGGGGCCCCGCACATGTTCGCTCGTCTCTCTCGGAAAGACCTCCCAAGATGGTGCAGCGTGTGACTGCGCGAGGCTCTTTAGGAACCCAATCTGGTCAGAAAAATAAATCTGGAGACTTTTGGAGGCAGGAACGTAACAACGGAAGCGAGGTGAGCCCTGATCTTCAGCCTGAACAACAACCAAAAAAAAAAAAAAAAAAAAAAAAAAACGTATTGCAAATCCATTTCTCCTCGGGTTTGTCTGTCTCCGTCTGGTGTTGGAAGCTATTACAAGCCACGGCAAACAGTGAGAAGCGCTATCTTTGGAGGAGCTACTCGTGGCACTTTGTGTGAGAGCGGCGCGGAATGATGCTGAAGTATCAACACGGTGAATGAGAGGAAGTAGTGGGGGGGGGGGGAGAGAGATCAAATAAAACAGGGGGTATAGCTGGTGAAGCCTGTCTGTGTCCCCGCAGTGATGTATTCAGACGTACTCCTATCCTCCACAAGTGGCCAACGTGATGAAATGCATTAGTCCTGGATGTGTATGTATTCCTGTAGAGAGAAGTACAATGAGGGAAGCGCAGTGGAGGGATGAAGAGCAGGTAGAGTAAGCAGCGGTAGAAAAGAAGGAGCTCTGTGGAGTGTGATGTGTATGATGGAGAGGCTCCTTTTGCAAAGAAGGAAAGAAAAAAAAAAAATATATATATATATATATACCTCTAGACTACTTGTTTCTCATACAGAAATATTGCTTTGCCATCACAGAACAGACGAGCAGAATTCAGGCTGAGAGCGGAGCGTCAAAGTGCAGCGCTTCGTAGCTGGCGGGGGGAGGGGGGGGTGTTAGGTGGAGGGGGGGGGGGAGGCAGAATAGCGAGATTGTGCGGATTCGTCAAAGGGTTCAAAGTACGCCGGCTCCACAGGGAGCCTTCACAGAAATCCCAATTCATTAAGGCTGAATGAACGGTCATTGATTCGTTTGATCAAATTATTCTTCGGGGATGTTAGGAAGTGACGGTGATCAGCATGACGACGAGGAATGTCGCATCGTGCGAGGTTCTCGGCCGACGTCTGGTGATGCGTGCCGGCGGCTTTTTCTTCCGAGGAGCCGACGGAATGATAATGGTGTCGAGAGGGGGCCCCTCGGTGGCTCCCCTTTGCCTCATATCACGCTCAGTCATCTTCACACTCGGTAAAGTCAGCACATTTGGGCTCCCATTAAATTTCCTACGGCTCATTGGGGATTGACACTTCACGCCATCAGTGTCATTGTAATGCCTTGTGAAATTCAAGAAAGATTCACTTCTTTATGCTGGGAACAATCATTATTACTAAACACTCTGCTTAAATGACTGGCATTACATGCTTGAATGTATCAGTCATCTCGTCTCGCCGGAGATCTGATCATTTTTTTTTTTTACCCAGAAGTCTACACTTCGGGATAATTGCTCCTCCTTTAATGACTTTGTGATCAGTTTAGCCCTTAATCTATCTCACCTACTTGACTCGCAGGTTTCCGGTTGACAGGGCTTTTATTTAGGGATGGTAGACACTGGTTGCAGTGAGTGCCCCCCCCCCCCCCACCCCCCTCCACCACCACATAAAAAAAAACTAGAGGCGAGAATATTTCTTACCTCCAATACTGGTGTGGTGTGAGCTGGTTTAAAAATGCACAACGAAGAGCTTCTTGCTGAATCACACCGTAGGCTATGGGGGGGAGTGACGGGACATTTTAATGAGGGCTCTGTGAAAATCATATGCCTGCAGAATATTTGCTATGCATTGAGATCTTATTGGCGTCCTCTAGAAAATCAGCTCAATTATTGTTATCAGCCCTCTTGCCAAAGTAATTTGACAAACTCTGACATTTAAAAAAAAAAAAAAAGATAAAACTATTGTAACTTCTCTGATTTTAGAATACTAAAAGCGAAACATAAGTAATGCAGCAAGAGTAAATATATTTTTGCAGCTCCGCACAGAAACCCAAACGCAGCTATTATGGGGTTTTTTAAGGCATAAAATGCATAAATGTTGCCATTAAAGTTTAATGAACGTCGGCTCATTGCGGTTTAATGACAAATTGAACTTTGTAAGCACTGTAGCAGTTGGGGGTGTTTTTCATGTGTGTGGTTTTTCCAACAATGTTAACACTTATTACTCTGTGGTGTACTGTGAGCTTTAGTCAGTCAGTTATTAAATTAGAATGCCACATTATATTACGTCAAATTTTCACAGTTTCGTTGCTGTTGCACAATTTGTGCCGGCACAGAGAGGGTTTTGAGGGCATATGTGGGTCCACATACGGTCTCCGTCTCTGTGTGACGTCGGAGCCACCGCAGGTCACCGACGTACGTCAGGAGACCGGCTTGTTTTATTCAGAGGATTTTTAGACAGCATACTCACACATCATGTCACTTTCTTCACCGCTGTGGTTATTTTCTGTGATTATCGTGTCATAATATTCAGCCCTGCCTGTATTAGATTTGAAATGTAGCACGAAGAGAGAAAAATCTGCTCGGTAAAGTGAAAGGAATTCATCAGGGACTCGATGTATATACGTGTAAATCAACACGTCGTACGTGATCAAATCCTTTAAAGTGCTATAAAGCTGCGAGTTATTTTCTTTAGGCTTTCAATACAACAGTTTGTTTTTGGGGACATCATAGAATTGGTAATCCCTCCCACTTGGTGGGAATTGCTGTATTTCTTGAAGGTCTTTCGGACTGCATTTGGCTCGTATATTTCCCAAAGCAATTACGGTCGGGTGAATTTAGTTGTCTTCTGTTCTCCACGGCGGGCTGCGGGGAAATTTGTTTTTTGCTTTTTTTAAACAGAATTGGGCTGTGAATAATGAAAGAGTGTGTTTGTGTGGAGCAGCTGCAGTCATGGTCAGAGACACAGCGTCCTCTGCTGGCAGTGATGGAAACTGCACCGTCTGTGGTGTATTTATGTGAAACACGAGCGTTTATCAGCAGGTGCACATGTGTGGTGTGAAAGCGCAATTGTTACACTCCTCTCTCTGTGTTTCAGGTGTGTGCGAGTGCTCCGACTTCACCGCCGGGACGACCTGTGAGCTCTGCCTGGATGGCTACTATGGCAACGCTTTGATTGGCACGCCCGGTGATTGTCATCCTTGCCCTTGCCCAGACCGCACCAGCTGTGCCCAAATTGCAGAGACGGGACAGGTGGTGTGTACCAACTGCCCCGCAGGACGGACAGGTGACCAGATCTGCCGCCGATTTGAAATAATTTGCATGGGCAGTAAACAGAGTGAATAGTGAGCTTTATGTCAAGATAGAAACGATGAGAGCCTTTTGACGAGACAGCTTGATACTGGGAAAAAAAAAAAACGGTTACTCATTTGCAGCGCCTGTCGTTCAACAATGCCACCTGCTATTCAGACACATCTGATATGAGCGTTTAATTGAATTACAGCAGACTAGGAGGCGACATGAAGATGACCTCCAGCTCTGTTCTGGCTTCTGTCATTCATCAAATCCCTACCCCGCCTCTCTTTCACCTTTCCCCGCTCCTTGCCTACAGGGATGCGCTGTCAGATGTGTGAGGACGGTTACTATGGCGACCCCCTGGGACAGTCCGGGGCAGCTCGTCCGTGCGCGAGATGCGACTGCAACGGCAACGTGGACTTCAACGCGCTGGGAATATGCGACCACATCAGCGGGCGGTGCCTGAAGTGCCGGGGACACACGGCGGGCGATCATTGCCAACGCTGTCAGCGAGGTTTCTACGGCGACGCCCTCAACCAGACAGCGGGCCAGAAGTGCAAGCGTGAGTAACTGCCTGAGGGACTGGGATGGAGCACTGGTCTATTAATTTGTTATTATGTTTATAATTTATTGCGAGAGGGAGAAATAGGTCTTAGTCCTGGAAGACGATGTTGAAGACCTCCTGCACACTCGAATGTTTCGCCGTCACTGTGCAGAGACATGCAAACTTCAATTATTGTAAGATGCGTTGCATTCAGGGATTAAAGTTTTCCAACAAAAATATTTGCCAGCTCTTACTGTAGATTCCGTATGTTGCGATGAGTATTAATGTTTTAAATTATTATTCAAAGAGGACTATTTTTGCATTATGACATGTCTGGAGGGAGTCAACGAATTCTCGAGTCCTCACTCAGGATGTGCATGCCGCCAGAATTCCTATAGGATTCAGATTGTTCTGTTTACAACAGGAAAAGTACAGAAGAAAAGCAGCGGAAGAGTTCCATTAAAGATTACGTGGCCTTCGGTTGAGCTTTTTAAAAGTCCATTCAAATCCACTTCAATAGAGGAGTCAAGATTCGACAGGTGTAGCTCTCTTCAGTCATGAAAAGCACAAGCTGGAAATGTGGCGAACAAATGGCTGCAGGTCGGAAAGATAACCCCCCACAAAAAATAAGACGAGAGTCCTTGAGATGGGGAGAATTAAAAAAAAGGATTTAAGTGAATAAAACTTAAATAACATTACAAAGGAAGACACAGGCCCAAAGACTAATACAGTAGCTGTCTCCTTTGATATACTTGTCCTTTTTAAATATTTTAGTCCTACTTATAATCCCTCGTTGAACATATGTACAGAACAATGTCACAGCGGGATTCACAATAGCACGAGTCTCCCCGCTATTGTCTTGTCATTTCCTCCTTTTTACACCAGCTCTCAAATGCATTACAGTTAATACAAATCCGTAACCGTTCAATTGAAATTCAAGCTGTCGACCAATATAATATCGTCTTTGTTTTAACAGTTAAATGTCTTTATTTGTTTCCTCCAGCATGCAGCTGCAGTTCTGCTGGAACCTCTGGGCATGTAAATGAATGCCACCCTCAGACAGGAAGTTGCCACTGCTTGAGTCATGTGACCGGACGGGAGTGCAGCCATTGCGAAGTCGGCTTCTTCAACCTGCAGCCGGGCGTCGGATGCGAAAGGTAAACGGACGTCCGGCGGGGTTCAAAGCGGATCTGTATGTGAAATGACGTAATGACCGGGATTAGAAACCGAATCTACCGTTACAATTTTGTGCCCTTTCCTGCTGCTTCTTTAGGTGCAAATGTAATCCAATTGGCTCGTCGTCGTCGGCGTGCCATCCAATCACAGGGCAGTGTGCGTGTCGTGCGGGAGTGGAGGGGAGACCGTGCGATTCTTGCCGTGTGGGCTTCTTTGGATTCTCGTCACGAGGTTGCAGAGGTACAGTGCTTTACTTCAGGCATCACGACGGCACTGCGTGCCATCCTCTAATCCTCCAATACAGATGACACATGAAGGCATTACCAACTCTTAAAATGTTTATCTCTGTTTCTCCGCCTGCTCTCTGGTTCCCTCGCGGTCCCGTCCCCGCCTCACTCAGCCTGTAACTGTGACCCGATGGGCTCCGTTTCCATGCAGTGTCACGGTAACGGTACCTGCCACTGCCGCCAGGGCTTCGTGGGTTACAAGTGTGACAAATGCGAGTTAAACTATTTCCACAGCAGAGCCACGCATCAGTGCGAGGAATGCCCGACGTGCTACGGCCTTGTCAAGAAACAGGTGAGTTTTACGGCTGCCGGAGATCGTTCACTTGTGTTGATGCCGAACCGCAAAAACTAAACTTTTGCATTAATTAAAGCCCAACCGATGCATCGGCCAATATTGACCTATCCCAGTTAACAGTATCGGCATATTGGTTAGCCAATGTGAAAACTTTTGTGGGTTTTTTTTATATAGTTATTTATAACTATTAAATTAGCATGGATGTTAACTGTTTCAAAGCATTGGTTGGAGAACATTAAACTGTCAAATGTCCTGCCTCCATTTCGGGCGTTAGCCCCAAACATTGAGTATCTGTCAAGCTCTGAAACCGATACAAAAATACTGATTACAGCTGCTTTACATCGAGGTCTCGTCGGTGGTCTTAACTACTGAGCAGTATTTTAAACTACAGGAGTAGAGATAACATTAGCTTAAATTTATTATTTCCATGCTAAATGAATCTGCCAGTTCTAAATTAATTAATCATCTAAGTCTATAAAATGTCAGGAAATACTGAAAAACATTAATCACAAGTTCTCAGTGCTTAAAAGCAATTTATTTAACTGTCTCAGAAATCAAATTACAAATCAGCAAAATTTAGATTTTTTTTTTTTTTTTTTTTTGCTTGATAAATTTGCTAATTTATTTAAGTGATTCATTAATTTCAACAATAATGTTTTTACATGGACGGCACAAATAATTACAGCTGATTTACATGATAATACATTCAAGTTAAGTACTGGTGTCTGAAAAAGTAGCATGAATTACTTTTAATTCATGCGTAATTTAACTTTAATTGTTGACCTGCATTGACTCTTCATTCTCTTCATCTTTCTCCATGTTTTCTTGACGTCCCTTTTCAGGTTCACACAGAAACGCGTGTTGCACCAGTTCATACAAATATTTTTCACGCCGAAATAGTTTTTTCTTCGCTCTCGCTATTGCAAGGTCCAATTTGTCCTTGAAATAGCCCAGTCCCCCAGTACATCCTTCTTTTGTAGGCCCTCATAACAGCCATATGGCTCCTTTGTATTTGCAGATTGCGAGTAAACAGTGGATGTGCATTGAAACAGAAACAGACATTTGCCCGAATGATCTGCTGTTCTGCTTCTTTCCGTCGCTTTAGATTTGTTGCAGCCCACGTCTCCACGCTAAGGCGCCACGTCCCTACATTTCCCTTCTGAGGACAATCCAATACCGCCGACCCGCTCGGCCTTTTGCTCTGCACACATTCTTGTTCGGACTAAAGTGGCTATATGTTCTCCCCGGACCGGCTTGCACCTGTGTGAATGCACGCTGCGATTTCGACCGTGTTAGCAATTCAGCGAACATCCCAACCCCTTGTCGGCCCTGAACACCTGCAATTACTCTCACTGTCCTCAGTTTCTCCCAGCTCTTCCCTTCCTGCCTCTCACAGCTCGCTTCTCTTTCCGCTCACATTTTCCTCGGGCTTAAAACACAGGAAGGAAGGAGACTAACAAGCACAAAAAGAGAACTGGGTGGAAAAGACCAAAGACATGTGATTGATGATCAAAGGCGATATTGAAAAGAAACGGGGGGAAACATCTAAATGAAATGGAGAACAAAATCGTTAAAAAAAAATATATATATAGGGGGCAGGAATGAATTAATGCAGAGCAGCTCAGTTATTTTGAACTTGGTGTTGAAACATCTGGACTGAAGTTGTGATCTTAACACTGGATTTCAGCAAGTAAAGTGTGAACTGATATTCACACACACACGAGGCATGACAACTGGTTGGCAAAGAGACGTGATCGCAGCCACTTTACTTGCTCTTTTTTCATTTATTTATTTATTTTAATGTAAGGTCTGGACCATTTAAGTACCAACTTCAACAAATTGGTGCCAATCATCAGCCCATTTCATTCCATTTCCCGATCCTGACTCCCATTCTCCGACAAGTCTAATCTAGTTTATGTCGTGAAATGCTTTCCTCGGCCGCGCGTCCGGCGGAGAACGGCGAGCGAATGCGGATATGAAAACCGTATTCTCCTCTTCTCCCGTTGTTGATATTCATTTATTCATTGCTTTTGTTGAAATACTACATTTTGATGTTTTTGGTGTACCACAAATCAGAGTCCTATCTCCATCCTTGCATCAGAATAAATAAATACAGATCTGGATGGAGAGAGATTTTTTTTTTTTTTTGGCCTTGCAAAATTATCATTGACACCTTCAGTGACAAATCTTTGATGCTGTTACAGGCAGAAAAGCTGAGGAGTCGCCTGCAGGATTTGGAGAAGCTCCTGGCTCACTTTGATTGCCGAGGTAGATTCGGCAAGCAGCACCACCTGCTGAAGTATCGCATGGCCAGACTTTATGAACACGAGCACCAGAGGGAGGATGCCTTCCCCAACGCTCTGGAGGATTTCCTGGCCTTCCAAGGTAGCGGCGGCCGGCAGCCAAACTATAATTCGGCCAACTGTGGCTCCTTTTGTAAACACTTCCTATGCGGTCACGACATCCTACCAGACACTCGGCTTTGTGAAACACGACGCTCTCTTGTGTTCCAGTGAGACTATTGTGTCGCGTTTTGACTGTGAGACGATAACGTGCCGCGTCACTACATACAAGACCAGCAAGCATGCACCCCACCCCCACCACCCTCCTCACCTCACCACCCTCTCATCAGTGTGACGCATGCTACAGATACAACACAGCGATTAAATCAGGAAACGGGCAACAATACAAAGCTCTCCCAATTACTTTAACACAATGCTGATATATCCTCATTACCTTTGGAGGGGAAAAGGCTTACAGGCTCAGCTGCACAGGCCAAATGGAGACAAATCATAACAATATAGAACAAGGCGCAGTGTGACCAACTTAATCCCTATTTATATGACAGGCGGTGCATCTCTAATCCCTGGTTTATTATGATTGTAGTTGCAATCATGATAACAGTTGTCTAACATTCCCCCACCCCGCCCCAACCCCAACACCCACACAACATATATACAGTATACACACATAGGTGCTCCTAAAGACACTGGATGGCCGCGGTAATGATTTAATGAGGATGTGGGAGTGACAGGTTCATCGTCACACACACACACACACACACACACACACACACACACACACACACACACACACACACACACACACACACACACACACACACACACACACACACACACACACACACTTTATCTCTCATTTTATAGGGCAGGATGACAAAGAGACAAGCAATATATGTCACAAAATGAACCAACAAACTGGACATATTATACTAATTGGACTCCAGACTAGCTACTATATGTGGCCAGTTTAGTTTAGAGACACGACAGGGTGCAAAGTGAGACTGACAAAAGGTGTTCACATCACCATAGAAATCCATATGTTTGGTTTTTTCCTGCGGACAGGGAGACAGGAAGGAATTAAGTGGCCGCACGTATTGACACAGTAAATGCGAGAGTTGAGAACGAGCGACGTGTCAAACGACACCTTCCGAGCTGAAAAAAAAAAAAAAAAAAAAAAAGTCGAAATGCCTGTTTTTTTTTTGGTGAAACAATCCGCCAAAGACATAATGTGGTTTTTATTTGCTTTGTTCTTTCAGAGGCACGCGAGGCCTTCATAAAACAATTTTCCTCGCTGGAAGCTTCTACCGGCACACTTTTAGCCCAACTGCACGGCATTACCTCGACTTTGAACTGCAGCATCAGCGTGACAGAGGAAGAGGGGAGTGAGAGGAGGAAGGATGAAAGGAGCAAGGGTGTGTGTCAGACCTTCACAGAAACTCTGCTAGTGATCAGAGCATCTCAGAGGCAGCTAAAGCAGGCGACGCTGGATCTGGACGGCGTGGTAGGGCGTCTCGAACGTACACTACATCCGCATCACACGTAGTTAAGCATGTGCCTGCACAGTGGAGGCGAAAAAAGTCTGAGACCACATCAAAAATCTGTCATATTTTTATGTAAACCTGGAAATAATCAGGAAGTTTGAGGATTCAGAAACATTCAAGAAGATCTAACAGGTAAAATAAAGAAGAAATATTCTAGATCTAGTTGTTGAAGCAACCTGCAGCCACAGTTCACCTTTATAAATAAGGCTGGGCCTCGTGTTTCCAGCACAACATAGCCGGCCAAGTAGCATTCTGACGGAGGGGAAAAAAAGCATCAAAACTAAGTCAAAGTGTCAAAGGTCAAACTGTTATTGGAAGCATAAAGGGGCTTCCTCAGCATCAAATCATGGCTATGCTGAAAGTTTCTAAAAGGACACCGCATGGCGCTCTAAAATACTTTGTGGAAACTGGATCAAGTATCATCACAGCAAAAGTAAGCATACCAACAGAAGATCAATACATCAAGCTTTGAGAGATGGGAAAGCATCCTCACAACCAATTTTGCGAAATAAAGAACACAAGAATCAGCGAAATTTCTTGCCAAAAGAAGACTGTCTAGCAGCGGTCTCAGTGGATCTCTAAAAAAAATGTCTCAGGTGGGGAAACAAGACTGAAGGCCATTTCACAGTGGATGACTAGAAAAAGTCACGTTTCCTGATGAATCCCAGTTTGAGATTTGAGGCAGTAAGAGAAGGGTGGATGTAGAAGAGACGAACAGGAGGGAGAATGATACTGCAGGGAATCAAAAACTGTGAAATATGGTGGTGTGCACCCCCTCCCCCTCCCCCTTAATGTAATTGTTCATTGTATGTGACGTGATTGATTTCTTGTCCTCATAGGGGGACGCTGCAGTTTACAATACGCTCACAAAAACTCCCCAAAGGAAAACAATACCCCACCACCACCTCTCAAGTCACCACCCGTCTCCATCTGAGTGGCAAACTCATGCCTCCAAAAGAAAAAAAGAAAAGAAAAAAAACAACTGTTTGATGGACGCTAAAATTAACAACTTGCTCCTCACCCACCGAGAGGCTTTTCACTGTCTCTCCACGCAGCTCGCAGGAATCCATTACAGATAGTCCTGCCGTGCCATTTAGGTTCAGGGAGATGAGTGAGCTTGTTTTGCCAATATACAGCTCTTTTTTTCTGTGTGTGTGTGTGTGTGTGTGTGTGTGTGTGTGTGTGTGTGTGTGTGTGTGTGTGTGTGTGTGTGTGTGTGTGTGTGTGTGTGTGTGTGTGTGTGTGTGTGTGTGTGTGTGTGTGCGCGCGCGCGCGCCATACCTCCGCAGTCCTTATCACTTGGGTAAGCCTGAAGCAGCAGCAATTTAATTCCATATTAATAAGCAGAGCAGGCAACGAAAATGAGGGAAAAAATGCTGGTGTGTCGATTGTTGATTCAGTTTTCCTGTTTTATTTGCATTTTCTCAAATTAAATGTCACTCTGGGAATGACTAAACTGGATACACTTTACATTTATTAGGACAAAACTTTGGCGGATACACTTTTTTTGTCATATGCCCCCGGTTTGAACTTTTATAACTACATATATTCAAGTGGAGAGGTTTGTTATGCCAGTTTTATTGTTAGTAAACTAAAGAAAATGCTGGTTGAAAGCAGATTCAAGACTGTTTTTCTGGATTCCTCTCTCGATCCAAAATTCCCCAACAGTAAAAAAAATAAAAAAATAACTTGAGTTCGCTAAACAGTGAAAATCACTTAATAAGAAAATAAAGGCTTGAATTCGTATGATTTAATTAAATATGTTAAAAGTTAGAAATCTCCAAAAAGGCCAGACTGGTGTTTTTCTTCATTTCACAGTGTGTTGATTTCCCTCTCTGCCTTTTTCAGATCATTCCTTTTGAGTTGGTGTCAGGACCGAACAAATGGAACATTATGGTCAATGACTCACTGGTCCTAATGAAAAGGTAAGGCAAGTCAATGGACGTTTAGTGGTCAATTAAAAGCAAGGACCACAATAGAAATCTGCGGGTCTTCATCTTTCCTGGCTTCCTCTTTTTGTAGCCCGTCGCTAACACTTTGGTTAGTCCACAGCAAATCAGTGCTCCCGGCTGCTCTGAGTACACAGCACTATTATATGGTAGTTAGAGAAATCAGGAGTGGAGATTCAGTGAGGGGAGGTCATCAATGCCGAAATCCATTTCATGCCTCCTCAGGCAGTTGTAACGTTCTATAATTTTATGTTACTCTCCTTCCTCCTCCTACTCCTCCTCTTACTCACTTCACTATGTCAACCGTTTTTCTTTCCCTTGTAGTCACACAGAAACGGCGGACCACATCGAGGCCGTGGCCGGCAGGGCGGTAAGGGCCTCTAACCAGACTCTCAGCTTCCTGATGGATCTACTGCAGGACAACTCCACAGAGGAGTACATCAGGAACCTAACGGAGCAGTGAGCAAAGAGAGAGGAAAAAAGCAAAACACACACACACACACACACCCATGCAGACAAGCACAAGCAGAAAGAATGCTTTGTGTGACTGCTCCCATTCACACAAAGCATTCTTTATTGCAAAATCCCAAGAAGCTGTATGACTCCCTGGATTATTGTGCTTTCGCAGTATATTTTTAACAAAGTGCACCTATCCCCGTATTACAGCTCAAGGTTGCTCACAGCCTCCTTTTAATGCACACTGGAGTTACAGTAAGGAGTAAGACATTTAGCCACAGGGGGACAGCTTCTCTCGACTGTAAGCCTATTGCTTTCCTGGATTTGCCGCACGCTCGCTGCATCTCCTAGCGTGTGATTGCTCTGAGGATTATCCTGAACGCCAGACAGAATGATGCAAAAAGCCCTCCGGTGGCCATGATGAGAGCAAGAAGCGAGGAGCTCAAAATTGATTACCCCCTTCTAACAGTAGTCAGCTTGATTCAGGAGAGTTTCTGCTCCGTCTTCGTAGCACCGCCGCACATCAGAATGAGTGTGATTGTGTGATTGTGTGTTTGTGTGTGTCACTTTATAGGATGCGAAGTGAGCAGTATATGCACAGATGGGCAGCATAAAATTGCATTTCCCACACATATTTCCCCATGTGTTGGTACTTAAGCAGATCAGAGGCCTTTTATAGGCCAGAAGCTATCCAATCAGAAAATGACAAAAATATTCAATCTGCCTTTTACAATAGGTCTGTGTTACCAGGCCTCTGCAATAGAGACTTTTTTATTTATTTATCAGAAACCCTTACATTTGTTTCCCTTATTACGCTCCATGTTTATAGTCTGTAGCAGCACAAGAAAGTAATACAGTGCATCCACTCAAGTACATTCATTAAGTACAATTTAGAGGTACTTCTACTCTCTGCAACTAATCCACAAAATTTTAGAGGGGAACATTGTACTTTTAATCCACTATGTGTAGTTAACAGCTATAATTATGTCTATGATTTAGATTTTAGATAAAGGCCTTTGGTAAGCTGACAAAATACAATGTATTGTTAAAGAGTAACTTAACACTGAGCTGAAAAACAGCAACCATCCAGCGGAAATGTCACTGGGTCTTGAAATACACCCGTAAACCACTGCAGCAAAGTGAAAAGTTAAATCAGTAAAACCAAGATTTTCAGGTGGAGTTAAGTTACTCTTAAAAGATTACACCGATTTACAACCCTTCTGGCTTGTGGAGCCCTTACAAAAGAAGTTCAGTGTCTAGTTGAGGCCCCAGTCATGTCTCCAACATCTATAAGTCTCACAAAGTTTCTCCGAACTTCTCAGAGGTCGTTTTCCACTCAAAAGCCAGTATTTTTTTTGTTGTTGTATTGTTACTTCACTTGGACATTTGACCTTCCCTACGCAGATTGATGTATTTGCAGAGATTCACAATGAAAGACTGTTTTCGCATTCATCTGTTGAAGGGTGAAAGTTTCCCTGAGCCGCTTTTTCAGAGTTGAAATTTCTCGTAGAAAAACACCAGGCACAGCAGTGCATTTTTATAAGTCTTAAAACATTCCTGGGAGGACCTCTGAAGGAAGAGGTAAAGTTATGAAATAATTCACAAGAAAATAAAGAATAAACAAAGGTCCAAAAACAAAACGGCCAACACTACCTACCTGTATTCAAAGTAGTTAAAACTAGCTCCATCTTGACCAGCTACAACTGTAAAATCTTGTTTTTATTGTTTCCTCAGTCTTAAGGGTCTAATGACATGATTCAGAATATAATAATACCCATCACAGAGCCCACGTTTCAGCAGTAAATTTTCCTAACAACACTGCTTTTATTTGTACGGCCGTAATTTTACACTGTCATAGTACTTTTACTTAAAGGTCCAATATTCCATCAAATCTAAGTGTCAAAACATTCAGTCGACAGAATTATGCAGTGTATTCAGCAACTGTGCCATTTGGATAAGCCATTTGGTCTTCCGTAAGTTTGTGATGTCACAAACTCCCGCTCTTGTCATATGTCTGTCCTCGGCACAGCCCACTGCCCAACTTCTTTTCTGGAAGAAAACACAAAGCGGTCATTCTGCCACGGAGCTACCAAGCTACAAGAATGAAAAAACCTTGAAGAGATGTTTAACTATACTGAGATAGGTTTTGGTATTTAAAACCACAAAAATATCTTCTTGTGATCATAAAAACTGCCGTAAAAACAACGGTCCGAAAGAATACAATACATGGGATCTTTAAGCAAAAAGATGTGATCCCATCTTACAAAGGACTTATTTGTCTTTTAGTTTTGGAGCCTTGCTGCAATAGCAGTGTTGAAAGCACACAAAAAAACTAATTCAAAGCACAGTGTACCAGCATTCCAGTATTCTACCAAACATGTTAAATCAATTATTGTGAGAATGAATGACGTTTTGCAGCGAAAAAGAGCAGCATGTGCTTGTTAAGCACACTGGATTTGAAAAAGGGGGGGAAAGAATGATAACGTGGCAGATTCTGTGTTTTAGTGTTATCCGCTTTTTTTTATTTTTATGCAAAACAGACTGGATATCCTTGCAGCCGTGGAGGTGATAAAAATGGCACTTTAACATATCCTGCATTCTGCCTAACACCTTTCATTAATTCATCATGCTTTCTTTGCACAATGGCTTGTATTACAAGCCATTTCAATATGGCACAGCGTGACACGTTTTACATTTGTCAAACCTACAACATTAAATTGAAAGTACTGAATGATGTGCAATATACGTATGGCACCGGTGATTCTGAAGCAGTGTCTCTTGCCAGTATCTTAACACAAATAAATTAAATGAACACAAGACATCCTAATTTAAATAGGAACATTCCTGTTTGTTTTTTTAAAGTGGCTATTACTTTATGTTTTACTACATTTTCCCTGCTTTCTCATTCCTTACATCTCAGAATAACAGAAATGCAGCAGCAGAAGGAGGAGCTGACAGTGCAGCTGAACGATACTGTAGCCCAGCAGCAGACCCTGGAAGAAGAAGACGCTGGTCTCAGGCTCGCTCTGGGTAACATCACATCGTCCCTACATCAGCTGACAGATGCCAGCTCATCACCAGGGGCTGACCAAACACAGTTCAACCAAACACATCCACGCAACTACACAACAGAGGTCGGTTTACACGTCACCTGCAGCGTATAAGTGTGACTTAATGCATTATTATGTTACGCTGCAGACACATGAGTCAATCATCTCTTCTTAATTAGCGCTGGTGTGATTGCTGCACATATTATTTTTGACGAGTGGGAAGTTAACTGCACTTCGGGTTTTTGTTTTTTTTCCTTGATTTAACATTTTGGCAAGCAGAGAGGGACACTGAGTAGGCACAGGAGTGAAGATGCTGCCAGAGTCTGCTGCTTATGTGGTACATGTTGTTCCAGAGGCGGGTGATTAACCGCTGCAGCATCTCAGAGCAGACCTAACACTGTAAAGTGACAGAAGTAGGCTAATAGGCCCTCTGCAAATGGCCATTGGAAGGTTGTACAATAGAAGACGGTGAAAGCAAAAAGTGGCTGCTCTAACCAAAGTGTAACAGGTGTGTGTGTGTGTGTGTGTGTGTGTGTGTGTGTGTGTGTGTGTGTGTGTGTGTGTGTGTGTGTGTGTGTGTGTGTGTGTGTGTGTTCCTGCCTTGTGTTTAGTGGGGTGAGAGCCTGAAGAAACAGACGGAAGAGTTGGGCCAGAAAATTCAAACCAAAGACAATCTCATCGTTGAGATCGGAGAAAAGATGGAGCCTTTAATGCAGACAGCCAATAAGAGCTTGGCGAAGGTGGATGACATCAACAAGGTAACTGCTGCTTTATGTAAAAGTTGTTATTAGCCTCGGGCAGACGGAAAATTTAAATAACTGTTGGATTACATTGACATTTTTTTTTTTTTTTACAGATATTCATGTTTCCCACAGGAGTTTGGTCATCTCTGACATGACCTTTTAGCTATCGGATGTATTTTCCTGACATTTTGTAAACACATTGATTTTCTCCTCATGATTGGCAATTTCTTAACTTTATAAAGCACCATCATCAGATACAGTTTTTTCTATACTACACACAGTTACCTGAAAACTGGTGACTCGGTCTGAGTAGGAAACTGTGTTTTGTGCTAATTAGCAATTGCTACTATGCGAAAATGTTAAACTAACATGGTGAACAAAGTAGATCAGTCCCTCCAGGAAACATGATTTTAGGATTGCAATACTTACGGCCTATCTCCTTAAATATTTGCGAGCTCGCAATTTTGCAAAATTGACGCAACAAAAGTAGTCAATAGAGGCGCTGCTTAAGGCATTACAAAGCAAAGTAAGCATTTCCCCCAAAAATAATAATAATTCCTCATATACAGTAAACAAAGCTCTTCAACCTTTCCTCTCATCATCAAAACAAACCATATGGTTGAACCAGAAGTATGGCCAAACTGAAAGTGACAGGGTTTATGGGAAATGTAGTTAGTATGTGCAGTGTGCTTATTATCATGGGAAGTGATGACATATAACTGTTTCTTCATAAGTTAGTACTCGAAAAGAAAAGCCAATTTTTTTTTTCCTCGTCTCGCCACATTTGCCAATTTCCATAATTCTAACGCAAAATATGCAATAAAATTTACAAACTGCATCACAATTTGACAAAAAGCCACAACAAAAATCAAGAATTTTTCACCCTAATTATCACACACACAAAAAAACGCTCCAAATCCCAGAAGGCCTGGTAAATATTATACCTGCTTAACGACAGCATCGTCGTCGTGAGCATTTCCGTGTGATGACATTAGCATTTGGCTCTGTAGAGCAAGTATGGTATCACAGAGTCAGTCGCTGTGGACTCTTTACTTACCATACGCTGACCTCCCACCTCTTTTTACACAGCATCAAAGTTTTTGATAGGAAACGTGGCACGCCTCGAAAACATACAGCTCCTCTGACATCGTGTTTCATCCTACTTTTTCTCCTCCTGAAGCTGCGAGCTCAGGCTCAGGGGACAAGGGCTGTGGCTTTGTCATCCGTGGTGACAGGGAAAGCTGTGGAATCAGAAGCCATCGCCCTGCACCGACAACTGGAGAGTGAGTCTGTTTCCTTTTATCTCGCGTTGTTGTTTTTTTTTGTCGAGTGTCCAACTGATTTATTCTACTCAAAACGAAATGTCATGTACTGATATCAAAATAAAAAAAAATCATAGGCGCTGCAGACTCGAGTATTACAACAATAAATATGTCATCAGCATTGTAATGTTTTGGCCGATTTGTCATTTTGAGTATAGGAGCAGCTGATTTGGAAAATGTAATGAAGTGCAGCGTTTTGATTGAGATATCGACAGTTCATGATTCGTGAAGTGAATATTACGTGATTTTGTCTGCTTGGACTGTCATTAATGGTATACTATATAGATAGAGAATAAAATTAAACTGGTAGACAGTGAACCATTTGCTAAAACATATTTTGAATTTAATACAACCTTGATTCCGTCTTAATTCTAACACCCGCCTCCGCCCCGATCTGGATTCAGACATGGTGACAGAGTGGACCCGTCGGCAGGCCCAGACCAAGGCTGCCATGAAGAAAGAGAGACCTTTGGGGGAAAAGGTCCTCGCTGACGTCAGGAAGAGGGTCTCGCAGATCGACACGATGCTAAAACCTGCTCTGGAAAACTCCAGCCTATCAAGCAACACCACGAAGGAGGCCGAACAAACAGCCCATGCTGTGGCAAAGGTTACGAGTGCTTGTTTTTTTTTTTTTTTTTCCGCGCCAGCAGCATGGATTCATATGGCTTTTTTTTTTTATCCATTAAAGTCACGAGGTTCACATTTTTGAGTGTAATGTTTTGGCAACTATAATCAGTTAATGCATCCTTAGCTTCTCTAATGTTATGTATTTCAGAGTGAGACAGAAGATCATGCACACCTTTAAACATCTGATTCTAGTTATGAAAGCGATTTGAATCAAGTCCTTGAAATTTAATTGAACTATAAAAAATAAAAAATAAAACTATTTGTGGCTCAGTGAGTAGTCATGCAGCTGTAGGCGGCTACAGAACTGTTAACCTCGACATGCTGTACAGCTCCCTCACCTGTGTTTGCGAGATCAGAGTAAAGAGGATTAAAATATTAAATTACACGTCAAACGCTTTCTTCATGATGATATGATATTGAGTACTTTTGTGTCGTTCAAAATGAGGCATGTAACATATTATTTACATTTCACAGGAAGAGAAAAGAGCAGTTTCGATAAAATAATTATGTTTACTCTTTCAGCAGCATGTAACAAAAGGTGAATGAATAATTAACGGTGGACACAGGATTAGAATATGAAATTGAATAGCTTTGGTGATTCCTTAACTTTTCATCTCGTGCCATCATCAGGTCAGAATACCGATTTAAACAAAACTGTGGCTCCTGACCACATACTTTAACAACTACTGGCATTCCCTGCAGCCTCAGTAGGGCCTGTCAAAAGTATAACATTATTGCAATTATTTGAGCAAAACTGTCATCATTTCGCATAATCATCGGAATCTTCTCTGTTCATGTCAATAAAAAGCAGCTGGAAACAGAACAGAAATATCATCTTTCCATCAAATTCCCCTGTTTGAGGTCTGACTGGTGCTTTTTTCATGACTAATCATCTCATCTCGCTGCCTGCTTTGGTTTACAGGCACATGAGTGAGAATTAGCGCCACCAGCTGTTTATGTTGATATTAAATTGATGACATTTCTATGAGCATCTATTGTCAATAATATCACGTCTTAGCCGCAAAGAGTAACGGCACGGCTAACGAATGGCTCTTCATAAGGTTTATTATGAAACTATGATGAGGCTTATAATAGTGGCATAAAATAAACTGAAAAAGACAATTACGTTATTAATTGCAATTATTTGAATGACAATCAACTGTCAGCAAAAATGTCATGATCATATTCAGCATGGACCGTACAGCATCATAGTTTCCGCGAGCATTGCTGTCGACTCTTAACGTCTTTGCACACTACGCGTTCTTTTTGTACGATTCCGCTAGTCAGCAACCATTTCCGTTTCAGTTATAGTTGTAATTTTTCTTGTTTTTGCTGTGCAGGAATCAAAAGCCATTCTGACCCAGGCCAAGCACACCAGGACTGCATCTGCTCACCTCAGCTCCCACATAGACTCTGCTTTAGACCAGCTGTCTGAGCAGGAGCTGCGAACGGGCACGGCAAACTCCCAGATCACCTCCGAGGTACTTCACACGGCCGTATATACATTTGAACAGCACGATCTGTGCATATTGATCTGCTCTGCCTACGTGCAGCTTAAAAGACTGTTCTTAGACTATATCTGGGGTATCTCTTCTTATTCCCAGCCTCAGGTCTCCCTGATGAGCATAAAGGAAGACATGGAAGCAGCCAAGCTCCAGCTAGAGGCCCACTCCGTTACACTAACAGAGCTTATCAGCAGGATTGGTAAGTCACTCCCGACGATTTTCACTGCAGCTACTTCTTCCTCTTCTGTGTCTGTAAATCCCATTAATCTTCATTATACCTTAAATGTCAGATCACTAAAGAGCACTGTGCTTTTTTAATGCCTCATTTAACATGGAAATATTTCCCGGATTTTCCTCCCGACAGTAAAGAGCTGCTGTTCAAGAGGCCAAGCGGCATTTTCTTTGAGGATGAATTTTAAGTGTATTAAAATAATGCAGCTATTTATTAACTGTTTTTTGCATAATGTTATGTTCAATTTGTAGAATTAACTAGAAATGCTAGTCACTTTGTGGTCAATATGCTAACATGATTAGGAGGGTAATGAGCAAATCACTGTAATCAGGTCATCATGCAGGCCAAGACACCGTTTGAATCTCTGATGCAGGACAGCTATTCACAAAATCGGGACTAAAAAACAAACAAACAGGTCTTTTGAAGTCTCTCTCTGTGGTTTTGTCTTTCTCAATCTGTCCCCTGTCTTTCTATCGCTTCTCTGTGACCAGACGAGAACGTGCCGCTGGAGCGATTTGACCGCATCTTGAAGGAGACGGCGCGACGCCTGAGCATGCTACGCGGCAGCGTGGACAGCCCGACGCTGGGCTCCAAGATCCAGAAGCTACATTCGGCCGCCAAAGAACAGCAGAGCCGTCTGTCCCTCATCGAGCAGGACATACAGGAGATCCGGGAGGAGAGAGACAGTCTCAGGGACATTGCCTTAAATCTGCCACAGTCCTGCTCCCAGGCTACGGGAGCAGGCAAAGGCTAGACGCTGTAGACGACGAGGATTAAATCACAGCAGACAGCTGAACATAGGAAAAGTCTGGGAAGATTTGTTTTTTTGTTTTTTGTTTTAAACGGAGATTTTGTCTTTTTTTTTTTTTTTTTATATATATATACAACTTCAAGAGAAATGTCTGATATCTTTTCACATGTTCCCTGAAACTACCCTTTGCCCCGAGGTGCAATTTACTTTACTGCCACCGTTCACCGACATTTCACACACTTAAACCAAAATTGTCAGACTTCTCCACTGCCTCCCGTGATTTAAACCCAATCGTCCCCCTCCTTGTTGTTGTTTTGTTTTTTTTATTCTTTCATTTTTGCATCTCGCTCTCTTTTTACCAACAACATCCGAACTTCAATTTCACCATGAATAATAACCAGTCATTCTGAACTGCTGGAGTGCACTGTCAAGTTTAAAATAATGCTGATTTTCCTTTGTGGGGGTAAAAGGTGTGTCTGAGTGCTCCTTCAGACTGACACATTCATTTACACTTGAGCTCTTTTTCATCAGCTTGGCTTAATTAACAATTAGTCTTCTTGGCCTCTGTGGGGTTCAGGTCATGCTTCAACAGCACATAACCTGTTTTCAGGATTCTTACAGTGCCTATCTCCAGGTTTTTGAGGTTTCTCAATTTTTCAGTCTCTGTGGCATTACGATAGACAAACGTCCATTGTCCTGAGATTCCGGCAAAATGTAAAAGGAAATAATCGTTATTTGCATCACTTCATGAGGTTGTTTTTTTTAATAAAACTGACAAGGCTCATGAAGTGATGGCGTGGCCCAATGACTGTATATAAAAGTGGACCTAACTTCCAGGTCTGAAAAAATGAGGCCGATGTGGAAGTGCCTTAAGCTGCGATACCACCGAGGTTGGTTCCAAAAAGCCTCCGGCTCCACAGACTCCCATTTAACTAGTAGCATAAGATTCAAAGTCAATACACACCCCCACTCCCCCACCCCCCCACACCCCTCCCTCGAGTTATTTCGGTTCTGCTAGCTTAAATCGCTTCTTTTTATTTGCTGGTGGTCATCTGAGAATAATCCCGTCACACGTGTCTGTTTGATTGACAGGCCTGTGGTGCAGTCAGGTTACGGCTATCGGTGGGCGGGACGTAGTATTGTCGGGTTTCCAATTAGATCGAGTCAGATCCCCTGCTGCCCCCCTCCCTCCCCCCAAGCGCACCCAAATATGGTCACTACCGGCTCCAAACCACTTCGAACTAGCAAGCGGACAAAATTTGAACTTCAGGCCGTTCCCAAACTAGTGGGTGGCGTCACTTTGGTTGCCGATTGGGCATACCAAAATGATCTACTATTTAAATGGTCTCATCCTATTGTCCCAATCACATATAAACATCTAATAATAATTCTGACTATGTTTTCTGTATGCAAGACCCTCACATAGAAACCACTGCACGATAAAATGAGCTGGAAAGGGCCTTTTTGCATCATGTATCTAATTTTTAGAACACAATTGTACAACAATGTAATAATGTACAACATTGCACTGTGGAAATGGAAGAGCTACTTATGGCTGAGAAAGTGTAAATGGTGGTGCAACATATCAAGGAACAACCAAAACAATAAAAAGAAGTGCTCAGTCATTGGAAATCATGCTTGCTGTTTGTGAAGTTTTCCAAATTGTATTTGTCAGAGCTTCAAGTGACCTCTATAAAAGGCAGAGGTGAAAATAAAACCTAAAGGACACCTCATTCAAAATTCCATTCATAATTATGACAACAACAACAAAAATATGAATCCAGCCTTTAAACAGTCTTACTCAGTGGAATTGGTGTGGCTTGCTTAATATGCTTAGCCATGGAGGGTTGGTTCTTTTATTATTACTATTCTTATTTTTAAAACCCTTTAATATTGTTTATTCATATGTTTTTTTGCTACATTTAACCAAAAGCCATTTCCAATAAGCTCTAGTCCGTTCGTCCGTATGGCTGAAAACGAGATGACTCCATTATACATCCGTGGAGTCCATCAGGAAGTTGGGGTCGCAGCTAGCTTCGACATGTTTGTACCTAACAGAAGGGAGGTTGGGTCTGAACACAGTAGAAGTTTTTAGACAACAAATCCAACTAGAAATATGTCACGTTTACTTTAGAAGACAACGTTCGTGAGTTTAACGGCTGTATTCGTAGTTTCCCTTGGGACCTGTTTTGATTTCTCAAAGCAATTGCTGTAGTGGAAAGAAATTTGTCTTTTTTTGTAGACCGCAGGAACATGCTGCAATCTTGTAAAAAATATATATGTAACATGAGAGATTGAGAGAACCCCAAATACTTCCCTATCAACGCAAACATGTTAGATCTTGCTTGTTTTATTTTATTTTAGGGATTAAACACACAAGAGCAAAACTCTGTAGTGAGAGTTTTACTTTGAACACCAATGTGCCGATGTACCGTGGAAACAGAAGCTGTGTAATTCAGCAAAACTCCAGTAGAGTACCAAAATTACAAATGTAGATCAATATCCCAGTTTTGATGGCATGGCGCGAAGCAGAACATTCATGAAAATCTATTATGGGCTGTGGTTCAGGAATAAAAAGTGGTAATTTTCCATCAGTTTAGCAGCTAAGTGTGGATGAGTGTCATTATCATATGAAAATGAAATTTAAATTCATGACTGCTGAGAGGTGGCATAGGGACACAGACTAGCACCGAGTCATTAAAGTCATTACTTTATTACAATATTCATGCAATAATTCATGTAGCATCGAGTATTGCATGTATTGTCCACATAAACTGCAGTATCTGTGGTCAGGTTGCAATATCACTTGTTTATGAATCCTAATAAAAAAAAAAATCTGATCCGACGTTGTCAATATAAGGCAGGAAGCAGTTCACAGTTGATTAATGAATGATCATCTGTTTTTATCAGCATTCAAATCTGCTGGGGATACCTTGTTACACATTTTTTCTGCATGTAGTCAGTAGTATATTTGCACGAACTGTAATCATTACACACCAGGGGCATAATGAATAAACAACACGACAACGTGAAATACTCAGATGCTAATATTTCAACTCTATTACATCCAACATCGAACTACATAAACTACTAGTTGTTCGGAAGCTACTCCGCACATCTTCGTAGACGTCGTTGTAATTTTTTGTGACCTTTTGCCGTTTAGTGTCATAACACTGGGCGGCCGGAGACATAGTCATTGTCATTAAGAGTTTTGAAGCTCCACTTCCACGTAATATGATTGGTTGATGCCTTTACTTGTGGTGCAAAATCTCCAAAAATTTGACCTCCTTCTAAAAAAAGAAACTTTAAAAAAAACAGCACCTTTTGTCCATTACATATTCACGTTCTGTGTGAAAATACTCACAACAAAAACAACAGTTCAAGAAAATATATTGAAGTGCAAAGTAATCACATGGAAACCCCCCTCCCCCCCCCCCTCCCAGTGTATAAAAAAAAAAAAAAAACTGTACTTGGAGTTTATGATTTAGGTATAAAAATGGAGGGGAAAAACATAATCAGAGATTTGAGGAGAGTTTTTGGCTCTTAACTGAAAATAAAACAAGGGAGAGCATCAGCGGAAGACTCACTTCAGTATGACCTCACTTTTTTTCCCCCACAGTTACTCCCAAAGCTTATTTCATATGTAATTACTTTCTCTAAACATTCTCCCTTAGGCAGAAAAAGGTGAAAGCTTTCGTCGCCGTGTGCGCATACGTCTATTTCCCGGTTGCTGTACATACGTTGTTCATTTTGGGGCCTCTGTCTACACAGAAGAAACTTGCGTTTCGTTTCTGAGATGCGATCTCGCGGTCTGACAGAGCAAATGTGCTTCCCCATGACCAAAAGGGAATTGCTAAGAGCAGATGCCGTAGGCACACAATGTTAAATAGGCTGGAGAGGATATAATGCATTTCACTGAGAGGTTGTTCTGATCCAAGAAGAAGTGCTGCCCAATGTGGGAGTTGGTTGAATGACAACAAGCCAAGAGCCAAACAGGAAATGGCAGTGTTCAGCTACTGGGGGAGAGGAGAGGGAGGGAGGAGGAGGTGGGGGGGGGTTATCAGTCTCTCCTTGACATATATAGGATGCATGAAACTTCAGTCCTCTTTTTGTAGACAGGATGCATTTTGGCAGTCACGGGTTGGATAGCGTTCACACGGCAACCATGTGCTGAGGATAGATTACCAGAGCTGAAAAACAATGTACCTTTTTAACTCTTCAAAGGAAAAAAAAAAAAAAAAATACACATCACTGTCACATTAGCTGTTTCAAAATCCACAAAAAGCAAGTAAATCCTCAGGAAATAGCAGCGAGTGCAGACGCCTGACGTGGTCTGAGCAGGCAACACAAGTGCAAATCTTAAACATCAAAGATACAGACTGACACACCCCCTACTGTGCCTCTCGTCCCACTTCAAAAACACTAAATATGTTTGTGCATGTCCCCCACCGCCGCCATCGCCTAAACCCCGCCATGCCTCACGCACTGCCGGAAAACTGGAATCCCGAGAGCTGTTTTCCTGAGCCCTTTTATTTGCGATCAAGCAATCACACGGCGTCTCTGAATGCGAGCATGCTGTAAGTGCGGTAACGGGCTCGTAACAAAGAGGAAAATAAATGTCAGATATGTCGGAGAGACTGCAGGATGAAAAGAACAAGCACAAATAACTGCAGAGAATGAAACTGTGACTCACCTTCTGAAATCATGTAAATAGATGCAAATTCCCACTTTTTTTTATTTGGCATATTGTGATGCGCGTATAAATACAGAAACATTTAACACAGTGTTGCGTGTCTTTTCGGATTCTCGCGGCGCCGTTTCCCCGCTCACGAGTTTTATCAAAGCACTAAAAAATGCTACAATGTCCCCGTTTGCCATTATACTGCTCAGCACCTGCACTCAGCACATGCTACAATAAAACGACATCTAATGCGGGTTTTTTTTTTAATGATTGAAGCAAAGGTTGGCATAAACATGCCTATCTTTAGGCCAATATGAAAATGATTTAGCGTGTTGGAGCTTTCCCACTCGTAGCTGTTTTTAAACGGAGGTGAAGTCAGTCTTGCATTGCAACAAGTGGAATCAGTCAAGTTAAAACTATAAAGAAAAGGATTTTAGCATGATGAAATAATTGTAACCTCATTTACAATCACACCGCATGCTGCACCTCCGGCTCGTATCAAACATTTCCCATTGAAGCTGAACATACTGTGGATCCTCTTTGGAATTGTTAAGCTTTAACAGATGAAAGTTGTGTCGTTGTTGGAAGCGAATGTTTGCGTGTGTTCAATGGAGAATGAACAATGTTGAAAAAGAACTTGCAGTGTTTTGGATCAGCACGCCAAAAACAAGGCTACAAATAAACAAGTCGCATGTAGTGCCAAAATCACTCCACAAGGAAAATCTTAAAAACATGAGCTGCCCAAAACGCAGATGGTGTAATGTGCCGTCTCTGTGGTACCAAACCAACGTGGTTTCGGTTCATCTTATAACGTTGATATGGTGGTTGTCTGATCACACATCAATTCATTTGTGGTCACATTTCTGGACGCTTGGCAAGTTCAAAAGGAAAATTCTCCACTTTTAATGTGGCTGTCCAATTAGTGTCTCCTATTCGAGTAGACGCTTGCAGGTTGAATAAATGGTAAAATGGTAAATGGTCTGCACTTACGTAGCGCTTTATCACCTCGGCGGTCTCCAAGCGCTTTACACTGTTTCACCCATTCACACATACGTGGTGAAGTCAGGAATTGAACCACCAGCCTTTCGATTAGTGGACAACCCGCTCGAACGTCTGAGCCACAGCCCCCCAGATACAGTCTTGTGAATTTTTCTACGGCCCGAAAGAGACTGCCTGCAAATCAGGCTGAAGCATGGACGTATAAGGCTGTAAGAGCAGTGAGTCATAAACCATCAATGTGGTAACGAGTAGGATCAAGGAGACGCTCTGTGTGTGTGTGTGTGTGTGTGTGTGTGTGTGTGTGTGTGTGTGTGTGTGTGTGTGTGTGTGTGTGTGTGTGTGTGTGTGTGTGTGTGTGTGTGTGTGTGTGTGTGTGTGTGTGTGTGTGTGTGTGTTAGTGGTAGGACGTGGTGCGATTGAAAGCAACAGGAATACACCCGCTCCGCATCCGCCGTTTGCTCAGTGAGGGCTCACGCTGCACTCTGGGCCGGCGAGAGAGAGAGATATTCACCGAGAACCTCATGCTAAGCTAAAGTAAAGCTTCAAAACGTCTTTCTCGAAGTTAAATAATACATTGGTTGTGAAAATCCAAGCCAATTCCAGAGCGAATGGATCGGCTGGTATTTTATTTACTTCGATAGCCGCAACAAATAACAAACCGGTACACTGACTCATGTTAGGAATGAATGATATTGATATCATGAAAGTGAAGGGGGGGGAAAAAAGGGGATGTGCATGACTGGTTGTTTTTTTTCCATGCAGTCATATACCTATTGACATTATCTTGTTAGAGTTATTGGTAGTCAATAATTCACAAAGCATTCTGTGGCCCACAAGCCTCCAGCGATTTTCCTATTTGGCCCACTTTCTATGCAAGTCAAAAAGCCGTGGCGTATGTTGTCCATTGAAGCCATGCAGTCTTCATTAAATTCTCTCTTTCTGGAAAATGGCAGTAAAATCTGTCGACCAGCTCCGTCATTAGATGTTTGTACCAAAATAAAAAAAAAACACGTTTGCTTCACTTGTACTGCAACCAGCTACGTTTCCAACAACAAAAACGGCATCCGAAAATATGTTTGAAAAGAGGATGTTATGGACAGGGGCATAGTTTTTTACCGTGTTTTGGAGGACTCTGTTATTCATTGTCAGACTTTTCCTTCGAGTTCTGTATTCACAATACCGACTTATAAGGACGTTTCAGGATTTTTGGCCGATAATTGCTCCATTATTTTTCTAAGCTCCAGATGCTAATGGTGCAGGTATAACCGAGGACGAGGTATTTTAGGAAACAAACTACTTTTCCAACTATTTTACAGTGGTGAAAAGAGAAAAGATTTTCTGTTAAGTGTTCATAAAAAGTAGACTGAATATTAAACAGTCAGAGGAAACACAGATTGAATGAATGAACAGTGCACTTATTAGACACTTACATGAAAATCTTCACTCCCTGTTCTGGCTGAAACCATTTCTATGTCCCAAAACTGTATTAGAGAGCTGCCAAGCTGTCATGCGAGTATGATTCTGGCACGCTATTGTATTATTTTTGGTCAGAGCTCATTTGGAAAATAGATATGGTTTTAAAGATTGTGTGAATAAAGAAGACTGCAGACAAAATGATGTGTAATTATTAATGATATGTCTGGTAGAGTAACAGTATGGTCAGAAAGCAGAAGATTGTGAAAGGATAATAGACACAACTTGCCTTTCTGTTTACAAGATAAATGTACACATTTGTTAAGGGTCTTTGTGTCATATCACATATTTCAGCACGGATTTTGTTATGTCGTTTAGTTTTTATTCGTTTGAATAGATTTCCTTTTTACCTCTGTAGAGATACTTCTCAAATGGAGTATAGATGCCGCTGAAAAAAAAAGAAAAGAAAAAGTAGTTTGTCCTCTATTAAAAGCAGTCATGCAAGTGTAACTGTAATTGGGAAAGAGTCACTTGCATGATCGTGACTTGAAGTTTGAGAAATTTCAGAGGTGGCTCAGCTGTTTTATGCGTAGGTTGTTTGGTTGTTTGTCAGCAGGATTATGGAAAACCTTCCAGCCTGATTTTCATGAAACGTGGTGGAAGTGTATAGCATGGGCGAAGGAAGAACCCATGACATTTTGGAGTGGATAAGAATCACACCGCGGGATCCAAGACTTATTTTTCACTCTTTTTTTTTTCTTTAACACTGCAAGATAGAGTATTTGGCCAGTTAAATGTCATACACCTAAACATCCAGTAGATATTGTGATCCACATTCACAACTACCAAAAATTCTCTTGGATACACTTGTACTTGTTCAAATTTGATGTCGGAGTCAGTCATCACAGAGCACTCAGGGACAGCAGCTTCAACTAGGCATGAGCATAATTTTAATATTGTTCGGACAGTTTTGGAAAATATATCCAGACATATAAAGTGGTTACAGTTTGAGATTTGCACCTCATAGAAGAGTGGACCACTGGCCTCGGCGGAGGTCTGTGCTCTCTGAGTGTCCTTCCACTTTTATGTTTCAACCCAGTCTGTCTACAGCACCTGTTAGGAAACCTTGATTCATACCTGTAGGCTACGAGTCATTGCATACTTTATAATGTTTAAGGATATGTTCATTCTTTAAAGCTACAGTGCAGGACTATTACAGATAAATGGAAATCCAATGCGTTAAAGTCCTTGTCAATTTCACACAATTCTGATTAAGCATTGAATTTCCTTTAACAATGGACATTGACTGACATAAGACATGCATGCCATGGATTTGGTTGTAAAGCGCAGGGTCGACCATATCAGAGCTTTCAGAAAAGTTGGGTTACAGTCTCCTCGTCACTCAACACGGATCTAATGTTTCTGTCTGCCTCTATTCTCAGTGTGTTTAGCCGAGCAGAAGCTTCATTGAATTTTTAAGGCAGGTCTCATGTCCTTCTTGAATAATTTGTTAAGGCTTTTATTGATACAAAAAAAGATTCCACCTCAGCCATGTTGGTTGCAAATATTTTGATATTGTTACCGATTTTCAGCATTCATACTCTTTCTGTAAGTATGAATTGAAAAGATGATATAAAAACATGCATGCAGTTTGTTTTTAAGCATCTGCTTCTCTATTCTGTAGCTCTAGTGCTTTCCTTACAGTCTCGACCTCAATGTTAAAGTACTTTCAGATAATTATCTTTATTTATTTTTTACATTAAGAATAAATTTGTTAAAAAATAATGTATACATGGAGAGACATGGGAGCTTTTCAAATCAGAAGTCCAGACTGCAACCCAGTAACCTGAAAGGGGGCAATTTATATATACAACCAATTTATGTTGTATTTTCAATGTTTTTTAACAGCAAAATGTTAATTTATGATAACATCCAGTCTCAATATAATGACTTCTTGTCTTAAGAATGATTTAGCTTTTGCTTTGTTTATCTTATTGGCCTAATGGTGGAGTATGTGCTGAGGGTGTCAAATATGTAAACTGGTGCCACAACATGTTGTGATTTAAAAATACATGAAAAAATATTTGACTGATGGAAGGCTTGTATCAAATATATGCTCCCTCTTTAGAGCCTGGAGGTTTGATTTGACTGCAGAAGAGATGGTGCTGAAAAAAAGTGACTTCTGTGCAAAGAGATTTGAAAAAATGAAATGGGGCGAAATTGAGGTTTTTAGAACAGCCTGCAGATCTCTAACCAAGAGAAATTATTTTAATTTTGCAATACTTTGCAAAAAGAAACTCCTACATAATACAGCGTTCATATTTATTTCAAATGTTGAAAAAGATCATGGATAACTCCTAGATATGTGGCAATGATGTCGATGTATGTGTATGTATACACGCATCACATATATATATATATATATATATATATATATATATATGATGGCAGGGGCCTTTGTCCTATTCTTGTTTCACTACAAAACATTTCGCCATTCAGAACTGAATATCTTGAAAGGAATGTTCTGTTTCAAATGAAACAATGATAAGCAATTGTATTTTTTTAGAGAACAAAACCGAGTAGGCACAAATAAAACATTAACTCTGCCCTAAAATGAAGCAGTGCGCCAACGGGGCACATACGGGGAGAGATGAGAAAAGTTCCCGGTTTAAACAGAGGATTATCCGTCTTATAAATAGGAGGCAAACCATGACACGTGCTTTTGGCGCTGCATGAGAAAGTATATTGCAATGTGTCGAAAGTGGATAGAGAGGTCAAACACAATAATATGGCACAATTACCAGAATACACAGCCATCAGAAGGTCATTAGACACCCTGAGGAGAGTGATTCAGTGCTGTGCTGCAGGCCGGGCCAGGACAAGAATCTGTTTACAAATTCGGTAAAAAATTCTACGTTTTTAATGCAGTTTAGAGGGGAGAGAGTAATTAATGGTGGGTTTTTTTCAGAGCTATAATTAACAGATGTCCCCTAAACACCTCACATGCAATATATTGCTAGGCGCTATAATTTACAAGTGTTCCCAAAACGCCTCACATGCAAGGTATTGCTAGATGCTACAAATTACTCTTCTTCCCTAAATGCTATCAGGTGTGTGTCCAAAAATGTGTTTAAAAAGAGTTAAATAAGGCGTTCTAATGGAAGATATATTTACTAGGGATGGGTGATACGGCCCTAAAATAATATTACTTTCTGTCTGGGTATTTCTGCTGGACCAATATTCTTGACAACCAAATATGATAAAGATTTTGATTATGAATTTCAAAAACAATCTCAATAAAATAAGGGTTATAGTTTTACATGTCAGCATAAATGTAACCGTTTGCCTTTAAATATTTAACAACAACACTAACTCAGAGTAAGACTTTGTGATATCTATCCATGCAAAAGAAAACTATGTTGCAATAAGAAAGTTTTCTTTATTTTTATTAAATGCACCAAGAATTAAAAAAAAAAAAAAATGTTATTTGAAAAAGCCCCAAATGCCTCACCTGGGCCAGTTTTCACTGAAACAAATGGGTTGATTTCAACAGCAAGCTTAATGTATTTTTCTGGGTCGTTACTATTTGAAAGGCTGAGAAGACCATCGCAATGACAGGTGTGTAATACAAAGTATGATTAAGGAACATTCAGTTCTCAGCCACCAGGTATCTAATATGCTTATAAAATTGGCAATGATAGAGTCGGCTCATATCAGACCGTTTCTGTTGAAAGAGAAAAAGAGGAAGAAATGAAAATTGAACCAGAGTTGTGTTTCTCTTGGACATGTAGGTGCATTGTTATGTTATCCAGTATTTATTAGCTGGACTTTTGCTGTAACTCCACCTCTCAGAAAAACAGCCCATGCAGAGCTGCGAAGGTGTGACCCTTAAAAAGACAAAAGCCCAACAGGGTTATTTTGTGTTTAACAAGGGCATGTTTGCAGTAATGCTTTGTGACTGAGGACTTTTAATTGTCACATTCTTAATTTATTTTCCGTAATTACTCCAAAAGGCACAATTGTCACTCGACGTTTGCACAAGAACAGAAATGACCTCACAAAACCTCTGCATACAAGCTGCACATAATCACAAGGCTGATTTTTCATTGAAAGGTGTTAAAGGCACAGACACTGCTTATAGCAGGCAGCTGTTTTCAGGGGGGGAAAGCAACCAACAATCGCACACTGCTTTTCCATCACCAAACCACAGGCAGACTAACATTTTGTGACCAGATGGTGAAAATTGTAAGCATATAAATATTAGACTCCTATTCACCAGAAACACAACTTCAAATCAGCATATTTTTGCATTTGCTGGAGGTTAGCAACTACTTGATAACAAGTTTGTCACCTTTAGAGGTGACAATATAATGATGTCATTCACAGCTCGTTTTCCATTGCTCCCAATTGGCATCCCCCAGTCGATATAATTAAAACCATAACCGCTAGATCAAAGCAAAGGAGAATATTTTATTTCCGCGTGATAGGAAAAAAAAAAAAAGCAAAGAAAGCATCTGCACTACTTTGGGATGTTTTCACAGCTCTAAGTCTTTCATGTGGTCAAAAATCCTTTATCTACAATACATACATAACACAAAAAATGTGCCCACAAAATGGAAATAAAATTGTTTGCATATTCCATCACAGGGTTGAAATACGGTAGCAGACTGGATTGCTTTGGCTCGGCCTTCCTCGCTCTCACTCCGCCGTGCCCCGACATGCCACCCTCTTCCGCTACTTGGGCACACCAGACAAATAAAGAAAAGGTACACATGAGGTGAATAAAAAGGGTAATACCCACTTCAAACACCACTTCCCACTAATCCCTACATGCTCTCAGCCTTCACACAGTGAAATTATACCGCTGACACCTGGATACTGACACTACCCACTCAGCCAGCCTTTCTGGAACAGACTTCACTATACACTGCCGAGTAGCAGGAGACTGGAAAGAGAGATTATTCACTCAGGGAAAAAGAAAAGAAAAGACCCAGTATCTGTCTGCACGTTCACCCAGCACATGTTCTTCACAGATACAAATGCTTTAAACAAGCAGTCCCCCATCCAATCAGGTAGCACTGCTGCCTGCTGTCATCAGCGGCTGAATACAGGTTACAAAAGGATCCAGCCTTTGTCAGTTCTCTGCTATGGGGGGTCTGTTCATAGGCACAAACACACGGCAGATGACACATGATGGCAACTGTCAATTCTCCAAGCGAAAAACTTGAAATCTTCAAAATGCTCTTCTAATAAGTTGTTCTGATTTTTTTAAAGGGCAATCTTGTTTTGAATGGAAAAAAGAATGCATGTGTTGACATTGTTTGATTACCAACAGAGCAAAGCAGACAAGTGCCCAGCGGCCACAGGTTTCATAACATTTGGGTCTACCAGACTTGATTAACGGCAAATTTGTGAGAAATTTCCACCACCAAAGTAAAATATCAACTACGACAGGTCCTCCATCTGGTGGTCTCGCCTTGTAGAAAGACTGTGTCCAAATCTAATCTAAACTGCGGTCATTTTCTGGAAAGGTTGTTTGACCCAACTCAATTCTTTCTTTTTCAAAAAATGTAATACAGGAAATGTGAAGTATAATTTGTAAGTCAACAAATATTTCCATTATTCATTATTTTTTTTTAGATATAAACAGTCAACCAAAACATTCACTCAAAAATATATATTTTTTTACAATTTTACCCCTAATATTTTTGGTCATTTGTTCTTACATAATTAATTTTCGATTACAATTTAATTTGTTCTGCCTCATCAGCTAATAATTTCAGTACCTGGAGTACTGGCTGGCTTCTGGGTTACATTGACGTGGAGGATTAACAGGACCCCAACACCAAATCTTTACCCAGAGGTTCTTTAGGAGGTTAATCCGGCCAAGGTTTTATGAGCATAAGATCTGCATATCTGTGGATATGCACAGAGGCATACTGTGGAGACATGAAGAGTATCTGTGTCTACAGACTGGATGACTAACCAGACAATAAGAAGAAAAAAAAAAAAAAAAAGGTCAGCCGCTACAGCGAGCCTTCAAGGTTCATTTATCTTCGCTTCATGATTACTTTACTGTTTGCTAATTATGTGATGATGTAGATGTTTGTATAAGAAGAGAAGCAAAGGATCAAAAGTTCTACGGAAAAATGTAACAGAAAAGTTCCACTTACAGAAAAATAAACACAGAGACAGGAACGCAACGGCGAAGCTCCTATTCAGAGGTTTTATGCAATGCTTGTTGATCTTTGTACAATGACATTTCAAAGTGTAGTACTCGTGCAGAGAACACGCAATGCACACAGACATTTTTACATAATTCTCCAAAAGAACTGCGATTAAAAACAAGCCTTGGGCTTCCTTTTATCATCAGCTTTTTTCTGTTTCCAATGCTTTGGACAATCTCAGTGTTCTGTGTTTCACATGAGGTTGTTTCCAAGAGAACTGTTGAATAACTTCATACAAGGTCAACTTGACTGTTGTATTGATCTAGATTATGCCAGCCCAACCCTGGATGGCACATTAAAGTAATTAAGGTCACAAATTAGACAAATACTTTAATCTGATTTTAAAGGAAGGCAGTAAAATGTGTCTCCACCTGGTGCTGATTTAGCGCCTGCGTCCCCTCCAGCTCTCGGGGTCATTAGCTTTACTTAGTGCAGTACCACCCTGCCCGGCTCCGACCACGGGCCCTGTTGTGTTTATTCTAGGCACGATTCTCTCCACGGAGTCCTCCTCCGATAACACGGTCTCCTCGGGTGTTCCTTACAGGGTTACTGAAGGCGATTTTTGACGAAAGCCGCTCGGAGACCGCGGAAAGCTCAACAGAGCAGATGGGCCAGGCAGGAAGTCAGTCGAGAAAATACAATTTTCAAAAGTTTCAAAATAAAACACTCACGTGCAAACTACCAATCATAAAACACATCACTTATATCAAGTTTTACCCGCGCGGTCCATCAGTTTGGAAAAACTTTGCATTCACGTCCCGCTACAGACACTGTATGTGAAATAGTTACGTGATAAATAGAAGGATTCATGTTTTTAATGAGTAAAACGCAGCAAGCTGTATCAAGTTTGTCTGGAGGTTGCGGCACAAAGTTAGAGGTGAAGGAAACCAAGGAAACATGACCAAATCAGGAAGGAAGATCAAACGGGAAGACAAAACCACTCCGTTTCTGACACATATGAAGCCGAACAGATACCATTAGATTCTTCCCGAGGATGACTAATTTCACTCTTTGACCTACAGGCCACCGGCTGCTGCTGCTTCTTCTTCTTCTTTGCGTCGGTTATAATTTCTCTGTGCGCTCATAAATGACTGTAATGAATATGTAAAGTGATGTGGTAACAACAGTTTTGTATTTGTCAAATTGCCGCTGATGTTTCCATCATATACCAACGTGCAGGAGCACACCCACAAAGACATTTCCCATAAGGGAAATCCTGTCAAAGACGCAGAAAAATCCCGTCTCCGAGGCGGAGATGGAGACATAACAAATGATGCTGAACCAGAATAAACAATTATTATTTAGTCGCTGACATAATGGGGTTTCCGGGGCTGGTCTGCTGCTGTCGTTGTTGCTTTAATCTGGAACACCAATAAAAGGGATGGAGGGATGGATGGCTAAACAGACGGACGGACGGACAGACAGACAGAGAGGGACGGACGGACGTATGTTTTAGAATTGAGAGATTGGTTATTAAAATGTTTGAGCTCACTTTGATAACACAGAACTAAATCAGGAATCATCATTATTCATGCTGTAAAATGTTTACACAATCCAATCAAAGATAAAGTTAATGAACATTGGTAACACTAATTCGTACTTCCAATCAGCACAATTATTCAGTGTTTAGCAGTAAATTGCAATTTAATAAAAAAAAAATTTTTTTAAAAACAGCGAGGCCTATTTGTTTATTTCCCAAATTGTTTACTGGTATCGAATGAAAATTATGGCATTAATGCCAGTCGATTTGCCTAATTATATGTTTTGTATTCACCATATTGCTGCAAAAACAGGCAATAACGACAAAAAGGGGAACATCGTTCTTCACTTCCTCGAAGGAAAGGGAAGGGAAGCGGTCGGAGAGGAGAGGAGATAAACGAGACACACCTGAGCAGGAGGAAGGAAAAAAACAAAAAACTGACAAAAGCAGCACAGAGAGAGCAGAGGGAGAGTACAAGATGACTAGACTTAATCCAGTTTCTGGACAACCTACTTAACCTCTTACAGAAAATCGTTGAACTACATACAAAGCAGAAAAAGACGGGTAGTTGTAAAAAATTTAAAAAATAAAAAGAATCAGCTGGATTTTCCTGGATCACCTTCAACAATCCTGAGTTGAGCAAGAGTGCTGATTCCCGGAGGAAAGTTTGTTTGTCTTCTCTCGGTGATGCTCGGAAGCTATATTCCCCGCCTCGGCCGGGTCAGCAGAAAGAGCAGCTGAGTGCTGCGCCTTCCTGCCTGTTACTCGCCAGCCTTCTCCCGCTCGCTCCCCTTTAACCCTGATTTACACTTAAGAGACACGACTGCAGCCTTAGCCGGCCTATACACACACACACACACACACACACACACACACACACACACACACACACACACACACACACACACACACACACACACACACACTATGATTAGCAGCAGCAACACGAACGTTTACTTCCACTGCAACATTTCATCGACCTGGATCTCCACTACGGACACCTGCGATGTCATAATTGTTTGTGCCGTTAAATGTATTTGATTCTTCGACATGTTTTGTGACGGCTTTCCTTCTGGTTTTGAGATAACGCGCCGCATGCCGTGGCCCCTTTGAAAGGCGACAGCGGTGTGAAACAATGCTGCCCTCATGTGGTGTGTACATCCAAAAACAGCCTGGAAAAAAGAAAAAAAAACACACCATGGCCTTGTTTCAAATGGTTTTCCAGCTGCCTTTAGGTCTGTAGATTTCAATATGCTTGGTCGGGGTATTTTTGTGCTTTCATCTGTAATAATCTAAATTCCTCGTATCGTTTTCTGTCCAATTGATTTTTTTTTATTTATTTATTTTTTATTATGAGTATCCTCTTCTGTCCTGTCCTCATTGTTGCCCCCTTCCTGGCATTGGCACACTCCATCATAACTTAACGACCCTCCCCCTCCATTCACTTCTCATTTTCAGCACCAAATTCCTTCCTCTCACTTTCTACATCCTCACGATGCAGTCATTCAAGGACACCCTCCAAGGATGCAATTACCCTTTAAACCCTGACCTAATTCACTTACAGGCTCCTCTTCCACCACTGATTCTGAATTAACCTCTCCACGTGTGCAGGAGCCCTAAAAAAAACGTATTTCCACTGCGATAACTGCTTCCTGCCTTTCTCATTCTCTCCCCCGACAGCGCCGCTGCCGTCAGACCAATCGAGTCTGGTCGTCTTAAACTTTTATGACATCAAACTCCGGAGAGGTATTTCACTTTCCATTACTTTTCTCACATTTGATTGCACCGCAACAAAATGACGTTCTCATTACTCCTCACACAAATGCCCGTCAGATTCAGCACGTCTGTTCCACATAAACGCTCCGCTCCGCTCGCACCGCTGGAGCTCTTTCATTCCCCACGGCCCTCACCCCCGGGTTACTTCTGACACGTTGACCCACCAGATGTTCACTGTTGACCCGGTGATCCCAGTGGGAAAGAATAACAACAACTGAATATGACTGTATATAAAAATATAAGCCTGGTCCTATTGTGGGTTTTCTTACTGTCAACAAATGTAATGGGGGGGGGGGGGGATGTATATGTGGCATTCACAAACCCGGCGCACACGTGTAACAGCTGAAATTGTACATTTTGAAGAACGTGGTCACAATCGTACAGTTTAATTTGCAAACGTTGGCAAGACGTGGAACACGGTAACTATTATTCTTGCTGAACGTTGGCGCCGTCCTTGGAGATTAATAAAGTAAGTACCTAACCTACCTAACCTAACCTAACCTAAGCATGTTGCACACTGACATTAGCATTAAGCTGAGCACAGCCTCGCATACCAAATCCACACAACATACATATACTTTACCGCTAGAACCAGGCTCCTCTGGGGGCTGTCACTGTTGGCCTTGACCCCCATCTGACCCCTGAGATGTCTGCCTCTGCACGGCAGCCCTCTCCACTGCTTCCCCTGATTCCACTTGGCCTTCTGGCCCTCACACCCCGTGCAAATGGCAGCAGACCTCCAAGCAATGTTATCAGTGTACGTGGATGGGATGGGATGTTCAGCAATGACAGAAGTATCAATAAGGCTGGGTGGCGTTCACAGTTGTTTGATACTGGTTCCTGAATGACCCTCTTCAAACAACTCTCCGTCTTTTCCGACAACACGGCCAACCAGCTTGGCGCCGTCGCTTAGAGAAATGCACATTGATTCGCTTGGCAGACGACAGGCGACGTAAATTCAAACGAGAGACTTCATCAAAAACAAAGCTCCAAATTTAAGAGCGTATACTGTCAAACGAAAGGAGCCCGTCTAGATGTAGAGAGAAAGGCATTCCTGCACGGCGAAAAGATGCCAAACAAGCGAATGTCACATTTGATATATCAGCTTTTTACTGAAACTAATGCATTTGGATTAAAAAAAAAAAAAAAACGTTATGAACACCCAACATACTGAATGGTAATTGTAATATAATTGCATTACTAATTACAATTACATTCATGTTAAAACACCTGTTTTAGAGACAGTGATAACTTTCCAAAGCATAATCACCTCATATCATTTTGCATTAGCGGCTGTAACTCAACCACCAACTAGAAAATCTGCACACCATAATTTTATTTCCTGGTCCTAGTAATTATTTGTCACTTCAAACAACCTCTCCTCTCCTCGCCCACCTTGTCTGTCTGTTCAAACAGACAAGGATAGAAATGAATGTCAAATTAGACCAACGCTGCTGTGTCAGCATGGATTTATGGGCTAAATACGCTGATAATGACACTTCTGGAAGATGTTTATACAAACTATGACACACGAACTGAACTGAAGCACACGAGACATAAACTGCACGAGCAGAGTGACACCGTAAACTGAGGCAGTTGATGATAACGCAAACATGTGTAAGTATTAATATCTGCATATGGAGTATCGACACACAGACACGGTGCGCGCCCTCTGCAGCGTACAGAGGGCACCGACCCCAAGAAGCGTGAATCGGGAAGGCTGAGCCAGGTGGGAGGTACCTTATTAGCATCCTAACAAACATTAAAGCAGCAATCAATTTCGGGATTCTTACCTGACTTCTCCGGAGACTCTCTTGTGTTTGGCGTCCTGGCGACTTTTGCGAGTCTGTTTCCGTCAAACGTCGTCCAAAACAGTATTAGGTGCGTTTGGTAACGGTCAAAGGGAAAGTGGTCGGCAGCGCCGAATTTCAAAATAAAGGAGGAGTTCCAAAAACTTGAAAGTAAAACTGCAGAGTTAAACGTCCTGTATTGTCCTCTTCTTTTTCTATAATAAAACAGGACGAAGTGCTCAATAAATACGATGAACTTTGAGTCCACAGAGGAGAGCATGAGGCCAATGTTCAGAAACTGGACGAGCTGCTTGGACTTCCTAAAACTTGTGATGTCACAAACACACACTGCAGTTGCACGGCCGTGATTGGTTAAGCTGCCAGACTCGAGGTATTAGAAAAAGTGTATTTTATTTTGTCAAACTATTTTTTTTTTTTTTTGCTAGATGGTAGTCTACATAAGTTTAAAAAAGCAGTGAATTGTGACTTTATACCCTTGATAGAAAGCATTAATGGTTTCAGCAGGTGCGTGAGTACACCCCTAAAAGGAAACAATAAAACAACAGAAGGCTTTACTGGGAAACATTTAATATGCTCCAACATAATTTCACAATAAGAGAGTTGCCTATATTTTGGGTGATATTTTTTTTAACCAAGTAAAACTGTAGTTAAATCTCATACCACATAAAATACTTCATAATGTTTATACTGTATCAGCTGCTTTTTAGCCCTACGAACACAACAAGTTTAACTACACGTTAGAATTAATGAATTAGCAATGAACACAACACACAATCACATACTGACCATTGTAACTCAGAGCATACTTGTCACTGAGATCAGTTTTTCTGTTTTAGCAGAGCAAAAGTCAAACTGTCATTAAAAACTGTAGGTCACCCGTTTCTGAACATCAACAAAAACACGAGAAAGGTCAGAAATCACTGGGAGGGCAACATATTATAATTTGAAAGTGCTCAGCAGTCTTTTCAATTTAGCACCAGACTGTGGTCTTGCCAAGGTCATAAATTATTTAAAACCAAGCAGCCCTATGATCTAACACTGAATTAATGAATGTGAAAAAAAACAAAACAGTAGACGTAAACTCCGAGAGTTGGCACACAGATTAACATGATGGAGTCAAATCTCTGTAGCTGTTTTATAAGGGAGACCAGACATTTTCATATAAATCAGAATGGGGAGTGTATAAAATTGCCTCCTCTAATGAAACTCAAAGCACTGTGGTAAACTAAATAAAGTTTCAAGTATTTGCTCCCATAAAACACTCGAAACACGTTTTGTCAGTTATGGAAATGTTGTGTTTGGTTGTTCAGCCGTGGTGACAAAAGATACGACTCTTTGCCTGTTTTCTGACAGAGTATAAAATGTAGCCTCGTGAATAAAAATGTCCTCGTTGTAACAAGGAGACATGACTACAGCATTTTTCTCTCAGCTTAACACATCTATGTTTACCTTTGACAAAAGAAAAAGAGATAAATTCATAAATGATAAAGGCTTGGCCCACAGCGAGCTTTTTATTCCAGGTCTGTCCCTCAGAAGCAAAACCATTTACTGAAATAATAGCGTTGTATGGGAGGGTCAACTATTACTCCTGAATTATCGTATGAAAATCACTGCCATAGAATGAATCAGGTGAGACGGCGCCACTTTAAAATGTTTCGCCTTGAAAAATAACGTGTGCCCTTCAACTGTGAATTAGCAGTGACGCTTATCTGTAATGGACTAACAGGGCAGAGTAGCCCACAGTTACACTCTAAAAGGCTTTCACAATGCCGTCATTACAATCATGAGCAACAATGAAAATGACTCCCCTGAAGACACCACAGCTGAGAGCCCTGTTGAGGGAAAAGTTGAATAAACCTTAGAAGGGGCTGCACAGAGGAGACCAGCTATTAGACCGATCAAAAGCGCAGTGGTTGCTTAGTGCTGCAGGAAAAAGTTACATTAAGGCAAAGAGATCCCAAAATCCTATATGAAAATAATAATAATAATAATAAACTTTATTTGTATAGCACCTTTCATACAAGAAATTTAGTAATTATACGGAATTTTTACATTTAATTGTGCGAAACATTATTTATTGCATAATCTTCATTCATACACAAAGTAATGGAGGATTCAAGTGGATGTTTTGTGATGTTAAAAGAATAATTGAAGCTGGATGTTAAAGAAAATCTGGATGTCTTTTCTGTATAATACATTTAAGATATAGGTCTGTTCATTTCAGGCAAGTGGGTTTATTGATGCACCAGTAACTAAATTATCTCAAAATGTTGTGGAGGGTTGTTAAATCTAGATAATAATATCCATTTCCAAGTTGTCTTGTTGTATGACCCCTAATGTTTTTTTCTTTAGTCTTTACGAAGCTAGAACCACATTAACTCTCAAACTATTGCTGGACAATGAATATGATGTCTCAACACGTAGGCCTAAGTCTAGACTAAACAGTCTCAGAGACATGGTTTTAATTGTGGATTGTCTCATTATAAATACAGTTATTTAGGCTAGTTGTCTTAATTTTACTGTTTTGAAATGTACTTCTGCGCACTTATACCTTTAATTCTGTGTAACTAGCTTATTTGCTGTTAATTATGTTTATCCATCTCTGCCGGGATTGTTTGGGTCACGCCCTCATTACGTGCAGTGTCCTCATCCGCCACACGATGGCGCCTGCGAGCACGAAGCGTCCCAGTTTACTCCAAGAGCTTCACTCACTGATGATGATGGTGGTGAGACCGGAATTCGGATGTCTCAGCCTTCAAAATAAGAGCTGAATGCTTGTTGGGATTAAAGAGTACATCGTGAAAGCCACATTTTATGAGTGTGTTTTGATATGGCAGATCAAAAAAACATGTAAAGTAAATATGTAAAAATGCAATCCAATTTTGTTTTCTTCTTTCCTTAGTTTATATACTTACAAAAGTCACCAAGGTAAAAGTCAATATTTCAAACTGTGAGCAATGTGTGTGTGTACCTTTTAACCAAGATGTTAAAAGAAAGGAGGCATATGAACTCTGGGAGGCTGTAGTGTGTATTAGTGACATTTGGTTTAATAAACCATTTCTCCAAAAAAAAAAAAAGAGATGAATTTCCCAGGTCAATAATTGTTCGTTGCAGTTCGCTATTTTTTTTTCATCAACTTCGTATTTAATGATGTTTCACGGTACGGTGCGTCAGCGTAAAATTAAGATGGTTTAAAATGTACTTCAAAATCAAAACGTATTGTCATGACTGTGAACAGGGTCGATCTAGGTCAATAGTTTATTTTGAAAGGTCTCACCGGATGTCCTACTCGTTATTACGTCCGTCTTGACACCGGTGCCGTGTGGCCCGTCGAGCCCAATCTCTTGATAGGAGTGTTCCCACCGGCGGACAGTCGCTGCAGCCCTCTGGCTCGGATATTTTCCGTTTTCTGGATCTATACGTCACAGATAAATTCCGGGATGCCTTCAAATGTCCAAGGTAATAAATAACACGGCGGCGGGGAGCCTGGTCCTCTTTCCCGGGGGGGGGGGGTTCAGCTTCATGTCTGCCGCCAGCTGACGCTTAAGAGTCTCCACAATAGAGCATCAGAGGCCGACCGACGAAGCGAAGCCTGTATCGATATTAACGAGCTGTTTATTCTAATAAACACATTTTCCTTCTTGCAGGTGGGAAAGCCTTCGGGCTGTTAAAGGAGCAGCAAAGGCAAAAACTGGAAGAAGTAAACAAGGTATGCGTGTTCCCTTTATTTGAAACGAGCGTCTCCGACGGCACTTCACGGGAATTTGAATTTAATGAGCTCGCGTACACTTGACTTGGCATTGGCCTTGTTTTTTTTTTCTCTTTTTAGCTCCCAGGATTTGTGGCATTCAGGTTTATCTGTCTCAGTGGCGCTGTGAATAATTAATTACCCCCCCAAATTCCGTCCACACACAAGAGGAGAGCTCACCGTAAACGCATGTTATTGATTTCCCCCCCTCCCCTCGCAGTCTGGTGGCACTTGTTGAATGGCTGCATGCTGCCACACATTTCTGTGCGTAATTCCCTCTGACCCGATCAGATCGATCTGCTCATCGCTGGTAGGAAGCATTTCAAGCGTGTTTTTTTTGGTTGTTGTTGTCGTTTTTGTGGCTGCTCCGATGGGAAACAGGTGTTTTGAACATAACACGAGGGCCCTTGTGTTGTCTGTTAACTGCAGTGCAGATTAACGAGACGTCTGTATAATCTCTTTTTTTTTTTTTTTCTCCCCCTCCTTTATTTTTGGGCTGGCCGCCTGTCATCAGATCACTTCAGCGGCCACATGGAGAGCAGGTCGCGGCAGGAGGGAGCGCCTGTGACATTTATGTCCACGACACTCGCCTGTTCCCTTTTATCCACAGCTTTCATATTCTTCATTTGCTCCCGAGAGAAATGACCCCTGCTTCCTCAACGGCTAGATCTAAAAATAACAGCTGTGCTGTGATTAAATCCAGTTGTTTTTTTGTTTTTTTGGTACTGTGACATCCATTTCATCCCATTGTATTAACATGGGTGCGTTTGCATTAGTGGAATCTGTTGTGATGAAACTTCAAATCCGAGCAGTGTTATTGATGTGGGGGTTATTCAGATGGGAAGATGCTGATACAATGACTCAAACAATCAAGACATTAAACTGGGAGTGATCGTGGTGGATGTATTACGTTATTTCATTACACCAAAGCCATCCGATTCCTCTGACATTGGCCAATCACAAATATATTGTATCGGTGTATAAAGTTGGTCTTGATGAAAACTTTTTTTTTTTAATGCAGAAAAAGATGCCTGTGGCACATTGTTATAGTTGTGTTTTTTTGAAATAGTCATTATGATTATTTAATGCCTGAGGAAGTTCGCTGTTTCATTGCACTGATGTCAGTGTGGACTGCAAACTGAAATATCCCGCTTCCACCTCCCAAGTGTCAAAAGTGTTTAATAAACACATTTGATGGATCACTTACAAAAACCTGTGTTTATATACGTACATACTTCATGTACAGTGAAGTGTACAGTGTTATGTATGAATACTTGGCGATTTATCGGCAGACCCCAAAAAAAAAAAAAAATCCAGAAGTCTCTCGCACATTACAAACGAATGGGCCAAACTAATTGAGAAATGATTTGATGAAGAAAATCTTTGTTCATTTCGGCCCTAAAATGCTCATCTGAATCTCATATTTAAACCTGCGTAGTGTGAAACTTCTAGATTTCCTGCCTTGAACTGCTGCCGCCGCACTTGTTTCAACTGTGACTTTGGAAGGACGTCCCTTCGTGGGAGCTGCGGGAGTGATTCAGCACCGCTGAGTCAGTCGTGCCTGATAAACATCCAGTTGTGGTGTTGATCCTCTTCACCCTTAATTACAGGCTTGACAGACAGATAGAGGCCATCGCAGGGAACAGCCTGGGTCTCTCTCTCTGGCTTCTCTCTCCTTTCTGTGAAGATGGAAGTCGACTCCCACATGGCATATTGCATCATTATAAATTAATTAGAGGAGCTCCCCTCAGGCTCCTTCGTACCCCTGTGAGGTGTCCCAATTAATGCACACGGTGATAAGTAATGACAATCCAGGGAGAAGAACATTTTAAGATTGTGAGTCATCGCTCTCAAGTTGACATTTTTTGACAGGACACAGTCAGATTAACGTGCTTAATGTTGTCATCTGTGTGTGGGCTTTTTCTGCTGCGTGTTCTTCTCTAGAAATGGACTCAGAGTCCAGTTTCATCAAAGCTGGTAAAACTCTCTGATCAGTTTCCGTTGACCCGTCTCTCCTCCTCCTCCTCCTCCTCAGGAATACATGGAGGACCAGAAATACAGGGATGAAGACGACCTGGCCGAAAAATTGGAAGGTTTTAAAAGTAAGCAAATCCAGTCTTTCCCTCCCTTGTGTCGTTTGTGTGGTTGACTTTTTTTGAGAGTAAAGTTCTTTTGTTTTCTTGGCTTTTGTTCTATCCGCTGCCTTTGTTTATTGGTTAGTAGGCTACGCACACACACACACACACACACACACACACACACACACACACACACACACACACACACACACACACACACACACACACACACACACACACACACACAGGCCCCTATTTTTGCCCTATATTGTTTTTCTCCGCGGGACAGACTGACTGCAGTGATTTTCTAAAAGATTTGCAAGGCCAAGTCCTCATGGCCTGGGAGGAATGTGCTGGGGCGTTCCTCTGCTTGTTGTTACAATATTCAGAACTTTGCTGGGTAAACTCGTAGCTCCTGGGAACACGAAGAACATCGCTACTTCCTAATTACGGAAATCAAACTGCCCGATTTTCCCAAAGAACTCCTTCCCCGTTCCTTAAATATTACATGCGTATGCATTTCATACAGGAAAAGTATTCTGTTTTTTTTTTTTTTTTTCATTTTGTTGTATTTTAGAGTAATTTATGGCTGTTTATTCTCATAAGGGGGCTTAAGTCTTGAAATGAGAAATATGCATCTGGTGTCCTACTTACATTACCGGCTTGCTGGAGGAAATGGAGCAGTAATATAAACAGAAAGAGGGCCCGACACCCAGGTCCTGGGAGGTTTGCTCTTTTCCACAGTGTCCCAGTGACCCAGAGGTCAGCGTCTTAACATTGCTTTTAACGACCAACCGAATCACGTCAGTGCAACGCATGACCAAGTAAATTCTTAAACATATAGCTGTAAGGTTAGGACGCCTATCGCATGTTAAACACGGTTATTCCCCTGCTTTTCCTCCACATTTCCTGTCTGTCTCGACTGCTCCTGTCTAAGAAAGTTCAAATGCTCTCAAAAATAAACTCATATTTTTGCTCATAAAGACCGCAGCAAGTATTTTCTCAATCAATTTTTGATAATTGGATGAATTTAAATTTGAAAATATGTTTTGGGTGAATTAGAAACTTATAGTAAACTTTATAGTTATTAGTAGGTAGTGGTGTGGATGAATAACTGCACCAAAACCTACTGGAAGGTGTCCTGCAGCGTTTTATAGTGTAGTGAATTTCCCTGAAATAAGGATCCTCCACGAACAACAGAAATGATAACGTGTTCAGAAAATGTATTTATGCTACATTGCGGAACAGGAAAGCACCATTTTATTCTGCTGCTTATCTTTTCGATAAATATTTGTAGTTGTCGGATCACGAGTGAAACAAACTAACAGAGTGGAGCGCCTCTTTTCGAGTTAGCTGAATTCTTGTGTTACCACCAGATTTGATTTAGATGTTATCTGCCAGCGATGATGACTTGTTGTTTTGTTGCCACTTGTTTTGTTCTTTTCGTTCCTCCCAAGTGGGAGATATTGTTGCTCTTCTATTATGATATCTTCGAGTTTGATGACATGAATGGTTTCTCCCACTCCGCTGCTTGCAGTTACACGCTCCGTCATCATCATCCTCCCACTCCCCGCCTCCTCTTTGTCATCAGGACAATCTGAGACTCAGTCACGTTAGGAAAATTTGAAGAGAGCGAAAAGCGTGACAAAAGTCCAGATGAATTCATTTGTTAAACTGTTATTATTCCTCTTTGTCATTCTTCTGCTTGGTAGATAATTATGCTGCAACTTTTGGAAATGCCAAGTTATGCCGCGGGGTTTCACATCGAGTGCTGCTTTCTTGTAACCTGTATTTGTTTACATTTTGGCAGATTAACACCAGCGAAATTCTGCTGAGCCCAAGGTGTCTCACAACTTTCGGTGAATTCCTTCGATAACAAGAAAAGTTCTGGAGTTACAAGGGACTTTTTTTTTTTTTTTTTTTTCCCCTGTGATTTCTCAGCTGCGTCAGCTATGCTACACCAAACCTCTCTAATCAATATCCATGATGAAACCCTAAAGACATCAGTTCTCTTAAAAAAAAAAAATTGCAATTTCCTGTGTGTGTGGAAAGCTTGGCGGGAGAGAGCACATTAGTTTACGATTTCAAAGTCTGCAAATATGGAATTTTTACTTATATTAGTGTTGCACAATCAAGTGTAATGGTTGAACAAAAAAAAAAGGAGGTAATTACAGTCAAATGTGTTCGTTCTTTTTGTTGCTGTTTGTATGTCCCCGAGACAATGTGCAGCTCACCATATCTGTCATATTGCAAGTTTGAAACCTTTGCAGATTATAATTTCCCAATGTTTGCTCAGTGTCGTGGCGTTTTATAACTTCATAGGAGTACAACGGTTATTGTTTTTTTTTTTTATTATTCGTCAGTCTCAAATAGACAAATAGGAAGGAGAAGGGAAATCACGTTGTTTTTGGAAGGAGCCGAAGCCTGTATTGAAGGGTCAGTGTCTTTTAAAGGGATGGGAAAATTCTTTGTTTATCTGCAGGTCAAAGTGGCAGAGGAAGTCAGTTAAGTCATCACCTAATTCAGCTTTTTTTTTTTTATCAGCAAGTTTTTTTTCCTTGTCCAAATGGAAAACCCCTAAAATGACAGCTGCCAAAGTGGTTCGTAGACAAACGCACAAACGAACAACTTAAATCAAAACGCCATCGCAGACCTCTGTATGAATGTCAAAGAAAAACAGAAAGAAACACAATAAAAGTTGAGGCTTTGATGCCACTGTCATTTTGTCACATCAGTCGCTGAAGGAATCGGAGTCAGAAGGAAATGACGAAGACACGAGTTTTGTCCACTTGAGCCATTTTCTGTGGCCGCAGATGATCAACATGCTGCACTACAACAAGTGGATTTGAAAAGTCCTCTGTGTTTGTGTTTGTGTGTGTGTGTGTGTGTGTGTGTGTGTGTGTGTGTGTGTGTGTGTGTGTGTGTGTGTGTGTGTGTGTGTGTGTGTGTGTGTGTGTGTGTGTGTGTGTGGAGGCGGCGGCCCAGTCCTCAGAGTTTACAAACAGGGTTGGCATTGTCCTGTCCCACTCCTCATGGGTTCACACAGTTCCCTCTTTCTCTCTACACACACACACACACACACACACACACACACACACACACACACACACACACACACACACACACACACACACACACACACACACACACACACACACACACACACACAGAGCTCCCATTGTGGGACAGAAATAGCAAGTGTAATCTGACTAAAGTGCTGCTTTGGACGAAAGGAGAATGGGCAGATTTTTAGGGAGAAGCGGGAAAATGTCTGGTTTTGCTGCTGCATAGTCGCAGTTATGTTAACAATGTGCATTTATAATTCAATACAAATGCAGTGGTTGATATTTACTATTTAATCGCAAAGCTGTGTGTGGTTTTAAAACTACCTTGAATTGATTTGATACTACAAGTAATCATCTGGACTATTCTAGTACAAATATTAAACTGTGGCTCAGCATTCTATAGTTGGACATAAAGTTGACTTATTAATGTGAAAGCTTTACGTTTTAGCTCAAGTTTTACCAGACCGCCAACACATTTGCTGATAAACACATAGTTATGCGGTGAGTAATTTATTCACTTTCTTACCAAGAGTCAGAAGAGAATCGAGCTGCAAGGATTCCACTATTCGTCGATAAAGTGACGAAAAATGAATCTGACTGCAACTATTTTGACAAACAATTAATGGTCAAAGTTTTTCAAAAGGAAAACTGCTGGCAATTTCTGGTCCCAGCATCCCGAATGTGAGGATTTTGATACTTTTATTTGTCGTGATAGTAAACTGAAAACCTTTTTTGATATTTTATAGACGGAGTGATTGAGAAAATAATTGTCATACTAATCCATTATGGACAAAATAATTAGTTGCAGTCGTTTTGAAGTAACTTGATACCCTTTCCATGTCTGTCCGTTACACATGGTTTATTGTTTACCTTCAGACAGAGCCAAGCTAGCTGGTTAGCTTGACGCTAAACTGGCAGCTTAAAAGTTTTCTCACTCGAGCTTTATTTATTTCTTCCCTTGGCGAGAGAGAAAATATGTGTATTTGCCCAAATTTAGGGACCAATTTTTTAATGCTAAGTGACTTCCTGCGTGTACTGTACATTGCTCTTTGCTAATAAAAGACAAATAACATTTGGTGTCGACAAAAAAAGTAGGATGTAAAAGCACCGACATAGTATAATGTTTTTAAAACGTCTTTAAATGACTTTAATGATCGCTTGCTTCTGGCAACCATCTTTAGTTTGTGTGCGTGTTGCCAAGCTAGAAGGATCAGATTTAATTCGAGCGAGTGCTTCTGAAAGGGGAAATCTCTGCAGCCGAGCTTCACAACATTTTTCAGCCCAAACGTCTTTGTTCTCCTTCCTGAATGCTGTTTGAACTCCGAGTACTCCTTTTTTAACTTCCTGACCCTTTGTCCTTAATCTGCCTTCGCACGTCAACTCCACTCAGCCACACTTCGCCCGCCTCCCACCCTCAGCCACGCTAAAAGAAAACACACTCCCAGAAACCCACCTGTCGTGATCAGCTGTTTGCGTCTCTCCCTTTTTGCCCGGTCGGCTGTCGGCAGAGAGTGCGAGACAGTGAGCTCACTGGACAGTGTGTGCGTTAACTGTTGTGCTGACATGTGAGATGGTGCTTGTAAAAATGTTGTCGTGGTGATGTGTGAGGTGAGGGTGAATTCATCACTGTTCGTAATAGGCTCCTGTGTGTGTTTTGTTCTGCAGATAAATATGCTGAGTTTGACCTGAATGACCAAGGAGAGATCGGTGAGTAATTAGCAGCTCTAAAACACCAGCTGCACCCCAGATAACAACTGCCAGCCGACCCGTCAGCGCTGCCGACATGAGGGAGCAGTAATTAATACTGTGTGTGTATTGTCTGGTCACTGTGAGCACCGGGCTCCAGCAGGCTCATGTGTCCTGTACGTAAAACGAAAATGAAAAAGTACACCCGTGTGAAAGCCCTTCAGTTCATGAGGCAAAGTGTCGGACAGAAGGTACAGTATATAGTCCGTCTGTCCTAAAAAAAAAAAAACGTGTATATCGGCGACATATCTTTAATATGGTACTAAACTCAGATGCTTGACCCACCGCCGTGGTCAACGTTTGAAATATTTCAACACTTAATTTTTGGATTTCCATGAAATTTGGTCAATTTTTCACAGATGTCTTATTAAATAACGGGGGGGAAAAAAACTATACTACTAAAATTACAATATATTAACTAACCATACAACAGAAGATGAACTTCCGTGGCCTCCAACATTTCTGGAAACATTCGCAAACACGTCACAACTCATGAACTCTAAACTTTTTGAAAATTCCCAGGTCAGTGAATACCACAAGAGGGGGGATGATCATATGGACATAATAAACATGACCCTGTTTGAAGTCAGCAAAAATAAGATGGAAAACGGGACCCAGGTGTACAATATTCAGAGTTTTCTTTTACTAATGTTGTTTTAAGATTTTTTTTTTTCTGACGGTTATTTAGTCATTTACTTCCAATAACTCGAGACTCATACATGAGACAGATTAAAAATAAAGAGTAGTCAACGCAGTGGCATTTACATTTTTAATCCCAAGTATAGGCCATGGTCCCAACACTCTAGAGCCTTTATTTCCCATAATGCAATTCAAAAGCATCTTTCATTAGAGCATCCCCTGCTCCTAAATGCTCCACCATATAAAGCAGGTTTTTAAAGCAATTCTGATGACATCATCAGAATTGGACATCAGTCAGCTGTCTCCAGTGCCAACGCACACATTACACTCCTTTTTTTTTTTTTTTTTTTTTTTTCAGAGGCTGACTAGCGCTCCTAATAATGAATAGACTGAACTTTGAACTGGTGGAGTGCCTCATCCAAATGTTGTTGAAATGAAATGAGAAAGACAGACTCAAACTTGGATACGTATACAAAAAAGCTGATCGTGGATGTGATTGTCGACTCCACCTTGTCTCAGATCTGATGGGTCTGAAGCGGATGATGGAGAAGCTCGGGGTGCCCAAGACCCACTTGGAGTTGAAAAAGATGATCATGGAGGTGACGGGCGGCAGCAGCAGCAACACTATCGACTACAGGGACTTTGTCAAGATGATGCTGGGCAAGCGCTCGGCGGTGCTCAAACTGTAAGTACACCGCTGTGTGTCTGCGTGCGGTGTGTGCGACGTTGTCTATCACATGCAGCGTATCTGCAGACTGTCTGCAAAAAAGCACCTGCCGCTTCATTGTGTGTGTTCATGTGTCTCCGAGGGAGGACGTGCGTGTCGTGTGCTGCGTCAGCCAGTTGGGTAGCGATAATGCATTTGGTAGTTAATCGCCTTGGCAACAAAACCTATCTATGTAGCCTATCCATAGTCAACTCATCCTTGCCTTTAGCTGGGATCATGTGCTTAGGTAACTAATAATAGGCTTATTAGTCACTGACGGTCACGTAGTGCAACCGAAAACATTGAAATTCTGTCAAGAAATTGTCATTTCACACTAGAAATTATGTCTTTTTGAATGTATTGATTATAGTTTTTCTGTGTTCTCTGGTGGCTGTGGTGATATATTCCTGTCCGTGTTAAATTGGGTTAGTGTAGCCGGTGTAAGCCTTTTAAAGCAGCCCTGCACTGGGTCAGCATGCAGAAGCCAGAGCCCGTATGGTTGCTGCTGCTGCTGCATATCAGCTCTGCAGGACTAAGCTGGCTGGACCCCTCACTGGACAAATCTCATAATCCCAACAACACCAAGCACAGGAAATGTATAACTTTTCAAAAAGTGTATCCTGTAATCCCACAGCTGCTATTTATACATACGTCACTCCCTCCCGGCATGTCATGTCCAGTCGGTCACTTATTACTTACGGTACTCTAGGGAGATTAATATTGGTAATATTTTCACCCAGAGAAAGGCACGTCAGTCATCATATTTTATTTTGGACATAGTGAGTGTTTAAAGAGAAGGTAAAATCTCATTCGTTTTACTACACAGATTTGGTATCAGTATTTTGATTTTGCGACGTACATGTAATATGTTGCGACATACGTGTAATATGTTGCGACGTACATGTGATATGTTGCTTCTTCTGATGAAAAGTTAGTAATTGTCGTCTGTGAATTTGTCTGCATACAGAGAGCATCTCCGTGGTTTTTCTTATCTGTAACTGGCAGCTTCCTGGACCTGCTGATAGCAGCGAAGGCCCACAACGCCTCTGATTTCTGCGGCTGATTTCTGTCTGCGAGGGGAGCGAGAAGTCCAGGAAAACAAAACTGCTTTAGAATGGTGCCATTCAAAGCATTTGGCAGCAAAACAATTGATTTAGTTGCAATTAGAGGAAAAAATGATTGAGGTCAGGCTGCACAATTGGGCTCAGTCAGCATTAGAAGCAATACCCCCCAAGTACAAAAGGACTCGCAGTCGTTGTGGTGTGTTTGACCAAGATTTGGAATGACAGGCGAGGCAGACGGTGAGCGATCTTGACACGAAATCTGTTGGTGGTTTGAGGCTTTACACGAAGCAAAATTCAGCTTTTTTTCAGTGATACTCTGGTCATGCTGCACGGCCTTTGTGCAGCCAGTCAGTAACTCATTTATTTTCAAAAACAGGACATCTATCGGATTGATCTTTGAATCAACGGTGGTTAATTGATGAATATCAGTGGTGACCTGACATGCAGCACTGGGGGGCAGAGGCGGTATCAATAAGTGAGTGAGAGCGGTTGCCAGAGAGATTGGCCGGAGTCGCTGAGTGCCGGTTTCCTCGTCGGGATCATTGCTCCTTATGGGCTTAGTGGAGCTTTGCAGACTTCTCCAAAAAAGGAAATTAAAGACAGGCATTCGCTCTGAATAGCTCCTGTCAGCTCACTCACTTTGCCTTTAACCGCTGTTCCCCTCATTCCCTCTGCGGTTTCCCTTCATTCTTTTCCTTTCACTTAGTGCACCGCCACTTCATACCATGACTGTAAGTGTGGCTCTACTTACCCTCCGATTTTTCTTTACCTTTTTCTTTCACCTCTTTTACAACCTTTTATTTACCTTCTGTCTCCCTAATTTAAATTTAGATAGACATTTCACTGACTTCATGCCTCTCTCCATGGTGCTGAAGGCACGAAGCCAATTCTCTTTGTGTCTATTTGTATCTGTTTCATTTCACTTGAAAAAAAAAAGTGATTAATTAGTTTTGTACTAGTTTCTGACTTTCAGGATGTTGCTGCTTTTCTTTGTCCCATGACAGTGAATTGATCATTTTTTTGGGCCGTATAAAACCAGCTAATTTAGGACTTCAACTTGGCTTATATAGGATACAGCCATTGGTGACGTCAACCAGTGTTACTACTGCAGGCGTATTACATCACACCAAAGCAACCGTGAAGTTTGCCCTCGTTATTAAACTGGAATCAATTTAACAACTCACTAATGCAGCCCCAGAAATCACCCCGAACTCTGCACCTGCCACAAAACAAATCCAGAAAATATCTGAGCAAGGATCTACACAACCACCAGTTTAAAATGATTTGAATCGCAAAGGGATGAGATGCGGATGAGAATGTGAATTATGTAGAATATTATGTTTCACTTTTTCACCACTTCCTGACTCCTCTCTCTCTCTCTCTCTCTCTCTCTCTCTCTCTCTCTCTCTCTCTCTCTCGCCACAGAGTTTTAATTTTCGAAGACAAAGCCAACAGCTCTCCCTGCAAGCCCGACGGACCCCCTCCGAAGCGGGACATCGCTAGCCTGCCTTAAGTGTCGATGTCGGCTTCCAGACCTGCTCGCAGAGCAGAGGGACCATCAGCGGTTGCGTGGACTAACATGTGGAGTGTCGTGTTAATGTGACACCAGTGGTCGGGGAAGTTATGTTGTGACGTGTGCGAGGTTTCTGTTATTTGGAAGACTTGAGCCCAAAACTCACTAAATGATGTTTGACTGTGAATATTTGTATTCCTCTTAATTATTATTATTTTATTTTTTTTCCTTAATTAAAATGTAGCAGTGATAGTTTTACATGTAATCAGCTTGATAAGTCAAATTTTTGTAGTGTGTGTTTTGTGGTTAAATTTTAAGGGAAGACTCAAAGAATTCACCACAGGGTTGCTCTTCCCTCCGTGTTGATCTGTTTCCTTTCTGGGACGCTTTCAGTGTAACGACGTGAGAGTACAACGCTTTTGAAGAAGCACAAGGAAAAGAAACAGTTTGTGTGCGTGCGTGCGTGTGTGTGTGTGTGTTTTTGTGTCTTTTTTTTTTTTGCACTGTCCTCAGTGGTCCTGCATGGTTTCCTGTCGGGCTAATCTTGGTCAACGTCTCGCTTTAGATCAGGTGCCAGAGATTACAGGCCATTTCCTCTGCGTCTTTGAGGCGAAATACTGATCTGGAATCAGTAACTAATGTTATCATGGCCACGTCATGATCTGTTTGAGTGTACCGCTATGCGTTTTGAATAATCACTCGCGCTCGTTAAGAAAAAGATCATGTTGACCGTGGTGTTTTCAGTTTCAGTACGTAGCTTGAAGAAACGGCTAGTTTGACTCCCGTTTTCGATCTGTGAGGTCAAAGCGCGGGTTCATTTTGGAAGGAGTGTGATTTACAAGCCCACAAGCAGAACAAATGTACATAATATGCTACACACAGTTCAATCATCGTCTTTCCAAGTGCCTCAACATGCAGATACTGTAGAGCTTCAGCGCGCAGTTTGAAGTAGGAGGAAGTGCACACAAGTGTTCCGTTCAAGCAGTCCTATTACCTTATTAATTCATGAAAAAAAAACAGGAAATAATGTACTTTTGGTATTTAGTAAGATAGTTTTAATGATTGTTGATTTCTATTGATATGTTTTGTTTTTGTTATTGGTTTCCACAATATTCCGAGTGAGTGACAGTCACTATTTTTAAATGTAGTTTGTATGTTTTCCCTTTCCTAACCATTATTTTATATGCCACTGCAAGCATTTAATCTGGGTGATTTCTCTCTTCGTCTTGGACTCATTTTCTCTCCCTGTATTGTTTGATCGGTCGGCCATCTTTCTTTTTTTTTTGTCGTCCTATCAGTTCTGTAATTTGTGCCTCTGTCTTTGTCTCCAGTGTAAAAATTGTTCCTCTCACTAACTATTTACTGTGAAATTGGTACTTCTACACATGACAAGTTTTATTCAATTTTGTTTGTTTTTAGTTTTGAGTCTGGTAGGTATTTTAAGCGTTTTAGTGTTGTAAAGATGCACATTGTTTGCAGACACCAAAGGAATTAAAAAATTATTCTTAACACTGCCCTGTTAAGTTTGAAGTTGTTCCCTGTTTAATGGAGATCTCGCTTTAAACGAGTGAACACTTTGAGTTCAGGTAAAAAGTGATGGCGTACTTTGCCTGGAGAGAGATTGGATGCGGTAATCTTCTTCCCTGTATGTCTCGCTCTGCAGTAGAATAAAAGCTGAGTGGCCTCGAACATACAAAGCGCTCCATAGTCGTAAAGATCGACTTCGATTTAAAAAAAAACCCTTGTGTTGTGAAAGATCACATTGCGACACATCTTTGGCTGTTGGTGCTGACAAATGCATAAAGATTGTGCATTAGTTTGGCGAACCCGAATCTCCGTGTTGCATCATCCTGTACAATGTGTGTGATTCTTTGACCGTCACTACTTGTTAAGTCACTTTCACTGTAATAATGCTTTCATTCCATGTTTTTATTTCTCACTTGCTTTTCATATTGTTTAATGTACATGCGTGCATACATACACTTGAGCAATAAAAATGTTTTCATGAAAAAGTAAAAAGCTGCCATTGCAAACTCCCCCTCCCCCCCCACACACACACACACATACACACGCACTTTACATGGGTTTTATTGTGTCTCGCATGCTGTGTGCTGTGGAAGGGCAGTTTGTGTTGCTTCAGGTTTGGGAGAGCAGCTGCCTGGGTGTGGAAACAGTACAGAGGATAATAGGCAATACTTTAACAAGCATGCAAACAGGCGGACCCAGTGGGATTATAATAAGCACCTCTGTAATTAAAATGATAACCAGTGTTGCGTGTAATGAACTGCCAGGAGCTTATGTAGGCAGCGTGCAGGCAGAAGAATTGGCCACTGCCGGGATTCTCATGGAAGAATGAATAAGACGTCGTGCTAATGACGGTGACACTGACCCCCGGGGTCCGCTTCAGGTCCACTTTTATCTTCTGTGTTTTCAGCAGTGAACAGTACATCGTGCACCTTTTGTTGCTTTTAAATTTTTTCAGACCTCAAATTGAAAGTGTTTCAGCACTGGTTGTTAAAGTGTGCCACACTCAGGCTTCTCTCAGTACTGCTCCTCCCTGTCACTGTCTCACACTGTTTTTTTCTGCATGTCAAAAGAGTCTGTGTGCTTCATCATATTTGTCGTTTGTGCTGCGATTTAATTGCTAGTTATTCCTGAATTTCTGCTAGCAATGAGCAAGTTGTAAGATCCTGTGCTGGTGGTAATTAATGCTTCTCTTTAATGGAAATCATGAATGTTACACTGCAGTCTTAAGGCTGGGCATCATCCATGATCACCCTCCTTATCAGGATCACTTCTCTTGCATAGACATTGCCATCTAGTGGACACTCAAAGCCAAGGCATGAGTGGGATATTTGCTAACAAGGAACTTACAACTAATTTTTGAAAAAGTGACCTTTTATCCGTTTGGATTTATTAATCAAGATCCTCTTTAAACGTGACACCATCTACAAAGTGGTGATATGAAAGATCAAAAATTGCCAACATCCAGCTTGATATGTGGGGCTTCGTTAAAATCCTCATCAGTAGACAAATATAATTATAATCTCAGGAAGAGCAGCAGTTAATGTCATGGGAGTATAAATGAGTCCCATATCTGAACCTGTGCTCAATCTGCTCCTCATGATGTTACATTTTAATATAGGAAAAGTGAAAGCAAATCATATTTTGGTACGCCTCTTTAATTGATTTATCTTTGTTGTGTAGACAAAACTATATTCAGTTTGTTTTAAAGATTTGCAGTGATTTAGCATTAATACATGACATGATGATGGTGCAGTGGTTCAGCAGACTGTGACTAATTAAACAGTCATAGAAATACACTTAACTTTGGTTTGTAGTCCTGTATTGAAAATTACACATTCAACCTTTTCGAGACTTGCAGGTAGTTTGGTTAGTTTTGCATAAACGCTCAAAACTTGCCTGCCCTCTCTTTTCATGTTTTGAACAAACACTTTCATTTGAGATTAATGTTTACTCTTTGTCTTGTGTGGTTGGTGCGTGCGGGGGCCTTAAATCATCACATGTACAAATCCAAAGTCCACTTGAGCCACCTTGGTGTCAATCATTGGACATATAGAGAGTAATAAATATAGTTATAAATGCAAATGAAAACTACCGACCAAACTGTTTATGCCATGGAGTGTCCTGTTTCGCAAGAGGCTGTCACAGTCATTTGGATATTATTTGAACCCACAGGTCTGAGCTGTTACACTCCTGACCTTTGACCTACTTTCTACAATAAATGAAAAAAATGATTATAAAAACAAAACCAGAAACCAAAAAAGGATTTGACGCAGTACCTATGCAATGAGTTTGAATGCTCAAACCTAGAATTACCTGTCTGCAAGCCTCTCTACTCATTTTAAGCAGCCTGTTCTGTCACAGGTAATAACGAAGACCAAGACTGAAATGCAGCCACCAGGTGTCGCCACTGAGACATGAGCTGAAAAAAATGTGAAAAAGAAGACTTCACATCAGTCCTCACACATGACCAGATTAATCCAAATCTATTACAAATCTGTCCCCAACTGTAGATGACAACTAGTTCTCTACAGCTGAAGAGGTGACTTGATTATTTGGCAACAAATTTGATTGAAAAGGAATCATATAAGACTTTAATATCTGTGACATTATATCCCGAATTTGATGGGTTTTGACTTGGTCAGATAAAAACAAACATTTTCCACCATTTTATACACTTCCATTACTATTCTGAAATACATTTTCAGATTTATTGATAATAAAAAAACTGTTGAAGGTGGCCTTACAGTATTTCAATTAATAATTAATACAAGTTTACCTGAGGTTTTCTGTGTTTTAATAACTTGAAAAACCAAATTTGATTTTTTTTTTTTTTTAAACAAAACAACTTCAATGAACAAGAAAGTGCCAAAAGATGGATGAGGGAAGAGTTCTCTGAGTATTTGCAGTTGATCAAATTAGACAGACCTGACTGATCTTTTAGGGCTCCTGTGTCGTTTGTTTTGCTTGGTTTGGTAATCCAGCTTCATCCTTAAACGTTCATTTAATAAATGAGAGCAGAAACAGAGCTAAACTTTGTACTGAAGATTATCTTGTGTTCTAAAATGAAGAAAACAGTGTATGAAACTTTCATTTTAATGAAACCAGCATTCACACACGCAAACATACACAAAGTGACACTGACAAGGACTGTTGCTACCAGCTGTTAGTTCCTACCAGGCGTCTCGAGGGAGTCGTGGCAACTGTTCACCAGGCCATTCTTTCTTTATTAATCACTCGCTGAATGACTGACTGAAACCTGTATTTGTTCAGTCTGTACTTTAGGTTATGCTTTGTTCTTGAAAAAAAAAAGTCTCCAAAGTTATGTAAGTCATCCTTCAAGGTTCATTATGCCATTTTTTTTGTTGTTGTTGTTGTTATGATACGAGGAGTCCTTTGCAGGATTTATCACAATGCATTCACAGATTTGGTCATGCATTACTGTCAGTGGGCAATTCTGGTTGATGTTCAGTTCATTGTTATTCAGTGTGTGTCTATGAGGATGCACTCTTAAGACTCTTTACTGTGTCTTGAGAATCAAGGAAGTCTTTTCTTTTCTGATTTTTGTTTTAAATCTTTTTTGTGCCTGTTTGTATCAGAGAGATAGTGAGCTAACTGCAAACATGCCAATAACAGAAATCTCTCAAGCTGGATAGTTTTTGTAGACAACAGACAGCAGTACAACTGAGTCGAGTAGCTCGCTTTCACAAAGCTTTAATCAAAGCTGCCAAAGGATGCACAAATTTGTAGTTTTTTGTTGTTGTTGTTGTTTATTTACTTTTATCTTTAAACGTTTTGATTGTTTGTTATTATTTTGAGTTTTGATTTTGTTTCCAGCAAAAAAAAAAAAAAAAACAGCCTGGTTTCATTACAATAAAAATATAACCCACCACAGCTGCCATAGTACTTTAAAAAACACCATATTTGTCGCTCGTACCTATATTCAAAGCGCTGTGTTTATCTTTCTCTTTGAATAAATAACATTACAGTTGTTTATGTTTGGTGCTGAAATCTCGTTCCACTTCTCACGTTTCATTAATTATCACACGGATGCCCAATGCACAGTTTGTTTGTTTTCCCCTCTCTATTCACAACTACAAGAGAAAAGTTGCAACTATGATTAGTACCCCGAAAGCTGCGATTTCCTATTTTTCCTAGGAGCGTTTGAAAGCGGCAGCCTTTTACGTCGCCTACGATTTTGACGAATCGCGCGAGAAGCCGGGGCGCCTCCCCTCCCTCCTCCACCTCCTCCTCCTCCTCCTCCTCCTCCTCCTCCGTGCGCGCAAGCGGAGCCGCCGCCACTGTCGACGCGCACCGAGCGGAGTCCGGGTCCATCTCCGCCCGCAGACAGCTTGAACCCCGCAAGCAAGGCCACTGCGGGAAGATGGCGACGGAAAAAACGAAACATGAAGGAAGAGTTAAGATCGGACACTACATCCTCGGAGACACGCTCGGAGTGGGGACGTTTGGGAAGGTTAAAGGTACGCGCGGCTTTTTTTTTTTTAATTTTTTTTTTTTTGTGTCTCGGCCGTTTCTGCCAAACGGAAAGATGGTGGCGGTGGGGAGCTTCTTTTTTTTTTTTTTTTTTTTTTTTTTTTTATTATTTTAGCTTAGCTGCTAATTTAGCCTGCTAGGAAAGCTAACTCGCAAAATCCCAACTCGTGCGCGTTTTTTTTTTGTTTTGAGGGGATGTTTAGCCGCAGTTGTCAGCGACGACAACACAAGGCAAGTTGTTTTTGTTGTTGTTGTTGTTTTTCCCAAGAGCATTAGTTTATATTTGTTCGTGAGTATAGGAGTTGGCGTCGGTCGCCTTTGCGAGCCAACAAGTCGCTTGTCAAGACGAGACACCGGGAAGTAAAAAAAAAAAACCCGTCTCCGCTGCTGTCAGCGCGAGCTGAGGACCAAATGAATTAGGAGCTTTCGTGTCGTTTTATTATTATTATTATTATTATTAATAATTTTTTGGAACATAATGAAAGAAAGTTTTGTAGCTTGGCGTTACATTTGGTGTTAGCTTCCTTTTCTTTAAAAAAAAAAAAGTAGTGTTTGACATCCTATTGAAGAACTGTCTATCTGGTAGTGGGACAAACCGAGTAAGACGCTTAATGCTGTCGGTCCACGGGGAGGGACACCTGTGTCAATATGCTGCTTGACTTGTATCAACACGTTTTGCACTAAAATCCCTATTGCAATCCCCAAAACGTGTGTATTTGCTCTGATTCATCTTGTAGTTCCTTTTATTTTTTATTTTTTTTGCAGTGTAGGGAAATTAAGCAGTATTTGGGGGGAGGCAACTTTTCTCCACATTGTTTTTTTAATATTTTTTTTTATAAATACAATATTTTGGGGGCACTTTGTGTACATTTTAACGTGGAAATAAAAAGCTTACCATGACTGTTGCAATGAAAAGAGTGCACTTATCCTAGTGTAGAGATTATATAATCTAAATATGAGGGAAAAGCAGGAGGCAATTTTAACTTTATGCTTTTATATAGTACGTAGTAGCCTTCTCGTATGTAAAATGCATAACTTAATGGCAAAATTGCCTGATCTCTACCTGGTTATCGTAGTGTGAACAGCAGCACTGCATGTGTGAGTGTGTGTTAAGAGACGGAAATCCAAATTTAATCACATGATGGTTTAATGTAGGATTAGAATACTTTGCTTGTCAGTGTAATTGAATATTCACATCTTCATATCTTATATATATATATATATATTTATTTATTTACCCCTCAGGCAGTTTTCAGGGCATATGCCCTTTGCCACTCTTAATGTCCCACGCTGGCTAGAAACATCTGAACAAGCCCAAATATACCCAAATGAAGTGACCCAACCACTCCCTTTCCAAAACAACACAGTCAGAAGAACCACTAGCTCTGTTTACAGTCAGTTAATTCCCTGTGAGTCATCTCTCTGCACTCACTTTTTAGTTGTGAGGGAAAGGGCTGGAGTAGTTGCTCTGTGATTATGGCCTTGATTACTGAAGACTTAACGGTTCACTACCGAAACAATTGGTAAATCAAAAGCAGCTGCACTAACTCCCATGTGCAAATGTCCCGTCTTCCCACCATCTATTCAGATATCATCATATTTTTTTTTTCCTCGGTGTGGAAGCTTTGTTCTGATATATGTTTTTGTTATGTTTATATACTTTGTCCTGACTGGCGCTGTTGCATATCGCTCTGTTATGAAATCTGTACAGCTTCAGTTATGATTGTTTTAACTCCAACTGTAGGATTCCCTCGTTGTCTTTCGGTACATCTCAGAAACCTTTGTTGTTGCTACACCGTTTCGAAACGGACTAACTAAACCACATCCTCAACACAAGAAGATATTTGTTGTATCAAGTTAATTGTTTGCCTTGAGGATCGACTAAGTTACAGCCACGTATCTCGGCCTTAAACCAATAATTCCTGTCTTACAGTCGGCAAGCGGTTGCTAATAGTGACTCTGTATTGCCGCTAATCTCTATAGAGCGTGTTATTATGCTTTAGTTTATTGTTTTGGTTGTCTTGCCTGCAACTTTACTTCTGCAAAAAGCCACGATAAGCCCCCGGCACGCTGTATCTCTCGCACCAAATGTCCCTAAATGACTAATTCAGGGGCTTTAAAGGACCAGATAATTCCCTCTGCATCGGGTGTGGAGTTTGAAACGGAGCTGAAAGGACTGTGAATGTTGGACTTGCATTCATCTTGTGCTGCTGCATGACTCTAAATAAATGATACGGTTGGTCTGTGTTTGCTCTGTTTTAAAGAAGCAGCTGTTTGCCAACAGGTTCGCCAAATCACATTTATAATCATATTTATACAAAGTATAATTATAATACTACTTGGTCAAAGTTTTGTTTGCACTGCCTTTTAGTAAAAGTAAACAGTGAAAGCAGTCTTAAAATGACGGTTTCTCTTAATTCCTGTAAAACTATTTTTATACATGTGGTTTCTCCTTATTGTTGCAGTAGTTTTGTATTGTTCTATAATATTTGCTGCTATAATTGTAGTGTTTTTCATCGTTTAAATGCCTGTGGTTTGTAACTGGTATTACCCATGCACTCTCATTCTGTTTATCCTGCAGTGGGCCAACACGAGCTTACCAAGCACCAAGTGGCAGTGAAGATCCTGAACAGGCAGAAGATCCGCAGCTTGGACGTGGTGGGAAAGATTCGCCGCGAGATCCAGAACCTCAAGCTATTTAGGCACCCTCACATAATTAAACTGTAAGTCCTAGATTACATCCTGCTCACTGCTCCATAATCCCCCCGCCGCCACATTAATGCCACCCACTGAGCTATTTCTAGCCTTTAATGGTGTTTTAGAATACAGCCATCTAGGACGATATCAGTCTGACCCAGTCTCCTCTCCCATCAGGTTTTGGTGCAGTATTTCCTGTTTTGTTTATCCCCACTTTTGTACTTTTACTTGATTGCACAATAGTGTATTATCAGTCTTTATCAAGGCTTGCTGTGTGACCTCTTCTTCTAAAATTAGTACTCACTAAATGTGCATTTACTTTGTAATCTCATGGGTCTATAGGGCAGTTTTATTTGAGCAGAAAGGAACAGTCACTTCTAATCCCAGTTTATTATGTTGTCAACGCTAACAACATCTACATAAAATGAAGCAAATAAATGAGTAACTGACATTCTGAACAAGTCATTGTTTAACGTTTCTGTCTGAGCGGACGTGACACTAATCAGGTCAATTCAGTAAGCTACTGCTGCTTTAGCACACAGGTGCATCAAGAAGTGATGGTGACTACTTCTAGGCTGAAGCAAACACTTTCATCTAGTAGTACACACAATGCCATCAAGGTACACTGTTGATGAAAGAGGCGCCGATCTACAAATATTATTAGAAAGTTGCCGGGGGAGCTCCCTGCCAGACATGTGGACGGCCAAAGGACCAAGGCCACAGTTGCAGGGTTTATTAAACTGACTGGGGGGTGTGACTAACGGCCTGAAATACCAGTTCCATGTCATGCGTGCACAAGAATGTAAACTGCGTGCATATTTGAGAGATCCCATCTTTGACAGGGTGCACAAACCACTGGAGGCAAAGTGCATCACACCGCCTGCCCAGTCTGAATAATAACAAATGGAGCAATGTGACCGTAAAACCGCTCCATTTATCCCACAGGAGAGTTTGTAGCAATTGTGACACATCACATGGACAGTTGGTCAACATCTGCTGAACTTTTAAGACACGTTTGTTCCTGTGGACTGTACCACAATCATTATGGCCTTTACCCTTAGACTGGGTAAAAGTTGTTTTATCCGTCCAGCCATCCTCAGCATGCGTCTCCCTCTCTCTAGCAATGGCAGGTATATTATGATATGGGACTTTATGATTGGTGCCACTAATGGACTGGAAGGATAGGCAGAAAAACAAGAAGACGGTTTAAAGTTACCAAATCTAATTTGAAATGCTGTTTCCATATTAGGTTTCTTTAGTACGTATGAGCAGCAATGTGGGCAGCCCGGTGGTGCAGTGGTTAGCGTTGTCGCCTCACAGCAAAAAGGTTCCGGGTTCGAATCCGGTCCTGGCCCTTTCTGTGCGGAGTTTGCATGTTCTCCCTGCGCTTGCGTGGGTTCTCTCCGGGTGCTCCGGCTTCCTCCCAACGTCCAAAAACATGCTCCTCCTGCCCACATGCCTAAGTGTCCTTGAGCAAGACACTGAACCCTACATTGCTCCCGATGGTGTACCATCAGTATGTTGTAAGTTACTTTGGATAAAAGCGTCAGCGAAATGAAATGTTCCACATAACACAGCTGTATTTGAGTGTAGCCTCAGTTAATGGCACACATTCCTATTTTTCCTTGCGTAAAGGATGAAATAATGACTTTTCACTTTCTGTGTTGTCTCTGAAAACTAACATGACTTTGACTTTGTGTTCATCCCTGCAGGTATCAGGTTATTAGCACCCCGACAGACATCTTCATGGTGATGGAGTACGTCTCAGGAGGAGAGCTCTTCGACTACATCTGCAAAAATGGAAAGGTAATACACTGTAATACTGGAAGCAGACTTGTATATTGATGTGCCCCATTCGCTGACGCTAAATATTTGATCATTAGTGAGATAACCAGGACAGAGAGAAGTATCACGGGCTTGTTGTAACTGTCAGCACGCGGCGGAGATACACGAACGTTTTAACCACAAATCAACAGTGGCTGGAAAATAGATCCAAACACTGCTTAGTCAGCAGGGATGTGCTAACTGACTCACAGAGAAGATCACACCTAAAGGATCATTTCTGCTCTGACAGTTGGATGAGAAGGAGAGCCGCCGACTGTTCCAGCAGATTATTTCAGCAGTCGACTACTGCCACAGGCACATGGTGGTGCACCGCGACCTCAAGCCTGAAAATGTGCTGCTTGATGCACACATGAACGCCAAGATTGCAGACTTCGGTAAGTATCGTTCAGTCGTCAACATAGGCCTGTTGACACGGCGCATTTCTTAAACATGGTACTTATGGACACAAAGGTAAAAGTTTTTGACAACTCGCAGCACAATGTTGTTATGTGCTGATCCCAGTTTGGTGTCCCGTGAGCATGAGGACACGCATCCGTGCACGAAAGCAGCAACGGCTCGGAAAGCGTAGCCATGTGTCAACAAAAGCGAGGACGACGAAAACTTGATTGCGAGTAAACATGAACATAAACAATCCAGATTTCAGGACGGTGATACATTTTTAAGCCTGGAGGGACGTACACAGCAAACCGCGGTTAGGAAACGCTGAATGTAAATGTGCTAATCTTGCGAAGCACAAACGCAAACCTAGTTTTCAAAGGCAGACTTTCACCTCAAGTGACTCAGGCGATGTGCCGAATGGTGTTGCGTCTTATCTTAAGCCGGTCTACCTTCACTCGTTTTTTTTTCTACATTATTTGGCCTCTTTAAATATATTTGTGTTCTGCTGCTTCTCTGTGACTCATTTTCACTTTGCTGGGAGGCTGAGTTCGAGCTGCAGCGACTGCAGAAGCAGAATTTACAAGATATTAGGGGAACGATATTAATTCTACTTAATAATTTAGCTAACACGGACTACAACACTCCCATCTTCACCTGCATGGCACCTTGTTCTAAGATTAATCACACTGACGCCAGCAGGATGAGATAAGAGCATTTTGAGACATGGCGTATGACAGGTAAAAGCTTAGGTAAGAGACTTTTAGTTGAACCTGGAACCAAAGTAGGAGCAGCTTTAAAATCCCAATCCAAGGGGCAAGTGGCATCAAAACATGTTTTTGTGCAGTAAGTACATCATATTTTTTTTATTCCACGGGCACTTAAAATCCTCGTGTATGCTTTATCACATTGTCAAATGCTCTTCAGGTTTGTCAAACATGATGTCAGACGGCGAGTTCCTGAGGACAAGTTGCGGTTCTCCAAACTATGCTGCTCCCGAGGTCATCTCAGGAAGGTAAATGTTCTCGTTATTGGTTTATTTTTTGGGTGATCAGATGCTGAGATTCCAACAGAATTCTGTAACCATTCTCCCATTATGATGACGATCCCTTCACGATCGTGTCTTTTTACTCGTCCTCAGGTTATATGCTGGTCCAGAGGTGGATATCTGGAGCAGCGGGGTCATTCTCTACGCCTTGCTGTGCGGCACGCTGCCCTTCGACGACGATCACGTGCCAACGCTCTTTAAGAAGATCTGCGACGGGATCTTTTTCACCCCGCAGTATCTGAACCCTTCGGTCATAAGCCTCCTTAAACACATGCTGCAGGTGGACCCAATGAAAAGAGCCACCATCAAAGAGATCCGGTAAACAACCGTCTCATCCTTCTCGTCCAGGCTGTGAATCAAGATTATCTTTGGGATGACAATACCTGTTTAACTACCAAAATAATTTCCCCCCCCCCTACAGAGAGGACGAGTGGTTCAAACAAGACTTACCCAAGTACTTGTTCCCCGAGGACCCCTCCTACAGCAACAACATGATCGACGACGAGGCCCTGAAGGAGGTTTGCGAGAAGTTTGAGTGCACAGAGGAGGAAGTCCTGGCCTGCATATACAGTCGCAACCATCAGGATCCGCTGGCCGTGGCCTACCACCTCATCATTGACAATCGTCGCATCATGAACGAAGCCAAGGATTTCTACCTGGCGTCCAGCCCTCCCGACTCTTTCCTCGACGACCAGCTCCTGACGTCGTCCGGTGCGGCCGTGGCCGGCATTGTTAAGCCCCACCCCGAGCGCGTCCCCTTTCTCGTGGCGGAGACTCCGCCCAGGCCTCGCCACACGCTTGATGAACTGAACCCCCAGAAGTCCAAGCACCAAGGCGTTCGAAGGGCCAAGTGGCACCTGGGAATCCGCAGTCAGAGTCGACCCAACGATATCATGTCGGAAGTGTGCCGTGCCATGAAACAGCTGGATTACGAGTGGAAGGTGAGGAAGAGGGTTACGTGACATGAAAACTGGGATGATGCGCGACAATTTGTCGGTAGCCAAATACAGCTGTCATTTTCATACCTCCTCCAGGTTGTGAATCCATATTATCTACGCGTGAGAAGGAAGAATCCTATTACCGGGATGCAAACCAAGATGAGCCTTCAACTGTATCAGGTGGACAGTAGAACCTACCTCCTTGATTTCCGTAGCATAGACGGTAAGTTTACCCTCCGTTTGATGTGTGGAAGTGGGTTGTAAAGCAATCTTAGAAATGGTCAGATTTACGAAGCTGGATAAACGCAAAGCAGCACATGAGCCCAACAAAGTTGGTTGTTTTTTTTCCACAAATGGACAAGACGAAGTTATCATTCCGTAGTGTCCCGAGGGCTCGGCTACCAACCTGCTAGCATTGCAATAGCAGCCGGCTTGCTAACAAACCTGTCGGCGGCAGTGTCAGTTGTTGTTTATTTAAATGTGGCGTTTCCTTGTTGAGGGATAAATGTTTCGCTGTGACAGCCATGTCGGCCGCGAGGAGGATCACGTTATTGACTCCGAATAAAGGATTGTTCCAACTTTTACTTGAATTATTTAGGACTCGATCCCGACCTTAATATAACGTCTCGTGTCGTGTTTTTCAGACGATATGTTGGAGGCGAAGTCTGGAACTGCTACCCCTCTCCGCTCCGGGTCTGTGGGCAACTACCGCACTACTCTTAAGAACGATGTGGACGGGGCGGACGTCGCAGCTTCGTCCAGCACCGTTCCCCTCACCAAGGCTCCGGAAGGCTCCCTAGCGTCATCGTTGACCTCATCCATCGACTCTACGGGAGGCGGGGACAACACGACGGTCCCCCGACCGGGAAGCCACACCATCGAGTTCTTTGAGATGTGTGCAAATCTTATTAAACTACTTGCACGATAGCTTGCAAAACAATCGCTAGCCTTTTTTTTTTTTTTTCCTCTCCGAGTGTCTTCATAGCAATAAGCATGCAACCGATCGATTCATGGCTTGGTTCGTCCCGGCTGAGGATGAAGGGATTGTTCCATGGCACTGATGCAGGTTGGCGTTCCCTAAGCTGAAGGGGATGCACACCGAGCTGACCGGGGACGTAAGGGGTTATTTGGAAAGACGAATGACCAGCTACTTAATTAGCTAGGACAGAACAACAGTTAGGAGGAGGAGGGGAGGGGGGGTTTACAATTTCCGGATCAATTTAATAGCAAAATGTCCACATCCCACCTGTTCATATATGCGCAAGTGATTACACTGAATTTTTCTGTACTGTAGCCGGTGCGCACTGCTTTCCAGTACAGAGAACAAGATTGCGTTTCTGCCTGCGGAGAAGGAAGCCACGCGTTGGTGTTTTTTTGAATTTGGGTGGCAGTCGTAGGATGCAGGAAGCACTTTTGCACAAGTTTCTTTTATTTCCTGCTGCTCTTGTTTTTTTTTGTTTTTTTTCTCTTGAGTGGGGATCAGAAGTGCTGCAGACGTATCGGGTGGGATGGGGGGGGGGGAGGAGCGCCGCTGCACTGCGCTATAACCAGGGGGGTCGTGCCCATCACATTCATTGGACTCTGAGAGAGTGCAGTGACCCCTGTATTTCTGTCTTCTGTCAGGGACAACAGAACGCTTCATCACAATTATGTTAGGTTTTATTTTTTTTTGTGAATCCGCGTCGTCAAAGACAAAATTGTCATGGTTTTGTCCTTGTTGTAAAAAAAATTTGTTTGAATTTGTCTGTCCCCTACATTTTTATATATAAAGACGTGAATATATTTATCAGTGTGTTAAGTGGATGAAGTGTTGGTTCTAATGGAAATTGAATATTTTTCTTTTTCTTTCTTGCATTAAGATCTATTGCTGGATGGTATATATTTTCCTTTTTTTTTTTTTACTGTCTGGTTTTTAAATCAATATCACAGTTTTGTTTCCTTCAATCACAATTATTCTGATACTTGATTGTCTTTCCAAATAACTATAGCCTGCTTCTACCATATAAGAGGTATTTTGCCATGACAGTCAAAATCTAGAAATATATCATTTTCAGTGTCACGTATTACAATGACAAGTTGATTTTCTTGATTTTTGTTTTTGTTACATTTTCTTTACTCCTCGCTTTTTTTTTTTTTGGGATTAATGAATTGGATTTGAGTATGATTACTGAGTGAAATGCCTTTTTAGCCTACATTCATTTCTTAAAATGCCAATCCATCACACATATATAGGCCTCAGGGCTTGAGTAGTAGCAATTACATGCAGTGCATGGACAGTGTCTGTTGGCAGGTGAATACATCCAAAATGGTGTCATTTTGGGACATGTTTGTGTTTTGATTTGCCCCACACATTCCCTTGAAGGTTGACGTGAAACAAAGGTTTACATGTGTTTAAACCTGAAACAGACAAAAGCCCTGTCGAGTAGATAACAGCTCTGCTTACAGAAAAAAAAAAAAAAAAAGACACGCGAGCGTTAAGATCACAAATGGGTGGCTGATTTATATTTGATAACAAAAAGTCAGACAGAACACGACACTTTCCACTCACTAAGTCTTAGATACGTCTTTATTTGCGAGTATGATGCGTCTCTCTATGCCCTGTCCACAGTCTTAAAGTTTCAAGTGGTGTCTGTCTGGCTGCCTTATCATCATCGTCATCATCAGTACTGTTCATCGGTTTTTATGTTGGTAAAAGTTGGACTTCAGTTCTGGTCAGAATTATTGGCACCTTTTGCAATTGTAAGGGCTAAAATCCACCAATTATAGTGTCACGAGTTAAAGGTAGACTGTTTATTCTAAGCATTAGGGACTACAGAAAAAAAATTAAAAAAAAAATCTTAATATCGAAACTTAAAATAAACATCTAATTAAGAGTGTTGCCAAACTATTGTAGACATCAGTACCTGCTCCCTATTTTTTATTAATAACAACAGGAATACCAAAGCAAATTTAGAAGGTCAATCGGTGTCTCATTTGTCATCTTCAGTCAATTAAACCAGGACTTGAATCAGAAATTTAAAGTTTGATTTGTTTTTATTAGAACGTGTTAGCAGTTTAGCTCTCCGCAGCTTTAAAATCAAAAGGATCTCATTTTATATAATTTGCATCTCAGAGATATAAATCAGCAAAAATTGGTAAGTGTGACAATAATCGTGATCATCTTGCGTCTCCTGCTGCCCGGCGGGGCAGGTTTGGACTGAAATATTTAGTTGATATTTGACCTTTACGTCTCTTGTTTTTTTTGTTTTTTTTTCCAGTAAAATTTTTTTGTAAAATTAAACATTTGTAGTTTTAAAGGGCAGTTGCAAGTTCTGATTACAAAGACTTTTCATGGCTTACATGAGGGGTTTTGTAGGGGAGATGAATGTGTGCAAAAAAAAAAAAAAAAAAAAAGGAAACTTTTTGTCCGTTTATGGAGTCTTGTCCTCGTGGACTGTCCGGTTCAGTATCTGTTTGAACTGCTTCAAAGAAATATTGTTCTATTTTTGTTTGGTGTGTAAGAGGACCCTATCAGATCGACCAATGTAAATCTGAATGGACAGTGTTGAATCAGAATCATTTGTATACACAACTGCCTAATAAACTGCTAAATTGCACACATTTCTGCTGAGGCCTGTCTTTATGTTTACAGTATTTCAACAGGAAAATGAAGCCGCATTAATCTGAAATATTTAACATCATTCATGCAGTAAACAAAGATAAAGGAAACTTATTATTTGCTTTTCCTAATGTTGATCATTTATTTACTGAATTAAGTAATATCCAGCTGCAAGGAGAAAAGATCATCCACTACTTCAAATCAAGTCTTTCATGTTGAATCTATATAAATTTATAGTATTTGAAGCCTTCAGCTCAACTTTTGAATGAGGTTCGTATTTCTTTAAAACGCAACGTAAACATTTGAATAGCTTCCGGGTCATGCTGCTTTCACGTGCTACCAGCAGAATAGGAGAAACGGACTTGGTAGCAGTCACGTTTAGTTATAGGTAGTAAACTAAAGTGCAAACCTTATTCACAGCAAATTAACTGCTAAAATTAGCTACATTTCTCTTTTCACATATTTCCAACAGTTAGTTGTCAAATAAACCGGACTCAAACAATCAGTTATATAAAATATAAAACAAGATGAATGAATTGCAGCGCTGTTAATATTGGATTTTATTGTTGTTGTTTTTTACAGATGCCGGTGAGCCATTCTGCCAAAACCTTTATTGACGCATTTGTATTTCTTTTCACCAAAGTTTACGTAAATACCTGATGCGTAGGTGTTGCGTTCCGTTTTAACGGTACTTATTGAACGCGGCACGAAAGGGTCACCCAAATATGGCGAACGATTAGCTTCCGATAGTCTTTGCCCAGTGTTGCCCGCGGATAACCACGAATTGCATGTAAGTATTCGGCTCCTCCTAAATTACATGGGATATAAAATAAATTTAAATAAAAAGTTGAATTGCAGTTTTGTGTGAGAAAGCGGACTGAGGTTGGAAGCTCGTGGCAATTGTTTGCCAAGTTTTCTTCAACGTCGCCTGCTAAAGTCACCTAGCTCCAGTCAGCTCGCGTCGATGTGCCTGGCTGTTGTTGTTTACCGGCTTGTTTTAGTATTATTATTATTTTAGTCACTACATAACAATATATCCTGTAGTTAAATAAGAGATATACCCGACTGTCACAGCCGTATTTAAAGTCACTGGTACCCGGCGACTGATAGCAACGGTGTGCTAGCCAGTGTTCTCCAAATTTCAAAATAAAAGTCTTTAAGAACGTCAGCTGTTTCCTGTTGTCGTTGCAGATCGTATTTCTTGTTATTGACCTTTTTTTTTTTGCTAATCCCGTAGGATGGCCTCTTTTGGCTGGAAGAGGAAAGCTGGTGAGAAGGTGTCCAAGTCGGTGGTGCAGCAGTTTGAGGCTCAGGAGGAGAAAGCTGAGGAGAGAGGACCGAGTCAGGGGGAGGAGGTGGACTGGCTGCACGTCATCAAACGACGGCGGGAGATCCTGCTGGAGGACTGCGCTGCCAAGAGCAAGAGGCTGAAGGACGAGGGCGCACAGCTGGCTGAGAGAGGCAGGTGAGGGTGCACAACGAGAACCCGCGGGAGAGCATGCAAACCTCGATAACTGACCTTTTCAGGCCCCGGGCCCGGGATCGAGCCCACGACCTCCTCGCTGTGAGGCGACAGTGCCACGCAAACAATCTTGTTTTGTGATATTATAGTAAGCACAATTAAATCTTATTCAGAGTTGTTTAAAGGAGCTCAGCTTGGCAATAACAAAGATACATGTGCTGCTAGAAGTTCTCCAGAGGAGGGCGCTATTGTACAGAGCTCGTGGACTCCTTTAACACAACTAGTAGATTACTACTGGCTTGATAGTAAAGATAAACATAGACTAAATATTGAATTTCAAAGGAAGATTAATCCAAGTTTGAGGTTTTCCCTGTATTTGATTTTATGGCTTTTTTTTTTTTTTTTTTCTGTGAAAGTCATGGTTACAATTAGCATCTGGAGTCTTACAGTCTGGTGGCACACATTTACATGTCAAAAGCCAAAAGCACAACCATAATTTAAGTTTTAGCCATGGCAGAAACTGACCTGACGATCCACGTTTAGTATTAAAAGGGGGGGGATGAACAGAGCAATATTATGAAAGCTTTTCAAACAGAAAGGGATTTTTTACAAATGTTTAAACTTCTGCAAAACCACAACAAATCTGCTCGACAGTTCACTCTGCAACCTACTGATGTAAACTCTTGTGCCGAGTTAAAGTTTTGCTGCTGACCAATGGTAAGCAGTATTATAATTTCAAAAGATATTTCTTGACTTTTTGAGTTTTTAAATAAACACCCAGAGGTGTGTCACTTTGTGCCACACTTGCAGAAAGCTTACTGGGTGGCCATCAACACAGAGGAGAAGAAATTAGGCCTTCTTCAGGAACTGTTATTTTAGATTTCCTCCCCTGACCTTTTTAGGCCAATAAAAAAATTACTTCGTGAAACCCCCTCCGCCCAGCGGATGTAATGTCATTGCTCTCAGTGACTGCCTGTAATTGTATTAGCAGAAAGAAAGTGGATTTTGCAGTGGAAATGATGTCCTGCTGCTCCATAATAGCTGTTTAGGGGTTTGCGATCCGGTCGGGGATGTCAGCCAGGAGTAGTTTTTTTGCCTCCTCGAACAGCATTGGCCTCTTGACGTTAGTCCGTCATTACAAAGGTTTAGAAGTTTCTGATGTAACTTAGCAGCTCCTCAAGCACCCGTTTGTGATCTGAGCTTCCTCTTGAGTCACATTATGCGCACATAGGGGTCTTTTGAAGGAAGAATTTTATGTAACTTTTCATGTTTTTGTTTTGTCTTCATTTTTACTCTCGTATCAACCGATGTGTTATGTGAATTTAGCAATTGCCATGGTTTTGCCAACCACAGACACTTTTTAGATCTGGCACTGTATATTTATCACCCTGTTTAATATTTTACTTCCTCAACTGCAGAGATGATTTTTTATAAACTTTGCACAGACGCCGTAATCTTACACACCAAAGTTGTTTTCTGTAATATCAGTTATTGCTGCTGTGTCTCTGTAAGGGCGACAGACTGCCCTGTCATTGTTGTCTATGCATGAATGAGCCAACAGGTCCTCCAACACATACGACCACAGAGGTAATTTGTTCCTAACCCTCATGTAAGACCCACATGAATGTTTCCTAAATAAGACTTGGGCACAACATCCACTTGGTTCGTGACGGTTTGGTTTCGAATGAAGACTTGAACTGCATTGGGCGTTGAAGTTACTACTCCCTAAAAGTTATGCAACCCCCGTTGTCATAGCAACAGTAAATGCAGTTTTCAAAAAGGTGTCCCGGCTCGTGGTTGGAAACAGGAAACAAACAGCGGCCACCGGCACCCGAGTCCGCCCTGGTGTCGAACCCTCCACCCGACCAGGCTCCTCGTGGAGACGTCATCTAAACTGGGAGACGCCAGATTGTCATTATTTATACGAGCGCTTCAGGTCGCTTAACTTTAAAACAAAACTGTGGGTCGTAATAAGCTGCTTGCACAAAAGTTTTTTTTAATTTTTAAAAAAATTTTTTTTTAGAGTACAGTCTCAAGTTAGTGACACGTGTATTCATGGACTGCACTAATGAAAGGAAAGGAAACAGAAAATACCCGTCGTCTCGCCGACTGATTGACTTTTTTCTGGCTCAAAAGGTGTTAGTCTGAAACGGTCGTCAATAGAAGTTGTTCACACGCAGGCTAATTGCTAGTTCTCACCTTTTAAACAGACACCATCATGAACCCTTCTACCAAACACGACTAAAACAAAGTAAAAAAAAAAACATAGGCCACGCAGTTGTGGAATTGCATCTCCTTTCATTTCCTCAACAGATGTGTACTTTTTTTTTTTTTTTTTTTTCCAAGTTGTGGGAATTGTGTAAGGCAGCAAGTCACATCATCACCATCCAAATACTCTGCATAGTTTGCTGATTTGTCTGGCTTAGAGCCACTGTGCTGAGTCCGTTTTCTTCTTTTTTTTAATCCCTAAAACTGAGTTTGCAAGATGTAATCTGGCTCTCAACAGCGATTTCAGATGTTCATCATCTTCTGCAGTTTGGTGGTTTTACATTAGCCGGTTTGCTGGTTTAGTGCTGTCGGGATAGCAACTATGTCAAACATGTCAACTATGTCCCGATAATTTCAGCACATAAATACACAGAAAAATGTTCCAATTTATTTCATATTTCTCCAGTCGTCCTTCAAACTATAAACGTGTGTGTGTGTGTGTGTGTGTGTGTGTGTGTGCGTGTGCGTGTGTGTGTGTGTGTGTGTGGCGTGTTGCTCATTGCTTAATTTCCTCATATGAATCTGCAGTGTTTGTTTGCTTCATGTCATGGTCAGATTTCCACACTCCTCCAGTTCCATTTCCTCACTGACATCTCCGCCTGTTAAACAACAGACGCAGGTTGAAGGTGAAAAGATGACAGATACTGTCTTGATCGGGAAACTAGTCTCGAGTCAATATTGACTTAAGGAGTTTTTCGAGCTCGAGCAGGAACTTATTCATGTGTCCGTTGAGTGAGGCGAAAAAAAACAAAAAAAAACAACAACAAGTCAATTTCTGCTTGTCAAAACCTTTGCAGAATTGTGAATCCCGGTAAACAGATTTATGCAAAACAGCAGACTTCGGCAGTGGCACCTGCTTGGAGTGAGGCCACACTGACTTCTGCTCAAATTTATGCAAATCCTGTTTATGTTTCTCATTGTCTGAAAAAAAAAAAAAAAAAAAAAAAACCAGTACGACAACCTCAGCGCCTCGCTGGCACAGGAACTGACCAGAAAGAGTTTGATTTGCGATACCTGTCTGTTCACCGTGTCTGTTTATTCAACCTGCTGCAGCCTTTGTGTACTCCGTGCTGCCGTCCTGTCAGGGCAGGTGCACCGGTGTTGTGGAGCACACTTGTGGCTTCATAGCTTCAGGAAGTCCACAGAGCATATTGTCCATTTGTCATTTTGTCTGTTTGCAAGTCAGCAAAATAAATATCAGTCAGTTGCATCTGGAAATTAAAAGGAAATTAAAAAGAAATATATACTAATAAACAGCTGAAATATGACTCAGCCGTGTTTCATTAAAAGTGTGTCTTTCTTATCTTTTGAGAAGTCTTATGCAAGAATGGAAATCTTTCTAGTCACGTACATCCTTATAGAAGGCATTGTGATAGCCACTGAAAAAACAGGGGACCCCGTGATAGGTTAAGTAACACGTTTCAAATCTCAGGGCGGAGACAATGAGACTGGGTGTCCAATTTCACTGCTCTATGTGATTTTTTTTTTTGATTTTTTTTTTTATATTGGTTGCATTACTTAAAAAAAACTGAACGTCAGCAAAAGTCAAGACTAAGCCACGTTGAACTTGATGTAATGCACCATGTCTGTGTAAGAACAATAACAGGGTTTAAAATCATACCAGACAAACATTCATGCTCTATAAATAAATCGGATGCACGGGTGTTTTATCAGTGTACCAGGCTGCACAGCTTTTCCTGTATGCGACGTATCTGGAGCAGTCGGGTTGTAGTTAACTCTTTTTCTCAGTTTGATTTGAACCACAGTGTGTGTTTTCTTTAGGCACTGGGAGGCCATAAAGAAGTGGGACGAGGCCATTCAGCTGACTCCAGACGACCCTCTGCTGTACGAGATGAAGTCTCAGGTATATTACAAATGATATTTTACAACATACCTACTTTATCATCATGTTTATCTACTGCTTTAGCGTCGCACCCCCTGTAACCGGGTTCAGGAACATATAGGAAATCGGTAAAAAAAAAAAACAACAAGAGAACAGATCTTATTTGTGTGGGAAAGCTGCTAACCACCAGCATATGTATAATCTGCACATCCCTTCTTTTGTACCATATGTGTGTATTTATTAGCCATAACACATCCTGTCAGTGGCCCATTATAGCTGATTATTATTCCACCATCATGGCCACATAAACTCTTTTTCTGCTGCCACCCCGGTATACATTTAACCTCCATTGGTGATCTCATATCCGCACAGGGATGACACCACTGAAAAACTGCAGCATGTTTCTCGCTTTTATCTCCATTTGCTTGCTCTCGTATATTTATCACCAGCTGCCACTTCTTCTTCTTCTTCTTCTTCTTTTAACAGACATGTTTGGAAAAGAAAAAAAAAGAAGCTTCCTTTTATATTTGAGAAAAGTGTCAAAGTCAGAAGGTGCAGTCAAGACAAATGGAGCTAACTCCATTATTTCTTATTAATTTACTACATCTAATACAATACAATTCCTCCTCCTGCAGCATGGTATGCCTAATATGATCCATGACAGGATATTTGAGAAGGAAATCATTAGCGGACCAGGCCTTGGGAAACACCGTAGCAGAAGTATCTTCTTTTTTTTTTTTTGCCTCATCCCATGACCATTGGAAGCCTAACATAACAAACAGACTTGCATTCCTCATCAACGTGCGTAACCACACATGTGTTTCCCATCTCACCTATTTGCATCCACTGTTGGTGTTGATGTTTTTCACCATCATTAGGCTGAAAGCCCAGAGCTCATCGAACGGCTATTACTGGTCCAGATGACGAGGACGGTTACGTTGACGATATTCATCCACTTCCCGTCTTCGCTTTCCTTCCGTTGAATTTAATCAGTATTACACACACCCCCCCCTCCCCTTCCTCCCTCCATTCCCTGTCGTCTGTGTGTTTGTGTTGTGTGTCTCATATTGATCCAGTTTGTAGAGCAGTCACCACCACATCCTCCTGGCTGCACGAATGATTTTCATCTGCAGCACAGCAAATCCTGCTGATAGCGAGAAGTGCCATTTCGGTTTTCATTGTCCTGACGGAGATTTTGTGGGTATTATTAACTTATCAAGGGATTCGACTGGGTATCAAGTTGAAATATCAAGGCAGTAATAAAGCCTTCACCACGGTGCCAGACCTGGTTTGGGTGCAGTGTACACCCAAGAATTAGAACCTGACTGATATTTTAGCTGGCTGATTTTATCATCTAATATTGGCCTGTCACAGAAGATTTCAATAATGCCAAATAAGTCGGACGGTATTTGATGTTATTGAAAACTTTTTTTTGTGTGTGTTTTTTTTTTTTTTTACAAAACATAATCCAGAAAAAGATTCTTAGGGTAAATTTAAAATTGTTGTATTTGTGTCTTTTTTTTTTTTTTTTTTAATAGCTAGTGATAATTATTAAAATCCCAGTGAAGTTTACTGTTTCAGTGCACTGATGTCAGTAAACTGTAAAGTATCTTGCCTCTATTACGTATCCTTTTCATAAATGTCAAAAGTGTTTGAACGCCACATTTGAGGGAGAATTACAAAAAATAAAATAAAAGTGTGTTTATATTATAGATTGTGTGTAAAAATGGACGCAGTCTGAAAAGTAAAGCCGGTGTCGAAGTGCAATACCACTGAGGGCCAGTAGGTTCTGGCTCCAAACAGCCTCTGGCGCCATAGACTTTTATTCAACTTCTCTCATGAAATGCAGTCAGTCATTTTAAAAAATATATATATTCTCTTATGGTGTTATTAGCTAAATGTGACTGAATGAATAATTCCAAATTAATTAGATATAAGGTCTCAAAGAGAGGTATGGCAGTTAAATGGGAGTTCACAAACCAATAGATGACGTCAGGGTAGGTGTACCACCTGGTAGAGAAGAACACTGAACTCACAAGAGGCACCGCTTCTCACTCAAATTGAGTTTTATTTGATTAAAAGTGCACTTTTGTCTCAAGAATACTGCAGTAAAGAGAGGAGCTGAAGTTTTACTTTAATGGGAAGCTCCTCTTCAGGCACTTACATTACGCAGCCTCATCCCATGTGGTGGACAAAATACACATCCAAAAGCACTGCCACGAATTAGGGAGCATCTTGAAAACTTTTTCGCCGACCGTTGTGCAAATACATGCGCGGTGGTATCGGCTCTCGACGGCTCGTTCCCCCACACGACGGCAAAGCAAAATTAAAGAGTTTCTCTATAAAATGTAGAATAAAAGATGACTAAGAAGACTCTGGTTAATGAGTTCAGTTTGACACTGGTAGATGTGAGCACAGATAAATGAATCAAGTGAATTACTGAGAGGAATGTGGTGACCATGACTGTTCCACAGTGCACTGATGTTCTCATGGTGGATGAATCTCCCCACTGGGGCCGCAGTGATGCAACGAACAGCTGATTACGTTAAAGATTCATCTGGTGATTAACCAACAGCCCAAAGCCTGAAGATATTCTTGCCTCTTCTTCATTTTTCTTTTTGAAGCTCTGCGGCGACGTTTTAAAGGTTCCCTGTGGAGTTTTTGACGTCGAGTTGGGCTGCGGAGCATTTTGTTGTTGTTGTTGTTGTTGTTGTTGTTCATGACATGCTATCACAAGGACACCCTGAAAAAGGTCTTGTCGCCTGTTCGCCGTCTCCGCAGGTCCTGACCGTGCTGCAGGAAGTGTTTCCGGCCGTGAAAGCAGCGGAGTTGGCGGTGAAGTTTCGTCCCTTGTGGTGGGAGGGCTGGCAGACTTTGGGCCGGGCGCAGCTCAACCTGGGAGAGGTGGACCTGGTGAGTACGGCTGTCGATTACGCGCCAAAAAAACAAAAAAAACAAATATGGGACGCTCGAGAAAAGGTTGAAGAACAAACACGAGTAACGGGAGGAATTTTGAGCAAACCCGAGTTAGAAAGTGCGTTGCTTGGTTGTGGTCTTTTTTTTTTTTTTTTTTCCCCCCCATGAGCTGACACCAAAATTCAAGCTGGTGTGTTGGTGCAGCCTTCCGTACCCTTTAGACGGCAGCAACATTCACTCCTTGGTGTTGCGTATCAACTGACGGCTTCTTGCTCGGTGGATCGCTTAATTATCCCGATAGGGACGAGCGCACTGGTTTTGCTTGACTGTGCGACGAGCTGCGCCCGTTTATGTAGGTGCTTGTAAGTCAGTTTTGGACGAGACGTTGAGATCCGCCGTTTACTCCTGTTTTCACTGCTCGTTGTGAACTCCCTGCCGCTGGAGACGGAGAGGGCCTCTTTCAGAAGCACACCCAGTTTGCCTGGGGCTCGGGACGATTGCTTAAATTGCCCCAGAACACGCCGGGACCTGTGGTTGTATGAAACTCGCGGCTCACAGTTACACTCAATCCCCCCCCTCCCCCCCTCTACCCCACCAACCCCACCACCACCACCACCTCCTTTTTTTTTTTTTTTTTACATTTTATTTTTCTATTCGAGGCTCGCAAACAGAGACTAAACTCGGAAGCGCTTCGGTTCGTGGCGCCGCGAGTCGCTCCTACATGCCCTCGAGCGGGAGACCTGCGCTACGGCACCAGAAACAACAATGGGAAGTGTTGAAAGTTACTTGAACGCAAACTAAAACCAAATATAGACACACCTCCTTGTATAATGAAGCTCTTGGGAAGCAAAGGGGAAAAAAAAAAAAAAAATGCGCACCTATTTTTAGCAAGACTTGTTGGGTCCAGTTTTAAAGCGTCGTATGCTCCAACATGTTTCGAGTGGTGCCCGTTTGTGCGAATGTGAATGCGTGCAGTGATTCCCCATTTTCGCTTTCATCGGCCTGTCCTGTTCCTTCTTTCCTTTCCATTCGAAGTGGAAAAATGGAAAGCGCCCAAAACCAACAACTACAACTTCTGTTTTGTTTTTCTGTCGCTTCTCTTGATGTCGGAAAACGACGCTGCACGACAGCTCTGTCGCCATTCATCATCCCATTGTTATCATTAAGTTTGTGCAGCTGTGGGTTCCCCCCCCCCCTCCTCCACCCTTCCCAGAGAAGTCAGTCTTTTAACCCACGATGACATTTCTTCAGTTACAGGATTACTTTCGAAAACAAACAAATAATTGATGCGGCTCCAGTCAGTTCAAGACCAAACTTGACGTGTTGTTTTGGGCACAGACGGTTTCATTTTTTTTTTTTTTTTTAGAAATCTATTACGGCTGACCTGTCGTAATCCATGACAGCGCAGGTTGTTGGATGTTGGAGGTGGGGAACGTTAAACGCCGAGTTGTACGCAATGCCGCGTTGCCATTTAAAGGTTACCGAAGGCTCCCACTTCCAAGTAAAAAGCTACATTCACTTTGAACAAAAGGAGTATTTAAGCTGTTTTTTTATTTTTTATTTTCAAGAATATTGTCTTAAACCAAGTATCAATTTATATGTTGTTGTTTTTTTTTTTTTAAATTTCACTTCATTTACATCCTGCGCCGATTCTTTGTCTGCTACGTTAGCGTGCTCGCGCTGTGACGTCCTTGCCCCGGCGCTCGCGGCGCGCTAAAGTGAACAACCGTCGCGGCATAACGGTGCTTCAACTCGCTTTGCTTCCGCGCCGTTTGATTGCACGTGCGTTTGCGTTGTGTTTTTGTAGTTCCGACAGCTCCAACAGAGAAATGCGTCTTCTCTCCAGAGAAAAAAACAAAACAAAACGTCCTTGCCGATCACGTCACCTCGGTTTCAGCAGTCACACTTTTGTGTCTATTTGTCGTACATATCATGTCAACAATGTGTACTTCCAAGCTACGCTCATAAAGTTGAAAACAGAACCTCCGGTGCTCGGGTAAAAGAAAAAAAAAAAAAATCATCGCGGTTCTTTTCTCCGACTTAACAAAGCTCCTGCGGAGCCTCAGAAAACGGGTTGATTTCTACTCCGCTGGAGGATTAGTGGACTTCTCACTTTTTTTTTTTTTTTTTTTTTTTAGTCCCTTAACTTTGGACGACGTGTGACAGTTTTCGGCCGTTTGTCCGGATTGATTAACGAGCTCATCGGTCTTCTCGACGAGCTGGATTTATTCCATCGCTTCGCTCCCCGGGCGGACAGCCGCTCGCGTAAAAGGCTGTTGGCGCTTTGTGTTCCCGTTCCAACGGGACCACAACTTCCAGACCGACGTGCGGGTGCACAGTCGGCGCCGAGGTATTGACGTCTTCTTAACGAAACGATCGATCTGCCCCCGCACGCAGCGTGGAAAGCGCTCGCGTCGCGCTCCGATCGCTCTCTCTCTCTCTCGCGCCGTTCGTCTGGAAGAGTCACAGCGACGCCGCAAACGGGCCCGAAAGAGTTCGCGTTAAGCGTTTCATTTTCGGAAGACGCCAGACTCCTCGTCGCCGAAAGAACGAGTAAGTAGCCCTGCCTTCACCTCCCGTAGAACCTTGTGTTTGCGTCCCGTGCTCACGTCAGCGCTCTTCCCCCCCCGCAGGCCGTGAGGTCCTTCCAGGTCGCCATCCACATGTGCCCGTCAGAGCGCGCCCTGTGGCAGGAAGACCTGACCTGGGCGTGGAGGTTACAGAAGCAGAACTTGGCGTCCAAGGAGAAGATTCGCCAAGAAGAGGAGACTAAAAAGCAGATCCTCGACGCCCCGGAGCTCCAGCGAGATTATGATTTCGAGTCAGACGAGGTGTTGGCCGCCTGCGAGGCCGTCGCCGAGCGACAAACGCGCTACGAGGAGCTGAAGAGGACAGCCGTGGTCGTGGACGCCGAGGGGAATATAAAAAACGTACCGACCGGAGACGAGGGATCAGAGGACATTTCAAAGGAGCAGTTCGTCAAAGCGAGAGGACTCTGAACTGTTCTCAGCAGTCCTGTTTCCATTTTTTTTTTTTTTTTTATAGAAATGGATGGTGTTATTTATGAAAGCAACGCGAGTGCGCAAAGCCGTAGCCTAAACTCCTGATATCAGAGACGAGGATGAGAATACTCGACGAGCGGCGAAGGTTGATACGGGAGACCGTGAAGACGGTTCTGTTGAGTTTTGTTTGAGCCCATTTTCCATCCCTGTAAAGTTAAACGTTACGTTTTTACATCGTCGGTTTGTCACTCGGCAGGAAGTTTCGACTCCCATTTAGTGAGATTCCATCCAGATAAGATAGAAGCTGCAAACCCGAACAGCTTCCGGTTGTTTCGTCTTTAACGTATTTTCACCGGATAACACTTTGATCCGACAGCTAACGTGCTTCTGCGATAACATTAGGATCTACTTTCCGACACTTGAAAGGAGTCAAATTAGCGTCATCTTTATGTGCGATTTTTGTCACGTAATAATATACATCTTAGCTGGAAATATTAAGAGTGCTTTCAGGTTCTAATTGCTGATTTCGTGATGACCTGTGAGGTGTTGATGTGTATGAATGTTTGTAAAACAGGTTGTTTCCCGGCAAGTCGTCAAAAATTGAATAAATACGCATAACATTTTACGATTGTGTCTCCTGCACTTTCCTCTCCTTTGAGTCCGTTTGTGTGCTGTTGGTATTTTGTATTGTTTTCCAGAAGCTGGTCGAGTGATTTGCACCGTCGGAGGACGAACCTGACAAAAACTCCAAGCGTTACCGTTGATGATCGGCGCCCGTGGGCGTGCCGGTCTCAAATCGAGGCGTGGTCGGGTGTGTTGCCGCAGACAAAACCGACTGCGTGTTTGGTATGTTAAGTGTGCGTTTGCGAAACTCGAAAACTGAAAAAGATCACAACGTGAACGCGCAATTATTGTGAACGTGTGTCTGTTCGGTCCGCGCACGAGCGGTTCTGCTTCCTCCGCGGAGAAGCGATCGTTGACGTGTCAAATCTGTTGTTGTCAGCAATATGCCAAGACGGCTTTTAAAGGGAATGGAAGATGACGTTCTGGTTTATTTCTTGCTGCGCTAAAAATACACCTCTGATTTAATTAGGGCACTGTGTTCCACCGTGCACCTTTCTTTGTGCTTCGTTTATCTGCCTTTCAATTAGCGAAAGCGGGTTTGGACTGGACATGCCCCTTAATGCACTTGTATCATCAATGTTTAGCTGCACAGTAAAAAGAAAAAAGAAATTGCAAATTTCTTTACCATAGTTCACCTCATCTTATTTCTACCAGAAGTATCGTAACGTAAAATTCTAAAAAAAAAATCAGTCCGGAAGTCTGAATTAAAGTCATGGAAGAAAAAAAAGCTGAGCATACAAAGTTGCCGTGGTATCTGAGACAAAAAGAATCATTATCCAGCAAAAAAAAAAAAAAAAAAGAGCGTCCGGCTGCCAGCAGAACCGCCGCGGTGATACGTCTCGAAGGCATGACGAAGAGGAAAGATTAAGAAACGCAGATAAGTTCAGTGAGTCGGAAAAATAGGAAGTTGCAGAAATGAGATCTCTATTAACACCTCGACCCAGATAACACTGTTAACGTTCTTGTAACGATCATTTCCGTTTCGCTCTCAACTCCACTGTGCTGAAAGGCCGCAGCTTCCGCGCCCGCTTGCTTTTTGAGTGGCACCTTCAAATGACCGGTTGTTTTCACAGACTCCTCATGGCAGAGCTCTAAATGTCTAAAACAGCCCGCGTGTTACCGCCGTCCCACTGATGAGGTGGGAAACGGAGGACGAGTTTCCAAGAAGAGTCCTTTTTACCTCTCCGCTGAAACTCTGTCCAGACTGTTTTGTCAATCACGATTCTCCCCGGAGACTCCACAGCCTCGACGGATTTCTCTACCCCGACGTCACGGCTCTCATTAACGGGGTTATCGTTCTCGGAGGGAGATCTCGTGGCTCTCGGAAGGCTCTGGACTTTGGCCACGTTGGACCTGGAAATCGTCTTCGGGTGGGGGGGGGGGACGAAGGAACGATCTGTCTGCAGGTCAGCGCTGCCGAGCCGTCCGAGTTCGTGTGTTTTAGCCATCAGTGCTGCAGTCGAGTGATGAAATCAATATCGTATGAAACACATATTTTTGTAAATGACAGTCAGTGACATGCTGGCCGAAAAAAAAAAACATGTTATTGTAGAGGATTTTGTTTTAAGGGTTGAATTTCAGCGAGGATCTGTTTGAAGCATCTCTGGAAATTCATTTTACAGTTAATATTTTTATGACAAGCTGTGCAGCATTTCTTTGTACAACAGGGTTAATTGTTTTAATTGACAAATCTGTGACTGCCATTAACCTCAAGTAATCAGTACTGAATTTTCCTCATATCCTGGACTGATATCTATATTTAATTTTCAGTAAAGAGAAGAGAGACGCTTGCTCATAGATCCTTCCTCCTGCATAATCTTTTTTTTAATTTTTTTTTTATCATAAACTACTCAGGGTTTGTATATGGCATCAGTAACTGCCATATTAAATCTTGTAATTAATGCAAAATAAATGACCCAAATTCTTGATTCATATGAATATTTATCAACATTTATTTTCAGTTTATGAGTTTGGTACAACATTAGTTTGTTCACAAGAGGGGCCACACTTTGTGGTGAATCTGACGCTGGCTGGATATGGAAATGTTTTTATATATATATATAAATCTGTATAGCAGCATGTAATTAAGGGCATGTTAAATCAGGAAATACATTTTTTTTTTAAATTTAAAAAAAAGGCAAAACCTCAAACTCATAAATCAGACGGGACCCTTAATAATGTCTTCGATTTTCACTCCCCCGTAAAGTCTGATTGGATGGGAGGCAGTGCACATTACATTAATGTGAACTAAGACGAAGCTGATGGAAGTAATGTGCTGAAAGGAGTAAATAAACACTTTTATCCGAAGACATTTCTTTAACAGGCCTCTTAATGTCCTCCAGTGTCTGTGCTGGGTAAAAGTCACAGTGTAGCTGCCTTTTGTTGTGAAATACAGGGGATACGAGCTTCGATCATCGAGCCGCTCTGCCGACTGATGCGACCAAATTGTTTGCAAATGTCCCTAAAAAAAAAAAAAAAATCTAAATAATAATAATTTAAAAAAAACAACCACTATGAACGTAATCATCTTGTACCGATTTAAAAATGGCTCCAAACTATCGGGACCTTCTCACAGAGAAGACACGAACGTACAATTTTCATACTTAGAATAAATTAACGTGGGAACGTTGTTCACATTTTAACATGAGTTATTTACAGTCATTGTGCAGGTTGTCAAAATGCCGCAAAAACAAACATTACAAACAGCCCAGCAGTGGTTTAAAGTTCCAAAAGTGCAACGGAAGAGTTTATCTATAACATTTGTCTCTGTGGTTGTGTTGATATAACTGCTGAAGTGTATTTAGAGATACGAGTAATTATTAATACAGTGATAATGGAAACTTAGTTCAGCAATACGTCGGCCAAATGTCATTTCATCAGCACTGATGGATGGTCGTTCGGTCTTTTCTCTGTCGTGTCTTTGCAGTGCTTTCATGAGACGGTCTTAATACAGCGACCATGCTGATGCTCATATGCATTTCTCCTGTGTGTTTGCAGTCTCCCCTGTGAAGGTCACATGTAGAGCCGAGTTCTTGGGGCACTCTGGAGGCTCTTTCGGTGGCCCGCTTGGCGCCGTTTCCTCTGAATCAGTCTGAGGAAGACCCCGCCGAGGCTCCCGGGCCTCCTGGGTGCCCTGACACGTCTGTGCAGCCGGTGGACTGGAGCCGCTCCGTGACCCCAGACTCTCCGTGTTCCTCTCAGACGGGTACAGGAAGGTCTGCGAGGTGCTCACGATCTCCCGCAGCTCACGGGACACCAGCGACGGGGATTCCCGGGAGACGATCGAAGAGGTGAGGTGGCCGTCGGCGCAGTGGAAGTGCCGACCTCCCCGACGTCCCCGCTCGCCCATTTTGCAGAACAGGCACTTGATTTTCTCCATCAGCTTGAGAACCACGGTCTTTCTGAGGAGGATGTAGACCCAAGGGTCTAAGATGGGGTTGACAGAAGCCATGCGGATGGCCAGCAGGTCATTCAACCCAAAAAGCTCTTCTTTCTGGTTCCTGTACAGCTGATTCACAAAGATCCTCAGCTGATGACATGAGGAGAGAAAAACAGCAAGGGGAGATCAATTTAACAACGAACAACACTTCAAATGCAGAAACAATTCAAACTTTTCTCACAAGCTCTAGCTGGTCCACACTATTTATTTAACATATTGTTAACATGGATGGCATGGAGTGGTCGAATGTAAACAGACACTGGCCTGTATGTAACTTCTGTGTAAGCACAGCAGTGCAGAGACGGCAAGAGGCCAATAAAAACATATGGGAGCCTTTGGCTATTGGGCTTCCCCACAGTTTAATCAAAATTCTTCCTTTCACAAAGAGGCACAAACACAGACATGTTCAATAATTCAACAGTTAATAGAGGAATCCTTAAGGCAGAAGTTCACCTTTTTTTAATTTATTTTTATTTTAAGTCTTAAACTAATAATTGGGGGTCTATGTGGACATTTAAACCGTTTTTGCTCATTGCTCTTGTTCATAACAGATCCCATTTGGAAATGCTTCTACTGGTGGAGATGGAGGATAAAACGTATTTGCTCTGTGTGCAAAAATATATTCCAAAGTCTGGGTTTGACAAATGCTAAGAATTTCTTACAGAGTTATAATATTATTTGCACAGATTTCACTCTTTGTTTCCCTGCACACTGCTTCCACGCCGAGCTGCAGTGAAGAGATAGTCAAATAAATTGTATCTTTAAATTTTGGAGGATGATTCTTTGCAGTGCCTCAGGCTGAACACTGAAATGTGGTGATGAGAACTAAACCGAGCAAGTAAACGCTGATCAATTTTAGGTCACTTAATTTGCTCCTACAAACAAATACTGAAACTATGCAAACACTATTTTGGTGAACACTTTAACGATCGAAACCTCAGTTGTGCCTCAAAGAAATGCGTCATCAAACCGCAACGAAGTGTAACAAGAACACAACGTTCAGAAAGCATATCATTATAATAATTAACCAACCCATTCCTGTTTTCATCACACAGTTCATTAGCAGCAACTTATGATTACTCTTACAGCGGGCCCACAGTTTTTATTTTATTTTATTTTAACTTTGACTAGGCTCCGTTTAATTGACTGAATCTGTGACGTTTTAATTCGCAAATAACTCGCGCAAAATGCGATTAGTAATTGCTTTCCAACACTCACCACTAAAGGTATGGAGCAGATGAGAACAACAGCGGAGGTAGCTATAAGCAGGATCACCATCTGGATCTCTGCTCCAGCCAATCGTCTAAAACTCCGTCTGCGCCGGAGCTCTGCGATGCGCCGCTGGTCCGTGCCCAGAGACGTGCGGCGGATGAACCGCTTGTGCATGAGGATCAGTGCTCCGCACACCATCACGTTGCACACGACAGTGGCCAGCACCACGACTGAATTCACACCCGCGTACATCAAATTGAAAGTCTTGACCGTTGTGTCGTTGTTCTGCCAGTCGATGAAACACCAGGTATCCGGCTTCTGCCGCTTCACCTGGCCGAACCCCACGCTGGGCAGCGCGCAAAACATGATGTTGGACACGTAGATGGCCAAAAGAGTGAGCGCGGCAAGTCTTTGGTTGACGTACTGGTTGTAGAAATACGCGTGGTTTATTGCCAAAAATCTCTCCACTGACATTGCAAACACGATGCTGAGCTGAACCAAGAAGAAAAAGAGAAGGATGAAGCCGGAGTACTGGCACAGTGGCTCACCTCCCGGCCACGAGCCCTTCATGTAGGTGGCGATGGTGACGGGGCTGGCCAGCAGGGTCCCCAGGAGGTCGGTCACTGCCAGGCCACACACAAGCGTGTAAAAAGTCGTCTCTTTTTGTTCCTTTCGTGATATTCGCAGAACCACGATGGCGATGACGTTTCCCACCACCCCGAAAATGAACATAATCACCGGGATGGTGGGCGGTTGAAATCTCCGTGGCGCCTCCGTGGTGTTCATACCTGCAAGGAATTCTTTCACTGTTTCACACGAAGCAGAGGTTCTCCTCTCCCTTCCGAGGTAGTGACACTTTCCATTGATGCGCGCTCTTCAAATTTCCCAGTGATAACCAAATCCATCGTCTCCAAATGTCACTTTTACGCACAGATTTGAAAGCTCCATATTGTTGATGAAGACACGAATCCGCAGGAGGGAAGATGTTCTTACTCCGCCGGTTTTGGTCTGCAAACGATGCTGCGAGTCTGCGAGGTGCACTTCACGTTGTTGTCACACTCTCAACTGACAGGGAAGTTTCTTGTTGGGCCCCCTGATTGCAGCTCCTCCTCTCAGTTTCATGTACCTCGTGCGCTTTTTGAGAAGCAGCGCAGCCAGATATCACAACAGCCACCAGTTTCCGTTGTTTCCCACAGGCTGCTGTACCTTGTGCACCCACGTTAGTTCGTTACCATTTTCGTCATCCTTCAGTTGACATCAGCAAAGTCGCAGCAGTCGCTCAATGAAACAAGGTCAATGCATTTATTGAGTAATCGCCACGCAGGTAAAACACATTAGGTTAAATTGACGAAAAGTTTCTATTTGAAAGTAATTCACACCAAGCTCAGACACATGGACACAGTCATCCTGGACTTTTTCCTTTGTGATAAAGCACCTCTTAACTGCCATTTCCAATCACATAAACATTCCACTGAGTCACTTCAAGACTTTAGTAAAAGGCAGAACAAAACCTGAAAAAAAAAAAAAAAAAAAAAATCGGAACATTTTTCACAAAAATGTGAATACAATAAACTGATCTATAGTCTTATCTTAATATACAACTTATATGAGTGTCTGATGTTATTTTTTTTATGCCATATTTCACAAGAACCACAACATTTTTATTTATTTGTAGTCTGTCTTACGTGTACACAATTAGATTGTGTCCCCCCAAAACAGCTGCAGCTGATAAATATGTAAATGTTTGTGTGGACACCAGTCAGGAAGTTGATAATGCATTCACTGAATTAAACAGAAAATGACTAATGAATCAATTCTGTCACTTATAGTCTGTAAACAAGATGTTTTAAAGAAGGATGTTAGTGTTTGTGTACTATTACAAAAGCGGTTGTGTGATATGTGATGCATGCTGAAAATGTGTCGTGTACTCCACCTAAACCCTTGCAAAACTTTTACCGAGGTATCACTTCCTCTGACCTCAGGGTGAAGTTTATCTTCAGCGAAGAAAAATGAATAGATTAAATTTATAGCACTGAAAGTCCCTCTTTGCAACTTTGCTCTAGATATTATGATAAAGTGCAAGGCGAATAGGAAGAACATCCCGTACTGAGAAAGAACATATATTGTGAGAACGATATAGCATGTTGGTGACAAATTTTATATTTGGAGAAGAACTGAGTGGCTACTATAACAACAGAAATTAGAGGTTGTTATGCTCCTATGATAATTAATTACATTTTTCAGTTCACTTTTACTTATATAATCCCAAATCAAGGCACGTAACATGGTAAATTCCTTAAAACAGAACTTCACAACATTATGGAGATCAACACAACCATTTAACAATTTCCATATGATTGACAGCTGGAAAGAAAAACTCCCTTTTAACCGGGAGAAAACCACAGACAGAACCAGACTCAGAGGTGGGCGGCCATCGGCCTCAACCGCTTGGGGTGAGGAAAGTCGCATTAGCATGGTTTTTGTAGTGTCTTTTGTTTGTTGACAAAAGTTTGATGACACAAACTTTTCAGCTTTTAATCCTCTTTTAGCTCTGTTGTTTTGTTTTTGACTCTATGGTTGAGTCTCAGTGCTCCAGGTGTTTCCAGGAGAGAAAAAAAAAATGAACCCTTTGTGTGCTACCTTTATAGTATAATATAATAATGTTAATATATCAAATAAAAAGTATAATACTAGCAACTTGTGATAAAAGTCAAACATCTGGCAGGTAAAGAATCAAATATTTTTCATATGAAGACCGCAACTATGGAGCCCCTTAAGGGTCATGGTAGAGAATTATTTTCTCTGACTACTTTCACATTCCCTTGCACCATTCCTTCTGATCCTTGCACATAGTCGATACTGATTTTATTTCTAGTACAGTGATCGTTTTCAAAAGAGTTTCCCCTCTGCTTCATCATGCCTGTATGTTGGATTGTACTTCTTCTTTTTTTCTTTTTTTTTCCCCCCTTCAGGGCAGCAACTATCTTACTCTTGAAACAAAATGGCAATCCAGGTAGTACAGTCTGGTTTGCACTTGATGTGGCATTGGCAGAATGATTAAGAGGCAAAACAAACATTTAACTGCCAAGGCATGATAGCTGGCAGCTGAGAAAAACTGTAAACACCCAGGGGTGCTCAACCCAAGTGCAAAACAAGAACAATGATGTCACTCAGGGACATGTCTGCTGTGACTGTTTCACAAATGGGTCAAATATTTGAGGTGGGATTAAATCTTTACGATCTGTAGGCCGAGAAGGTTGAACGTCACTCATAACAGCACCTTTTACGATGAGGTTTTTTTTTTCCTGTTAATTACACTGTAGGTTCAACATTCACTCGCTTGTAGCTCTGTGTTTGGTCTCCACCAATACCAGTGGAAAATATCTGCTATTGCAGTGAAACTGAAACAATACAACCGGACAGCTAACAGTAAACTGAAACTTGCTAAAAAAAGCGCTCTAAAGCTGGGGGGGGGGGGGGGGGGGGGTTCTGGTAATGTAGATTCATCATTACTACAATTCCAGCTATAGATCTTCCCCTTCAGGCCTGTATATAGTGTCAGAGCAGTAAAAAAAAAAAAAAGTTTATTAGCAGTGTGTCTCATTTCAGACACTTCGGTTAGGACACTTCAATGTTGCACACTACGTGTTAGTACACTTACTTGTGTAGTGCGTGAATTTCAACAGGGTAGTGTTGTTTCAAATCAGACTCGGGTGGGCTTTTCGCTCAAGCGGCAACCTACCGTGACGTTGCCCTCCGGTTTGTGAACTGCTATTTATTTTTGGAACCTTGCGTCTGCCGTTTTGGTTGTCGCCATCTCGTGTTTTTTGGAGCCAGCATTGACTGTATTTGAAAGAGCTGAGGAGGAGCGAGGGGTTGATTTGACTAAGAACCCGAGGACGCTGTGCCCGTCCACCGATACTACGACAACCTGATTGCACCTAAGGCATGTCAATCAAACCAGGCACACCTCCAAACATCTCTTTTGAGGTCTAATATCTAAATAATTATGGAATTATTTCTAGAAGATCCAGCAGAACACTGATCATAAGGAGGGGATTTAATTGATATCAATATTTGACTTTGTATTTCATGTGAGAAGTTGACACATTTTGAATGGAAGGCTGTTGGAGCTGGAGGATTTAAAAAAAAATTTTTTTAACCAGCCCCTAGTGGCTATCAAAGGTTTTGCACTTTCCGGCACTTTACCCATTGGCTTCTCTTTTCTGCTCTGTAGCCAAGAGAGCATTGAGAGTGAGCAGAGTTCAACCTTTGATTCTCAGCTATGCTGTAGTCGCCATACTCGTCAGTGTGAACACATTAATGCACTCGAAGTAGGACGTTTAATTGAGAACGTGGATTGAGACACAGGGTAGAGCTTTATGTGGCACAAATCAAAACTGGCACTCTGCTCCGACCTGTCAGGCTGGTTGACAGAACAAAAAACAAAATGTTTGTACTGTACTGTACCTGCCAAGATTTAGTGAACCAATTAACCTCTGCAAACGGCACAAATATTCACCATAGCAAAGGAGTGAGATGTATTAGCGAGCATTTATTTTTCCATGCGGCCATGTGTTAATCCGCTTAATCTGTTTACTTTACCAGCGTGCTGAAGACCAAACGGGATGAGGGGAAGGAAACACAATCTTCAAACATAAAAACAGAGCAGGTTGTCAATACATGACTCACCTTCTACATTTCCAGTAACCGGAATTTGAGCGATTATCAGTGGGACACTGCTGCTGCAATCTTATTTCGTGATTAATTTTTCTGGGTTCCCAGAAGTGAAGATAAAGAGAAGTAAGAAAAGTAAGTTTTGGGATAAATGTAAATCATGTGGCATTAGAGCAATTATCCTTTGTCAAGAAATTTTGAGAACACTCAGGCTTGCATTAATGAAATAAATCCACCTAAGAAACGATACACTTAGAAGTGAAAAAGGTTTTAGTTTGACATGTTTATCGAAATACCGCCGCATTGATCACCTTTAAGATCACCTGTCAGTGATGTTATGACTGATCACATGTACAGTCAGAGCAGGAACAGCCAATCAGAGACGAGGATTCATCCTACAGCTGCTCTTCTGCCGACATTTTATTTAGCAATATGTTAAAATTTGAAATGAACCAATACTTTATTACTTTTAGAAATGTATAAACTTGCAACAAAAAAGTGCAAATAATGAAGATGCATGGAAATTGACTGAAAGCAAAGTCTTAATTGTTGTTGTTGTTGTTGCATCTTTGAAAAAGTTTTAAAACAAATTCACTGGATTATAATATTTACAGTAAACACATTCACACCAATTATAAAGTGGGTATGTCCTTTATTAGCTGAGCTGTGAAATGCAAGAATTCAGGTGAAAGAAAATGAACAACAATGGAAAGACATTTCAGAGAAATTCTTCGATATACATTTAAGTAAAAAAGAAAAAAAGATCTGACAGATTCACATAAAAAAATCTTCATTATCAAACATCCAGTTATGACTTAAAATGTCTTTTATTTCAAAGTAATTTTGATCAATAATATCCCAAATGCTATGTCGTTACAGTCATCATAACTGTAAGGAAAATATTAAATATTTCTTCTTGCGTAGTCAGCGACGAGAGCGCATGAGTGTGTAATCACTGTAATGGAGTCACAGCAGTCAGCACTTGGTAAAAGCTCATTTTATCTCTGCTTTAATTTGCTATGCACTGTGCTGAACTTGAACATGGGTGCCTGTATATCTGAAGAAAAATCCTATCTCAGCCTGGGAAAGTCAAAGACATTTTTTGAGCTCCCCTGGGAGGCGTGAACACCAAACTTATCACTCCCACCAACCTCCACCCTCCATCCTCCTCTTCATTTTAACTCCAGTGTGAAGAGTTGAGTTATGTGGAAGTCAGATTCTCTGGTAGAGCAGGTTTCGCCGGGGACCGAATTAAAACACAATTTACCGTAAATAAATGTATTAACCGCAGAAGTGCACTTCCACCTTAACCCTGAGACATCACTCCACATGTCTATCCATTAACAGATTTTGGAGATTAACTGACAAAATCAATGATCAGTTTATGGTTCGCACATGTGCGCGCTCCAGTTTCTCTTTTTTTTTTTTTTTTTTTTAATGTGAATGTGCCGATAGGATCACATTCTCTGCTCCTCTCCTACAAGTGCAGATCTGCGTTTTGTTGTTTATTTTGCTGTTGCGGTTTTATGACTATGCATGTTTTGCTTCAACATGGTGTCGACTGCCAACAGATGGAGAGTCTTACTAAAGCTTAAAGGTCCTCTTTGTTCTAAAAAAATAGGGAACAGATCACTGAACGGCAAGTCCTGATTTGTCCGTCCTCCCATGTCAATTCTTGCACCCCTTTAGTCAAATACACTAATATTTAATGTTTGTAAAAAAACAAAAAAAAAAACAGACTACAATTTTTAAATTTCAATTAAAGACAGGAAAGACAAGTAACATAAAGGGATTTGTCTGTTTGTATTTCAGAGAAAGTCCAGCTAATCACATGTCCCACTCCAACTTCCCATGTCCTCCGGGGAGTCAGGTTACTCCCCTCAGTTCTGTGAAACAGCCAGGGGTTAAAGGTGGAACTTATTGGGAGGAGGATATTTCCTGGGTTTAACCCCCAAAAAAAACGATCAAAAAAAATTCTATCAGCAGTGGGATCAGTTGTTGTAAAAAAAGATGAAAAGCGCATCCATAAACGCTGAGAGAACCGAGGGCAGGAAGCTGCTCAGCTGGCTGCAGCCTGCACGTTTGACAGAGCGCTGACAGCGTGTTACTCCGAGAGGATACCGATTCTGTTCAATGGCAATCAGAAACAACAGTTTTTACACAATCATTCATTAAATATATACTATTATGGATTGGGAATTTATGTAAAAATAATATTGGATGTTCATTTAATAATAATTATTATTATTTATAATTATAGTTATTTATAATTATTATGAATTAATTATTATTATTCGGGGGGAAAAATCTTACTTTGGACGGAGCTGATAAGAATCGTGTCTTTAGATTCATCTTTGAGAGGAGAGCTGCTGTTTGCTGTTCGTCAAACATTAAACTTACTTCGTGTTAAGTTAGTGATTGATTGTTGACCTGTGGATGGACCATCTACTCTGTGCTTCTGAACTTTCTGTTGGTTGTAGTAATTTTTGCATATTTCAAGATATTTGTACTGCAGCATCTAATGTTGCAGCGCTTAATGGTGGTTGATTGGCAAACAGCTTTAAAGGGCATTACCGCCCCCCTACTGGTGGTGGTAACTAGGCACTAGTAAAAAAACATATATAAAAAACGATTCGCAAAAACGATTACATTTTTTAAAATTAGTTATTGACTTCGAAAATTTGAAAATCATGACCAATCCCCTGTAACTTTCCATCCTATTTAGTATTCATAAGCAGTAATAAATCAGATATAATAGCAGTTTGTGAACTTGCTCACTGCCCGCTGTCTGGAAATCCCTGTGATGTTAATGTTTAGCCATTTTGGAACGGGGGAGTTCCGTCTTGCAGCCTTTTATATTGCTCATAATTTACCCAGGGATCTGCACTCATTTCAAAAACAACTCTGCTTTGGAAACTAATAACAAACCTGCAAACTTCCTTGTTTCTTCTTTTCTTTTGTAGAGAACAAAATGTCCGTGTGACTTTTATATACACACCTTCAAATTGCATTGCAATGAGTGTAAAATCTAAACTAATAGTAGGATTATTTATTGCTCTAAAAACTTCCACCCCTGAGTGGATGTAGCATTTCTGGGTCATGACTCATCACCGAATGAGCACTGACTCTGGATGGAACATACAACCTGTTCTGTACTATCTTGGTAACACATGCTGGAAACGGAGACAACTGTGCTTTATCTTTGCTGGCTGCAGGAGAAGTACTCTGTGTGTGTGTGTGTGTGTGTGTGTGTGTGTGTGTGTGTGTGTGTGTGTGTGTGTGTGTGTGTGTGTGTGTGTGTGTGTGTGTGTGTGTGTGTGTGTGTGTGTGTGTGTGTGTGTGTGTGTGTGTGTGTGTGTGTGTGTGTGTGTGTGTGTGTGTGTGAGAAAAGATAAGACCCAGCAGTCCTGCAGGAGGCAGGCTGAACTGTCACACATCTGACCCGTCACTTCTTTTCTTGGACACAGACGGATCCTTCTCCTCTTCCTGGATGTGATAGAATCACGTGACAGTGTGCTTTCTCCTGCGCCCGTCTCTCTCTCTCTCTCTGTGTGTGTGTGTGTGTGTGTGTGTGTGTGTGTGCGCGCACGCTCGCTCTCCTGCATCTGTTTGCTCGTAGACATTGTTTTTAATCGGCACCCGGTTTTCCCTCTCAATCAGTACATTCATAAAGAACCTCAGACACTTATGGCTATAATTATGCTCATCAGTTCGACACTCAGGTGCGGTTTTAACATAAGCTTTAGAGGAACAAGTCCCGACAGTTGCAAAGTATTTCCCCGCGGCGGCTCGATGAGCAAACATCAAGCGCCTCGCGTCCCACAGCTTTCGCTGTGTTTGTGTTTGTGCGAGACAGACACGGGGACATGCATTATACAATTACCAAATTAAGACATACGCCAAAACCTCAGATGCGCCTTTCATCCTATACACAAACAAGGTTCAAGAGTTATAGGTTCACCTCGGATGACCCAACGGACCAGATCCAACAAGCCTCGGCAGGAACCAGCTGCGTGAACGGGTGACCTTGTCTGACCTGGTTGTTTACACTGCTGAAGTATGGCCATCAATTTGCATGGCATACTGCACATGTCTTATGAGCAATGAAGCACATTGCTTTGAGGAAACTTATAAAGGGAAATAGACCCTTAAGGAGGAAAATCTTATTTCGTAGAACGCTATAATATCATCTCTTTCCGAAGCTAAACAGCGTAGAAAGACAGTGGTGATGATCCTCTGTTTACCTAGTGGTGGGGCTTAGGAAAAATATATTTGGCAAGATAGATGTAAGATCAAAAGAGATCCAAACAGGCATCCACTAGTGCGACTTAAAGTTATACTTTAAACCTGCACTGCAGAACTTGTGTCTCCCCCTTTCTGCCAGTGAGAGTAACTACAAAAACCCTGCTGACACGTCATCCTCACTCACTCCGTAGCTACTGATGCGGCCGTAAAATGGTGGATGTATTCTGGGAAAATAGTGAATTAATCAAATACATTGTGTCCCCGCAAAATGACTCTTTTCACAGTGAGAATTTGATCCATTCAGTCTGATGACATTCGAAAAGTCACTCCGCTCTTATTCCAGTTTACGTTCGCGTAAGCCAAACCGGAAATTTGCTGACTCGGCCGTCGGAAGTCTCCATTGAGCATGCTCGGTTTGCAGCGCGGGAATGTCTCACCACACAACAGACGTAAAAACTCTGCATACTATAAAACAGACCGATTTACCTGGTGGTGATTGGCACACTCAGAAATGTGTGAACTTTCTTTAGCAGGGGTTTAAAATTAACGGACATTTATTTACGCGAGAAAGCATCACTGTAGCTTTGAAATTGATGTTAAACTAAACAGCTTTGGGGAATGATGTGACAGAGATGGCTCGAATATCACCTCTCAGTTGGCTTTCATGCCGCGTTGATGTAATTTGCACTTGTGGTTAATGTTAAGTTAACATATTTGAAAAATGTAATCACTTACTCATTTCATATTACTCAAAGTCATTCATTTTTATTCAATTTCTACTTATTTGAAAGTGTAAAATCCCCATGTAGCATGTTCCCAAAACACTTTACAAATGCAAACAACCAATTAGTAAGTGATTAGTTGCTGGGATACTTTACTAATAGCTCAACAGCAGAAGTACTAACATTACTAATTGCATGTATTGCTTGTATTACCTGTTTGCTTCTGTACAACCTCCCACAAACCCAGCCCTTGCATTCAAATCAAAACTCAATAGAGTTATTAAAATAGTTCATGAGCCTCTCCTGTTTTTAACTTACTGTAAAATGACCAACCCTAAAAATTGTCTCTTCATTCGGCGCGCTTGTGTGGGGACATTTTATTTTTATTTATTTTTTTGGAGGGGGGGGTATTAACCCGTATTTGGCAAAAATCACCAGAAAGAGCAGACTCTAGTTACATTTTTGCATTTATTTCTCCTCTGACTTGAGAAACAAATGTTTCTCCTGACAAAGAGTGAAAGATTTACTCTCCTGTGTTTCATATCAGAAGTTAATGAGACAGTCATTAGTCCTGAGCTGTGAACGCTGGCATCTGCTATGATACCACAGTGCCGCACCTGTCAGCTTCGGCATTCCTTCACAATAGACGTGCTTTGACGATGACGGTTGCTGTGCAGCAATCTGCCCTGCATACCAGAAAGACAGTGTGGAGGTGTGCGCTTGTGTTATCTGGACATTTTTGTTGTTGTTGTTGTTGTTGTTGTTTAAAAGCGCACTATGTAAATATTAGGTCATTGCTTGCAATACCACTTTGTACATTAGGAGGCGATAGTGAGTCACAGTTCTGCCTTCCATCGGATACGTAGAGGTTTTCGACATCACGTCAGCTGTTTCTTTTTCTAATTCTATTTCTTTACACACTGGAGATAAGTTTAGTTAAAGTTTTTTTTTACATTTAAAACTAAAAACCTTACATATTTCACCCTTAATATTCCCTGTCAATTAGGCTTCGTTTGATGAGGATAAGATAAACATTGAGATCGAGCTTCTGCAAGTGCACACGCATGCAGATTTTCATGTGTACTCGAACAAACAACCGAGAAACATTTTTCTTACTTCATCCCGAGGGCATCCTACAAGTTTCAGAACAAAATATAATAACTGCTACTGTACCTACAGGGACACAAGTGAACCTTTGTCTAAATTAACTGGCAATGAGACTCATCTGATCGGCAGCTATACTTTGGAAAATAATCACTGTAATTTCAGATTGTTTGCCAGGGTTTCCTCAGGCACTTTTCTTTTCACTCATTTGTAAACAAGTTTTTTTTTTATGGGTAAATATGTGATATAAAATCAAGGACACCAATCTAGACCGCTTTATTAGATTTTTTTTTAAACTCTGTTTTGTTTTGGACAAACTCAATTTTCTTGCTTGAACTCCACAGGTTGCACATGTTTAAGCTCGTCAGTTGCAATCGTCAGATGTTCTGCAGTTTCATCAATCTAGAATTTGCTTTTGTTTACAAAGATTTGCTGCCTTTAGCCCAGATACGATTTTTTTTTTTTTTTACTTGGGTTATATGTGAAGCTGTCTTTGATGTTATAATGATAAATATTGATATTGCCACTGCAGAAACACAGAAGGATGGAAGCTGTGATCTGATGGTGACACTAGATAAAGGGTTTAGGGCGTTTCAGTGTTGACAGTTGGAACTTGAGGAACAAGATTTTCTACTGTAAATGCATCAGCTTAGTTAACGGTGAGGCTGTCTTACAGTCAGAGAAACAGCTGAACAGATACACAGAAGAAATATCACTAAATAGTTTTTACGTGTGCACGTGTTTGTGTTTCTGAGGACAGGATGTGTATGCACAGTGAGTTTTGCCCTGCTTGTTCTCAGAGAGTTTGTTGGATCGAGGGGGAAAGTTCTGCTGCTTTCCAATGATCTTTGACTTCACATCCTCACAAACACGTGTGATTCCTGTCCATCTGTCCCAAACTGTGGTTCTCTGGTCAGACATTCATCTTTGACACCACATCAAACAACCGGAAAAGGATACGGGTAAAATGTAAGGAGAGCTTTATAGCTTGTTGCGTGACCGGTCTGTAGTTACCCTGGTCTGTCAATCGTTCATCTTCCAGCTGATTTTCTGTTTGATTTCAGTGGAATTCGTCCGATCAAACAGAGGCTCAATGGAAGATTTGTTCGTTGCCTAAAAGCTCCATCAGACAAAAATATTCCTTTTACTACCACAGTTTCAACAACCTTTTAGCAGATGAAATATATACGTTTGCGCAACTAAATTGGGATGATAGCTGTTGCTTTTTTCAGTTTTATTGCCCAGTCTGTCAAATCTGCGGTCATTATCAGTGAAAAGTGAGAGGGAAAAGAGCCAGAGAGGAGGAGCAGGATTTAAAATCCCGGAAAGCAAAATATAAAACACGCACTGCTTACATTCGTCTGAATTAAACCGAGCATTGCAGGAAAATAAATGACTTTGTGAAAAAGAGAAACATTTGCTCAGGCGCTTCAAAGCTTTGATGTACTGAACACTGATGTGGGTTTCCCAAAAAGGCCAGTGGTCTTTTCTTGCTACATTGTTTCATATTACTGCATTAATCAATAATCAGACAGTGTGCTCTTTAGCGGTGTGGTTGTTTTTTGAAATTCCTGATTTTCTTACCAGGTGCTTCCAGACCCATAATTCACTTCATGAATACATGGGTCTGCATGGTCACACTCTGAAAGGGATTGCTTCCAGTCGTTGCATCCCAATGGGCATAAACCTCTGGTTTATTTTGGTTGGAAATTATTAGAGCAGCCTTCAACCAGTCAGCATTGACCATCATGTGATGTATGTTTTGGACCCAAACCCACCGAGCTGTAAAGACCCTCTGCAAATGTGAGTGCAACGCCATGTAAAGGACAATTACAGACTTCTTTTTTTTTTTTCCTCGATATTTGCCAGTGTTGCTACAACTGTTCATATCACTTCCTCCAGCTCTACCACTGCTGCCATTGTTGGCACAACATTTAGAAATATATGCTTCACCAACTTCAAAGAATAACAGGAAGTAACGGCTACTTTGATCTTCATTTTTTTTTTTTTTTTTTTTTACTGTACGGCCATGTTGTCTAAGAGCTGCGCGCAAACTGCTGCACTAACTGGTCTTAAAATGGATGAGAATGTCGTAGCCAGCGGAGTTATCAGAGCTTTTTCACTGAAAACAACTGCCAGTTGTGGCTGAAACACCAAAACAGCAATATCCTTCTGTGAACCACAACAAAGAGTTGAAAGAGCTAAAAGGCTCCGTGGAGCTGCAGGAAACTGCAGATCAGGTAATCATTTTACGAGTTTACCGCAAGTGACCCATTTGAAATTATCATTTGATCCCTTTGTCAACATATTTGTTGCAGCTTTAAAAAAAATAAAAAATAAAATAAAAAAAAAAACCCCGCAGCATCATATCAAGCTAAATAACAACTTGTGAAATATTTTCAAAGCAAACATATGATAACGATGAGCACATAACATTTTTGACATGCACTAATCACCTCTTTAACTTCCTTATATCAACTATGTAGAAAGACTGTTGCTCAATACAGCAACAGTCGGCAGCAACGAAGGGCTCGGCCGCAGTCGTCTGTGGCGCACTTATTTTTTTGGTGGGACAAAATGTGATAACCGAAGCGTTGTTACAGAGCAGACGCCGTCTGTGAAAGATTTACTGCTCCATCATGTCAAGCAGACGTGTGTGTGTGTGTGTGTGTGTGTACGTGCGTGCGTCTGTGTGTATTTTCATGTGTCCCTCTCAGAATGCCATCGGGGGCTTGTAGGCAGAGTGATGACATATTTGCACCCCCCCCCCTCAAAAAAAAAAAAAAAAAAAAAAATAGCACTTCCTGTTTGAGAGCGACTGCTTGCACAGGCGGCTTCCTGAGCCAGCTCGGCCGGGTCGGTGTCCAAACTGACAGGAACACAAGATGGAGGGAAACATCCCGCAGAATGTCATCCATCTTCATCACAGGGCTGTGAAGGCGGAGGAGGAGGAGGAGGAGGGGGGGGGGGGGGGGAACACAAAAGAGGTGTGTTTTTTTTCTTCCAGTGAAAGAGGCCAGTGTGACGGGCCTCCATGTGTGGCGGCTGAGCAGCACGCATACATGCTCCATCGAGAAGCTCTCAAAACACAACTCCCCCCCCCCCCCCTTGTCTTACTCATGGTTGCAACATTATTGCAGAGCTTGTTCCTTGGAACAAAAGCTTCCCGCTGTGCGTGCCACAGTTTACGTGGCTAAACGTGTTCTTCGCAGAACTGTGGCACTTGGCTGAACTCCACACATCTCATGTTGGAGAGGCTGTCCGCAGAGTCCACCTTCTCGTTCTCACGCTCTCACCGTCCGCTCGAGTTAAACCCAACTGACCGAGACCGGGAGACAAGTTCGTTTCAAGTTAGCACACGGCTGGAGACTTGCTAAAGAAGAATCATATCTGTCTCCCCCACCCACCCCACCCCACCTCCCTACATTTATATTATAGCACGTAAAAGTAGTTTGACATCTGTTGAAGATGCAGTGTTGTGCCTCCTGGAAACTGAATGTGAAGCTGAGCAGAGACTGTGGGGATCAAAGCCCGATATCAGCCCTGGATTGGTCGCTCCAAGCTAATTTCAGATTCATGCCAAACCTGCTTCCACGCAGTCATTTCATTTACAGTTTGAAGAGGTTGAATGAACGGTTGGATTTGCGGCATGTCAGAAATTTTAGGCTGTTTTGTCGTCTGAGCAGTTGCACTCTCCAACAAACATTGTTGTTGGGAATTTATTTTAGTGTTGCAGGAGTATTTTTCTTGCACAAAGTATCGTGTTCTTTTTCTCTTTTTAGCCAACACTGTTGGCCGCTCAATTGATCAATTGTGTTTACTGGGAGCATAAAAGTCATTGGGCAACACAAATTAGCAATCTTCTCTGTAGTATTGACTCCCATCAGCAATGTGTGGTAATAAAAATGCACAGTGCCTCGCTTAACAGGGACACTGTGAACATGATCAGGTTTTCAATGACAGAGATCTGTATCTGCTGCAGCATCAGCGCATTTCAAATATGACGAGGATATCGACGGCATGAAATCCTGTAACAAATGTTCGAAAGAAAACGTTGGTATATTTCAGCCCGGATCCTTTTCTACCCATTGTTTTGGGTTGAAGTGACAAATGCTCCGGTATTTTTGAAATTGGTTTAGTATTGAGAGAGAAAAAAAAAAGGGCTGCCATGTAATTCTTGGGGACAACTGCGTCTCCTCAATGTGCTCAAAAGTCTTTGTTTTTGCCTCCGACAGGTTCAGATTGAGTTTCGGGCAGTGACCACCGCCGGGATGACCACCGCCAGCCAAGGAGGAGCGGAAATCCTACACCAAACGCCGCGGCAGGTTGTCGGAAGTTTCCATGAGTGGAGAGACCTGCTGCGGGCCGAGTGGAGGTAATGCTGTTTACTTAAGTCGTGAGGCAGTTTTGTACGTACTGCTGGCTTATTGAGGGATTGTTCTCTTGCCCTTATCCTGCCCTGCTTTTCATGTGTGCTGATGTCAGGTCAGACAATCATATAAAGAATTGAAGCACTTTAAGTATATTTGCATTGAAAGGGAGCGACTGCATTTCAGCCTTTTTTTTTTTTTTTGCATCTACCAACTGAAGCGCTCTCACTCAGTACCGGTTTTTTAAAAATGTTTGTCCTCGTCTGTCACTTTGACCCAAAACGATGGGAAAATAGAGCTCAGGTTGAAAAATAACAAAGTTTCCTTTGACGAAGAAGGTCATTGCTAATTAAGGTTTTGTTATGTTCACAGAGGTGAAATTTCAAGGAAGCAGGAAGATGCATGCGTGATTTTTAAATGTATCGTATGTGGATGGAATTTGTTTCTGTGATATTTAGGGAAGGTTTAACGTCCCAGTTTGTAATGTGATTTTTTTTTTTTATTGAGGGCTTTTCATTATTTTATCTTACAATAATCAAACCCAAAAGGCTTCTTTGACAGCAGACACTCAAAATGAACAAACTACTTAATCAAGAAAATATCACAGATTGCCTCGTCTCCTCTTTCCACTCTCCCAACTCCTTGATTAGCACAGATTAACCTAATCATCCAGGCTAATTAGAAGCTGCATTCAGAGACTGTTTTTTTTTGCACAAGCTCTTGAAACAAAGGCTGCTTTAAGGCAAAGCTGAAAGTTTGGACATGTGTTACTTTTACATATGTGGCATTATTTAGTTTTTTTGCAGTGTTTATAAAAAACACAAGTATAACTGAAATTAAAAGTTATATTTGCCTGAGTAAAAAGTGAAGAAAAACATTTGCGTGTGATTTTTCTTTAGATTTTTCGCACTTTTTAGCTTTTTGAAAAACTCACCGCCGGCTGAATTGCCACAGATGAAACTAATCAGCCATTTGACTGCAGTCAAAATCCTTTCAAATCCAAAGTCTTGTATTCACTCCCATCTTTGCGGCTGTTGCTCTTGTCAGTTGTGTTTTGCTCTTTCGCTATTGTTTTGTCTCCAAACTGAACACATATTTGATGACACGTAGCCTGAATAATACAAATAAGAGAAAATAGGGAAGGATTAAGGGTTGAATGCTGGTTTCAGTTGTGACATAACAACAGTTGTTGCCTGTATCCAACACTTATCTAACCAGTTTTGTAACCGATAAGGATTTCATCACGAAATGATGCAAGATATTTTATCTCAGGAGTTGGTCAGTCTTGGCACATTTAAGCATCCAGTGTTATATGCATCAATAAATTCAGTTTTATTCCAACAGTTTAAGGCATCCAGTCTTATTGGTGATAAATATACCTGTGCTTTTTCCCTTTTTGACATAACGTGATGGTCTGGTCTGGATTTTGTTGCCCAGCTACATTCTGGCCTTTTGTCAATTGTTATATTTAGTATTTCTGCATTATTTTGCATGTGTGGGAATGAACAGTATGTTTTTGTGTTATGTTAAAATGTACGTAACATACTCATCAGGCCACTTGCCTATAGATGCATCAAGTCCTATGTGCATCAATATATATATATATATATATATATATATATATGTTATTTCCCAGTACTTTCCACAATTCATCAGTTGTCAAGGTCATTCGCTCTGTTGTCTTTTTCATTCCGGTTTGCTGTGTTGATCCATGCAGGTTTGTTTGAGCTGAGATAAACTTGTCTGCCCGTTTCATTTACACAAGAGACTCTTAAAGTCCAAATTGACTTTCCTCTTTCGACCTGGCTGCTCGTGTATACTCCTATCAAAGGCTAGATCAAAACTGCAGCTACTTCTAAACGGGACAATATACATCTGTTGACCTGGTTGACCTGGAGTCAGTGTACAGAGGGAAAGTTAAACATGATTAAATGTGTAATTTAGGACACATTTTGTGATTTAGATGGATTTTTATGTGACGTTTTATCTACATGATCACACATATGGGGACTAAAAGTGACTGGAAATAAATAATTCTTTATTTTGTTCAATCAATTAATTTTGATTGGGCAATCAATGAAGACTGATTTTTTTTTTCCCTGTTGATTTAGTTTTTGTAGAATATAAAAAATATGAAATTATTTTCATATTTCCAACATTTTCATTATCATACAGAACATGTGGAAATAAATGTAAGGATATAAATAGATTAATAAACATATTTCATTCTCTATTTTCAGAAACAACGCACGCTAAACAACATCACTTCTATATTTTTGCCAAATGGCAAATTCTTACCTGCTGTCCCTTTGCCAGATGTTAAATTAGCCAATAAAATATGCCAGTAGATCATGAAAATGTAGAAATAATCCTTTTTTTTTTTTTTTTTTTTTTTTTTACTTCTTGCCCATTAGCCTATTCATTTTTTTTTTTTTTTTTTTTTTTTTTTTTTTACTTTTTCTTTTTTTTTCTTTCAATGAGGTTCAATGTTCTTTTATCTAATTTTTTTTTCCCTTATGCCACTTTTGGACCGCGCGCAGCAAGGAGCTGTTTGTTAGCATGTGTCACATCCCGATGCAGTGACGTCAAGATGCTCCTGATTGCATTTTCTACGTAGTTCCCTGTCGTAAATTATTGCTCAGTTGTATTTGACCAAAGTCCTCATGTAGTGGTCGTACCGTCAGGATGCACCCCGATCGTCACAAGGTAGATGCCACCTTGCAAACGTTCCCACACTCCTCCTTTCTCTGTCACCAGTAAATCCTACAACAGAGAGCGTACATGTAAATCCTCCAATACTTGTCCTTTCCTGGTTTGGAGATGTGGTAAATTCCAGGGCAGCGTGACATTTATGTGGCCTGGGAATGTTTTTTGTCCAGATGTTTTATATATACTGATTGATAGTATTATGACATTATTTATACAAATACTTGTGTCAACCATCGCATAGTGTCCCGTTCCTGAAACGTAGGCACTGAATTGGGCATGGCCAAATATCAAGAGGCTGTCTTTTTTTTTTTCCACAAATACAGTATGTGGAGGCAAATTCCTTCTCAAATTCTTAAGATTGCTGATGTTTGTCCTGTCTATGTTTTTTCGTCACCCATGAGTCCCACTACTCCTCAATGGCCCACTGGAGACATAACATTACATGTGGATTATCACATTAACTTTCAATCAAATGACATGAAGGGAGGTCAATTGACCTATTCGGACAATTAAGACAAAAAAACAAAAAACCAAAAAACCTGTTTGGTATTATGAAAGGGAAGTTTAGACTTTTTGAATGAAAAAAGTTTGTTCTACCAGCATTAATCCTTTAAGTTTGAATCGAAAGTCCTTCCTTGGCTCTCAGTTGCTTGCTAGTTTCAAACTGCGCTTTACAAAATCAGGTTGCAACATTAAAACTTCAGGAAATCAGTGTGGCATCACAAGCTTCAATTTAAACAACATTACTAACTGAGTTAAAATGTTATCGGCACAATGTTGTGTTATTTTTGTGAAAGATGATTTAAAACCTAAAATGTTTTCGTCACTATCAAACAGCTTTAATGAAGTTTCAGCTTCGATAGGATGATGTATATGTCAAGTGTATATCATTTTTTTTGTACTCTTCACTATAAACTGCTAACATTAGCTTTGTGGTTCAATCAGCTCAAAAACAGGCAAATCTGCCAATTAATTATTTCATGACTAATCACAGTAACCCATTTTAATTAAGTGACGCATAAAACTGCACTTCGTAACGTAATGTGTATAAGATAGTTCTAATTTATTCAAAAGTATACGTTTGAATATGTACAAACTCTCTAATAACCACAGTTTATCATTTTTACGTAACACTGTTTATGTGGATAGATTTTTTTTTATTTTTTAAAAAGACGTGTTGACTGGTTAAGTTTTAACCGTGTTGGTAGTTTCAGAGGGAGAGGGGAGGGGGGGTGGTGCTACCTGTTTCCCCCCCTGCTTCTGCTAAGCTAACCAGAAGCTGGCTCTGGTTTCATAATTACCTTACAGACGTGATAGTGGTATCAATAGTCTCATCTAAGGGCAAGAAAGTGAATGAATATGAATGAGAGGTGTTTGAGGTGGTTGAGTCATTCACAACACTTAACCCTAAACCTGACTACGGTGGTTTCACCCACAGTGGCACACAGCGATCGCTCCTCTATGACGAATCACAGATGTGTGAAACGCTGGTGACACTTTCTGTTTTTCTGTTTGTAGAGAGACATACAGTACGACCACCCAGTATTGTTCCCTTGAAGTGACTTACTTAAAGGAATGTGCTTGTTTATTAGCAAGAGTAGAATGGAAAGAATTGCCCCCCAACGGGGCTTGAAACACATTAATTGATAAGTCTGGATTTATAAAAGCTATAAACACATTAATATAGTGGTTTGTTTGCAAATTATATATCTACAAATAGTGATGAGATTCATGCGTCAGGCAGTGATGGATCCAGGCCGGAGCTTTTTAGATAAAAGAGTGCTTCTAAGTCATGATGAGATATAATCAATGTGGCATTTTTATACTTTTAGACTGAAGGGAGTTGATTTCAGGGACAGACTGAAACTTGATATATCATATATTTAAAAAGAAACATTTCTCAGTTTTTTTTTTTTGTTTTTTTTCATGCAAGTAACATGCATCAGCTGCTATTTAAATCCCCTTTAAAACCACATATTTACTCGTAAGGTTTCATTTGTTTTGTATTTATTTGCAATTAATCAGACTGAAGTTTGTTCTGAGTCTGTATATCATAAAATTACATCAACCGTGGCCACATCTGCTGAACAGTCCAACACACTTGACAATTAGAAGAACAGATCTTATCCTCAGAAACCTTTTCATACTGACATTTTTCAGATGCTTGAGATCCTAAGTGAGCTGCCGATTTGAAAATAATTTCAACACTTGCAACTTGTATCGACAAGTAGGATGAAACTTCGAGGAAAGAGTTGGAGTATGAATTCTTGTTGTAAATTGATGCTGCATTGAAGAAGCTCATCAGACAGTCAATTTAGAAAAACAAAACAAAACAATACTTTTACCTTCCCTGTGAATGAATAGAAATGTTCTTAGTTTATCAGCAATCCGGTTCTTCCGGAGACATTCTTGTTTTTTTAAATGCACCTTTTAATTCCCATAACTGCCTTTGTCTTGAACTCATAAAATGTCCCAATTGCTGGAGAGATGGTGAAATACTTTTTTTTTTTTTTTTTTTTTTTTTTTTGGCACATTCTCAATCAGGCAAAAAAAAAAAAACATTTTTCAGGCAGTATTTCACTGGAATTTACTTCCTTACTGGAAGTCTTACAACATGACAAGTTGAGACAGGATGGGTAAATATACTTAGATTCATGTAACAGTAGTTAACAATCGATAAGGAGATAAGAAGAAATGTATGTTGTAGAGATAATACATACAAATTATGACTTAACAGCCTTCCAAACTGAAATGAAAACCCGCACCTTCGTGCCTTTCCTGACCTCATTTTTCAGCTCTACATATGTAGCCTATTAAAATCACCTGCTCAGAACGGGCAATAGCAAAAATAAGAATATGAGTGAATGCGGCCTTAAATTTCCAAAGAGCAACCATCTCTTATTTTAACATGAACAAGTTTTATTTTAACTATCAATAATAGAAATTGCATCCACTAAATGTAGACCATATTTAAACCAGCCTAACCAGGACCAATTAAACAAATGAGATTCATTTGTTTTGTGTTCAAAAGTGAGCTTTAAAACTGCTATTTGATAGATTTTGTTATCTTTTGGAAGAAGTAAGCTCGCTGTCTCCCGCTAAACAAAGCTAACTGGCTCTTTAGCTTTGTGAATATTGTCACGTGTTGCGTATGAATCGTATATAATACTGAAACAAACCATAAGGCGGACCATACCATGGAGGATGTCGTTACTTTTGAACAGAACCAAGCTATTTCCGTGCTTCGCTAACTGGCTAACTCTTAGCAAGAAAGCAGTTTGTCTCTGCAAATGTCAAACTATCTGTAAAGTATTCTGCAGACTCTTGAGATAGTTTGACATTTTTGCAGGATTGATTGTAAATTGTTCTAAATTAAGAAAAAAAAACTATCATACAAGAGACACTGCGGGCGCGACCCGATGACCGAGTGATTTGACTCCACTGATATGATAGGTTAAAGGCCGTTATTGGAAAATATCGCAGCAGATTGCATCTGCTGTCTATTCAGCTACTGTTCCTCATTTCTGTGGGAAAGGAGTCAGAGCTACACGGCTCTTTGAGTGACCCTTTCTGGATTACGTCTGCGATCAGGATGCAGACTATGGTGTCCCCTCATGACCAGAGACTCCAGGCCAAATAACTGTGTGTGTGATCTGCCAAAGATAAATGTTTTTTCCCAGAGAACGCGGGGACATTTAATGTTTCTCCAAAACCGCTGGAGTCGGCATGTTTGTGGGCATGTCTGATAATGGACTTCTCAATTTGTATTTCAGTGTGCTTCATTTGCCCCTTTGTGAGTGAAAATCTGTGTGCGATTGCTGAGTGAGCATTTTGTTTCATCTCTGTAGTTGTGAGGAGCTGTTAAAGAGTCTCTGCCGTGTCTAATGCCCCAGGAATGGATCAAGAGACAGCTGTATTATTGCAGAGGCAAAAAAAACCCCCAAAAAACCATGCTGAGCAACATACCGTAACTCAACACAAAGTCAGTACCAGGCAGTATTTATTTGCTTATGGTTTTATTTTTTTAATACCTTTTTTTTTTCAACACAAAAGTTCACAAACACATGCAGTTTCTTCCAGTTAGTGGTGCTTCAAGACTTCTTGTGGAGAAGAGGTCAGCTTTGCATTCATACACCAAGCATTCATCTCTAGGTAGATATTAGATATTCATTTTTAAACATCTCACGTTGCAGGAATACATTTACGAGAATATGTGGTGCTGTAATAGTTTGTGATTGAGGTTAACGTTTTAGTTTTTTTTTCTTTTAAGTGTAGCAACTTAGACAATATTGTTGGCTCCTGAGAGGTAATTTCTCAAATAAATAATGTCTGTATCAAACATTTTGGTTAAGTTGTCCCACAGAAAAAAAATGCTGCTTTTCATAAATCCTAAGAGATTACTAGGAATTTATTTTGTGGTTCCACTCAGTTTCACTTAAAAGAGACTACATGAGAAGTGAGATTAGGTGATTTCATGGCTGTTTGTGAGGATCAACTTGACAAACTACGCATCGAGTAGACCGCCTTTTCCCATGTGGCCATAATTCGATTTTGTCCTGACGATTTATAAAAACGAGACGTTCCCAAGGATGGCTGTCTCTTGGCTTCTTGAAAACTGGCCTTACTTGGTTTCATAAACAGTCAGCCCAGAAAACACTGTGAATTTGGAAGTAAGATCAGTTCAGCTGGCATCCTCGTTGGCAGAGGACAGTTATGCTGGCCAGCCCTGACCACTGCTGTCACAGACCAGCCAACACTAAGCAGACACACAGGGGCTGGTTCAGGTTGAGACCCAAGAAAAGGAGAAAGAAGACACTGCCCTTTCACATCTAAATAACGTAAATATTAAGAGACCTGAAACATGAAATTCAGTTGTGTTAATATTACGCATACCAACTTACAATATCAAGTAAAGTTAAACATGTCTGCTTGAATATAAGGATCAGGGCCAATTATGAGATTTCTAATTATAGCGACCCAATAGAAATGCTCTCCAGATGGCCAGAAACACAACAATAGAAAACAATAAAACAAACAAAAAACAATAGGACCTTCACACCACTCAGTCTCAGACCCTAACGAATGCTAATGTTGCTCCCTTTGTTATACAGGATGTGTAAACAAGCAGCAGTATTGCTGACAAGTTTGCTCTAACAGCAATAATTTAAGGTGATAATATGTCAATGTTATTAATGTGTTTGCACTTCGTGTTTACTTCCCCCCCAAGTGTCCATAAATCAACAAACAGAGAATAATATATTAATCATGCAAAGGAAAAAAAAAAGTGTAAAGTAAAGTAACTGAGAGCTGCTCGGCTGCGGCCCTCGTCACAAAGTTGTTGTTTTTTCTGATAGTCAAATCAATGAAAAACAGTTGAACTTTGAACAGAGTGAGAAGTTCAAACATCTGCTCATTTGAGCCTCGTGTTGTATCATTTGCCAGTTTTGCTTGGGGATGCCAAAAATTAAGAGCACTTCTCTATCTCTTCCTCTGGGAATAAGGAAGTGAAAACACAGAAAAACAGTGATAAAACCTGCCTGGTTAGTGAAGTCAGTAACATTAAAAAAGTAACTCTGTGGACATGAGATAATAGAAACCCTTTGGGCTCTAACTCAAAGTCCGTATATGGTATTCATTTTAGTAAAGTGACTCAGCCACTTAGTGCTTTTCTGATTGTGTGCTAATGACAATTGACGATTTCATTACTTTGTTGATTCTGAAATCACTCGGGGGCAAAACATGCCATCAACACCATCCACACTCCGTATTTTCAGCACTTTCTGCCGTGCATGGACGTAACGCTCTTGGAATTGTTTCCATTATGTTTTGCATACATTTTTTTTTTTTTTAAATCTCCACCCTGCCTTTACACCACCCTTAGTGGTCATATTGCATTTTGCATATGCGTTCATTTCTGAGGATGTGCGCAACCAACGCATCAACCCGACACAGGATGCGCGAGACAGCCATCGTCCACAAACAAAAGCAAAGTTTAAAGCGAATGTGTCTCTGGCTGGAGCTGTTCAGGGTAAATCAAACAACCTCCCACTCCAATTGATACCCATTTAAACTGCTTTAAAGGGCAGGTCAAAATGAAGTCAGCCGAAGGAATGTATGTTTGTTTGTTTGCCCTCGTGTGCGGGTGTGTAGTTTCTGTAAAAGCTTTGGAGGAATATCAGTCAGCCCGTAGGTGGATAACTTACAGCCAAGGGGTCAGATAAGATACGGCTGAGCCTTTCAAAAACTGGCAGGAGCCGGCACGGAGACCCACAGATGCAGAGCAGCACAGTATGGAAACGCGAGAGCACAGAACAGCATGTTTCAACATTAAAAACTGTGGGTGAGAGTGTACAGAGCTGACCAAAGGAAGGAGTAGGCCTGATAGATGGGAAATTAGTATGTATAGTCCAACAGGGAGGTCTTTATTCCTACATTTTCTATTAATGGAGTGACAGGCCTATTTATTATATCTAATGCTGATTTGTTAGGCCCATAAGAGAATATTCACATTTACACTTAATTATGATGTTGGAAATACTTTCTTTCATCACTGATACACATCAAACTGGATGTTTTCACTGCATCAATACGTTTTATTGTTCAAAACTAAGAGCAGCAGAGAGTATCTTTCCCCTTTTCGGTGTTTTGGTGTAACGTTAGCTGAGAAAACAAGGGTGACATCTACTCACCGCATTTACTTTCATCAATGAGCAGAGTTGGCTCTATTAGCCGCTCCAGCTCATTGCGAGCTGCCGGGAAAAGTGCAGCCATGTGCAATATTGAGCTGCGGGTGCCAAGTATTTCCAATGAAAAGTGTCAGTGGATTGTTGTATTAATGTACCGGTTGAACTGGAAACATGTGGCGTACAAAGCAGTAGGCTAAGCAGCTGCATTAGACCCCCACCAACCAAAACTTAATGTACCAAAGTAATTACTGAAAGAAAATAACTGCCTTTTAAGGAAAGAAAATCACCTTAAATGAATGAAAATTAATATCTCTCGTATCTGTGGGCTAGATATTCAGTGATAAGCTAGAGCTGGTAAGCGCTCCACTAAAATTGTTGTGTTTACACTTGAATAGATTACAAAAATGAGACAGCACTTGTTAATTAGTTACGGGATTTTGTTATATTTGGACATAAGCAGGCTTGCTGGTTTCCCCCCCCCCCCCCCCGTGTCCTGTCTTTATGCTGGTTTTGCTCTTTTTATCTAAGTTTCAGCAAGAAAGTGATTATTTCGCAATAAAGCCGTAAAATTCGTACATTCAGCTTCAAACATTCAACCATACACTCAGATCCTAAAATAGGCCCTAACAATATTAACAACAGCATAACATCTTCTTGGTGAACATAAACAAAGGGTCTTTCACAGCAGTCACACTTGACATTGAGAGCACTTAAAATGCTTTTAAAGGCAACACCAGATAACAGATAACAGTACATAACAACACGTGGCTACACGTGACCCACACTTGATGCACACTTTAGTTATTCAGAGCTGAGTGAGTCCCCCAGTTCAACACAGTCTGCTGCACAGCACCAGTCCAAGTGTCCAAATAGGCTGGTTTTATGACCATTAGTCAGCAGTTTAAGTATTTAGGCAGTAAGCCGTCACGAATATTATTAGTGTCATATACAACAAAGTTATGTCAGAAACTCTCCAGATGGTTACAGTGTAATATTAATCCGTTCTCTTCAGTGGGACTGATAAGATTAGTATGCATATTGACACCAGACTAATCATTCAAAAATAATATCAATATCTCTTACCTATGATGTAATTACTTTATTAATTGTGCTGCTCCATACCTCGTGCGTATTTGTTCCAAATAATTACAGTATGTCCTGATTGATAAAGCGTGTCACAATCTTGTGTTCATAGTGGGCACTTGGGCTCAGTGGCAGCATTTACCAGGAGGCACACAAGGAAAAACGTGCCTAGTGCAGCGATTGGGAATGACCCACAAACGGACTATAGCGGTTCCGTTTCCCTGTGCAGGTGTCATTTCTTCATGTTGTGGCCCCACAGCTCCACTCTCTGGTTGTACTTTAATTATAAGCAATGGCCCACTATCGAATTTCCCATAAGGAGCAGGCCAACTTTGCAGTTAGCTTCCTCTAAGATTGCTCCTGTGGAGAAAAAAAAAAAAAAAGAAAAGGGGCTGACACACATTTGGCTGATGATAAAAGCTCTGCATGGTGTAAAAACAAGACCTCACAGATTGTACTTCTGTGCCCTCTGTAATTTATAGAGAGTTCACTGCCAAAACCTCCACTTTGTGTGCAAACTTCATGTAATGACAAGTTTGAATGGTTTAAATAAGAATCAGAGACAAAGTGCTTGTTGTAACGATTGAGGTTTCATCAAGGTCAAGACAGCGATGTCATGTTAACTTAGAGAGATCAAGCTTAGAGATTGTGAGCCGAGTAGTTGTGAAATGTTTCTCTTCCTCTGTCGGACAGCAAAAAGCTCTCGACCTGTGTGGGAGTCAGCAGCAGGTGAAGACTGTATATTTAACATTATAGCTGCTCACTTACAGGAGGTTTAGTCATCAGGATCTGTGCCCACGGGAGATCAGGACTAACTGGTAATTTGGGAGAGGTTGTAGGGATAATAATATCTTTAGTGTGTAATTTATTCAACTGTCAGTTCAGGACAAAGTTGTTTATTGTGGAATTGTGTATCTGTCAGCTGCCGTCTTCTAATAACCATGAAAAATACAATTCTTCCACAAACCTGTGTTTACATAAAGAGCGCTCTCTTATATCTTTTCAGTTTTAAACAAATAGTGTCACCAGCAGGAAACCACCGTACAATGCAAGTACATCCACTCAACTGCACTACTTGAGTACAAATTAATTGAGTGTTTTGATTTTGTGCTTCTCTATATTTGTACTCCTTTATTTCAGTCCAAACTAATATACGCTTTACTGCACTTCCTTTATTTGAAAGGTAAAGTTACAAAGTTACAAAAAATAAAATGTTCCATTAAAAAAAGAATAAAATATATAGATAAACAATATACAGTAATTATAGGTAACTACAATTGGCTCTACCTCAATTAACCACAGCAGTAAAGTGCAACTCAAAACCATATAGACCATAGACAAAATTGAAGTCTGTATTCACAAAGTTGATAAATTGGATAAAACAGGTTGCAGTGAACTGTCCACAAAGTAAGTCAGTGACACCAAATAACAATGGCCAAGAAAAATGTTCCACGCAAACTCCAACAACTCAAATTCTGTAAAGTAATAGTGCAGTAATATCATCAGTGATTCTTTGTTTTTGTCCTTGTGTGTCACCACAAGAGGGAGCTGCCAGTCTAATTATCACAAAACCTCTCCTGCTCGCACATCTGCAAGATACTCAACAGCTGCCTCTCTGAACCAAACTAAAAGCAATCTCTTATATTAAAGACAGAGGACTTGATGATACAGTACTCTTCACCACTTTAACGCACTAATTATTATTATTATTATATATATATATATATTTTTTTTTTTTTTAAGTGTCAAAACCTCTGTATCATCTGCACATTTAATAAGCCTCATTACATCAAAAATAATACCTCTGGATCAATACCAAAAAGTCATTTCACTTCACTCCAGCCAGTAAAGTGCAGATCACAGGGTCGAGGAGGCTGTTGACTTTGCTGTGACTGTTTCTCTCCACTTCATTTGAGTGTCAGTCAAGAAATCATGAGCAGTTTTATCTTGAACTAAAAAATTAAAAAAAAAAAAAAGTAATCCGTGAGACACATTGTCAGTAAACACTGAACATAATCCTCACATCGATGAAGACTCAGTTGGACCAAAGTAAAAATCTCTGATAAAGTAGAGTCTGATAAAGCAGTTGTGCAACAACTGAGAACATCATTAGAGACACTTCATGTGACTGCTACCAATACCTGCTTCTCTTGGAGAATGAACAAGAGGAAGAGAGACGGAACAATCTGGCATGTGAAATGTTGGAAAAAGAAAAGAACGCCAGGGCTCTTCTCCAGGATGCATCAGAAAAAAAGAAATGTCTTAAAAAAAAACCTGCAAATATAAAAGAAAAGTGTCCAGAATTGCTCTCAAAAGAAACCCGTGGAAAGTGAGAAATTAACCACAGCTACTCACAAAGCTTTGGCTTTGTAAAAATCACAGATGGCTGCTCTTGAGAGGTCATTGTTCAAGAAACTAGCTGATAAAGCAGCTATCCAGAAGTCCTTTGCGGTAGAAGGTCATCATTTCTGATCTTCAGGCTACGCTTGCAAAAGAGCCGCCGAACTAAAGACTGAAACCCATCCGATGTCTGAGCTCAAAGATTGCGAGAAAGCAAAAAAGAGGAATTTAACCCGACGTGAGAGCGAGCTGAAACAGCCAGTGGAGGTAGAAGCAGCAATGAGAGAGACTTGTCCTGGAAGTACTCCTGTCAGATCTGGAAACACAAATGCATCTTGTACCTTGAATTTTGTCACCTTGACTGTAAATGTTTTAAGTTGCTTTTCCATACACACCATCCATTGTGTCCCTGAGCATCTTGGAAGAAGGAATTGGTCTTCATGGGTTTCCTTCATTTCATATTTGGACATTTCTCTTGTCTGAGTCGGGGGTCTAAGGCAGGCGTCTCCAACCTTTTTTTTTTTTTCCTCCGAGAGCTCCTTTGATCTACCGGGTAGATGGCGACCTCTGGTTGGAGAGTCCTGGTCTCAGGGCGGAGGGTGTTGCTCTACAGATCGTAAAGCCCCTTGAGGAAAATGCGCGATGTCGTTGATATGAATAAAACAAAAATAGAGATGGTACGGCCAAAAATGAAAAGATTGCTGAAGTTATTGCACTCGAAGGGAAACATGAACGTCGTCGCACGATATATTTTCTTCCAACCTATTTATTGGTGTGAAATATTTGCGCTTTTTGGTAGTGCTGGAGGAGTAGTCGCCAAAGGATCACCGAAGTCATAGGGTTCATCCTCTGGGAAACCTGAATATCTTTATATTTCATGGTAACCAATAGTTGGTTAATAGTTGCTGAGATATTTCACTTTCAACCGAATTGCAGGACCGACATCTGTCGATCGACATCGCCCTCCAAACAAACAATAATCTTCAGTTAGGTGGTCGGAAATTTTGGCAGCCATGCTCCTTGTATGGTACTCATCCAACACAGACATGACAGGTTTCAGGCAGACACACACACACACACACACACACACACACACACACACACACACACACACACACACACACACACACACACACACACACACACACAGTGTGGTGACACATTGGTGTTGTCAGCTCAGCAGGCTACAGACTGGCCTCAGAGAAATGCCACCGAGATGCAGGCTTGGCAGAGCGAGGGGCTCCTCAGTGATGGAGTGTGGTCTGTGCACCTGTGTGTTCCTCTCCTGGATAATATTTTGTCCTCGTGTTTACTGGAAGACCTATATTCATTATTAATGCAGCAACTATTGCAGGAAACCAGTTTTCACTTCCTTTCCGCGCACTAATTGCCGTGGAACGTACTTTATGTTGCTATGTTTGCGGCTGAACTTTGCAGCGCTTGTTTCAGCTTATCTGGGTCAATGTTGTATATAATATTCCCCTTAGACAAAGTGATATAAAACTGCGTATTTAAATTTGTATACACTAAAGAGTAGGGTACTTTTTTAGCAGTAGTCATTTTATAATTGATCCACCCTCGATACACATTCACCAAATAACATGTATGGGTTTGTTTGTGGGGTTTAAACACTGCGAGTCCAACACACATGTGATTCCTGTCACATACAGAAGCACGGCATACTGACCTTTCTCAAGGTGACCGGTTTTGTTCTTGTCAAACACATGGCGCCTGTTGGCTGTGTCACTGCTGGGGTCTTGGTCCTGCGGCTGTTGGCACTCACATGACTTACAGGGATAAAAAAAAAAAAAAAAAAAAAAATGCTTTACACGTGTGGTTTTCCTGCTGGGTTAATAAATAGCTGGGATTTTACAGAAATTAAAGTGAATATCTGCATTTGATTTAAATATAAATATTGTAATAATAACTCTGCTGCACGTAAGGCGCTATTATGCGCCAACTTGGCACGGGAGGAGCCAGCGAGATGCAGCCAGTGAAAAGATGTTCCACCTAAAGCCGTTCCAAACAGCTGACAAAATAAAAGCACTAACTGAAGTCATATCCATGCAAAAATTAATAACACTAAAGCAACTCTAACTTAAAAACACTGCTACCAAGGCTTGTTTCACTCGGTTGAACGCCAATTAGCAGCGTCTGTCAGCTGAGCGAGGTGTGGCGAGCCAACACTTTGATATGTCCATTTTCAAAGCAACAATAGAGAACAAAGGCAGCTCTGATTGAGCAGGTGCATTATTTGAAAAAAAAAAAAAAAAACTGCAAAATTATTCACCACGTCACCGACTACAGGTTCAGATATTCAACCACATGAAATACATGTTTGTATTTCTCCGGCTTCCATTCTCACACGGTGCCATCATACAGTGTGTCTCACTTCTTTGTCATTTTTTTTTTATTTATAAGTGACCTGGGGCATCGCAGGATTTTATTTTTTTGTCAGACCCGAAAGAGTTTAGGGATTTTGAATGATTAAAATCCTTCCGTGTTCAGGTTCAGACTGCCTGTCGGCACACAAACACAAATGCATGTGTGCAGGCTAAAATCCCTGCAGTCTTGTCCGTCAAACCTTCACCCAAAAACAACCTCCCTCCTCTCTCTCTCTCTCTCACACACACACACACACACACACACACACACACACACACACACACACACACACACACACACACACACACACACACACACACACACACACACACACACACACACACACACACACACACACACACACACACACACACACACACACACACACATCTCATCCTTGTCTATATCAGGGAGACGTCTGGTGGCACCCCGTTGTATTTTTAATGCCTTCTTTCTTTCCCAGCTGTGTATAATGAATGTTTGATCCCGTCTCCTATATGGCCTTCGTGGAATGCGACCGAACCCGACCCACCGGGCCACAAAGGCCCTGAAATATTCACATCCAGCTGCTGAGTGGACTCCTGCTCCTGATAGTCAATAACACACCTGCAGCGACCCCGTCCAGACTGAATCACATGATCAACGAGGGGGGAAATCCAGGGCGAAAGTCAGGATTTGCGTGCGTGTCCTTTTGTATATCCCGTTTTATCTCTGTCTAATTTTTGTTCCCGCTTCACTCGACTGCAGTTCAGACGTCTGTCTGCTTTCAGAGGGCAAAGTTTCAGCAGCCCGATTATCCTCCCAGGAAAACTGAGCATATTTTATGTTCCTATCATAAGATAGAAAAGTTTATTATTCACTACCAACTGCATTCAACATCTACACACACACATACACTTCCTCTCTAATGCGATATGGCAGACTGGAATCCTGTGATCTCACTTCTTTTCATATGCTATTCATTTGTAGTTGTCCGTCTTTAACCCTCCCTCTGATCTGATATTTATTTCACATGAAAACTTGTGGGTTTTTTTTTAGTCAGCTGGAAGCTCTTCACAATCAAAGAGTTTTCCTCAAGTGACTCTCTCAAACCTCCAATGGACTGTAAAAGATATCAAAGATGGAGAGTTTGTGATCACACGTCCATATCTGCATCCTTATCAAAGATACTAACAGGGGTTACAAGCTGAACAAGATATGCCAGTGGGTTTCAACTGATTTCATATATCTAAGCACTTATTACTTGACAGAGTTGTGACTCCAGTCCAAGTACAAGTCGTTCTGTGAACAGGATTTGCAGCGTTGGAAGAATCTGTGATTTCTGAGGCTCTATCTATCAAAAATATAATGTTTGTTCATGTTTGTTACGGCTATTTCGACCCGAAATGACAAATATCATGGTACAGGAATGTTCGATTGAACCTCACACGCAACAAAAGTATGTTAGTTGTATCAATATTTCTTTGACTATTCAATGAGGGGGGATGTTTGTTAACACTGTTGACAGATGTAAACAAACCTTTCTGTGTTGATTTTACATGCAAACATTGTGAGTGTTGTATACTCATTTGAGTTCATAACCTGCAAAACCAAGAGTTGTGGAGTTTCAAAGACATTTACCAGACAGTGAGGGTCTGCTGACTGCTCCTGTTGAGTTGCATTCTGGGAAATGTGGTTCACAACCTTTTTTCTTCAGCCTCACCCGTAGTAAACTCTAAAGTCAGGATATTGTGGTGTTCGCTGCATCAATTGTGGCCGTTGTTGTTTTTTTTAAAACTGTTTCTTGATATTTCTTAACTTAGTGGAAAAGTGATACAAAATTGCTTCTTTATCTTTTAGTGGCCTAATTTCAGTTTGGTATTTTTGTTTCTTTTAGTAATATGACCCTTGTGGCTCATTCTCAGAAATAGTGACTCATTGTTGAAGAATAATTTAGTTATCAGAGCAAGGCCGTTGTGTTTATTGTTGTGGGCTGGTTTAAGGTGATGTGCCAGATGTGGATACAGTTTAAGACCAGAAAATGAATATTGACTTCAGGTTTTTTCAGGGGGATTTCAAACAAAAATATTCTGCTATGGTGATATGATATCAAGGTTGTCAATTACTGAGCCTTCTGAGTGTTTGTATTAAAGCAACATGTCATAAGCAGAGCAGCACTGACGAACATGTACAATGAGAAGCATCAAATCTCAGTGACTTCCGGAGACGTTTGATTCGTTGCGCATGACATCAGCTGTAGAGTGAGTGTGCGAAAAAAACAAAAACCCGGCGCGCTCTTCTCTTCCCGGTTACCGAATATGACACAATGTCTGCTGGTATAAAAAGCTAGGGCCACTCCTATCGAGGCTCCACTTGTATGTCTGGAGACCACTCCGGTGCACTGCAGCGCAAAAAGGGAGGAGGCTGCTGCTGCTGTTGGGATCCTACAGGCGCGTACAGGAACGAGAGAGAGACAGGCAGACACAGGAGAGAGGATGGCCACCCTGGTAGAATCCGCAGATATGGAGACTTTAGGTGGTCAGAGCCACACTGGGGCATCTCCGTCGTCCTCCAGCCCCTCGCAGCACTTCAACGACGGCAAATTCTACCTGCTGGTGGTTATCGGGGAGATCGTATCGGAGGATCACCTGAAGTGTGCCATTGCGGACATAGAGAAAGGTAAGATGGGAGCTGCGTGAGATGGGGTTGGAGGCGACCCTGGAGCTGAACTTAACGTCTTCTGAACAACTTGAACGCGGATGTTTGGCTTGGAAGTTCGTCTTGTCGCGTAGCCGTAGGACTTCAGAAGCTGCACCTGTTTGCTGCTCAGGACTTTACGCACGATGCGATTATGGCCAATTACGCGTATTAATAAGAAATGAACGATTTCTGAACCGTATTTAGGATATCGGATAAGTAATTGAAGTATATGTTTTTCATAGTAGAGCGACTGAACAGCCCCTCCCTGTAACATCACCATAGTCTTTCGCCAAATCGTCACACTACCATCTTTTAGCCGACAGGTGCTTTCTCTACCACCCACCCGCTGCGTTTAAGTGCAGTTCGGTCGAGTACGTTGTTTTTTTTTCTTGTCACATTAATATCACTAGGCCCAATTGTTGTCATCCACACACGTGGGGGCAGGCCCTCCAATAAAGCCGACAGCAATGATTCAGCAGGAAATCTGGACTATGCGTCAATAATGCAGCGGATCGTATTTCTACGTTCAGCTGCGATTTGGTTTTTCTCCCGCAGCACTCCGCGAGCTTTTATTCAGGTGCGTCAGGCTTTTGTTTCACAGGCAGGGAGACACAACAGGAGGTTGGTTGTTTGTTTTTTTACAGCTGCTTCCTTTACGTTGTTTATGTTGTGCAGCGAAGCCTGTCTGCGCACATGAACCTGAATAAAGCAATCGCTTTGTGTTTTGCATCACGAACACTTGTGAGTAATAACCTATTAGTAATATACACACATCCCTCCCGTTCATCATGTGGGAACATTTCTCCATCATCATCATCATCATCATCAACATCCTGCATCCAGTTCTCTCATCCCACACCGGCTTGTGGGCGTGGCCCGGTCCGCACTGCGGTCCCTACGGAAAGCCACAAGGACCGATGTTCAGGCTGAGCAGGGCGTTTTAGAAATGCTCCAGCTGCTGGAGTGGCCGGCCTCCCAGACCAGAGTCTACTGTTTGTGTGAGAAACGAGAGGAGAATGTGGCGCAGTAACGATGTGGATGAATAATCAGGTTGTTTAGATTGAGACAGAAAGAGGAATTTTTTTTTTTTTTCCTGCACTGGCATCTATCAGGTTGTTAAATATTACATATGCTGCCGAATCATTAAGTGAAAGAGTTTAATTTTGATTTCCACCTTCTATTAGGAATATGTTTACTGTAGTTTAACCTGTTGGGAGTCACAGTCCATTTTGCTTTCTTTTTAAATTCACAACATATTGTGTGGGCCCTGACGTCAAACCACGGTAACATAAAGTCCTTTTGTGTAAATGTTTTCAACTTCAAGGTCTCTTTTTTTGAGTGTTTTCAAACCCAATTTTGTATCAACATGGTTATTCTCTCTCCTCTAATAGGCTTAGATTAGACAAAGCAAAACTACTTCTTGTCATCCAATATTGCTCATTTTAATTAATATATAGTCTCATCATACAGCCACAGCCTTTGTTTTAAGCATGCGAGTTTGAAAAGAGTGAAATAAACCTTTATGTCAACCTGTTGTTTGCACTTTACCTCAAAGAAATTCACTTAATTTTAATGACTTGTTCTCATGCTAACTCTGCACAGGCCTTCATTCATTATGCCTTGACCTTTGATGATACCCCGCATCATAATGCATAAATCCAATGCAAGTGGCCGATGGCAAATCAGAAACCGGGCTATAGATATTTCCTATTATAGATTGGTTTTCTCTTGCCAAATCAATAACAAGTCTATGCATGTTCACCCTAAGACTTTCCAATGAATCGGAAGCAGATGACTAGCAGAATACGTGTGGACTTTTCACATTTGCGAGACCTGCAGAGTATATTGATTCAGGAGACGACATATGATTGTCTTCACCGGCATGTTTCCTTCTCCTCGCTGTTTTCTTGTGTTTTAATTTTAGTGTTCATGTTTTTTGTCAGGGATCCGCTCATGGGACACCAATCTCATAAACTGCAACCTGGACCAGGAGCTGAAGCTGTTCGTCTCCAGACACTCGGCTCGTTTCTCTGCAGACGTCAGAGGTAAACTGGAACTATAAAGGACATTTTCACTGATAATGTCACACAGGCTCGTTGATTGTTGCTTTAATGCGTTTCAAACAGCGTCATTGCATCAGAAACAAAAACCAAGACATGTAGTTTTCCAATGGGGGAAGAAATAATCAGATCATTTTTAATAAATAACACTACAACAATTCAATTTTTTTTTTTTTTAAGTAAGTCCTACATACAAAATCTCACTTTAGTAAAAGTACATAGGTGTTACTGGCTGAATTAAAGTAGCATAAATAAAAGTAATGATTTTTTTTTTAAATGTCCCTTTTAGAGTTGAGTTGAAAATCTTTTTCAGTGAAAACTAAAAAAATATTTTACAGTACAGTTTTAAAACCTTTAATTTAGATCTTTTAAAAAATATTTTTCAAACAAGTGTACCTTGAAACAAAGATTATATAAAGCAGGTTATGGCACTATAAGTATGAAAACTGTGATGTTGGTTTAAATATTCCTGCTAAATCTTTTTTTACTTTTAGAGAGAAAAAGTACATTCCAGAACAAAATGCTTTGATAAAAATGGTAAATGAATGGTAAAAGGTGCATATTGTTTTTATATTTATATTCAGTATGTGTAGCTGTCAGAAAAAAGGTAAAGTAGCTGCAAAGTACAAGTACAAATACTTAATTGTACTTAATTACAGTATTTGAGCTGAGTAATTTTCCAGCACTACATTTCTCAGCAATGTTCGCTGTCGCATCGCAGTCAGCTGTACAGTATAACTTCCTTCCAGTGTACTGGGCCTGCAGGTTTCATGACCTATCCCCGGCTACGCCCTCTCAGCATTTTGCTGCTTTTATGGCCGTATCGTTTGCAAGGTGAAGGAGCGGCTCTGTAAAGATGGAGCAGATCCAGTGTGGCAGGACATGTGGTCTGTCAGTGGGCAGCGTGGCCTTGACGGTCAGCAGCAGTCAAAGCTTCTGCTTGGCTCTGCTCCACGTTGGATGCGACCAGCGGGGCTTCGTACTCGGTTAGGTTGATCCAGCCAACGAACGCTGCTGTAAACTAAATCACTTGATTGATTTGAATGCATTTCTGTGTCAAATCTTAGTTTTTTTTTTGTCAAACACAAAAGGTTAAGAAGGAGGTAAAAATGATTGATTTATCTGTAACGGTAGTCAAAGGGGCTCCGATTTCCCTTTCATCCCACCTTGTTTTGTTACCACGTTCCCATCCTCCATCCTTCACTCTGTCTCTCTTCTGCCTGAGTGCTGTTGCCTTGCAACTAGATGCACAGTTGATTCGGGAGTAATTAGCAGTGTGGAATCCCCCGTGGCAAGAGTGTGTCCGTGAAAATAAAGATGGGAGGGGAACGGAGAGCACTCGGGGAACAGAGAGGGTGAGGGGAAGAAAGAGGAGGAGGAGGAGGAGGAGGAGGAAGAGGAGTAGGAGGAGAAGGGAAAGGCAAACAAGGGCGTAAAAGAAGGTAAATGAACTGGAAGGAAGAGAAAATTCAGGTTAGGAGGAAACAATAAGACAAAGACAGATCAGAGTGATGAATAAGTTAAGGCACAGAGACAGAAAGGCAGTGAAATACAAAGAGAAGCCAAGACTTTGAAAGTCAATGCTGAGCAATGACATTTGTATAATTATATTCCCTTATATTTTATGCCTTGGGCTTTTTGCCACGTACCTTCCTCAAGGGGAGTTTTAAACTTTTAATACATCGGCTTAGTGTGAACAACAATATTTACCTTGACACAAACACCGATTTTATGCAGCATTTTATTAATTCACAAAAGCATTTTTATCCTTGTATATCTCTGTGAAACACAGAATAATTCGCTCTACAGGAATAGTTGAATATTTTGGTAAATACGTTCGTTTCCTTTCTTTCTCAGGAGTTACTGGAGAAGATTGATACCACTTTCATGTGTATCCGATAAATATGAATCTACAGCCGGCAGCTGTTTGGTTAAAAGGTTCGATTCATTCATCCATGAAAAACAGGAAAATTACCACTCGCCAACCAACACCGATGACCAAAACTAGGAAAATGAATACCCACAAAATAAAATAAAATATAAAATATTCCACAATCCAAACAATAGCATACAAACAGAGTGAAATTAAAGATATTAAAAAACAATATTAGGCTAAAACAGCACAGAAAGAAATGTATCTGAGCAGAAAATAATACTCACGAAAAAAAAAAATCAATTTTAGTTTACATCCTCAAAGTTCTGGCTGTGACAGCTGAGATCAAGCTTCTCATCAAACTGTAGACAATTTTAACTGGTTTTATCATTTTCTGTAATCGAGAAAAATCAATGAAATGTCTTTATATGTTTTTGAGGTTTGCCATTGGTTCACGGTGCGTTCATTGTTCCGGTCAGTGTTTGGAGTGAAAAGTCAAATCAGCAGGTGTTGAATCAGGCGCAGGAGGACAGACGCAATTATCTGTCTAGTTGATAGATGACTTACCATCCATCATGTGGCATTTATGCACCGGAGGTCCGGACCCCACAGTGAGGAAAAAGGGGACCAGACAGGAGGCCACTAGTCTCTCTTTATTGGGTATCTGATATTTCTGCTTACTTATAGATTTCCCAGCACAGTGAGGCCTAAAAAGCATTGCTGAACCACAAACCCATTAAGGACTCTTTGCTTTGGTCAACATTACAGTTTATGATCAATAATAACAATAAAAAAAACTGTGTTGACTTTTATTAATAAATTGGTCCCAGATGAAGATCTTTAAACTTGGCCGGTCGGGTTTTGTCGCTGTAAATCAGCAGATTGATTGATCATTCATGGATCAATCAAGCCACACATCCCTTCATATTCATAGCTGGAAGAAATGTGACAGAAACAGGCACAAGGAAATAATTATAATCCCTGGTTTGTCATAATTGCCAAAGATAATGACTGTAAAGGAGCATAAAACGGAATACTATGAAACAGATGATTGACTGTTCTGCCAGACAGACGGCTTAATAGCAGCAGCAGCGCCATTAGATCCGCTGCCAGACGTGTTATACCGGTTCCCTCTGCTCGAGGGGCCCCATGTTTGCTGCTGAAAGTCACCGGGGTCAATTATTTTGTCGTGGTAGAGAGGAAGGAAGAAGAAAGATGCTGACACATACAGGGGGGGGGGGGATCCACCTGAGGAGACTGAATTACAATCCTTACATGCAGGGTCTTTTTTCAAAGCAAAAGGAAGTAGGCGCTGCATTCAGTTGTTCCACTGATCTATTTTTGGTGCGGTGCCATCCACATCGATGTTCCTGTCTGGTTCAGTCGGTGGTCAGACTGGCTACGCCAATCTTGCACTTTCTATTCAGCCAGGAGGAGAATGCTCAGCGGTGCATGTCGCATTACCTCGCCCTCCCGCTGTGGCAGAGCCGTGCCAGGCTTTAAGGATTTTTACATCGATCAAGGTAATTGTCAGGGTCAAGCAAGCTCCACTGAACAATCTGTCATTTTTGACGAGTTAGCTCAGACACGGGGTGACGGTGGTCGGTGGTTGTGATGAAGGCTCCCTCGCTCGGTTTTAACTGCTGCGTTTTTAGGCTTCATCGCATAAAAGGGCAGTGAGCAGGGCGTGACCCACACGGAGAGACAAAGAACAACAAGATGCTTCATGTATTGCATGAGCAGTTACAGATATGGCTCGTGTGCAGTCGCATGAACAGAATGAAAAATACACTTGAGGGATTTGGTTGATCTCTCATTTCACACACAAAGTGAAAAGTGTTTCCTCGATTGTTCTCTGAGCAGCTTCGGTCATCAGTTTGAGAGCGCTGCCTCTTCAGAACAAACCTCAGTGAACCTGGCTTCTCCCGGAGTCGACCGGGGTTTTGATTCTGGGATTAGACCGACGCAAATATCTGCATCAAATGTAAATAAAAAAGAAACAGCTTACTATGAGGCGCTGCTGTAAACATGCGTCGAAAATCAAGGCGTGATGTTTCAGTCTTTAATCAAATAAAACACCAAGTAAATTCACAAACATCTGAAGGACTCTGAAACAGTCAAAAAGCAAATATCTGAAAATAAAACCCTAATTATATCTATGGTCACTGCAGAAAGCCGTTCACCTTGATTATATCATCCAGGAAGTTTGCCCCCGCAAATCAAAAATTTGTTTCTCAAATCAGATCTTTCGGACAGACCGACCGTCTGCACTGTTAATTGCAAGTGAACAGATCAGATCTGGTGTTTCCAGACATCAGCGGCATGTCTGCAGGGATTGCTGTGGTAGCAACGTACATGTAGTTACGCTGGTGACGCAAAGTGCCAGCAGGCCTTGGTTCATGGACTGTTGTCCTTCACTCGATGATAGCGCTCTGCTGTTCACGCCACATCTCTGAAAATATGTGTCGCATTGCGAGTGATGCAAGAAAACCGATCTAAGCCACCAGAGCGTCTCAACGCGTCCGCAGAAATCCGACTGGAATCGCATTTCAAACCACCTCTAAATGTGGTTCGGATCCGGTTTGCAAAAGTGGATTTTTAATGGGCTTTTTTTGCCTTCCCAACTTCCAATCTAGGTATTACAAATCATGGATTTGGCCCGGCAGTCTGAACAACAACCTTAGATCACAAGTGCAAAACAGCCCACTATCATGCCAATATGTGCAATATACCTGTCAGTCCACTAGAGGTCTCAGTGTCACGTTTTGCCTCGCAAAGGCGTGAAAGGAGACATTGGTGTTTCAAGTCTGTCAACATTGATTTCTTTTAAGTCACTAAAGAAAGTTACGTACATAACGCAACATATTTAATTTATAACCTACATTAACTTCAGTGACGTATGTAGCATTACTTACTGTGTGTAAAATTACTTCATTCAACCCAAACCACACTCTTTTCCTGATCCTAACTACATCGTTTTTAGTGCCTAAATCAATTGTTTTCCGGGGCAAAGAAAAAAACCCACAACGCTCTCCTTTCTGCTTCCAGCCCCGCAAAGAGCAGACAACAATGTCCTTTTTTTTTTCATTTAAGGATCCGTCATGATATAAAATTCATAGGCAGCCTGAAAATTAAAGTCCCACTGAGAATATCTTTCCCTCCAGACAACTAACTCCATAAAACAACCGGAGTGCAATATGGGAACTGCTAAAGGCTTGACGAGTGCCTGGAAAATAACGCAACCCGCAGTCATTATTTCTGCCTTCACCCAAGTCCCCAGATGATTAGAGTCTAATGGTCATATACTGTGATAGAGCCTGAGCAGTGAATGCCGGAGTTTTTCCGTATGGAGTGACAGGCCTCTGGGAGGGGGGCGGCACAGTTAATGGTCCTGTGTTCCATGATGAGAATCTGCAGGATGAAATATGTATGGAGGAATCGGCCGAGCGGTCAGATAGCTGCTGCAGTATCACGTCTCTGGAGACCAGGTGCACTCTGTCTCCTGAATTATGGCTGAGCAACACCTCACCACCATCACAAAAACCTCATTCTTTTCTTGAAAATTCTGGTGGCAACGTTTCCTTTGTTTGTACCGGAGGAAAAAAAGATCTCAGTGAACAATATAGGATCTTTCCTTTATCTGTTCGCTTTGTGGAAATGTATTGATTTGTGTATTTAAAAAGAAATGTGACAACAAAGAGGAGAAACGAAGACAGACATGAGGGGACTGAATGAAGCCGGTTGTGTTGGGGTGAATAATGATGCTCGAGATACCGCGTTCATGTCTCGTTAGCGAGAGGTGGGACTCAGCAGAGGCCTCACAATACCATATTATCACAATACTTAGGTTACAATATAGTATTAAAGCAATTTCACACGCAATATGCTGAGTATTGCAGTTTATTACCCTTTTGCAATGGTTAATTATGTCCCATGTCAACATGTTTTGTCTAATAACTTTCGATCTGTTCATCTCACTTCTGTCATTTTTATTGCAGCAAAATGAGAAAAACAGTCATAAAAACCTGTCATAAATGTCGCATGCACCTGATACATTTACACATATAATAAAATAGCAATATTTGGCTTCTGTGTATCAATAAAATATTGCCACACAGAAGATCACAGTTATACTATGCTGTATCACTGTTTCCCGCCCACCCCTGTTATTAGCTGGGGTCACCCACTCCCCCAGCGCACACAGAGCTGGATCAAAGGCCTTATCATACTCAATCATCCCATGTTTTGGATGATCGATTATGAGCCCGTCAGACAGTTTGGTTTTATTCGAGGAAATGTTCTTTATGGCAAAGCTGTTAACATCCAATAACTGTTTAGTCCCTGTTGTACAGTGAATGAACAATTATTGGGTCTTAACAGTGAAGCTACTAATCATTGTGTCTGTGTTGTTCTCACAGGAGCGACTAGGGAGGTCAAGTAGCGCTGAAACAAGCAGTCAACTGTCAGAAAAATAGCTCATTTTAATAATTAATTAGTCACAGATTAAAAAATGTCAAAGCAAAACTGCTAAAATGTCCCCCCAAAATGTTAATATTTTCTGGTTTTCATTTCCTCTGTGATAGTAAATTAAATATTTTGGGGGTTTTGGATTATTGGTTGAACAAAACAAGACATTTGAAAGCATCTTATTTCATTCTGTTGAACTGTAATGGACATATTTTACTTTCTGACATTTTGATTGACAATGATTTATTGATTACTTCAGAAACTGATTGGCAGAATGATCAATAATGTAAATAATCATTAGCTGCAGCCCTGAAGTCAAGGTTTATTTTTAATTTATTTAATTTGTAATGTCTGACATCTTTGTCAAACCTTATTTCGAATAATGAATATTTAGAAAATGTAAGGGTCATTTTGGATTTCTACCAACACATAAATGGTGAAGAGTATGTGTGATAAAGATGCATATTATAAATTTGAGTACTACTACTTTAAATCTGTTGTAGTCAGTATTTTACCCACAATTATCACCAGCTCTACAGAGAATTGTAGCATCTTTGTTTAGCTTTGACTTCGTGGCCTGCGGCTTTATTGTGTTGCTTAAACAGTGTTGTGTTTTTGAGATAAAGCTCTACAGACTCAGTGTATACAACCAACCAACCAACTCCAAACATGAATAAACAAAAAACAGTCAACAAAAAAAAAAAAAATCAGTCATTGCAAGTTTATTTTACTGCTGATTAGTAAGATTGTTTTGTAATGTGGAACTTTGGGATTTTCTGTGCAGTTAAATGAATGAAAAGTGAATTCATTAAGGAAACAAAATAATATTTAATCATACAATAATAAAAAAAATCGTATTGTATAATTGTCACAAAAAAAATGCAGCACCCCGGAGACAAGCTAAAAGATGTAACAAAGGGTGACGGAGGAGGAGTTTAACCCTAAAGCCTGTTTTAATGTCACGGAGTCGGATTAAGTGGTTTTACACCTCAATCTCCAGAGGTTTCATCCATTTTAGTGATGAAGAGCTTTACTCTGCAGAGACCATCAACATTTATACAGCCATATTGTAGCTGCCAGATCGTCTGTCTTTGATGAATCAGTTGATAAATTTGCACAGCGCTGCCCTCCGTAAGAATCACAGGAGCGGAGATTCATTAGGCCTTTGTAATCCCATTTTCACCTCATTAAAATATGGAGAAACAGAGATTATGAAAATATCAAAGGAAAAAAAAGAAAGTGAATACTAGATGTTGTTTTGTCTTTATGTTTTGGGGTTTGTTTTAGTTATTGTGAGACTTACACCTGTTTAAATTAACATGAAAAGGGCAGACGTGAAACATGATGATTTTTGATTGTACTCCTGGTGGTTTCATTTCCATGATTTACATTAGATTTCAAAATAAAGTACTAACTGATCATATTTTCAAAGAGAATTGCTGTAGTTTGATGTGTTCAAGGATATTTTGACCAATTTTCTGTCGTTAGAAGTGGCTATATCTAATTATTATAATCATGATTAATTAATCTACCAATTATTTTCTTGAATAGTTGACTAATAGTTTGGTTGGTAAATTAGTAAATATCCTGCCGTTCTTTCCCGATCGCCAAGATTATGACTTATGACTCTTATTTTCTTTTATGAAACTAAGTCCAAAACCTGAAGATATTCAATGTACTATCCCTTAAAATGAAGAAAAACAGCCAATCCTCATTACTTAGAAGATGTAAATGATGTATTGTTTACATTTTTTTCCTAGATTATAATTAAAATAGCCCTGAAATATTTTTCTCGGTTAATTGGTTAATGCTTTCAGCTCTAATATACACACTGAAAAACTGAAATTTGAAGTGTTTAGCTGCACGTAACAATATAACATACAGGCATGGAATTAAAAACTGTCAAATGTCTTGGTAAAATGAAATTATGTGATGATGAAATTAGTTTATATTTTTTATCATCTGCAACTATTTTCTTTTCTTCAGGGCAGAGAATTCTTCATCATAAAAGTAATATCCTGGAGACGGTGGTGCTGATCAACCCATCAGATGAAGCAGTTAGTACTGAGGTAAGAGGAGCTCTATTTGTTGTTGACAAGCTATGATTTTATTATAACCGCTTCCTTATTCTCTCTGTAACTTGATATTTCACCTTCTATTATCCTATCAAGAGAGTGTTTCAGAAATTCTTTAAAACATTTACAAAGGATTTACAGCTTGAATAGGATTATTACTCAGCCTTGACTGTCCAACATGTTTATTGCTGTCAGCTGGAATAAACAATTAAGGAATCTAAGGGACTAAATCAATCCATCATGTACTGGTAGAATAGCAGCTTTTCCTTATTGTTACACAAGATTTAGGAGGAGGAGCGTAGATGACGCCTGATTTCCTCTTGTGTCACTGCTCCTTTTCAGCGCTGCCTCCACCCGCTGGCCATGTCTGCAGTCAAACTGTGCATTAATCATATCTCACTAAACAGAAGGGTTGACCTGGCCAGATGCCCAGAACAGCTGATTTTGCCGAAGTAGAAAAAAAAAAAAAAAAAAGACCCGCAGAGAGGCAGAGAGGGATGAGTAGAAATTTAGCAGAGCGGACAGCAAAAGAAGTTGACTAATTATCTAATGGGTTTGAGTGACATGGAACTTGTGATATTTAAAATACGCTAAATCGTTAAGCCGATTGCTGCAGCAGAAAGGCTTTCCCTTTCTGTTACATTGTTGCATAATATTTCTTCTCTTTCTTAAGCAGCTGCAGTAAATAAATACTTTTTGTCTCATAAATACTTTTCTTTAAAAATAAATCCCTCGAGTAAAAGTCTCCAAGTATCTGATTTTGACGACATGGTATTAAATGTTTTCTTTTTTAATATCAAATGTACTCAAGTATTGCAGTAAAAGTAAATGCTGTTAATAAAAAAAAAAGGTAACAAGTCAGAATTTTGAGAATATTTCATTAAGGAAATCTAGTGAAGTTGACAGAAATATAAAAACTCAACTGTAAAAACAGTGCTTTTATCTAAATCAGTGTTACAAATAAATGTTATTTTCATCTTTCAATTTTCAGGCTCGTTTAATGATCTCAGACACTGCCAAACACAAACTTTTGGTCCTCTCCGGGCAATGCTCTGAAAACACCGGGGAGCTGATCCTTCAGTCTGGATCTTTCTCTTTCTTCAATTTCATAGACATATTCACTGACCAAGAGGTGAGCCAACATGGGAAACACCCTCAAGAATCAAATACTGAATTTAAAACTGCATTTATTTCACTACTGACTCCAGAATTTAAACAATTATGAACATCACTTACTTTCTCTCTTGCCCAGATTGGTGAATTGCTCAGCACCATTCACCCAGCAAACAAAGCCAACCTTACGCTCTCCTGCCCTGAACAAGGCGACTGGAAAAACTCCAACTTGGACAAACACAACCTGCAAGACTTCATTAACATGAAACTAAACTCTACTCTCATTCTCCCTGAGATGGAGGGCCTTTCAGAGTTCACAGAGTATTTATCTGAATCAGTAGAGATCCCATCTCCTTTTGACATGCTGGAACCACCAACTTCAGGTGGATTCCTCAAACTCTCCAAACCATGTTGTTACATTTTCCCCGGTGGTCGCGGTGACTCTGCTCTCTTTGCTGTCAACGGCTTCAACATGCTCATTAATGGTGGCTCGGACAGGAGGTCTTGCTTCTGGAAGCTGGTGAGACACCTCGACCGGGTGGACTCCATCCTCCTGACGCACATCGGTGATGACAATCTGCCAGGCATCAATAGCATGCTGCAGAGGAAAATCGCCGAGCTTGAGGAGGAACAGTCCCAGGGTTCGACGGCTAACAGCGACTGGGTGAAGAACATGATTTCTCCAGATATTGGCGTTGTGTTCGTGAATCTTCCTGAAAACCTGGGCAACCCTGACCCAAACTACAGAGTGCGCAGGAATATTGAGGAGGCATCGATCATGCAGCAGTTCCTCACCAAGCTAAATTTGAGGATCGAGCCTTTGGAAAGGCCTGTAGGGAACACAATAGAACCAATCATACTTTTTCAGAAAATGGGCGTCGGAAAGCTTGAGATGTATGTGCTTAATCCATCGAAGAACAGCAAGGAGATGCAGCACTTTATGAAGCAGTGGACAGGTAGTGAAAAAGACACCACTTCCATTCTGCTTCCGAATGGGAAAGAATCTGAGTTCCCTCTCTCCTACTTGACTTCTGTCTCTTCACTCATTGTGTGGCACCCTGCAAATCCCTTAGATAAGGTTGTGCGCGTTCTCTTTACTGGAAATGCCACCCAGCATAACATCTTTGAAGGTTTAGAAAAGCTAAAGCATTTGGACTTCTTGAAGCAGCCAGTTGTCACTCAAAAAGCGATGTCCGCTCAAATGCCGTCAACACCAACGCTAAAGCAAGCTAAGATGAAACACAGAACAGACAGCAGAGAGAGCCTGAAGTCTACCCCGAAGCCATCACCAAGCAAAAACATTAGGAAGGAATCAAAAGAGGAAACGCCAGAGAAGGTAAAGACAGATGCAGAATCAGCTCATGAAAAAACACAAAAGACAGAGAAAAAAGAAAAGGTGCCCTTAAAAAAGGTAAAGGCATCTGAGAAAGAATCAAAAGCAAAGGTAGAGCAAGCAGCCCAGAATGAAACTCCAGAAAAAAAGAAGTCTGAAATAAAACCCAGAGCTGAAAAGATTGTAAAAAGGGAGAGCAAAGCATCTGTGGAAAAGAAAAAGGAGATTAAAAAAGAAGCAGCAAAAAAAGACGATACCCACAAACAAGAAAGTAAAAAAGATGAAAAAGTAAAGAAAGAGGAGGCAAAGAAAGTTATGAAAAAGGATGTTAGAAGAGACTCGCCTATGAAAGAGAAGAAGGAAGAAAAGAAAGATGTCAAAAGGCCATCGAAAGACATAAAAAAGACAGCCACTTCAGGTGAAGAAAGGAATCTTAAACCAAAGCCCCTGAAAAAAGATGATGCCTCAAAGAATGCAGGAACTCCATCAAAGTTAAAAGAGAAAGGAAAGTCAAAGGTGACAAAGAAGGAGACCAAGTTTGATAGCAGCAAACTGGCAGCTAGTGCTGCTGCTGTTGCAGAGGATCCAGAGGCAGAAAGAGCTCTTATGTCCTCACCGGAGGACCTCACAAAGGACTTTGAGGAGCTGAGAGCTGAAGAGTTTGTGGAGGATGATGCAAGTGTGCAACAAATTGAGGAAAAGGAGGCTGTGATAATCCACCAGGAAGAAACGACACAGACCAAAGAGTCACCCGAGGCTCTGGAGTCTGTGGATGAGGGGATAACCACAACAGAGGTGGAAGGAGACACTGGAGAGACTCCAGAGGAACAAGTAGTGAAGGGAAAACTCAATGGCAGTGTTTCTGAGAAATTTGAAGATGAGGGGACTGTAATGGAGGAGACATCCGAGGGAGGGGATTATGAAGAGAAAGGAGAGACCGAAGAAGTTTACGAACCTCAGAGGGGGCAATTAGATACAATTAATCTTACTCCCTGTGAAGATGATCACCAAGCCAAACATGACGAAATGAAACAAGGAGGTAGCGTAGAGGACGATGATGTGACTAATAAAAATGTAGAAAATGAGCATGAAGGTCAGAAAGAAGCAGAGAAACAGAATCTGTCTGTATCAGCCTCACCCAAAGTGTCTTCACCAGTTTCTCCAGCTGCATCCATCCACGAAGAAATGCTCCCAGTTGGCTTTGAGAGCTCCACAGCCTCAGACGATGAGAACAGAGACGGCCACACTCAGTCCACCATTGAAATCTCTAGCGTGCCTACTCCCTTGGATGAGATGTTGACTCCTCGGGATATGATGAGTGACGAAGCCGGCAACGATGAATCTCCGTCACTGGATGTTGGCAGGTTCGGGACATCGGCATCTGGAGAGTTCGATAGAAAGAAGCTCTCTCCACTTCAGGATGTTCCAGGGTCAGATCACTCACAGAGTGATGCCACAGAGGGCCAGGACTACAACCATTCTGCTTCTACAATATCTCCCCCTTCATCACTCGAAGAGGATAAATTATGTAGGGAGTTTCCCTCGGCAGAGAAAGCTCAAGAGTCGCATGAGAAGTGTGATGACAACTCAGCTAGACTTACGTCAATATCCACAACAACACCTCTTATACGTTCTCCCTCAGTGGACCGCAAGGATATCTTTGATTCTTCATCAAAGTTTGCTGCTCCAATTGAGCTGTCCACCACACTGGCGGGGTGCAACAAAGCAACAGCCGAGTCCTCCATCAGCCCAGATGACAAGACATTAGAAGGAGGTAATTCACCTCAGTCCTCTGGTCACACACCTTACTATCAGTCACCAGTAGAAGAAAAAGTGGGAGCTCTGCCATTGTCCGAAGACAATGGACAGGGTCCAGTAATTGTGGAGGTCACGAGTGATAAAGAAAATTCTTCCAACATAGTTACCCCAGAGCCTGAGGAGCCAGAACCAGAAAGTTCCTCCCCAGTTAAGCAGTTAATGTCCTCTCCAAAGAGCTCACCACCACCTGAGCCTGATTCCCCAACGAAGAATGAAAAGTCACCCTTTGATATAGATCCTAAGCAAACTGGAGAAAACAGCCATTCAGTCTTGTCCTCAGCACCATTGACCAAACACGAATCAGACACCAATCCTTTCACATCTTTCAAGGAAGACAGTAAAATGTCCATTTCAGAGGGCACCACCTCAGACAAGTCAGGGACCCCTCCGGAGGAAGTGGTAGCAGAAGACACATTTTCACATTTAGCTTCAGCATCCACAGCCTCCCTGGCCACCAGCTCCTTGCCAGAACCAACCACAGACTCTCCTTCCCTTCACGCTGAGGTGGGCTCTCCTCACTCAACCGAAGTAGACGACTCTTTCTCTGTCTCAGTGGTTCAGACCCCAACCACCTTCCACGAGGCTGAGGGATCTCCAATCAAGGAAGATAGTCCAAGGCCTATGTCTATCTCCCCAGACATCTCACCAAAAGCAAAAAGCAGGTCACAGACGCAGGACTCAAAATCCCCAGAGCACTCTACCATGTCAATAGAGTTTGGCCAGGAGTCCCCGGACCACTCCTTAGCCCTGGACTTTAGTAAGCAATCTCCAGAGCACCCATCAGTGGGAAGCAGCTCACGTGCCACGGAGAATGGTCCAACTGAGGTTGACTACAGCCCCTCAGATGGATCAGATGCAAGAGAAGATGCAAGAGCATCTGGAGAGTCCAACTCTGCAGTGGAGAAACCTTTGCTTTTTGAGGAGAGTGATTCAGTTCGTGCCACATCTGCAACCCCATCGGATGCATCTCAGTCCACTCCTTCTGTCACAACCCCATGCCAAATGACAGACATGCCACATGCTGCGGCAGAAAAAACAGATAAGTCTCCAGTCACACCAAAGGCATCCTCTCTTACCCATTCTCCCCAATCCAATGAGCCATCCCCAGGGCCAGGAAGTCCCCCAAGTACAGATAGACCAATTTCACCATCTGTGGAGAGCATAGCTAAATCTGACACACAGCAGAAATATGACAAGTCACCCTCACCTCCCAAAGCAACTTCCCCAACATCTTGCTTTACCCTTTCAAAAGCAGAGACACTTTCCCCGGCAAAGGAGACTAATCCTTTTAAATGTGAAGATGCTACACTTGAGAAAAAATCCCCTATGAGTCCCAAAATTCCTTCCCCATCATATCTACCTCTCTCCTCTTCTCTGAATAATTACAATTCTGCCTGTGGCTCGAGGGACCCAGACTCCACTAAGAAGAGCCCCTGTGCTCCATCTAAGACAGATGTCGACCTCTGCCTAGTCACTTCCTGTGAATACCGTCACCCCAAGACAGAACTGTCCCCATCTTTCATCAACCCTAATCCTCTGGAATACTTTGTCAGTGAAGAGAACGCCATGGATGAGGAGAAGCCTCTGACCAAGTCAGGAGGAGGTCCTCCACCCCCAGGAGGTAAGCTCTCTGCCAAGCAATGTGAGGAAACCCCACCCACATCCATTAGTGAATCTGCCCCCTCTCAGACAGATTCAGATGTTCCACCTGGGACAGAAGAGTGCCCGTCCATTACAGCAGACGCAAACATCGACTCTGAAGACGACTCCGAGACTCTGCCTACCGACAGAACACTGACCTACAGGCATGCCGATCCTCCTCCGGTGGCACTCAGGGACTCCGCTCCATCTTCAGGTCACCACGATGTCTGCATGGTGGACCCAGAGGCTCTTAAAGCTGAAGAAAACCTCCACAATGCTAACACAGATGGAGGAGAGAAGCCCACCAAGAAAAAGCTCTTGAAAAAGTCTTCATCACCAGCTAGGAAGGGTGGTCTATCAAAAGTGAAGGACTTAAAGACTGCTTCTCCCAAGAAAGGTGTCGGAGAAGGGAAAGATGCCAAAAATGCAACCAATACCTCTGCATCCAGAGGTGTAAAAAGTGTCACATCAGGTGAGTGCTTTCCACTCAATTCCATCATTTACGTCTCTTTGCCATTATTTTATCATATTGTTGAAAGGTTATCTAAAAGAAAGGTATGTTTTTTCAGGTACAGGCAGTGGAAAGGTAGCAGGTGGGGCACCTCTGCCCAACTGTCCTCCCATGTACATGGATTTGGTTTACATCCCCAATCACTGCAGTGCCAAAAATGTGGATGCTGATTTCTTTAAGCGTGTGCGGTCATCTTACTATGTGGTCAGTGGAAATGACCAGACGGCTCAGGAACCCAATCGGGCTGTCCTCGATGCTGTGCTGGAAGGAAAGGCCCAGTGGGGAAATAATATGCAAGTAAGTTTAAAGTATTAATACAACATTGATCTTTGTAATACTGCGACACAGTGAAATTGAACATAGTACATAGTTACTTGGTATTAGCTGCTCTTGGGCCAAGTGCCATGGCCGGGTGTATTATGTTTTTGGGTTGCCTGTCTGTCCGTATATACGTCTGTCTGTCCATCCATCCGTCCAGGTGTCCAAGCTCGTGAACACAATATCTCAGCAATGCCTTGAGGGAATTTCTTCAAATTGGGCATAAACGTTCACTTAAACTTAAAGATTAAGTGATTATATTTGGTCAAAGGTCAAGGTCGCCGTGACCTTATATTCGTCTCATCCATTTATCCATTCTTGTGAACACAATATCTCAAACGCCTGGAGGGAATTTCTTCACATATGGCAAAAATGTTCACTTGGAATTTAAAGCATTTTGTTGGTCAAAGGTCAAGGTCACTGTGATCTCATGAACGTCATAAATGAAAACTGCAACTTGACTCGTTGGCAGAGTCATATAACCGCAAAATACCAATTCTAGTTTTGTAAGGATGATGAATTCTTTGAATACCTGAGTTCAGAGTCCTCTTTCTCTCCGGTGTCAGGTCACTCTGATTCCAACCCATGACACCGATGTGATGAGGGAGTGGTACCAGGAGACTCACGACAAGCAGCAGGAGCTGAACATCATGGTCCTGGCCAGCAGCAGCACCGTCGTCATGCAGGATGAGTCCTTCCCAGCTTGTAAGATAGAGATGTAGGCCTTTTCCGCAGGAAATCCAGTGATCGGTAGGGAAACCAATCCATGTAGCATAAAGCCTAAGCAGACACTTAAACACTTACATGCTAGAATGAAATAAATATCTGCAAAGAGGATGAACTAACACCAATACAAATTTGCTTTGAGGGAGTCCATGCAAAGGACAATGCTTCATATATAAAGTAATGCACCCTTGAAATCCTAAAGATTTAGTTGGGCTGAACTAGGCGGGGATAAATAACCAAATAACCCTGCCTAGCCATAATTGTCCAATTATGTCTATTCTGGTAGGCTATAGTTCACATAATGATGTTGTTGTTGATGTCACAAGTTTCCTCTGCATCCTCGGATCAAAATATGAGAGCTTACGATCAATTCAACTGCTTTCAATGAACAAAACTTCCCTGCATCTGGTATGTTCTGAAATAATGGCTGTTATCCACACCAAAGGATAAACTTTTTTTCTGTTAATGCCTTATAGGAAATCAAAGTGAATGTATAAGAACTGGCAGAAGATTTGACCGGTAGACACCAGAGGTTGATCCCAAAAAAGTTGAACGATGGTAAATATAAATGAACTTGAACGTACACTCAACACTGATTAACATTATTAGGATGTTTGACTTCCTGTCAGTCACAGGCGAGTCAAAGTGCCGCTGCCATTACGAAACCGTTCCTTATGTTTTAAGTCGTTTATTAGATTTATTTATTTTTTGACAAATTTCCAGTTTAGGTTTCTGCTGATGTTTGAGTCATAATTTATTATGTTAAATTTAAATTATTGTGCTTGATTGTCCAGACAGCCTTTTACACTGTGCAGCAGGAAGTTGCTTCATAATGCTCTCTCTTGCCTTCGTCACATCTTTTAAAAATCTTTTTAGTGGCTTGCCTTTTATTTCAGATGGATGGATTAATTTGCTGATTTTAAGTTATTTCAAGAAGAGAAAAGAGAATATTATTTCTTCTTATAGACATTTTTTTTTTATGTAATCAATGATCTATAGGGGAGCTAGCCTTTTCCCATTGTAAAGCTGATGAAGCAGGATATTTTCATAAACCTTAAAATGTCTTGTTTTTCTAAAGCATTGTACTATAATTATAAATAGCTTTGTGGCCAATGGAGTGGTTGGAAGACACGCATGAGTTATGATACTTTAGGCTTTTTCCTCTTTTTGATTTTAGTGGGGATTTTGCTCAGACTTGTATTAATGAACAACAGGGCTATATAGGCTGACTAAATACAAGTGTGGAGCATTATATGATTTTTACAAGGTTGTGCCATGACATATGTATGCTACATGAACTCCAGTGATTGCCTGAGGCACTGTATTGACATAAAACTTGATTGTGGGTGCAGCACAGTAGATTTCCAGGGTTGATGGGAGCATTTAGGGAGACTGAAACTTTAGGCCAGAATGAAAGGGAATCAGCTTCTTGTAGAAGTGCAGTCTTGGAGGGGCAGCACACAGAGGTGAGAGTGAGTGTGTGTTTTAGATGGAAGTATGTAAAACAAAAACTAGACACTTTAAACACAGACATGACACAAACCAAACTAACAGCGCAGAGGCCACAAATGAACTTTGACAGGCCAGCTTCTGGAGAAACTTTAACAAATCACAACATGACGATTAATGGCTTTGGTATTTTGTGGCTATTCAGTGGAGTCACCAGCCTCACCTGGTATTTCTCAAATGACATCAGGGTTCATGACGCAACTATCGCCCAGTTTTTCTGCAGGAGAACCTCAAACTAACACCGTGACCTTATTGTCGTCCAACAACATACCTACAAACTCTGATCTGACATTTCTCTTGAACTGACATTTTCTCTGTCTTCTTTCTATACACTTCCTCTTTTTCTCTCTCTGTCTATTTATCTGCCTTTTTCTCCTTATCTTTCTCTCGGGAGAACTTTAATAATGTTTGTCTGCAGCTGTGTGGTATATTTGTCTTGTGATCTTGCATCCTCTCTGCCCTTTTCCCAAACTCATATGTAACCTATAGCAATTAGTTTCAAGTAAAAGATATTCCTTAGTGCTTTCTGATGTTTGTGTGCAATATTTCCTCTACCCATACGGCAAATCTATTGTAAGAGGACCCACTAATGAACAAACATAAAAAAAATAAACCACAATAAAATCTGTTGTGAAAAATAAGGATTGTTGTTTTTGTCTTTTTTTTTCTATTTAAAGAGCCCAGTTGCGTTATCACATATTACAAAGAAAGTTTTTTTACTCCAAACTCATCACATTAAAAAATGTTTCCCTGCTTTTACAAATTGTTCTGCTCGACCTGAAGGGTTGTACATGTACAACTAAATCAAAACAAAGTTAACAAATGTTAAAATCTCTCACTTGCAAGTCTAGATGCATTGCATGCTGACGTCTTTTACGTGTAAAAATTAATAATGTCACTACCTTAGCTGAAGGTGTTGGCATGCTAACATTTGCCAATGAGTCCAGCTAATTGTGGAGTCTTTAGTTTTACAGATATTTGATCTTAAACCAAAAGACTTGACAAGTAAATATTTGTCCCGATGGTGGTGCTACATGAAATTTATTTAAAATTCATCCTGTGGTGTAACCGGACTGCACCAAATTTAATTTTACACGAAACCCAAAAAACCCACTCATGTTGACACCATTAAAAAGTCACAGGATCATGGAAATCAATATTTTTCATCCTCTGAGGACCATGAATGTTTATAAAAAAATTTTTTTACCAATTCATTAAGCAGATGTTTGGATATTTTACAGGCTAAGTTGAACATTTTGCATGCTAAAGACACTGAAATGAAAGGTCAAGGGATCATCACCACGTAATGAGGATTCATCTTCTGAGGGCCATGCATCTCTGTAAATTCATGCGATTCCATCCAACAGTTGCTGAGACATTTCACGGAAATTAACAGGAAAAAAAGAAAAGAAAACAGACATCAACCGCATCATGCCACTAGAGAAAAAGTTTCACCAAAGTCTGCTGGTTTTATCCTCTGGGGGCCATGAACGTCAATCTTTCAGTTCTTTTAACAGCAGTTCTGCTTTTAGAGTCAGTGTTAGTGTCAGCTGGCCTCACCCGCTTTCGTCAAACCTAAATCTATGCCTGTTAACCAGAAACAGAAATCTCTCCCTGGCAACATAGAAACTCATCTATTATACCGAAGGGGAACAGAAGAGTCAAAATTCAAGTGCTTACAAAGTCACACTGTGTTCCAGGAGGAAAAATGGCCTCCTCTCTGACGAGTGTCCCTGAGAGCCCGACAGGATTGAGGAGGGATTTATAAGACTGAACACTCAGTTTTCCTGGTCTGAGGTGAAACACCGAAGATAAAATGAAAGAGCTGTGCGTGAGTGATTTAACACAGTCTCATCCTGTAAATAAGGGTATTTGTCTGATGCTGCAGGTGTGTGTTATAGTATTCAGTTTATCTGTGAATGGAAATAGTATGAATATGTCGAACCCATCCAGTGGCTCTGGGGATGTTACTGCCAGTTAACTGGTGCACCATTTTGAGCAAGGCTAAAACTGTCACCACAACTATGGACTGGTATAAGATTTTGTACAAAAATGTCCTCAGATCGTGCATCCTACTGACTTTGGATATCTCCTGACTTTTCTTCAAGTGCCACCAGCAGATTCACACTTGTAGCTGTTAGTGACCTGAATTTAGTCTTTACAACCAGCAGACAGATTTCCATGAAACCGACCCTTACGTTCCCCTCAGGATGAACTGTGATAACTTTTGGGTGAACATTTCTCTTGATATTCACCGAACTGGCCTTTGGTAAATCAACAATTTTGCATTGCAGCCGTAAATATAATATGCCCTGTTTGTAAAAGGAGGAAACGGTTGCAATGCCAGACGTAAAACTGGCTGCAGCAAGCACCAGCTTCTACTGCCTCAAAATCAAAGGAAAGGTAAAGACAAAATATAAGAAATGAATCAAAAGTATGCAGTTTTTTTTTTTAGCAGATTAAGACATCCTTACCTATTTAAATACATGTTATGTAGGAGATATACCAGTAGGGTAGGAGACAATTAGAAAAATGACATAAATTTGGTGCATATACGTAGTAAACTGAAGGACATCTCAGATCAGACACCCCGGGGAGACACGGGAAAGCAGAGAATACTAAGAACACAGCTAATCAATATAATAGGACGTCTCCACTATTCAGGAGCCTTTTTGTTGTGCAGTGGGAGACCTGAAGCGCCATGTTTGATGTCTTTCAACATTGAGCAATTTTTAGCGAATATACAGCACAGTAGTCAGTGGAAATCTTTCCTATCTCTTTTCACATGCTATTACACTATTATATTGAATTTATGCAAATGAGAGAAAGCATCCCTACTATTTCTCAACCGGCAGCCACAGGCATTCATGATTTAGTAGATGATCAGTCACCGGGTGAACAGGCCTGCATATCAATGTAGCTACATTATAAGTCTTGCTACGGATGGAGGCGGCTAACCTATTTAACTGTCTTTCAAGGACAGTGGCTTTATAACTGTGGCGCAGCCAGTCTATCACAGTAATCAGCACCAGCTGTTTTTTTTTTTCTCTCTGTTCCAAAATTGTTTTCTGCGGGGACATTTATTAATGATGATGGGACACCCCAGGCACTTTCCAAAACCAAAGGGAAGTGCACGCGGGGATAAATCAAAGATGTAAGAGCGACTATCAAAACCTGGCAGTCTGTCAAGGGACATAACAGTCTGGATGCTAAAATAGAGCCACTACAAACAGCAGTATGCAGCGTTTCCCTGTTGATTGTGGCTTTTTTTTTGGGGGGGGGGGGGGTAACTTAAGAGCTGCCACCACACTAAACTCTAAACCTGTAGCTGTAGATGAGCTGCATGTGGAAATGTTTTAAATCCATGCAGACATGAATATGCAGAGACAGAGAGATAGAGAGAGAGAAAGAGAGAGAGAGAGAGAGAGAAACCCACAGAGACACACACACCTTGCAGGATACTATAAATTATCCAAGGCCAAGAGTCTGATTGGCTGAGCAAGCAATCTCCGCTGGATGGGCTGAGATCGTGTTGCCAAGGCAACAGCGGGGAACCTCCCTGTCCCAGCCCTATTTTCTCTGTGCCAGACCGTCTATCTCGAGAGTTTATTTAAGATGCACCTTAATCATTGAAATGAATTACTCAAAACTAACAAATAACTCAGTACTCTTTTCACACATGGCTGCAGGTTTAGTCTTTTTTTTTTTTCTCCACTTAGGTCACTGCCAGCAGTGGAAAATCAGTTTTTCATTGAGGCCTGTATGAAAAAAAAAAATCCATTTCATGATATTTTAAAATATAATTTAAATTTAAATATATGACAGGTAGTTTCTTCATAATTTACTTGCCTTTGTCACACCTGTAAAAATGTTTAGGGGCTTTGCCTTTTATTTTGCATCATCTGTTGTATTTACACATTTTAAGCTATTTCAATAAAAGAAAACCTGATCTCATTATAGCTTATACATCGTATAGCTGTTTATGTAATCAATGATCTATGATAATGATAGCCTTTTCCCATTGTAAAGATGGTGAAGCAGGGTATTTTCATAAACCACTAACTCCAGTGATTGCTAGTGACACTGCATTGATATAGAACTTGATTTTTGGCTGCAGGATATTGTAGATTTTCCAGGAGGATGTAGAAATTTAGGGAGGCTGAACATTTTGACCAGAATGATCAGGAAGCCAAACATGACCATCAATGGGAAAATGCAGCAGGACTCTTTTCAGGACGACAGTCCTTGGTTATGTAATGCTGTGAAGGTCAACGGGTGCATCAACGAGTGGCAAGATTTGGTGTTTACTGCAGCCTTGTATAAATAATTAATAGATGAATGTGCACCAATTTAGATGAAATGATAGGCCTACTTGTAACACATTATCTAACGTGAAATTCTGATTAGTTTTGAAATTACAACATATGTCACAGCTTTCTTACACAAAATTGTATCATGTTTGATTTAAAAGACCAAAATGTAAGCTGGTGTGAAGTTTTTTGCAGAGCTACAGCTGCAGTGTGTGTAATTATAATCACATCTATTCAGAAACAAATATGTGTAACAGAACTACTTTTAACTCACAAGCCTCTTGATGTACAAAATCTGTTTTTCAAAAGAGACCACCGTATCTTTGCAGCGTAGAGTAGATTACATATATAAAAAAAATTGTTAAAGCTTAAAGGAAAGAGCATGTGTTTTAAATATGAAGTATGTTTTCAAGCCCAGTTGTTGAGCTAGTATATTCCCGACATGTGCCTTGGTGCATTTTATGGATATTCAGATTTTCCAAGTTCAGATCCTACTCTGGGAACTCTGACAAATCGAGAAAATCTGTTTTTATAGTTGTTTGAAACAGGGAAGAGCATAATTATATGTTAGACAAAGGAATATATCTGCAGCGCTTTCCATTTCTCTGTGGCAGCTCAAAAACTGTGCAACAGCCTCGTCCTCCAGATCAGGTCACGAACTTGGCATTTCCTGATTTGGCCCAATTTTTTTTTATCTGTTTTTAATTCTAATATCTTTCACTGCTCTTGTAAAACACATGTGTTATTGTGCAAGATATTGTTATTTCTAATTTCTTTAATGTTCACAGATTTCATTGCTTATTTCTTTTTAATGTGTTCTTGTTTTCAGGTCTGTTTGATCTCTTTTGGTCTGATGTTATGCAGCACTTTTGTTGTGCATAAATCTGCTATAAAAAAAAAAGACCTTTACCAGACCTGACTTGACATTTGAAAGTAAAGACTGGCAACAAGTCATATTGCAGGATACATCAGCATCATTATATTTCTTTCCATTGTCCTTTTCCATATTCATTCACTACGAAGAATAAAAGCAGGAGCACAAAATGTAAACACCATAGCAACATTGAATCAATAGTTTTCAATCAATATATTTCAGAATTAAAACAACAGGAAATGTGTGTATTTAACCTAAAATAAAAAAAAAAATATGAACCACTCATATAGGCTTATAAGAAGCTTTTATTCATCTCAACTCGAGGAGTCAAAAATAATTTAAAATCTACAAAATCCTCCTGCAGAACTTCTGCAGGACTGAGTGTATGGTAGAAACGCCTCAGACATATTGTACAGTACAACAGCACCACCTGCAGGTCAAACGATGAACTCTTCTCCGGCTGTCGTGCTGGTCAGTGATCAAATGCTTTCAATATTTCTGGCGAAGAAAACACGTGGCACGAAAATAAGCATAACTTCTTGCTGGACAGAGATAAATGACAATACTAGTATTGATTTAAGAGTAAAACTTACTGTACCTCAGCACAGGGCACCGCCATATTGGATTATACCAATTGTAAATTACGTATTACGGAAATAAAATAAACCGCTGGACATCTTACCTATCTCAAATTAATGCATTTGTAATTTTTCGGTGTGTATCCAAAAATATATATTATTCGTAATAATAAATAGTATTAAAACTCTGTAACATGTCCGTTTTCATGCCCCGTGGTTTTCACATGAATTGGTACAGTCAGTGGTCGTTATGGCGCTGGGGAGACTTGGTAAATGTTGTCGGTCGTTAATACTCGAGCCCTCCAAAGGAGTGTTTTGTGGTGTTTCACAGCCCGGCTGGATTGAAGGCTGCATCGGAGGTAAGACGAACAAAACCCGTCAACATGCGTCCTGTCAGAAAGTCCGGTTCACAGGCAGAGAGAAGCTCGCGCGCGCTGTAAACAAACCATTCACGTGTCCAGCAGCTGTTTGAACTCTTAAACTACGAGCGAGCGTGTTGAGCTTTCAAATAAAATAAAAAAAATCCGCTAAAACTACCTGAGTTTAACGTGTAGAGTTTAGTGTAGAGGTTTTTTGTAACGCTTTGCATTAAAACGTGTTAATTTTGTTGTTGTTGTTGTTGTTGTTTTTTGGTCTATTTACGCTAATTTCTTGCCACGCTGCATTTTTTTTTTTTTTCCTCTCTGCAGCTAAAAGGCATCTGTTGTCAGAAGATGTCATCAAACTGCAGGACTTCCAGCAGAAGAAACTGGCTTTGGCTCACCTGGTCACCGGATCCAAAGGTGGAGTGATTCATGTTACTGGCACTAAACTGCACTTCACCATTTAGATTAGTCATTTTTACGCCCCTTCATATCTAAAAACAACCAACATGAGGACCAGACGGTGCAAAATCCAATGAATAATGCAGGACTAAAATGGTTCATATTCAGACATTATGCACATATGTAATAATAAATGTTCATAAAGTGCATTAAAAAAAAAAAAGGAGGGGGTCCATATGTGTGTGTGAGTGGGTTGATGGGGGTGTTTTGCTCTGAGTTTATGCGTCTACCCACCTGGGGGAAGAAGCGGTTCAATAGCCCGGTGCTTCTTAAAATAAGATAAGAATTTATTAATCCCACAGTGGGGAAATTTAGTCATCACAGCAGCATAGAAACACAGTTAGGAAAAAAACAAACAAAAGGTGCACACAATAAGAAAAATGTACAAATACATACACAGTAAAATAACACACAGACAAACTATACACAAAAAAATAAATAAATAAATTCCTGCTGTTGCTTCTGTACCTATTACCAGACTGAGTGTGGGAGGAGATGATGTTGAGACTATTTTTTGACGATGGCTGGCGGCTGTTCTCGGTGTCATCACTCAGAAGTGCCCTCAGAAACTTAATGCTCTTTACCCTCTCCACACCACAACCACCGATGGTCAATGGAGGATGATGGCCCCTCTAAAGGTCGGCTATCACGGCTAGTTTCATGACGTAGAGGCTTATGTATATTTTTTCAACCTTATTTATAGGAAATTATGTGGAACTATTCAGTCAGAAGCTGCAGAGGAAGAAGCTGATTCTACGAGACGAGCTGAAGCTTCTCCTTCACCTGTGCCGGTCTGCAGATGACATGCTGATAGCCAGAGATGCCATCTACAGGTACACACTCTATAATCACTATGTATCAAATATCTGAGCTGTAAATGGCTCATCCTGTAATTTGTGCTCATCAGGTATCACGCAGAGAACCGTAACTTTATGTACGGAGAGTTCAAGTTTGGTCCTCTCTTCATGAGACTCTGCTACGAGCTGGGTCTGGAGGGCATGGCGGCTGCAACAGTCACAGATCAGGTGAATATTACATCAACCAAAACCATAAAACATCAACAGGTACCTCACAACCAGTTTTTAAATCTAGATTGAACATTTACTTGTTTTGAGTGCCAGTTTCTGTATGGACCCAATTTTACTTCCAAAGCTATCATTATTAATGAATTTTGCTATTAATTTATTGTTGCTTTAAATCATATATATCCTCATGTGTTGTCTGCTTGATGTTGTTCATGTTTTCTCAATGAATTGTTTTTATTGTTTAATTCTTGCCTTGAATTTCTTAGTTATTCTAACTTTTTCAAGTTTGTTTTAATTTTGTCTGACTTTTGCAGCATTTTGTTTAATTTATGTTGCTTATAAATGTCCTGTTTAGATGAATTTGACTTTAGTGTGAATTGACCCGGACTCATAACATTTACTCTCACCCGTCTGAACAGAGTCTAAAAGGATTCTTCAACGACGCAACCTCCTTTAACATCACCATCGACATGTTATTCATGAAAGGCTCATATGAAAGTAAGCGACAGTTGTGTTTCCTTTTTCCACGGCTGTTATCGCATGTACGTAATGTTCCAAACTTTGACGGTTCCAGGTGCTCTGGAGGTGCTGAGAACCATGAGGAACCAAGGTGTACCATTCAACAAAGACACGCTGACACTGGCGACTGCTACCTGTTATAAACTGGTAATTTTAATCTGATTTAACATTACGGCCAGGAGACTTATATTTGTGCGGAGTTCATGTTTTCATGTTCTGGTTTGTGTTGGTCAGAACACGGCCGAGTCGTACAGGATCTGCACCACTCTGATAGAAGAGGAACAGACCAAAGGGACCTTCATCCCCAGACATGCGTACTGCTTCGCTGTAGCACTAGCATTTCAACGGGTGAGTCGCACTTTCTTCGTCTGTTCCTTTCATGCATGCAGTAGGATGTGGAGATTGTAGACTTATCACCTGGTTCTCTTTTTTTTTCAGAATGACCTAGAAAAGACGCAGTCATTGTTTTCACAAATTACGAACACTGACAGCAGATTGTGCCAAAATGTCAAGGTGAAGTTGCAGCATGTAACTGGAGTATACACTATTTCTTGCAGTTGTTGTTCAATCTTTAATATATTTCTTGTTATTGTCCTTCAGGTTATAACTCTAGCGATGTCAGGTTCAGTGGCTGAAGCCGTTTCCGTCCTGTCAGCAGCCTTGTTGCCTAAAAGCCCTTATTTTGTGAGAAAGACAGAATTTTCACAGGAGGTGGTAAGTGACACACAGATCCTACTTATACTTCCAAAAAATTACATATAGATACAAGAAGATTTCTTAGGATACAGCGATTAGCACTGAAACATATTCCTGCAACAAACGTTAGGGCTTGCATCCATGAGGAGGAGTGCTTCTATACTTCTTTAAATGTTTTGTGAACAGAACAAAAAAACCTTCATTTGAAAATATTTTTTAAGCTGGATCAGAATTACTTCAGGGAAATGTGACCCAAAATAGTTAATACATGCTCAAGAGATTGATACTGCATGTAAATCAAAGAGCTGACTCAAGTCTCGTTCGGACCACCAAGTTTTCATTTTAAAACAAAAACTATCTCTGTCCGCAGTGTTTTAGCACGATTTCAAAACTAAGGACACAGAATCTGATGGGTCACCGATTACGGTGCAACGTCGACGCTCCATGTCGGGCTGATAGCGCTGCTGGACAAAGAATATATTACAAATTGCTTGAAAAGTAGCTTTCCTACTGCGCATGTAGGCAGTCGTAATATTAATAAATCCAGATTTCACCTGCACAACAGTTGCAATCAGGAAGGACACATTGTGACTGATAAGAATGTGGGTGTCTGCATCATCGTTTTTAAATGTCTCCATTTTCCACCCGTCCAGACTAAAATTCAGTCAGAGTTTTCAATCATAAAGCAGAGTCAGCAGTGTTTACGTTTCAGGGGTTACAAAAAAAAATGCCCGAATATTGTGGACGCTAGTTCTAAACAAAGCAAAAATGATGAATTGGATCACAAAAAATATATCTGTGGATTTTGCCTCAGCGGCTTCCTTCGACCTGTTTCAGGTGGATTTGCTCCGGTTGCGGAGTGAAGGCAGGCCACACATGATAAAAGTGGAGCAGATAGTGACTCAGATGGAACAAGCCGGTCAGGTGACTCCGCAGACCCTCGATGACATGCTGTGCCGGACGCCCGCAGGGAAGAGGAAACCACCGCCGATCCTGGACGAGAGGAAGACCAGCCGAAGGACTCTGAAGCCTCTGCATTTCACGCTGCTGTCAGACTGAAGCCACAGTCGGTCGTTTAAACACTCTGGCTTTGGCTACAGTGGATTTTGCCACTAAAGATGCAATTAAATGGAATTTCAGGGCCGCTCATAGTTATCTGCTCATTTTTTTTTGTGTGTGTGTTAAAAGCTGCAGTTTCATGTCATCAAGTTTTTTTTTCTTTCTCTAGAATAAATAATATTTTAATTTATTTTAAACTTGTTTATAATAGTTTATTTTCTTTACGTAAACTATGTCAGACAAGTCCTCATTGCCAAGCGTGTTTAGGCTACTTCACATATTTGTAGACTAATCAATGCTAACGTAACGGCCAACACTATTTAGAAAAGGTCACAGACTTTACTGTTAAACTAGCTAACAGCCCTGTGTTATACCCGTTATCCGCTAATATATCGTGCATCCCTGTTGTTCCAATCATCTACCTCTCCTATAACACAGGCACAGTCATCCTTCTGCAGACAGGACTTTGGCCTCACGTCTTCCTTCATCAGAAAGCTGCTGAAGCAGAAGTAACACCATCTAAATTGTTGTAGATTTCACGGCAAGGTTGTCATAAATATCACGAGTGATTAGGGAGGCGTGTGCTGTATATACAAATGTATGCATTTGTGCGAATCATGTTTAATAATAAAAAATAATCTCTAATTTGCTTTTGGAAAGAAGTCAATTTGATAACACTTCTGCTCTCAGAATATTTTCACAATCATCAAAGACTTGGCAAATTATCTGAAAACAACATTGTGAACCAAAATGTGAAAGTTTTTCCATCTGTCATATTCATCTTGAATGATGTGTCATAACAATATTTTATATATTCAGGCCTTTAATCTGTACTGTAATAAGAAAGCTTTCAAACGTGTAGTAAAATATCCACAACAACCCCAAATCTGCTGATCCAATACAATATTGTTTTCCTAGGACGGCGGAGGGATGACCCGCCCTACTCGGCTGCTGATTGGTTTGTCCCGATACTGTTGCCCGAATTCTAACCAATCATCATTCCTCATGCCCAACGCTTGCCCAACCAGTACTAGCCAATCAGAGACAGAGTAGGGCGGATCATGTCTTTACCATACTAGATTAAAAAAAAAGTATTTCAAGCATGTAAACAAACCATGACGCACGTCGGATCCCTCCCAGAATGCATCTCTCACATCAGCTGAGCTCCCGCGGTGGAGAACAACGGAGCCACTAATTTAACCCAAATAAACCGGGCTCATTCTTATTTATTAGTAGAAAAAGAAACCAGGAATAGTTTTTGTTCATTTATAAGCTTGGTTAAAAAAAAAAAAAAAAAAAGTTGCGGACGGGTACTGCGGTGATATTTACTCCTAGCGGCAGCTGGTGGCGGTGCTGTTTAGCATCGGCTAGCCGGTTAGCTGGTCCTGGACTTGACGGGGGGCGGGGAGGAAGCTGCTGGTAAACATCGGACAGCTGCTGGCTCCAACACGGAACAAGACAAAGAAAACAAAAGATAAAGAAGTCCTGGAAAGTGGACAATATATCTGGCGTCACTTGAAAGGGGTCGCCGGCGTCGTTGAAAGCCAGTTAGCAGCGAGTTCGCGAACTTAATTGAGATATTTGTTGGGTGGTCTCAGGTTCACGTTTGGCTTTCTTTTTTTTGTTGTTGTTGTTGTTGTTGTTTTTTTGGGAGCTTTAGCAAACGGAGCTAGAAAAAAAACAACAACAACACAATGAGCGCAGAAGAGACCGCAGCGCAGACGAAACCCGAACCGGAGGATGACGGCATGACCTGGTGGTACAGATGGCTCTGCAAAATAGCTGGAGTTTTGGGAGGAATATGTAAGTAGTTGTCAAAGTCCATTTCTTTTGTCACTTCGTAAACGTCCACAACAACAACAACACCTGCCACAGCTGCATGTATAGTGTTAGTAAATAAAAAAAAAAAAAAAAACATTGGGTGATGCTGTGTGCCATTTCACAGCGACATGTAAGTTGGTGTTTTATTGTCGTGTCAGCATGGGTTTTTATTGTTTATTTGTGTGAAGATACACGATAGAAAGGGCATCAGATTGGTATCTAGAACAGCGGGTGTGTTGTTGTTGTTGTTGTTTTTATTGTGTACATATACCGCACTTCAATTGCTCTGCCACGAAACAAAAGCTTTGCCACAGCTCATTGTCCCATCACTGCCACTGTTGGGCACCGCCTGTTTGCGTGCCTCACGTATTCACAACACCTCCTTCCTCCTAAATTACCTTTATGATATAAACACGCATAGTCAGGTAAGTTCCCACCCCACACCACACCCCTCCCTCTCTCTATCTCTTCTCAGGAGTTCAATGTGAGACGGAAGTGATTTTTCTTTTAAACTGCTGGCTATGCAGTTTTCCAGCAGCATTGCAGCCCTTCCTCCTTCTCCTCCGTGCGTCTCTCCTTCGCAGTGACACCAGAGTCGCAGCGGCTGTATCACATTAACCGCTGCATATTCAATGGCTCCTGTATTATTGAGGAGGCTGCATGGTCTAAAGCAGCGGGACATGCTACGTGCTTCTTCCAGTGTTCGTGACCGTGTGGGCTCGTCTGGCCCGACAGTTCACACGGACATCAGGCGTATTCATCCTCCCTTCTCACTCTGCAGCTGCAGCCTGACACTGCTGTACGGTGTCGACTGCAGTCATCATTATCGGACTTAGCACCGGCGGCAGACCGAGTATTCAGATCCTTTCATAAAGTAAAAGTGCTGATATCAAAATCCTGCATTGAAAATGTTACTTGAGTAATAAGTAGTTTCAGTCCTACCCTGTTTTGTTCAGGTGAGTCAGTGAGTCGGCATGCACAGCATGACGACCGTGATGATGATCGTTTATGATGTCGACATGGACTTTTCACAGCTTTGGCACAACTTATAACTCACCACCAGTGTTCTGCTCACCACTGAGCGTGCGTTAATATTACTTGCAGCCCATCTCATAATGCAGTGTACACATATTTTTAGACATTGGATATACGGCAGGTCCCGTCGTGCCCTTTGTGTCGCATCGGATGGATATAAAAGGATTAATACCTTCAAAACAAAAGCGTACCATCAGCAAAAGCTCAAACGGGCCATTATTCAAACTACCCAACATTGTCATTAAAGGCCTCTGAAACAAATTACCTTCAACATGAAAAAGGGTGCCTGCTTTGATTTTGACACGGTTTTAATTAGTGTTTCAAATTAATATGGGTAATTAATTTTCAGGCTGAGTATAATAGCTCTTACATCAACACAAGACTGTTTTTTTCTTTTTCAGATGTTTGTGTGTGTGTGTGTGTGTGTGTGTGTGTGTGTGTGTGTGTTTACATCAACACCCTGTACATGCTTCATTTGCTCCACATTGCTGATTTTCTCATGTTATTAATGGTGTAAATTCCTTACACTCACCAAGCAGCACATACATGATGGATGTAGTTATCATGTTTTCCAGCGTAGGATTGGCTGAACTGAACCTTTCCCCTGTGATGCATAGTTTAAATAAAAGACCTAATGGTCAGATCTAATGCTCTCTGTACAGTACAGTAATCTGCCATCTGTCGCGTCATTATAACAGCCCTTTTGTTTTGTCCTTTGTCTGCAGCCTGTGCCGTCGCAGGAGTGTGGAACTGTGTCACTGTGAACCCTTTAAACATTGCTGCGGGGGTATGGATGGTGTAAGTCCTTAACGCAGTCACATTCTTCTTTAATGAAGCATTTCATCGTCCATAAGCCTGGACATTTTTATATGCTGTTGATATAGAGCAGCGAAAACCTCTGAACATACTGTAAAACAGCTTTTTAGATGATACTAAGTGCTCTATTCTGTCATGAAGGTTTTTTTTGTTTGTTTTTCATTTAAGCTCAGGTTCCTGTGAGTAGCACAAAGAAAGTGAAGTAGACTGTAGATCTTCTTTTTTTGGTGTGTGTGTGTGTGTTACAGTTTTTGTCAAATTTACTGACGCAAATGTGAGCTGGTTCCAGTCAAGTTTTCCTGAACACCAACTGAGAGTCACAAACACAAGAAAAGTATTGAATATAGAGACCCATCAGAGCCTCACAGGGCAGCTTTTCAGCTTTTTAATAAATGTATTTCATGCGTAGTGTTTACTGACATTCCTCCATTTGTATCTGACATCGATAGTGAGCAGCATGTTGCCAGCCAGCCACACCTCCTCCTTAAATGTGAGCATGTTGTGCCAAAGGGTGCCGAGATTCTTTTGGATTTTAAGTGGAACTCTTGAGCACATGCCCCAACAAAGCCGCTTATGATGGATTTTTTTTTGTTTTTTTTTTTTTGCCGTAGGCAGATGAATTGTTAATAAAAAAAAAAAGAAAAAAGGTTAGTCTCAGCCCTAATTTCACTAAGTAATCTCGCTGTTTCTGCGCCGGCATAACCGTTCTTTTCCAACCAGTTGTGTTCATTTCCTGCGTTTGAGATTTGGAAGTGCACGGGATGGTTCACTGCTGTTTTTGTGTCCTCTCCTCTCGTCTCAAGGTTGAATGCCTTCGTGCTCTTCCTTTGTGAAGTCCCATTCTGTTGCCAGTTCATAGAGTTTGCTAATGCAGTAGCAGCCCGTGCAGACAAATTCAAACCTTGGCAGAAAGCCTTCTTCTATTGTGGGTGAGAACAACTATGCATTGTACGCGGTTGATGTTATTAGACGCTGGACTTCAATATAAAAAAAAAAAAATTAAAAAAAAGTATTTTTGGAATGTGAATTTCTCAGTTATTAACTCTGCACAAGCTATCGAACACACTTTTGGGAATGTGGTTCTTTTATATACAGCATGTACTTAATAAGATTTACTGACATCTTTTGTCTTTTGTTCGCTGTCCCCTCGGCTGCGTGTCGTCAGGATGGCTCTGTTTCCTGTGTTCTTGAGTTTCTCCATTACAACCTTGTTTGGAAACGCCATCGCCTTCGCCACAGGAGTTCTGTACGGACTTGCATCTTTAGGCAAAAAGTAAGATCTCTTCTCGTCGTAATTAGTAACATTCAATGTCACCAAAGCTCTTAAAGGTCCCATATTTGATAGTTTTTATATTTTTAAGATGTTTTTGTGGTTTTAAAACCATCTCAATATAGTTTAACATCACCTCTCTTCAGCTTCTCTCTGAAACTCTCCCAAGATCGGGCTGTTTTGTGTCTGTGTTTTTAAGGTGCATTGATATCAATGACCCTCTCTTCTGATTGGCCGATTCTTGTCCAAGTGACACGACCAGGCCAACCACTGGTTTTCCTCGGTCTTGTAGCTCGCGAGCTTTGCGATGGTATTACCGCTCTGTGTTTCCTTCCACCTAAAAGGTTGAACAGTGGGTCCTGCTGATGGCCCGTTTGTGACATCACAAACTCATGCCGGTCCAAACGGTTCATTTCTAGGCACAGTTGCTGAATACAGGCTGTGCCCATCTCTCCGCAGACTGAGCATTTTAATGCTTTTCTATAGCACCTGGAAGAAACGGATATCTGACTTTATACAATATGGGCCCTTTAAAAGCAAAATTCGAGCTGTTTTTTTTCCTTTAATTTTGATTCAGTATCTATTCGAATATAAGCTGCACACTTCACACGAAGTAATTACCTTTATCTCTTGATGTCCCTCTCACCTTGCATCAAATTAAAACAGGCTCCCATATTAAATGCAGTTTTCCCCACTATAATCAGTTAACACGATTTTGATTTGCTGCTTGGAAATTCTAATAATCCTAATGAGCCTCGGTATTCATGGTAATTAACTTTTGACGAGGTGAGCGACGCGATAACCTCGCAGCTAACGCAGTCGTCTTCTCCCGTCACACCCGCTTTCTCTTTGTTTCCACCCACCTCTCTCCATGGGCGTAACCTCTCGTCACCATCCCTCTCTCTCGCTTCCTGTCTGCCTATTTCCTTTCTCTCTCAGGGGAGACGCGGTGACTTACGCCAGGCTGCAGCATCACAAACAGGGGGATGAAGAGAAGATGACGGGAACGACGAACGGGGCTCCAGAGTGAGGCGTCTGCCTTCCCACCCTCCTGTTCGAGCGCTCTTTTCCTCAGTTCTTACACTTGGAACTTTTTCCTCCCTGTCCTCCAGCCATCCTACCTCTTCCTCCACCCTCCTCCTCCCCCCTCACTGTCACTACATAACAATGGTACTGAGTTTACGTATTTACTTTTAACTGCTGCGTTCTTGTTGTCAGCCCGACTGACAGACTGATGTTGGATTCCAGCTCGTTATTTTGGTACCTGCCGTGTAAATGGGATTCATCATCGTGACCTGATACCTTAAATTGTACGTTTTGTTTATGATTCTCCTTATGGGTTGTGTTATTTGTTTCCGCTTTGTTGTTTGTTTGCTGTTGTTTGCCCTTTATTTCGCACAAAACGTTCGATTTACGTCTTTTCTTACCCCAAAAGCCTTTCAGGAAATGTGAGTAGAGATAATTGTGATTGTAAATTGTACATAACTGACTTCAGGTTATTCGTTCTGACTTGGAGGCTGTGATTCAGAGTTGTGTGACAGAAGGAGTGCAGTGATACTCAGAATTGCTGCTGTTCGGTCTGTGTGTGTCGTCCTGCTTTTGGTACAGCATTGAGAAAAAAAAAACGCCCAGCACACATTTATGCCCGCCAGGATCATGAATTTTTAGTTATCATACAAATTATCACTATTGATCATTTCTATCGTTTTGTTCAATTAATTCTACCGTTATAGTATAAGCTTTACCAGAGTTTAATACGCATACCTTGTCAAGGAGAAGAGCCATTTAATGTCTGCTGCGTTTGGCTTTGCTGCTAAATCCATCATATTAATGTCAATAGATTCTCGTTGAAATACGGTCGTTGTGATATTCTAAGTTTAAGGTCTCAGAATAAACAGTTGGAGGTGCTAATTCGCCGCGAATGTGCCAGTAAACCGTACCAGAGGAAGGTGCGACAACAAGGTGATGTCAGTAAAAGCGCGGCAGTCAAATGACATGTCTGTTTGTTTCATCCAGCTGTTTTTATACAGAAGAGCGATTCTAACAATTATGCAAAATGACTGCGGTCATCTCAATTAATCGCAATCACGCAATTCCATAATAATCGTGACGGGCCTGTACGCAGTGTCGGCAACATATTACACAATAACTGTTCATCCCAATATTTAAAGGTAAAAGAGCTGCTGAGTCACAAAACAAGGTGCAAGGATAAGTCATTATGTGTGAAACAGAGCTGCCTCCTCTGAACCGGAGAGTTGAATTGTCAAGTGGGAAGAACCCTGACTCGACTCTGGAACAACTGCTGACCTTTTCCTGAAGAAAAGGTCTGTTTTTTTGGGGGGTTTTTTGTTAGATGTCATCAGGTTTAAGAGTGTAAAACTACTTTCTCCACAAGACTGAGGGTCCTAAAGGTTTTAACTCACTACAGACTTCATCAGATTTGATGACAAATAATAGGCCTGCCTGTATTTATTCGTTTTAGCTTTATTAATTCATCTTTTTAAAATTGTGTTGTTAATTTTATTGAAAGAAACCGCCTGCCTTTTTAAATGATCCGTGACAACTACACCACAGATGTAAATAACCTCAAGTGTTTCCTTTTTCATTGTATTTGAGTCACAAAAAGTTTCTCTTGAAAGAACTCCTTCGCGTTGACTTCTGATGCTGATTTTTTATCGTACTAGGTTTGATTTAAAAAAGCCAGAGGGGGGGGGGGGCAATTATGTTGTTGTTGAGATGTTTAGATTTCTTGATCAACAATCTAGAAATGTATAGACGAAAGATTTTAGCATGAGTGCATCAAACGTTCGTGAAGTACAACACACACAACTCTGAACTGCAGCCTGAGTGCGTTTGTAAACACGCATAAGCAGAAGGGATATTGTTAACGTTGGGGAATGTATCCATTATACCCAAAGAACAAAAGCTTTTTATCTTTATTTTTGTTTCGAGCTTTAACATTTTCATTTTGGTCAGTTGGTTTAAGCTGAGTTGAGGCATTTCTGCACTGAACTTCGGGGTAGCTTTCAATGCACGGCTCAGCTCCTTTACGTACGTTTCCTCATGAACAAACGGCCGCCAGCGAAGTCGTGGCTGCGGATTTTGTGGTACCTGGTACATTATGTTATGACAAGCTCTCATGTAAAACATTTTGTACCTTCTTCTTTTTTTCTTTTAGAATCTGTTACTGAATATGTGCTGATTGTTCTGTGTTTATTATGAGTCTTAATTAGCGCGCGCGCGACCGAAACCCAAACACAGTTTAATGAGAGGAAGTGTCTTTGGTTCAGGGACTAATTGGTCTGCATCCCACACAGAACCACGGTTTACCTTTTTGTCACTCAGATGAGGAACGCAGTTGTGCGATTTGTGTTGTTTTGTTGCATTGCCTCCGTTGTGTCATCAGTAATAAGGATGCTTTGGGGGATAATTGCTCACACACGCCTCTTACAGCTGTTTCTATCTTAATAAGCTGGTCAGAGATCGAGAGGCTGATTTACACGTCACCACCAGCTCTCAGGTATCATACTCACCAATGCACAGCGCACAGTTACAAAGGAGTTTGTGATCAGATCATAAGTATACTGGAACAAGCATAAGCATGACTGTGAAGTTAACCGCATCACTCGAGCCAATGGAAAAGCATTTGTGATGCATCGAAAACCTGCACAACCAGCATCGACAAGTGTTGACACACTACGTCCGCACCAGTGATATGGTACAGTCCAACACTACAGTTTTACCGCACCGCTTCGGTCCTCCACACCCATCCATTCCACCAGTCCTTTTTTTTTATTATTATTATTATTATTATTGCAGTCACCTCCATCCAATACTCATGAATTGACCGATATAAATCTGCAGGTATCGACTGTGTCCTTTGCTGTAAGGGATATGTGAATAGTGTGTGTTGTGATGTGAATCCTGACCTTCTTAATTAGTGAAATAAACAAACTTGCTACTACCACCATGGTGTCGGCGTCTTATGTTCAGTTGGGACTCCACTGACTGAGAACAATTAAAATCTGATTGATTGCGTCATGATCAGGTCAAGGTTTCGATTTGCCCAACACTGTGGCTGCTAAAACTGCAATTCCCATCACGCTCAGCCGCCCTTTGAATTTAGTCACTATTGATATAAACGAAATGTGTGGTGAAGTAGCCTATAAGCACTACTTAAATATATTTAAGTAAAAAATAAAAAAAATAACTTGCTCTTACATTTTTTTTTTAAAGCTGTTATGTTTTACTGAAACATTTTGAGCAAATATGCTTGACAATTTATGGAAAACATTGTATTTTTTTGCATTTGTTCATAGGACTCAATTAGTACTGTCATTTAAATTGATCAAATAATTTCCCCTTTTTGTAAACTTTGACTTTGTCTCTGAACTGGTCTAAAATCTTTCTTTTCCAGCATTAGTAAAAACCTAAATTAAGGCTATTCCTTTATTGCTGTCATCCATATGTCTTATTGCTTCTGTATGTATGCTGCTGTAGCGAAAAAAATTTTTCCCTCGGGGATTAATAAAGTAAATACCTACCTACCTGCCTACCTACCCATAGGACACATCTTCTTAAAGGTTTATTCTCCTGCATGGTTGTCAAGAATTTCCTTTCACTTTTACTTTAATGAATGATCAAAGAACAACTCCCGTCGGGTTGCGTGTGCTGAAGTCATTGAAGCTATTTGAAGGTTTCCATTTTCACACTTCGTTTGTATACTGTTTGCGTCTTCTTTTTTTTGTGATTGATTGTTTTTCAGTGTAGGTTAATTTTTTTTTAGAAATTAAAAGTTAAATCCATCTATCTTGACAAACCAGCAACCATTTTTAGATCAGCTGTGGCATAAAACAAACACTCAACCAAGTACCAAGGGAAATAATCTTCTACCATGCATATATATTACTTTAAATACTGCTTATTTGCATGTACTGCACATACTTGAAACTTGTCTGAACATCATTATTCTCCCTTTTTGATGTGGTCTGTTCAGATTCTGTTGAAGGAAGCACGGTGTCTGTCACTTTCTTTATAGGCATAACATTCTTGTCATGTATTTATATTTCAAGCTGACTGAAATAGCACATGTGCAACGATGCTTCACTGCAGACCTGCTCCCACTACCTTCCTTCCTGGTGTCTCCTCTAGTCATTTTTCTTTGGCCGTCAGTCACACTTTTGTAGATATAGTCTTGTGTGTCTCTTTATACAGAATCCGTTTATTACAGAATGGTGACGTTCTTAAAAATGTCTCCAGATGTTTTTTGGAGCACAACTGGACTCTCTGACTCACCACAGCCTGGGTATTCCTTTTGGTTTTTCTGTAAAAGTCAGATGGTGAGACAAGGAGTCATATGATTCTCCTGCACATAAATGTGACATTACACTGATACAGCCAGATGGGAATCTCTTTGTAGGTGTTGCTAATAGGTTATAGAAAGCCAGTTATGTTTCCATGAGTGTCTGGCATTATTGATCATAATGCAGAGTAAACTCATCTCTCGGTGTAGCCGTGACAAGTGGAAAGATTGCCCCAGATACTGAGGATACAGAACAACATTGCCATCTTGTAAGAATCTAATATGTGCTCCTAATGGAGAAGAAATGGAAATGATACAGTAATTCAATGAAGGTATTCTCTAATCTTTCTCATTGTTTACATGTAACATGAGTAGCTGCCCTTATTTTAAGGTCAGTGCATTTAACCTCGAAGGGAATACTTCAACATTTTGAAGAAGAAGCGAATCCGTAACTTCCTGGAGTCCTTGCTTGTTGCCAGGCAATCCAGGTGCAAATAATTATTTTCATTTTGGATTAATCTGTTGATTATTTTCTTGATTAATCTATTCGTTTTTTGGTCTTGGTTCCCAGTCTTTATGTAGGCTTTGCTACCGAGCTGCCTGCTTAACATTTAACATGCAGACCAGAGAGAAGCACCAATTTTCTCATCCGACTATTTATCAGAAAGCAAAGAAGCGTGTATGGTTAAAATGTCCGATTTTTTTCTTTCAAAATATCCTGTTAATCACAAAAAAAAAACTTGTTTATCGAGAACAAAAACAATTCACTGAGCTGGACAGCCGAAATGTTCTTAATTGAACCCTTTCAGGCTTAAAATGCACAATTTACAAATGCACAATGCGTCTGCCTGTGATACTCTGACATTCAGGAATTCTTTGTTTGCCTTCTCTTGATGTGTCTGCGACAGCCTTTTAGTCATGGACAAGTTGACAAATCAATCATGTCACACTCTTCCTGCTTGGATTCTATTATGTGGAAGGCTGACACTTGTTTGGATGTGTTGACACACTGCACAGAAATCAAATAGATTGCATACAATATGAGTCTATCTGTGAGACAGACCTCACGTGTATATTGGATGTTTTCAGGTTAAAGCAGTTTTGCTGGTAATTAAGGCCAGTTTAATTTATCAAGTTAATGATAACCACCTGTCACCATTTAATTAAAACGGCATTATGTCAGCATTATCCCTCCCACCTGTTGGCTTGAGGCTTTTTCTCTCATTTATTAAGCTTATACTTCCAGTTTTAATATCTTGCGCTGGGAGTGCAGATTAGTGGGATTTAGCTGTGGCACCTGGCTGCCATGTCCTCACATTAATAGACCCTAATTCATTTGATTTTCAAGGATTAGTCCTTATAAGTGCATATGGTACCTCTCGAGTGTAAGGTTACCAACTCAAGAACAAGACTTTCACTTTAAAGTTAAAGTTAAAACACATCTGGAAACATGGTAAACATGTTTTAACTTGAATAACCTATATTGAGTAACCAACAGAGGGCGCTGTGACACAAATTTCAGTCATATGTCTTGAGAATTGAATTATGTATATAATAACTACTATGACTATTACAAAGGAAAGACACTCTTAATTATTGATGCTCTAAAAAGAACCTGTGAGGCTCCCCTTGGAGATTATTGATTTGTGCATACATGATGTAAATATACCAGCTGTATCATACTAAATACCAGCAGCCGCAGTGACAGCCTGTGATAGATGACAACACGAGGTGGAAGCTCCAGAGTCATCACCCAACCATTTCCACTTTACAACCAGCAAACAGTCTAAAATGGGATGTCATTGTGCAGTCATCAAATCGATTTGTCATGCAGGTATTAGTGGCTGCTTAGTGACTGAACTCTTGTGATCTACTAATAGACTCTCTGGGCTCTTGAGGGGAAACTCAAAAAGGATGATGAAAACGACCATATGGGGTTTGTGTTTGAATCTTAGCCTTTTGATCAGCTTTGTAATCCGGTGGTGCGGTCAGGAAGAGCAAAAATAAAACCCGAAAGATGTCTTTTATGTTGAGAAAAACAGCCCGGGGCTCATGGTCTACAGGAGAGTCACTGAATGAGGCAATGAGAAATAATCTGAAATTAAAAAGTATCTCTTCGTTAATTATATGACATGACATAATTAGACCTTTCTGGGAAGATAGACAAGATGCACTAAGATAATTTACTCATTCAAAAGCAGTGATTGCACACTATAAAATACAAAGTTCTGTATTTGTAAAGTTAAAACATTATGATTGGCTACAATGTTCCTACAAGAAAATGTAGTTAAATATCAAAAGTATATTACATTGATAAAGAGGGAAATGTGGAATTATTGTAAACTTCTTTATGTAATTTTGGGTAGTTTAATCTAATATTTATACAATGCATGTAAAATCTTACTCTGAAAAGTACCTGAGTCCAGCTGTCAAATGCATATAGTGAATACAATACAATAGTTGGTACAAATAACATTTTAAGAAATATTTTCCGCAAATGTGTGAACTTTTTTTTTATAATACTACTGGAAATATTTAAATATGAATTTTCAGATTTTATCAGATGCTAATTCCCTCTGTACTTTCTTTTCTTTTTGTGGACTTTGCAGTAAATCCACCTTCAGTTCCCAGGAACAAGTGTATCAAATTTTCATCTCCTGACGGGAGGACTAACTTGCTTGCTGGCTCTCCTCCCAGCACCGGGTTGCATCATGCTTGGGAACTTCGCTCCAATGAGGGACTTGCTTTGTGCTTTGTGGAGAGAGAGAGAGAGAGAGGGGGGGGGGAAGAGACGGGTGCAGCGTTGCCACCAACAGGACGGGATTCAAAAATACGCACACCGAGGCAGGCAGCATCACCTGCGCACGGAAACAAACGCTGGATTTCCCCTGTGGCAACTGAAAAATAAAACATAAACAGAGATCCCCCGGTGCGTTTTTTTACGCATATGTGGAAGGGCATCCAGAAGTGTCTGTGGGTGTTTTGTCTCAGGAAAAGGGGGCGCGCAGCTCTTGAGGACGGGACCTTTGAAGCTCAAAGCAACAACAATGGACTGCGTCTCCTCTGGGAACTCACTCTTGGAGCCGCGCGGTGCACACACATGGGGATTGTAGCGTTTCAACCCCGCTCGGTGTTTGTCTGTATAGTTGTTGAACAGTGTTTACTGTGCCGGGGGTGGTCGGCTGGAGCCCGTGATGCCCGCGAGGAACAGGTACAACCTGGTGGACGATCTGGCGGACTCGAGGGTGCCGCTCCACAACGAGGAGGCGTATCAACATGGGATATATTTCCAAGCCAAGGTGAAACCAAAAGAGATTCCCCTCATTATTTTAGCCTCAGAGTTGCGTTATACTGTGTTGTTTGGAGTGGCAGGTGCACTGGACCTCTCCAGCTGGGATTCAGCATGAAGTTTGAACGCATGGCAGCTCTTCCTGTCCTTAAGTACACACATGTGGTTTGTCAGTGCAACTATGCAACAGAACTGTTACTGGAGCTGCTTTAAAAGAAGGAAGACACCGTGTAGGGTTTATTTTGGAAGACACAATCTCATAAAATCATTTTTTGATGCCCCAAAAGGGAACTGAGTGTATTTTCAGGTTTTCCAAAGTCCTTGAATTATTAACCTCTCAGGGAAACAGCCAGGCAGTATTCAGTTCTGAGAGACACTTACTATATGCAGCAGTAAGGATGCAGCTCATGATTTAAAAAAAAAAATGTATTAGTAAATTGCAGCGCATTTTATAAGTTAATATTGTTTGAGGGAAGAACATAGTTGTTGTTTTTTTTACAAATTACAATTTTCCATCACAACAGTCCAAGACAGAAAAAAAAATTATGTTTACAACTATATGAAACAAAAAAAAAGGAAGAATGTCTCACTTTGCAGAAGCTGAAAACACTAAACATTGGGCCTTTTGGTTGGACAATGATTGAGTTGGCAAATTTCTGTTGTTGGACTTGAGTCACACGCAAACACACAAATCGAACTTTTTTTTTAGACTGTGTGCTAATTCGCACTTTCCGTGTTAAACGGGAAGCAGAATGGTCGTGGAAAGGGTTGAAACAAGGGAGTGTTACTGGTCCAAAGTTCAATCACAAGGCTGCTTGCATCATGCATCTTATTAGGGCTGCTTATTAAGCTGCACCCTCATTTGAGTTTGCCCTAGCTATATATATATACAAACCAATTATGTGGTGTGGGCACACACAACCACCTTTCCACACATCAGCAAGCGGCGGTTTCCATTATAACACTTAAGTGCAGCACCCAAGTGTGTTTTTTTCACAGCCACTATAGATTCACTAAAAGCAGTGTTTTACCAATGTATTATTTTTTATGGCAGACAGTGCATCTTTAAATAAATGTTGTAATGATGGCTACAATACCACTGAACCTCAGCCCTCCAGAAACCAGGGAAGACCCTGAGCAAGTATATATATTCTACAAACTGTGTTACCTATAAGAAGAAAGAAGATCTCACTGAGTTACTACATTTAGCAATGCACCTTGAGATGTTGAAGGAATTCAAATAAATGACTATATAAGTCACAAAATACAACAACAAAAAAAACAAGAATATTCTTACCAAGCAACCCTTAAATTTAACACTCTAAGGACATTAACTGTAAACAAAATAATAGTAACATCAAAGGCAACATGATCCCACTAATTACACACCCACAACAATATGTATGCAACCCACAAAGAGCTTATTAATAAGGCATGGGTTTGTTCTCTACCATACATTAAACACGTCCTTGTTCTAAATACGATGAGATCAGGAAATCCAGCTCTGGGGGCCGATGCTCAAAGGCGAGCACCAACACAAACAGTATAGTAGGCAGGGTAAAGGCAGTTTATGCCTTTTATAAAAGTTAATAGCGTAAATAATTCCTAATTTATTGCTTGGGTTGCATTCAAGGACCCCTGGTGGTCCCTAGAAACGACTCTGGGAGCTTCTGTTTTTATCTAGTGGCACTTTTAAAGAGCGAAAATGGAGTTGAATGAGCTGCATGTTTCTTTTTTTTTTTTTGGATCAGTCTGTGTAGTGAGAATAGCTGCTACAGCTATGATGAATGGGATAATATCTGACTGATGCTTCTCTCATGTGTTCACTGCAGTACGTGGGGAGTCTTGACGTGCCCAGGCCCAACAGTCGGATGGAGATCGTGGCAGCCATGAGGAGAATCAGGGTAAGATGACAACACAGTGTCATGTGTGTTCAAGAGCAAATACACACACACGCACACGCGCACACACACACACACACACACACACACACACACACACACACACACACACACACACACACACACACACACACACACACACACACACACACACACACACACACAGAGAGAGAGAGAGAGATTTAAACATTCATCTGAGGTTAATACTCCATGATGGAGGACAGAAACTACCATCACAATAACAGGAATCACACACACACAATACAAAGAATGTGCTGCTGTCGGATGAAATTTGTATTGCGAACGTTGTGACGCACGTAGTGGCGGGACAACAGATCACGACTTCTGACGTGGGGGAAGCAGTGCAGGGATGAATTTTGTAGAAGCAATAAGAGTGAGGTGGATTGTGTGGCCTTCTCTGCCCTTTCTAAATTTGTGAGTCTTTGTCTGTGCGCAGGTTATAGCTGCCTGTGATTAAACTCAGTCTGTGCCTTGTTGTTATTATCATTGCCCTGTGCTGAGCTGATTGTTTATTAGAATTTCTCAAAACAACCTTTTATTACTTACGATATTTATTTGTTTACTGTCTTCCAGCCTGCTTTCTCTTTGCCCCCATTTCTCTTTCATACTATCCTATCATAGGTAGCAGATTGCGGTTTCATTCCATGAAGAATCTGTGTTATTATGGGTATCATGTCATCATTTTCCCCTCCTCTCCTCCCAGAAGGCCAGCAGTTTCCTGAAGTAGCTAACACGGAGGCAAATCAGACAGCCAAGGCGGCTCTGTAATCCTAAATGTGACTCACTCGACTAGCTTCATTCAGACACGACAAGGCACTTAGCCTTGGCAGAGTGAATTTGCAGGAAAGCTACTAAAAAGCCATAACGTGCATTTATCCTGTAAAAAATGCACACGTTTTTAGGCAAAACATTCAAACTTATTATTTTTTTTTTTTACCATTTGAACGTATCCTCTAGCCATTTCTTTCGAGGCTCTTAGATTGTTTTGGCTCCTGTAGTGTAAAAGACTGGGTTTGTAGGTGACTGCTCTGTTGCTTTAAGTGTGTGTGTGTGTGTGTGTGTGTGTGTGTGTGTGTGTGTGTGTGTGCGTGTGTGTGTGTGTGTGTGTGTGAGTGAGAGTATTAAATTAGAGGATCCCTACTGTTGGGAAGAAATGAAACCCCATCTGCAGAAGTAGGTCTATAGAGCAGAGACAAACTGTTTATGAGCCTGTGTGGCTGTGAGTGTGCAGACAGCGAGTCTGATTTCCTGCATTTTTCAAACTGGCAAATCGATAGGGTTGCAAAGTAAAAGAGATCATCAGGGTGATCAACGGCAGGCTGAGACGGAACATAAAAGAGGAGCACAGGCAGATGGGAAAGATACTTTTGATTGCTACAAGAAAAAGATTGTATCTCTTGGAAAAAAACAAAACAAGAATCAGTTGTTTTGGCATCAAAATGGGGCCTGTTTATTAGCATCTATTTATGATGTTCGGGTTTAAAAATACACATAATTCGTCAGTACGGCATATTTATGTGAGAGCGTGGATGCATACATGTTTGGCTTATGTATATTTGCATTTTAACTTCCCTTCAGATCTAAAGAAAGCATTGAATCAATAATGAATGAATTAAGTGTGTAAAGGCTGCAACTCTCAGTCTATTGTAAAGAGTTGTTTTTTAATGGCTAATGAATAAAGCACTATGCTGCTGATGACAGATTTGATGGACCAATCTATAAAAAAAAAAAAAAACCAATCTCTGATTTATGAATATGTTGTGTGTGTTTAAAGTAAGCTCCGCTGACAGCGATGAGACGTTACTATTTATAGACTGAGATGTTGCACTGACCGGTGGATGACTTGAGCTTAGTTTTTCCTGTCATGTCATCTTTGCAGTTGGAGATTTAACGTTCGAGCATACTTCTTAACTTTCGCTGAACAGCGGCCCCTGTGGTCTCAAATGGATATTACATGCTAATGGAAAATTGAAGTTCAGTTTTAGTTGCTCGTCACTGAAAAATGTGAGAAAACTACAAGTTGAACGCGAGACTCCAGGAAATCACTTTGCCAAACATCACCAAATAGTTGTTTATTTGTTTCTGCTTTTTTTTTTTTCTGTCATTTTGGTTCTCTCACAGACTAAAGAGAAATAACATGTTTATTGGTGAGCTTTGGAGGTCCTGGTAGCTGGATTTTCTTTCCACTGCTTCCTTGATAAACAATTGTTGGCTGAAGCTTCTACTGGAGTGTATAAGAGTGCTGTGGTAGCAAACTCTCACCAAGACAGCAAATAAGCAGATTTCCTAAAGTGTCAAAGCGTTCTTTTAGGATTAAAGGATCCATATTGCGTCCGTTGAGATTTCCATGTATTTGTTGATGATAAATCATGTCTAGGGGCTACATAAATCCTGTGACGGTGTCAAAACGCTCAGCCCACAATGGAATTCACACAGCCCCGCCCTCAGCAACTGCACCGTTCAAACTAGGGCCACACATATATAAAGATTCCTTATCTTATCCTTGATAAGCAGCTGAACATTAGACCAGTATGACTGCAGCAGAAACCCCCAAAGTTCCATTATGTTGCTTAAAAATTCAGCTTTTCTTTTTGTGAGAGGAAGTTTTGTGTTTTTTCTTCTTTCAGAAGTTACTTGGTCTTGTTTTAAAGTCGGTCTTGTGGACGTGCTCGTCCGCCAGCTGTTCGTGCAGCCTCTTGTTTTAAACACATGGGAAGTATGTTTGTGCCTCTGCCACTTTCTTTTTCGGGCGAACCGTCTCGACACCGTGTGAATGCAAACACGTGAGCGTTTAAGGGCAGGTGTGCACGTTCAGACGTGTTTGCCAAATGTAATTAGCTTTGTGTAGATGAATATTGACTGGCCTTGCTGACTTTCTCGTCATCTTCGTTTGACAAAAGCGAAGGCCTTGCCTTTAATTTCAAAGCGCAGCCCTTTTAAGCTGTGGGATTGAGCAGTGGACTCCGCGGAGTTGAGCGTGATTAAAGAGAGTGAGGAATGAACTGATGGCAGCGGGAGAAATACTTGGGAGGAAGTCCTGGAATGGAGACCCATCTCGCGGTGGCTGGCAGAGCCATAGTCGTTTCATCTCCCTCAACTAATCTCTTTAGTCTCAGTCGATGTAAGAAAACAGGAGCAAACATGAGAAGAGAGAGAGGGAGAGAGCAGAAAACGCAGCCTGATCATCTCTGAATAAACACTGAATCTGGGTTGGACGGAGCAGAAGAGTTGTGCTAGTTGAGACGAGTTTTTCGGCTGTTTTTTTTTAAATTTTTTACAAACTCACACACCTGCCATTCCCACAGCGAGAAAGTGAAAAGACGCAATCCTGTATCCTGTGGCTCTTTTCAGACGAGTTTTTTTTGTTTAACGTTCTCCCATTATGGCTGACTGGTCCTACTGTGTTGGTTTTTAAGAATTTGTTTCATTCAGTTTGTCCAGTGGCATAGAAAGTGTGCAAGCGTGCTCACAGACACGTTTGTAGGCTGTGTGTGTGCGTGTGTGCGCGTGTGTGTGTGTGTGTGTGTGTGTGTGTGTGTGTGTGTGTGTGTGTGTGTGTGTGTGTGTGTGTGTGTGTGTGTGTGTGTGTGTGTGTGTGTGTGTGAGCTCCAGTGCTCCACAATAGTGAGACCTCTTGCATTCTAACAACCTCCACAATCGATTAACGAGGCCGAATGACAAAGGCTGGTGTTGCTGCAACCGCATGGAAAGATTCGCCGTCTTCCACGGCTCACCGCCTCAGAAAGGGACGTGTGTATGTTCTGGAATTTCCTTGGGGAAACAAACATGTACTATTTACAGGGGGCCACTGTCTCTGCACAAGAGGAAAGAAGTTTAAGGCTTTTCTCCTCCTCGCCCCCGTCTACGTTTCTATCGTTCCCCTCTTTCTCTCATACTCCCTCCTCTTTGACCTCCTCCCCAACCCACCCCCTCCGCTGCTGTTTTCTTTCCATCCCCTCACTCTCCTCCCACCAAAATAGACTGTCTCCATTTAGCCCATCTCTGGCTATCTACTCAGTGCTGACAGGAATAGATTTCAGGCTGAGGAGGGCAGGCTATGCATGCTTTCCCTTTGAATTTTGATCATCTCTAATGGGATTTTAAGCCTCCCTCTCATGTCCATCAGGATGCAGCTCCTTTACTCAGACTGCCAAGAATCAGATTTCCACAGCTTTTCTTTCTCTCTGCATTTGTTCCCCGCATCTGTCTGGAACATCTCGTGAGAAGACCCCTCGTGTGCCGCGCAAGAAAGAAAGAAGGGATGAAACCTTATGTTTTTTTTTGTTACTGTCAGTGGCGTATGGGCCTGCCAAATCCTCTGATAGCTCGTTGAACTGTCATGACTCAGCCAGGAGCAGATGTGTGGTTTGTCGAGGGAGGATGTCACGGGAAGTACGATCAGGCCGGACCTGTCAGAGTGCAACAGAAGTTTACACACAAGCTCAGTTTTACTGTGTATATTTAACTTATTTCAATCTATGGGTGGAAAAACTGTGTTATAACACATGACGGTTACATAAAGATAAAAAAAAAAATAAAAAAAATATTGTCATGCATAGATTGACTTACTTACTAGAATTACTTCTAGTTTCTGTCTGAACTGGGGGATTTCATTAAGAGAAGCCCATGAGAACTGCCAAATCATCAAACACCAATAATGCACCAGCCTTTGTACAGCACATATTTATTCATACAACTGTCACTCATTCATACATCGCTGTGGCAGCAAACATAAATAACCCACATCAGAGAAAACTTCCTATTGATGTCCTTCCTCAATTATAATGGGCAGATTTTGGCAGCCAGTAGTTTTGACAAATGCTTACCCATGCCTGAAGGCTGCAGAACACACAAAATACACACAGATTAGTGATAACACCACATATGACTATGCATGAGTGTGAAATGCATAAATCAACCCAAAAGTAGAGCCAGAGTATTTGGATTAAAAACACAGTCGATGATCAAACACCACGGCCGTGCACTCACTGAACAGGAGTCAGGGCCCGACATTAATAGTTCCTAAGTATCAGTGAATTATAGTTTTGCATAACAATCACACACCCTGCTCGCCCCAGAAAACCAGGGGAGAAATGAGAGCACAGCTTATCTCCAGGGGGGGCTACAGATCTATAGCAAAGTGGGGGCGGTTGGTCAGCACGTGTGAAATTGGGATATGCTGTATTTAGGGAGGCATGAACCATAATGGGGTGCATTGTTTTCACTTTGCATTTGTGCTAGCTTAACGGCAGATGTACAGGAGCATAGTGGGTGACCTATATGGGTAGTGGATTAGATGTGATGTCAGCTTTGAATGGGTGCTGTTCCCCTTTGTCTGTCTATCCTTGGAGAGAACCCAAGTCCCATTTGTTTTGATTCGTAATTTTATACAAGTCACAATCCATGATCAGTGTTTAAAAGGAGACCTCTTTATGATTTGTTCAGCTCTGTGAAATTAATCTCAAAATATGTGGTTGTCGAGGCTCTGTGATAAAAAGAATCCTCTCAGGACGAGGTGGTGAGCCGGCAAGCTGGTTGGGAACATGCTAGGGCTATTTGAAAAGTTCCACAATCTTTTTTTTTTTTTAAGTTTTGAGCTGTTTATTCCAGTCCTCATTTTCTTTATGGAATTGTACATCAATAAAACGTTTAATTTAAGTACCGAAGAAGGGAAAAAGCTCTCTAAGCTTGCTTGAATCTCTCTAACTGACAGTCAGCAAACTGGGTCACCGAGTTCACATATTTAGAAGGTTTATTTGTACCAGTGACTCTTGTCTCTCGCCATGTGTTCCCAGACCCAAATTGACTTAGTGGATTGATGGGTCTGGTCACGCTCCATTCAGGATTGTTTTTTTTGGTTTTTTTTAAACTATTGGAGCAACCTTTAAACAATCGACATTAACCACTGTAGGACGCATGTTGGCGCCGTAAACAATAAAGAACTTTCCCCCGACGTGAGCAGAATGCATCACCATGTCACTAAATTACTATTTTAGACTTTTTCTTGATTGTTATTAAATTCGAGGCATTTTTTTCTTACAGTTCCTTTCTTTCCTCCGTTGGTGGGTCAAATGGTTGACTTCAGTGTTGTTGTACTTGGCCACTCCCACTTGTTTGCAGATTGGTCCGCCCTTAAGAGTGGCTGAGCGAACCTTCATGTGAACAGGGTTTCCAGACTGTAATCACAGCGAAGACTAAAGCTGTGGGCAACAGGTGGGCGGAGCCATAGTATCTTGTCGCATTACTGTCTGCAAAACATTTTTTGTCGAGCGTTTTTGGATTCTGGACCAACAGTTGAAAAGCTTCGATTGCTTACTCTGTTTTGGACTCTCCAGCTCTCTGTTACCTTTATAGGCCGGACTGTGAAGATGGCTTGCTATTGGTCAGCAGTGCAAATTTGCCATTCATAATTCACCAGAGACGAACTTGATGCGAAGAAACCTCGCAGATTTACTTTGCCCCTCTGAGAAAAATCCACTGATTGCAGCAATTTAATTGAAAAGAGTTAATTTTACCGCAGAAATGTAGGTGTTTCAAATACTGGGGTGACCAATCAAATCATTTTCTCTTTATGCTGAAGAAAACTTTATTTTACCTTCAAAATACATGGTGTATACATAGTGAATTTCATAACCGTGCACCAGCCTGATAAAATATTTGACTATGTATTTTCTTTTTTGCTCTATTGTATTTTCTGCCTTTTCCCTGCTTTTCTTTTTACACTGATGTGTGTGTGGAGTGGATAAATATACCGCAGGGACAGCCGGTCTTTGCTCACATGGATGGACAGACAGGTGGTGAGTGGTCCCCGTCTCCGCTACCAGCATCATGTCGCACGCATACACAAACACGCGGGTTTCTGCTTTCATCATCTGCCCTAAGGCCATGTCGTGTCTTTCAGCACCACAATCAGTGGATTCTTATGTCCTCTGATGTCCCCACACACTCAACCAAAATAAGCCCCATCCCAAGGAAAAGACATTTCTAAAGCCATGAACTCAATCCTGCAGAGCCCAAGGGCACATTTTCTCCATGGACATGCCCTGACCGTTGCACTCTTCAGCTTCAGCACGCAAAGTTGCTGTAGTTATGGTTGATTTTTTTTTTTTTTGGGGGGGGGGGGGGGGCATTCCTGTGTACTGTGATTAAAGTGTTGTTGAGTGTTTTGTTTGTAGCTTTTGTAGACTAAAAAATAAAAAACAAAACAGATGTCAGCAGATTTATATGAGCTTGAAATGGAAATGTCACACAAACTGATCAGCTTTGACATTTCTAACCAGGTCAGCAGTGTTAGTTTGACTCTGATTTGGGGGTATTTCACCCTGTCAGCAAGTCAAAGCTCGTAGTTATCGTTATAGTGCAAAGGTCCCTGTGAGCTCAGCACCAGAAAGTCATCTGAAAAGTCCTATAAACTGCTGGTTGCTCCTGTTAATGCCTGCCACAATGCCTGCTGTAGCTAATCTCAAGTACAAACACAACTAAAGTCAACACACTAGGAGCTGGACAGGCTGGCATGTATGCTTGTGTGAAAGCCTGCTTGCGTGTATTGGATAGGTATTTTGTGCGTGTGTTTGTGTGTGTGTGTGCGTGTGTGTGTGTGTTTGTGTGCGCGCCTGCACTTGCAATCTGCAGCCATGTGAACTCATTTCCATCAGAGTGCTCATGTTTCCTTGTGTCTGCACAGATAACTGTTGGGGGAGTTGTACCGGCCATATCTGTAAATGTCCAGAGGGAGGTAGAAAATAACACAGTACAATATAATGCAGTCTGGCACAAAAGCAGCACAAAGTTTAGTGATGAATCAACACCCCAATCAACAAGCAATGTCTTGCTGGAATCTCTTCTGGTTGTCTGGCAAACTCGCTGTGATTACCAGACTCCATGAAATCACTGCACACGAGCCAAGAAACAGTCTCAACAAATGAGGGAGCTTCAGAGGTGCTCGTACGGAGTTTTTTTTTCATAGTTGACAGAGCTGTTTGCCTCCGTTTCCAGTCTTTATGCTAAGCTAAGCTAACAAGCTGCTGACTGTGACTTTGTATGGAGGGGTCACACTTTTTCCAGCACATTCCCTGACACCCTGTTGCCAGTTTTGGGTTTGTCTTTCCTCACACCACTACCAGTAGCTACTGACCACTTATGACTAGGAGCAGCTCACAAGCCACGTCATTTCGGAGATACTCAGACTAGGATGCAACCCATCCATTGGTTTATGATTTGCCGTTTTGAGGCTTCGTATCTGGCATTTTGGTTGTTGTCCTTTTGTATTTTGGAGCCACAAGTGACCATATTTGGACAAGCTTGGGAGGAGCGGGTGAGGGTGGAGGAGGGGTGGATAAGAACCAAAGGATACTCGGTGTACCCACCTATACAAGAAACCTGACGGCACCCCAGGCATGTCAATCGAATCAGACACGCCCCCAAAAATTATTTTCAGAAGGACCACCAGAACACTGATCAGAAGGAGGGAATTTAGCTAATGACTTGTGGAAAAAAATCTATTGACTTTGTATTTAATGAGGAAAGTGGATGCTTTTTGAATGGAGGTCTGTTGGGGCCAGAGTTTTTTTGGAGCCAAGCCCAAGCGGCCCACAGTGTTTTTGCACTTTTAGGCATCTCTCCATTGACGTTACTTTTCAGACTCGGAGGCTGTGTCAATTTTTATATTCAGCCATTGGCTCTGACCCAGTCGTCTGGCCCTTGTCAAAGTTGCTTACATCATAACGGCTGTCCATTTCTCCTCCATCCAAGACATTGGACATTGTGCACTTAATATTTCATACTTCCCAGACCTTGGCATGCCTGTTTTGACAAAATAATCAATGTTACTCATTTGATCTGGGAGTAGAAAATGGAAATGTCGGTTGGTTGAATGGGTGGTCAGCCCACCACTTTGGTCCTACTGGATTAATTACCATGGAGTTTAGTACAGATATCCATAGTCCACAGAGGATGAACCTTGATGACTTCTGTGTCAATATTTAGAAAATTACTGGAAGCATTCCCATGAAATTTTGAACAAACACTTAGTCAAATTCATTTCTCTGCAAATTTACAAGTTTGGTTTGGTCCTCCTGATTGATCCAACAAAATGACTAGATTTGTTTAATTACATAGTTTGCCTTGGTTTGCATTGAATGATAAATGGCACTGTTGTGCTCTCACTCCCTCCTTGCTGTTATTCTGCAGCTTTGAATTAACCATAAATGTCAGGCTGCTCCTCAGGTCCCCTCGGCAACCAGAGTAGCCACACAAAAAATGTTGTTCTGAATTCATCTTTAGGTTTGGGATGCCGCTCAAAGTTTAGCATGGAGGAACAGACTCACCCTGTGGGGTTTGTCATGAATACATGTGACAAAAGGAAATGCATATAGAGTACTTTATATGCACTCTTATCTAATATTTATATTCATGGTTAACCGAAACCAAGATGCAGCACTCCTTCTCTTTTCTATAATTAGCTTTCAGTTTTGAAAGACACACAAGGTTAAAAGTGTTTGACTCATATTCACACAAATTAAATTATACATTTTACCAGAAGTGTGTTGTCTATATTACTTAAGACAAACGTGTCAAGTTTGTAAGTTGTGCGTCTCTGCCTGGGAGCGTTCTTTCTTGGCATGAGTAGGGAGATAAACTAGGCCTATTGTATTATGGTATCGTTTGTTGGATAATGATTGAGGAAAGTGCTGCAGGCTTTTGAGCTGGCAGGATAGGCTGCCCTACTTCTAAATGTGATTTGGAGTCGAGTGTCGGAGTGTGTGTGTGTGTGTGTGTGTGTGTGTGTGTGTGTGTGTGTGTGTGTGTGTGTGTGTGTGTGTGTGTGTGTGTGTGTGTGTGTGTGTGTGTGTGTGTGTGTGTGTGTGTGTGTGTGTGTGTGTGTGTGTGTGTGTGTGTGTGTGTGTGTGCGCGCGCGCCCGCACACATTCATCTCACTTCTCTCATCTTCTTCCAGCGTGCTACATGGATAGAAAGCCTCAAGGTCTCCTTCTCCCGTTCCTATCGTTCAACCTCCCCACTCTGATTCTCTTTTTGTTTCACTACCTTCATCTTTCTTTCATCGCAGCTACCTTTGCTCTGTCTTGCTCTCCCATCTTTGGTCCGTGTTGGTTTAAACATGCAGGAAGCAGCTGGTCTTTAAAAGCTCTAAGTTCAAGTTGACGTTAAATCACCACTGACATCCGGATGTCAAAACCTCCATTAACCAGTTACCTACACTGTACGTTTGTAGCTTTAACAGCCTCCTACTGACTTCTTGGAATGACTTAATGCAGCTATATTACGTTTTTTTTTTAATCTATTTATTTTTTTAATAGCATAGCTGATATACCCCTCAGACTCCTGACTGAATGTGTCAACTCACATTAGTCAACCCTCCTCCTGACCTGGGTTGGACGTGGGCTGATTTTCTCCACGAATAGGAAACCTAAATGTGGGTTGCCATCAGATATCAACAGTCTCATGTCATACATGCATCATCTGCATGAAAGGGGTGCACGCCTCTTCTTAAACAAGCCGAACGTGTGATGGTTTTCTAATCATTTTGGGTCTGAATTTTAAACACAAATTCATTTATTTTTGGAAATTTGTTGGAGCTTACAGCGGTGCAGTGGTTAGCACTGAAAAGGTTCCGGGTTCGATCCTGGGTCTGGGCCTTTCTCCCTGTGGGTTCTCTCCGGGTACTCTGGCTTCCTCCACCATCCAAAGACATGCATGTCAGGTTCATTGGTGATTCTATAAATTGCCCTTAAGTGTGAATGAGAGCGTGAACGGTCTTTGTTTCCGTCTGTCTCTATGTGTTGGCCCTGTGATAGAGTGGCGACCTGTCCAGGGTATACTCTGCCTTCGCCCAAAGTGAGCTGGGAATGGCTCCAGCCCCCCCGTGACCCTGTTCAGGATGAAGCGGGTCTAGATAATGGATGGATGGATGGATGGAAATACACTCATTTGCTTTTTGCTGCAAGTTAGATGGCGTGATGCGTGTGTGCTAAATATTAAGCTACAGCCAGCTTGCTTTGTTTGTACAAAGTCTACAAACAGGGAAATCTGCTCGCATGGTAAAGGTAAAACAGACTTACATATTATCTAAATGAAAAAATAAAACAATGCCGTCATTTTGTTGTCTCCTCCTATCCTCTTGTAATTTCACTTTTTCAATAACTATAAATGAAAACATACAGAACTGATGTTTTAGGAAAATTTAACCCACTGTAAAACTGTCAATCCTACTTGTGCTTTAAAACAAAGAAATTCTCTTGTTTTTTCCTGCATGGATCCATGGATGTAATGTATTTGCATATTATTCTGGTAGTGTATTTGCATTATTGTACTCTATTGTTATTAGTTGTGTATCTTTTTCTGTAAAAGTACGGTAAATTTCCATCTTTGGGTATCTTCAACAATTGCATTGTTTTTTTCAATATTCATGTGTGAAAAATGTTTCTTATATAAGTGAGACTTTAGAATATACTGTAAATATTCTAGATCCGCCACCTTCATCCAGTGGATACATGTCCACACCAGAGCTGCACGATTAATCGTATTAAAAACTCAGTTTGACTGATTTGTGGTTCATGGCTGCTTCTAGAAATCCACAACATGTTGGTGGGATTATTTTTTTTTGGCTTTAGTCTGTTCAGGGTTGAGTGATTGCTCCCTCTTATACTCTAATTGGATAAATGATGAGAGCAAACTGCTGCTGCTCATTCTGAGGACTCTAAACTGCTCCAGCGCTGCCATCCACACGGACACTAACAAGACAACGTGTTTTCTGTTGTCCAAATGACACGGCTAATGTGTCTTGTCACTCAGATTAACGACATGTTGGTCTGAGGGTTCCTGCCCATCAAACTCCATCCATTCCTTGAATTAATGTCAGTTCCTCACACAGAGTAGGCTTTTAACAGATAATATAAAATCCAAGCTGTATTTTCAGTCGCTGATCGAACGGAAAAAGATCAGGATTTTTAGGCTGTGTGAATTCTGTCACTAGTGTATTTATGTAACAAACCACTCTGCAGTGAAAGTTTTGCCGCATTCATTGTTAACTCCACTCGCATCAAGCCATCAGGGCAGAAAAACTGAATGGATAATGAGGGAGGAGACAACCCATAAACCGTCTAATCATATGCACTGGAGGCTTTAGCATATTTTTGGAGCGGAATCTCAGTTTCCTAAACTCTACTTTTTCATGTTTTCTTGTGCTTCTTTTGAATAATTTGATCCCAATTGGATCAGAGCTTTGACTTGTCTGGTTTCTTACTTTTTTATGTGTGTTTTGGGGGTTTTGACAAAGCCTCAGCCCCTCAGATGTCTTTTGTTTTATCCTGTTTGTTTGTCTCTTTCTACCGTTGCCACCTATATCAGTTCCATCAGACAAATGCACTAGTGTGTCTTGACTTGCCAACATTATAGCCATTATCCCGGCCAACATTTTTACAGTACTGACCTTCTCCAACAACCTTCGGTCACAGTTATAGGGCCTATGAGACATCTCTAAACATGTCTCTTTTGGACTGATGGTCTGGGTTTCTTGTTTCCAAAAGTAGAACTAGATTCCTGCAGGAGACAGGTGGGCTGTTGCCTATAATTTTAGCACGCTAGCATCATGGCTCCGGGGAGGACAATGTCAGTCTGTCAGTCCTCTTTGGTCCAGACTGAAATATTAACAGCTGTTTGATGTATTGCCATAACATTTTTCCAACCTTGTCGTGGTCCCCAAAGGATTAATTCCTCTGACTTTTCCTCTACCGCCACCAAAAGATTGACATGAAGAGGTTTTAGAGCACAGGAAGTGTCTCGGCAATTATTTATTGTCATGAAATGTAGTACAAACATTCATGCTCTCAAGAGGAGGAGTAACTGAAACCGACTTTTCATTTAGCTCCGTTATAAACTAAAACTTAATTTTTTTTCTGTACTGTTTTATAACCAAATACCCGTTAAACTATTGACATTCAGTTGTATTTTCTGTAGTTCAATAATAAGTATCTATCTATCTGCCGGGTATCGTGTGTAATACATCCGCCAAGTCCACAACAGGACAGCGTGTCAGTGTCACGGTTTTTAAAAACTACATTTGGGTAAACAAAACACCGTGGTTAGGTTTGGGCACAACAACTATGTAGTTTAAGTGAGGAAAAGATTTCTTTAAGGAAGGTCACATTGTCGTGAATAGAAACTTTGGACACCGAGGTGAAAGTCCGTTAATTTAAGTCAATAAAGCCATTAAGTTTGGTTTGGAGTTGGGCACAGAAACATACTTGGTTTGAGTTTTCTCTAAAGAAATATTTTCCAAACTCAAACCAAGTCCTCTTCACTCTTATCGTGAATTCAAATCGCCGTGTCCTGGCTGATTTATCCATCCAACTAACCCCAACCTGCCCTCCTACACAGACATTTATACTTTATACTTTTATACTTCGTCACATGACCTCTGCGTCTACTTTTCACGCCAAAGCAAGGCCAACCGTCACACTGACACGCTTTCCTCGAGTGGACCGGCTTTGGTGTGACACTGGGCTCCATAAGATGGCGACCATGTTAACATTACCTGCTTAAGATGAGCATGTTAGCAAGACCACATTTGATTGTAGATGAAATCACAGCTGTTGTCTTTTGTCTCTGGGTAATAACACAAAGGCAGAACATTGATCATCCTGGTTATCATACTGCATACTTAACACTGCTCATCTCTAGTAAGTCTTTTGATTCTGCACAAAAGGCATTCAATGTATTTGATCCATCTGATTGACTTTAATCTGCTGCAGTGTGTGACTGATGAATAATCAGTCTCAGAGGGGCATCGAATTAAAATGCAATATAATCTACCTGATTAACTTAATTAAACGAATGCAGGTCAGATCCAATCTCTCTCTGTGCCTCTCGATGACTCCACTCTTCACTTTTCCAGATATTGTGTGAATTGTACCATGATTGAAGCAGATCACTTAAGGTTTCAGTGCAGTTTAACCTTGAGGTTGAGCAGGAAGCAGACAGGTGGGGAGAAACACTGCAGAGAGGAGCTGACTGTCATCAATCAGTGCCACGTGGTGGCACACTTTGCCCAACCTTCTGTTGTCAGACAAGTTGTTGCCGGTGTAGTGGGCTGCATGAGACGCTGTCTCCGTCCCCTCAGACACAGATTTAAGCTACTCATGTGTGAGCTTTATGAAAGCTCTCACACTCTTAAAGCCTCCTGTGCAAGGGGGCTTTTTGGGACATGTTTGCATGTGAGGGCACAGATGGCAACCCTGATTGACACCCCGTGTTTACCCCCGTCAACAGGGTTAGCATGTGGTTAAGCGTTGACCTCGAACAGTGTTTTATTTAATGGTGCTTCTTAATTAGAGTTGCCTTTGTTTGTTCGCCCTGGTTTCCCGTCATCACGTACCTCCTTCACATTAAATGTAGCCTCCCCAGAGCTCTGTCCATTCACATCTAGGTTTTATCCTATTGATGGCAGACATATGTCCAGCTTAATTTTACATAGTCCTGACAGATTCTAGGTTTTCATTTAGTTATTATTACTATTATTATTTATCTCTTTTTATGCACTCGAATGAAATGGTTCATTCTTACTGGTTACGATTTCATTCCCTGTAGCTGAGTGTTATTATTTAATTCATTATTGATTGATCTGATTATTCCTTTTCTTGATTGTTCAGGCTGTGAAATAAAAAAAATAAAAAATGAGTGAGTTTTCATCCACTGAAATGATCAGCAGGTTGTCAAAATAGTTCCTGGTTAGTAATAATTAGTTAATCAACTTACTGTTTCAACTGTATGATAAACAGGACCCCCTTTCAAAACCTTAATCCCGACCTCTCATTAGGGGTCATTACGTTGCCTATATAGAAGTATAAACCTCGTGTCTGTGCCCCCCCACCCCACCCGCACTGGGTGCTAAGCAGATTTTAGGGTCCTGTGATCTGACAGCGCTCGTCTCTATAATCCTATTAGTCTGACTGCTACACCGGACACTCGCCATCTCTGCATCACCGCGATACCTGAGGTAACCTCATCCTGCAGGATGCTCTGCTGCCCCAGTGGATACTTCTATCCCTCAGTCTGTCAGCCTGATATTTAGACATAGAGTCTGCTTTTTTTTTTCTCTCTTTTTTCTTTCGAGATCAGTTAAGATGACAATCCCTGCAGGACTTATTTATTGTGATATATAGACCCTTGGCAAAAACAGTCCTGCGCTTGTTGAGCCAAAGAAACACTTTATAAATGATCTGCACCTATTTTCAAGCTCTAGAAAGCAGTGTGGTGCATCTCTATTGCAGACCATAGCTGCAACTAGGATTTTGTTTTCCTTTGTGATTAATATTACAATTAGGTTTTCATGCTTTCCAGCTCTAAAGAATTCCATGTGAAACTGTAAAAAAAAGCTGAAGCTATCTCAGTCGCTGTGTGGTTACAATAGTTCCCTCTCTCTCCCTAAGTGTCCCACCTCTGGAACAAGTAGGATTTTTACACTAAATATCTAAGATCTCTTTGACACCAACAGTCTGGTATCACCCTCAAGCCTGTAATCCACCCGTCAGTCAACTGATACTGTGCAAGTGTCACAGTTTGCTTTGCACTTAAGGGTGAAAAGTACACACCCGTATGACCAGCCTGTTAAGGAGGTCATGTGAAGTGCAAAGAAGCTCAGAGTATGCAGGAGGTTTAGGCTGGTTGGATGGAACAAACACAGAACTTCCAGCCAGGTGAACCTTGTTCGAGTCTGTGAGAAAGCGAAAGTCAACGTGGATTTATTTGAAGTGCATTTACAAAACGTGACATATTTAACCTACATAAAGTTACTTGTTTTAACCCAAACCATCATCTTTTTCTAACCAGGTACAATGAGCCTTTTGAAAACATAACCACACGGATATTAGTGCCCGAATCTGAGGCACCTTACTTTTCATACTTAGGTGAGGCAAAACATGGCACTGACACGATATCCTCTAGTGACCGACATAGATTTGCATTTAGAGGAGACACCGTCACTTGCTTTAACACAATACCAAAGACCAAGTTATCAGTCCAGAGACTGCATGCTGGTGCAGTTCTGCCTTTCCTCCATCTTTTATAGATGTCAGGACATACCTGACTGATTCCTCTTTTTTAAAACATGTCAAAGCCCATCTGAGTTCTTTTGTCTGACACACAGATTATAACTCACTGTTGCATCACCTTGGTTTTTTCTAAGTTATGAAATAATGTACATAACAGCCTCACCTTCTGGTGCACCTTCTGCCCATTTGTCATTGAGAGTAAGTGTTTGGCATGCTCAGGTTGTTCCTTTGTATTTCCTCCTCGTTCCCATGTGACTGACCGCGGAGTAGCTGCCGTCAGCGCTCTGGGACTAGCTGTCCTTTCACTGTGCCTGTCAGCGACTCACTCAAGCGTGGGTCCATTCTCAATCCAAAGGCGCCCACACTCGAGGAGTGCCTGCCTGGGCCCGCGCCGGGGTTTTAGCTGCTTCCTCTGACAAGCCCGCGTCAAGTGTAGTCTAGTCCTCCCTAAAGGTACTCACACCCGCCACAATCACAATCACTGCTTTCCATTGGCGGCAGGTCTGCATCCTGACCTCGCTCTTTTAATTTGAGATGAAAGGACATTATGATGATCAATGAAGTGTGTCCCCTACGTGGCCCGGTGCGCTGGCTGCCCATGAGTTCCAGGGCTTTGATCTTTCTCTGCCTCAGTGCCGACGTATTAACGCCATGATTGATCAATTAAGTTTGTCAGCCACTATAAACAGACTTGCAGTGTAAGTAATGAAAGTCATTTATCTAGAAAAGTCCCAGCTGTAGCTCCCAGATGGAGCTGGTGCAGAGTCGGTGCCAGCTGTGGTTGCTTATCTGTCTGGTGGAAGATAATCGCTGAGATCTGCTGAAGAAAGGTTAAAAATTGTTTAAAAAAACCACAACAGAAACAAAGCAATTTAATCAGCTCTGCTCCCATTCTACATGGAGAGTTTATTTCATAATAAAAGCCCCAGTAATTGTACACCCTTTGCAGTAAATTCCAGTCTGGCGTGTAACCCTGCTGTCATGGAGATGCCCCATTAAGCAAGCAGTTAAGCAGGCTGTTTCCTGGTCGCACCCTCTCTCCCTCTGGGGACTGCTGCTGCTCACCGGAGGCTGCCAACAGGAGCCCAGGAGTCCAATCCATAATATCTTCACACAGGGTGCCAACAGTCAGCAGCACACACACACACACTTTCTTTTTTATTTCATCCGGCTCCTATATGTTTTTCACACGTAACACAGACAGTGTGCAGAAAAAAAACTAACTCCCCCCCACCCCCGTTTCCAATCTCGGCCAAGGTCGTCATCTGTGGCGACTGTCGAGGTAATTGCTCCCTCGTACACACTCCTGCTGACTAATGCCAGTTCTCTCTGGAGGTTTCGGGCATCTCTGCCATCATGGGAGTCACTCCCTCCTCCTCCAGTCTCGCCACGAGGCTTCTCTGAAAATACCTCTCACATGGAGAGTCTCGTTGAGCAGCAGTGACTAAAGCACCATTGTCTTTTCTATCTTTTTTGTCAAATGCAGCTGCTTGCACTTGCAGTTTGACTGACATTAAATAAATGCGCCAACTGTAATTCAAGTAGTTTCTCAGCTCTTTGATTTCCAAGAACTTCTTTTTTTTTTTTTTCTTCGTTAAATGCCAGGCTGTTGGGCAGCTGTTGAGTTTCTCGGCTCCCAACAGTCATCTCTTTGTGTAACCATTTGGGGAAAAAGCAGCGAAATTCCTTGGAACTTCCCAAATCCTGGGGAATTATAATGAAGGGGTTGCTAGGTTGCGATCTATAGAGCCTATTGTGGACTCCTGTATGGATTCAGTGGTACAACAGGGAGCATCAATGACCCACAATGCACCCCGCATTCCTCTGCTTTTCAGGATTGTTGGAGGGGACTGGGGGTTGCCCTTAATTTCTTATTCCACGATTTGGCTTGCGAAACCTAAATCCGGCACATTTATTCATTCTAAAAATATCCATTAGCAGCAGGAAAAAACTTTTCCTTTGACATTTCTCTGAAGCCCGACTTTCAAGCATGAACCAAATACTGTAGGACTCAGCGGCCTTTCATTAGGAGTTCTTTTGGCAGATAGCATTTGTAGCCGGTTGGTTTATTTACAGTATCTGCAGTATAATTACTCCCACTTAATGACCGGGAGCCCCGTTCCTTGAACTGCAGTGTCTCTAAGGAGAAAGATGTCACATCTTGATCTGAGTCTTGGGATCATTAGACATACTTTTTTGGACTTTCTGTGTGTGGTGAAGCATCGGCCCAACAGAAAAATGACCAATAATAAATCATCCCGATACTAATGTTTCTCTACACTTCAAAGAATACTTTAGCATCATAGAAAATACGCTTTCTTGCTAAGCTTTGCTTAGAATGAAGACTGGAAGCAGGGAGAAACAAAGATAAAAACCTCCAAACTTTAATTGTCATTTTTGCTTTTGCACCAATTTTTAAAAAGACTAAAAACATGTAATGTGTTAATCGGTGAGCTTTAGAGGTGCTACTAGGCAGATTTTTTTCATCTGTCTTCAGAAAGATTGAAACTAGTTGGTTCCTCCAGTTCTAGTCTTTATGAAAAGGAAAAGTTTGGGTTCATATTTAGTATACAGATATCATAACAGTATCAATTTCCTCATCTAATCTCTTGACATGAAAGTGAATATGGATATTTCCTGAAATGTGGGGAAGCTAGTCCTTTAAATCGATTCATTCTTGCTAAGTGTTCATCTCATAACTCCTCCTGCGGTAGTTAATATATGGTGGCGCAATACATTATAGTCAGAATACATTATTGAAATTGTAAAGTTTTGCTGTTCGACTGACAGAAACGTTTCCTCTGGTCTGTGCAAATATAATCAACTGATTATGTGCCGCATGGAGCTGAGTATATTTCTCTGCTTATGTATTTGTTTTGTTTTGTTCAAACAAGTACAAAATGAGTTTAAACGTTCATCCTGAAAGGTGCATGAATGAATGTACCAAGATTTTACAATCTATCTAGTAGACATTTCATTTCAGAGACCCCAAAAACAAAAATATCAACCTCCAAATGAATGATGCTAGAAAAACAATCTGAAAAGGCAACAGATTTGTCCTCTTGGGAATATGAATGACAAAATGGTGCAGTAACTCATCCGCTTGTTGTTGAGATATTTCAGCCTGGACCAAATTGGTAAATCAATCAACATTTCCATTCTTAAAGCCACACCACTGGCATGGCAAAAAAAATTAAGACGTTTTCCAAATCTAATAATAATCTGTTCAAATTGAGCTAAACAACACATGAAGGAGCTGAGAGCAGCTATCATCCTCAGCTCTTGCTGACTTTTCAAACAGTGATTATATAATTGGTTTACTCATAGTTGATTATTCATGACACGAAAAAAAAAAAAGATCTCTGAAACTGTCACACTAAATTCTATTGTCTGGGCTTGCTCAGATATCACTAATAAAAAGTGAAGGGCCTCTTGTTCGTGGTTTGATCTTGTAATGTGTGTGTGTCTGTTTTAAAGCAGCTAACTGAACATTTATAACTCAGGGCTAAAATGTTCCGAGAACATTTTGTGCACATAGGAAGAGCCGTCGCTATTCTGTCTGACACTTTCATAATAGATTGCAGAGTGGAACGCTGACTGAAATTTGTTCAGCTGTCTGAGAAGACTGATGAGCCTGACGCCTTGAAATGCACACATCCACCCTGAGAGAGATTTGAAATGAATGCTCTCAGTCTGGTTGCTTTAAGCTTGTACGTTGCTGTCTCGGTGCAACAGTCACCATCAGCATTGTGGGCACAATTTCAGGCTTTAAAGACAACTCTTTGATGACAGCATCTTACAACTTAAAGCCCCATCTCCTTTGCATCTCCGTTCAATTCATATATTAGTCATAAACTTTTCAATTCTTCCCAGAATATTTTTATGCCCTCCTGTTTTCTAACGCGACATGCGGTTTAGGGGAACGTGTGCCGTGAGCTTTTAATTGTTTATTCTCCTGTTGACACCAGGAAAACCACAACAATACAAGTGCATTAAAAGCCTGAATATTTCAAAACACTTTGCACTTAAGCAAAGAAAATATAAAAATTTCATACTTTGGGTGAAGTTGCAAAATCCCATTTTGCTTGTCCAGAAAGTTGGCATAAACTCTTAATTATAGAAGAGCTGAGTGTTCTCACACGGTTCTTTGGATGAAGGTAGTTCTGAGCCACCTGTCTTTGCAGGTGTAAGCTTGACTTCACCTTACACATGTAGACTTTGTCACGGTTATTACATAATCTCCTGATCGTGACTGCAGTCAATTTGCATAACCGTTGGAATCATTTTCATTCATTTGTATAGAAAGAGCTGGATGAAATGCAAATGTCATTTGTGTTTCATCCGGCTGTTTCTATACAGATTTGCAGCAAATAGATGGCGGTCAAAGTAAAATGGAAAGAAAAAGACAATTAAATTGTTAAATGCGGTTATTTCTATGACAATGTATTGTCAACTAAAATTCGATGATGGTGACAGCCTGAACAGTGTGTCCATCTACGTATGGAAAACTTTTTGTTGTTTTAATCTTTTCATTGACTCTTACATTAGATGGACTTTTCTGGCTCTGTTTTGTTCCCAGATGTCATGTTTCACCTCAGAGCTCCAGAACTGACAAAAGCTATGAGATTTTTTTTTTTAATTTTTTTTTATCAGTTTTGGGGATCCATACTGTAGTTGGCTAACTTTGCTGGCATTAGTTTGCCACCTAAATGCTGTAGCTATTGCCATAGGAGTTCAGGTGCACAGTATGTAAGTTAATGAAGGAAGTAAGCCGCAGGTAGCCCGCTAAAAGCACTAGTGCTAACTGTAATTGCTTGCTACACCCATGCACAAACCACACTGTGCCTTCACGTTCTCTTCAGGATCAAAACGGTGTGGCGTTTCCTAGCAGCATTATGGATGAAAGTACGAGGCTGATGGCCACTCAGTCCGGAGTGAAATATACAGGATGAATTGCCATGCTTTTTTTTTTTTTTTTCATATTCGTGGTTCCCAGAGGAACCCTAACGAGTTTGGTGATTCCCTGTTTATTTTCTCCATCACTACCATGTCATTAAAATGTGTACTTATCCTTTGAAATATCTACATGATTAATTGGCATAATTTTTTTTGTACCAACATTTGTGGTTCCCAGACGATGCATCCCTCCGAACCTCCGGTTTATCATTTGCCCTGAACTACGAGGTTCACATTTGTTTGCTTTGAGTGAAATGTCTCAAAAATGATTAAGGTCATTACAAGCGAGAGATTTGATTCACACATTCACGTTCCCTTCAGGATCTGTTTTAACAACTGTGGTGAGCCTTTCACTTTTCAATCCGACATCAGCTTAAACTTTGAATTTGTCCAGTTCTGCTTTATGACCAAAACACCAGCCTCAGCTTCAGTTGTACTCTGTGTTTATTGCAAATTAACAATGTTATCATACTAACAGGGTAGAATTTGATTGTAGGCATGGTGCTTCTTTTCACTCCCTCTCATACTAGATTAGGTTGCCACCACCTGTCTTTGAATTTCCTCGTCTCATTCATAGTGCCAGAGAAAATAGCTTGCTCTCATTATAAGTTGGTTTCAACAGGGCTCACAAGCACACTGCAATAGAGATAATTGAACTTCTGCACCTGTGTTTGGGTTTCCCACTCGGACACTCGCCTTTCATCTCACCGCCGCGCCACTTCACATTGCGACACCGTCATTTCCACCCCCATTCCTCCTCTCTCCGTCTCTGTGCTGTGTTTCCTCCTCTCCCTCTCTAAACCTATTCTCTATTTAATCAGCTCTCTCAGGACTCAGTTCTGTATAATTAGAGACTGAAACTTTAATCATCACGGATCCAGGGCAGGGAGAGCAGGGCATTTCAGAGAGACACTAGCAGAAAATGATCACGAAAGAAAGTATGACAACACACAAACGGATGACAAAAATCGTCTCATTAAGTGTGGGCGATTATTAACTCTCAGTCACAGATAGCGTGGACAAATACAAACCAAAATATCTCCTAATCATACCATGTAGGTCTTGGCTTCATGCGAAGCTAATTGTTACATGGTGGGATTGTGTCGCCGGTGCAAAAGGTCACAGTTTCCAGGAGGTCCTTACATAACAACAGCCATCCCTTCACTTCCTCTCCTTGTGTCTCGTTGTGTCTGCTCCCCTCTCCCCCCGTCTTCTTACCCTTCACTGTCATATTGACATTTATGTTTCACTCTAACGGCTAATTTTCTCATCTCCTTTACTTATTCAACTGGCTGAAGACCAATCACTTCTGCTATAAAGTACCATTTTTGTCAGACTGCGGTAAAAGACTGGACGCTTGTTTTCGGGGAAACTCTGCCAGCTCAAGCGGGAAGTGCCGCCTACTTTGTCTGCAGAGTCCAAAGAGTCGAACGCGAGACGGACTCCAAACGTGCCATTTTTCACTGCAGCTGAATTACACCCCAAATTTCTGCCATATTTGACCCAGGGCAGGCCACAGCATGAAACCAGCTTAATGGCTCATAAGTCGAACACTTGCATTTTGTGACTTGATGGACGGCTGAGGCCTGGCCGTCGCCATTGTAAGGCCTTGATCCGGTGGCTAACAAAAGTTGAACTGCGGTCCGTGTTTAAAAGGGACACAGATCTGAGTTGACAGGCCAGACTTGCTAAGTTCCTCAGCCGAGCGCCCGGCCAGCTGACGAGGTGAAATTGTCACTCAGTGCAGACACAGCTGTTGTGTAGCACTCAGAAAACAGAACGGAGACAAACCCATGTCCTGGGCCTTTTCACTTAAATGTGGTTGTTTAATTTAGCAGGTAGATTTGTGTCCTGAGGAGCAGAAGTGTGGCTCAGCTGTGGATGGCCACATGATCATTTTCGCTCATCGAATTTCTAACATATTGCTTTCTATACATACATTATTCAGTCCCTCCAGGAAATTTGCAATCATGCGATTGCAGCAATTAATGCACCTTCAACCTGTCTCTGCAATATTCACGGAAGCTTGTAATTCTGCAAATTTCCTGCGATTTCTCCACAATAAGCTTTCTCAGTACAAACTCTGCTGAACATACTAATGCACAGTGAGCTTTTTCAAACAAAACTTGCCTCATCAACATAAATAACTCCTCTTTTACGGTCAGCAAGACTGAAAACGGAAGTTTATGGGAAACGTCTCCTTTCAACATCAAAACAAATCGAATTGATGGTAAAAAAAAAAAAACAACAGAAGTTTATGGGAAATTTAGTGTTATCATAAAAATGATGCTTCCGATCATTGCACTTCTCTGCATCAGTCTAATCATACACTTTGTTTAATTACAAATGTTTTAGACACAACACACTTGTATGAGAGTACTTTGTTTTTGTGCATACATTATTTTTCTTATCTTGCAATTTTTACTGGGAAAAAAAATACATCGAAATTTTTAAATAGAAGCGCAATATTTGAGAAAAGCAGCTGCAAAATCAAACATTTTTGATCACAACAATCCCAAAAATTCAGCAAAATCTCTCAGAGGGACTGATTACAGTCAAGGTGAAGTTAGTCAGGTTTATCTGTCTCTGTAATCCAACTGTCCCGTTGCAGATAAACCTTTCTACCTGATGAATGCTTGCAACCACCCACACATAAGCAGAATTTTGATTGTGAACTGCCCAGCTGTTAAATATGCTGATACAGTATATTAAAGTACTGTGCAGATCATGTTTTAATGCTGACTGACTGTGCCCTTAATTCTGTCAGCGTGCCAAAGCAGGACATCTCTTAACTGGAATAAATGAATGGCAGTGGTGTGTGAGTGTAATTCTGTTGCATATGCGTGCACATAGAGGTGAAACAAGTTGACAATCATTCAGATTTGTCAATAGACAGAAAATGTATCGACAACATTGTTGATAATTTATCATCAGTAGTGAAGCTTCAAGAATAAAATCCCAGAATTAGCTGATTTTTTTGCCTCTGCAAGATTAACATTTTTTTGTTGTTCTTGATTTTATATGGTAAAGAGAATATATTCTTTTATGATATTAGGGAATATGATTAGGGGGAAATATTTGTGTCGAACTGTTAAACACATAAAACAAGTATTTTTCACATTTTCTCGACCAAAACCAGATTTTAAAAAAATCATCAGATTAGTTGATGTAAAACAAAAGCTCTTTCTTTGGTGAAATTCATTGTTTCTGAGCTCTTACGAGACTGTGCCTGACTCATTATGCATTTTTCTTCAGTTAAATCCACCATCCTTTCACACATTAAGCAGGTAATGAGCCAGATATTTAACAGATGTCCTGCTGTAATCCTTGTTGCTGCGCGTGTATTTGTTGTCCGGGCTCAAACATGTACGGGGGATTTTTGTAGTTGCCATTTCCAATAGAAAATGAGAAAGTATTTTAGTCAATACATTTACAGTTTTCCTTTCCGCACTGGCAAGAACACTTTAGGGACAGAAGCTAAAACAGCTCGTTTCAGACACAAGAAGAACTGAGGAGCTGCATTAGGGGCCACTATAAAATATATAAGGATTTTCGGTTTAACTGTGATTCATGTAATGCTACTATAGTGGAGCTCCAGAATCAAAATAGAAAGCTGGAAATGAGCATAATAGGTCTCTTTTTTAAATTCACACAGCAAAAATAGGATGCTGTTGAGATGTATTATTAATAATCTGGTGTGCTTCTCATTTGTTTTCCCAGTATGAATTCAAGGCCAAGAACATCAAGAAGAAGAAGGTCAGCATCGTGGTGTCTGTGGATGGGGTCAAGGTGATGCTGAGGAAGAAGCAGAAGGTAAATCAGTGGCGATAAAATCACTGACATTTGAAATGACCTTGGACTCAGAAAGTAACTACCGCTTTTGTAATAGTAATAATAAAGGTATGACTTCTTTATCTGGTGCTTAAAGCTGCTCATTTGTTTCACACAGAGAAAAGAATGGACATGGGATGAGAGCAAAATGCTCATCATGCACGATCCAATATACAGGTCAGTATGTTCATTACTGAAACAAATATAAATCCTTTATACACCCACTGTATAAAACGGCCTGATATCCAGTCCAGTCCTGTTCTTTTCACTCCATGTTCATTAGCTTTCACCAAAGTGATCACTGTGAGTGTACTGCACATAACACATAATGTTTCAGTCAAAATCGTGCCTCCCACGGGTCCTGCCATGAACTTTACCATACAGGTTTAATGTGCTTGAATGTTCTATACGCAGTACGCCAAATGCGGTTACATGTATAATGAATAATCTATAGCTTGTGCATGTTGTTTGTAGAACGTATCTTTGTGCACTTTGGTATGTTGGCCTGTTCTTGTGGGTTTTTTTTTTTCCCAAAGCATACTATTCTCAGATTGTATTTGGTGTTTGAGTTTGCAGGGTGATGAGGGAGCTTGTTACTCAGATATGAATGGACATGCGAAGGTTCCAGTCACTGATCAGCAACTCGGCACTTTCACTGGAAAGTGTCAGAATTGGTGTCAGATGCTAGTGTTACTAATGAGGACTGTGTGTGTGTGTGTGTGTGTGTGTGTGTGTGTGTGTGTGTGTGTGTGTGTGTGTGTGTGTGTGTGTGTGTGTGTGTGTGTGTGTGTGTGTGTGTGTGTGTGTGTGTGTGTGTGTGTGTGTGTGTGTGTGTGTGTGTGTAAAATTTGGATAGATCTGTGGGAGGATCGCATTTAGCAAAACCACACCTCATCCTCGCTTGCATTTCAGTGTGTGTGAATGTGCTTTTCAGTAGAAGATGGTCACAATTTGTTTGCCAGGTTCCCACTGGAGACGTTTTATAGGAGTAGAGCTTCAGATGGAGATGAAGCTCTGACATTTTGCTTTACCGGTTAACTGTGGAGTTTTAGTAGTCTTAAGTTTTCTGGCAAGGACAGAACGAGACGGGACAGCATACTTGTGCGGGATAAAACACAAGGAGTAATAAGTATTGTAATTTTCTAAAAGCATTATACTGTGAATATTCCCCTTTCACCTGCTTCTGAGCAAATGGTAACGTCACCCGTTGGTTTGTGAACTGCTGTTATGAGGCCTCGAGCCAACCCCTAGTGGCCCCCGCTGGTATTGCACTCAAAGGCAGATCCACATTGGGCTCACTTTTCAGACCTGCAAGCCGCGTCCACTTTTATATATAGTGAATGGTTCTGAGTTATGTCAGGTCTTTCTTTTGGATTTTTTTTTGTGTGTTATTTGTCATTAGGAGGACAGTGGTTAAAAAAAAACAACTAGTGGATTGTGTGTTAACATTTAACATTTTTAGCATTAATTATATTTTGGTAATCAAATTTTCTGTCATTTTTTTCAGGATTTTCTACGTATCTCACGACTCCCAGGATTTAAAGATCTTCAGCTACATCGCAAGAGATGGCTCCAATAATTCCTTCAGATGTAATGTCTTCAAATCAAAGAAGAAGGTACAGTTTGAGTTCGCTTGAGTCAAACCGTAGACATGTACAGATCTGCACTATGATAATTCATAACAATTGTTTTTGGAAAATGTGCTTTTTTTTTCTGAGGACTGGATGAGAGCATCGATACCACTCTCATGTCAGTACAGTAAATAGGAAGCTGCAGCCAGCATGGGGTTAGCTTAGTTTAGCATAAAGACTGGAAACTGAAGCCAGCAGTCACTCCGGCTCCCTCCAAGGTAAACGAAATAAATAAAATAAAATAGAATTCTGCTGCATTCAGCAAGTGTACTCTGTTTTTCATTTTTATCTTTTATTTAAATTTTCAATTTATGCCACCTCAGTTAATCGATTGTGGTTTCAAATTTGATCTGAAATTCAATTTTCAGTGGCTTAGTTGCTATTCGGTGGCTCAGCGGATCCACAGCCTGCAGTGAATACAGAATAGATGCACTCGAGGACCAAGATTGAAGCTGCATATTTCAGACAAGCATCTCTTTACCTTTCCTACAGTTTAAGCTTTTCTTATGTGCTTCTGCAGTTTCTGCAGGTTTGGCTCAGATGTCTGATTTTCTCATATCAGTCAGCTATAATGAGAGCTGTCCTGCAAAAGTCACATTATTCAAGCATGTGCTAAGGATTACTGAGAGTCTGTATGTTTTCAGTCCATCCATCCATCAGCAGATTTCACCGGTGAACTGTCAAAGCAGACAGGAGGAGCTGATGAGTGACATTACTCACTGAAAACATGCTCACGTGTAGTTTACTATTGGATTCTTCTGCTCTAAACAATGACCTGTGACCTGTTATCTCCATCCGTGTTCCTCTTCTCCGTGTCAGACGCAGGCCATGCGTATCGTGCGGACAGTCGGTCAGGCCTTCGAGGTGTGTCATAAGCTCAGTCTGCAGCATGCTGAGCAGGACGCTGACGGACAGGCGGACGGAGAGAGTGACAAGTCGACGGAGGAGTCCAACAGCAGCGGTGAGGAAAACCTGAATAGGGTTCACCAATAATAATAATAATAATAATAATAATATCTGCTATCCACAATTAAACCATTGCAGAACACTTTCAAATATACATAGTTTGGTTACTACATTCTGGCTATTAATGATGATGATGTTTATAATAATTACAATATATTAAAATGAGGTATGATGTAATATTTATCATTCTTATTTGATACATTTGGTTTTCCCTCCATTGGATGGATACAAACTGCTGTTAAAGCCTTTTTGTTTCTTTTCATGTTAAGAGACAGAAGCGTGGTGGTGTAAACCACATTTTACCTTGAACATCTGGTCTGAACAACGAAATTGTGTAAAACACGGAGTTTATGAGCGTTGATTGGTCCATATGGTCACTGTGAGTTTGTGTTTCTCCTAGCGAGAGCTTGACTTTGCTGCGCTTTACTTTGATTACACGCCTCGTCATGGCCTAAATTGAACCGTCAAACCTCACTAGCTCGTTAATTTAGTGCAGTGATCAAAGCGTGACAGCGCAGATGTCTGGTTACATTCGACTGTAAACAGATTTACAGAACAAACGTTGGGATAATGTGGATTTGTGTTTCCTCAGAGGCCTCGTGCTGCATACATTTAACGTGAGATGAAGGATCGCAGTGGGAAAGATTCCCGTTGATTACAGCTCTCACATCATTGGACGACACAAGGGTGTGATTGACAGTGTTACCGATAATGAGTGTAATTTGCACACAGAATGAGTCCTTTTCTGGCATCAGAGAGGGTGAATTAGTAGTCGTGTGCTCAAAATAGCGTTAATGTGAGGTTTGGTTATATAAATTTGGACCATCTATGTCTGATTGTTGCTTCATTATTTATTTACTCACATATGACCACAGATGTCCTCTGCACAATAACAGATCCAAACGTAAACCCTGGAGGTGACGTTGTGCCTTCTGTGGACTCCTCTACAGGCCGTAAGCTGACGGGAGCAGAGCGAGTCGAAGAAGACGAGGACGGCAAACATGGAGGAAGACGAGGAGGAGAGGATCCTTCGGCTGGTACTTCTCTGTGTGAGATGGCGGTCAGTGAAATCCTGCAGAGCCTGGCTGAGCTGAACGTCGTCAAACCTGGACAGACTATCATGGTAAGATAATGTGGGATGCTAAAAGGTGCAGCTCAAACCTGACGTCCTCTCCTCTGCACAGCTGTCCAGTCGCTGCGTAACATTAAATGTTGATTTACCCGTTTATAAGTTACAGGAACTGTTTCCACCGCCGGAAAGGCCCAGAGCCCGGCTGTTTCAGAAGCACTAATATCAAAGCACACAACTCCTTTAGTGTGCCAATATTGCTTGTCATGGTGAGTGGTCAGCTCAACCTTGAGAAACAGCAGAATGGATTTGTAAGGGCAGCCTCACATTCACATTTCACTCTCATCATAAACTCCACATTTGTATGCCAGTTTATTCCCATCTCAGTTGTAGTAAACATTGTCCTTTTATTTCTGGCGCCGGCTGTGTGCCGGCAGCAACTTCTCTCATTAAATGATTACAGGTTTCTTTGCTCCGAACTCAGTCTGCTTTTGTAACTACAGGACTTCGCCTCTGCTCTGTTGAGTCATTGCTTTGGCTTTAGTGGTGTTTTGACGCTATTATGTTGGCATAGTGCTGCCAAAATGGCTCGTTGAAGTAAGCAAGTACAGTGCTTTGTCATCTGCTGCAGTATCTGACCACATCATTGACTGCAGCCCTCCATGACTAATACCGGCTCCAGTTTGGCAGCAGATACTGTAGCTTTGAATTGACCTGGTCACTCTTGCATGAGGTAAAAAGACTACTTTTTCTTTTCTTTTTCTTTTTTTTGTTTCACTGTGCTTCAGATTTGGCAGACTGGTAAATCCTTATGAAGTTGGAACTTGACGATTATCTTTCTGTAATGTTTTGACAGGCACAGCATGAAAAGATGCAAAAGGCTTTGGTGTGTCATGATGTGTTCTTTTGGATTTGTCAGCAGAGCGAGCGTGGTAGACACGGTTGATACCATGCTGTGAAAAGAGAGAATGGGAACCTGAATATTCCTACTAGCTGTGTAAGGGGGACACCTAATCCCAAAAAACCCAGTCTGCTCCCTTTGATTTCTGAGAGACGCCACTATAATCCCATTGAGGGGTTCACAAACATCTGCTCCATGAAGATAAGCAAGGAGGGAATGAGAGAGAAGGGAAGACCAAGATGGAGGAAGGATTAATGAGAGATCTGGATAACAGAAAGGAGGACTGGATGAAAGCTATTGATAAAGATGGTGGTTGTATTGGGTTTGGAGGTGGCAAACAGGCAACACAAGGGTGGAGAAAATAAAAGACCTCCAGGACCGTTTGAAGTGTTGAATCAAATTGCTGCTGTTAATGGTTATTTTCTCAATCAATTTAAGACCCTTAAGTCATTTTCTCAATGACATTCTACTATATTAAAAAAAAGTGGTTCTACTTTAGTGTAAAATGGCCTTTTAGAAAGTTTATAACAGTTTCACGAGATAATTTTTTTTGGTGCATTGAAGTATGTGACATCCCCTTTTTTAATTTTCTCATCTTCACCCACTTCAAAGCTGGTAAAAAGGACACAAAACTGTGGCAGAAAAAAGTTGTTTTCATATTGAAGTTTTCAGGACCTTATACTGTACCTGAAAGACTAGATTGTCTAAATCTATTAAAAATAGAATTTAAAGTGCCAAATTTAAATTTCTTTTTACTTTTATTCAGATCTTACTTAAAGCTCACTGACCTGCACTATCTGAAGGACTCAAATTAAATGTGCTGTACTTTACAGTGTGACACTTTGCCCTCTAGTGGCGAAATATAGGCATTACATTGTACTGTGAAAAAAGGTAATTTTGCATGACAGCAGTAGCATTGATGAGACTATACAGCCATGAATTTAATGTGTTTTGGTATGAATATATTGTCTCACTGAAGCCATCCAGACACATATTAAAATCATATTTCTTTTAGATACCACAGATACAAAACCCCTCTTTTAACCTGTCGTATGTGAGGGAGGAGGAGGAGTGAAAAGCTGCTTAGGGAATGGCCTATTTCTCCAGGAAATATTTGTGCTACCAGAGATCATCTGGAAAATCATCTCAAGGGAGGAGGGATAGGGATCGAGGGAGAGAGTTATGTGATATGGTAATGGGATTAGAGATTATTCCAGTGCTGGTGGGGAGTTACAGTCGGACTCCAGGGGGCTCCAGATCAGTGGGTTGCAGTCCTGGTCTTAAGGACTCAGAGGACCAGGAATTTTTCTATCCTACTGGTTTGTTAATTGCATTTATCTGGTGTCCAGGGTCTAAAAATAGGTCCTATTATGTCGGGAGGATGAAAAGCTGGCAGTGCTGTGGGTTCTGACGGCTGAACACTGAAAGCCATTGTGTCTTTAATGTGATGTCAGAGATTACAGCTTCACCTTAAACCATTTTCCTTCCATCAATAATTTTTTTTTTTTTTTTTTTTTTTAAAGTGTTGTTTTTGTGTTCTCCAGGACTTTGATCGAAGGTCCGTCTTCACTGTGACATCCCAAGGCGTTACTCCCAGCAGCCCTCGCTCTCCGTCGCTCACTCCGCTGGCGTCGCAGCACTACCTGCAGCTCCTTCAGCAGCAGCTGCAGCAGCAGCAGCAGCACACACAGGTGGCCGTCGCACAGGTAAGAAACAATCAGCATCAGGCAGCTGGAAAACGCATTATCACCAAACTGTAAAAACAAATTTCATTACATTTTCATTAAAAATAAAAGGTGAAAAATGCCCATCATTGCTTCCCACGGTCAAACATTTTAAGATTGTCAAGTTACAATTTAATTGGTTTGAACAGGAGAATTTTTTTCACTACTTTTGCTTCAAAAACTGACTGAAAAAATAAGATTAATGACCAACAAGTTAATAATATGTCTATTCTTCTATCAATCGACTAAGCCCGACAGCTGCACTGAGGTGAGTTCCTCCATAGAGCTGCAAATGTCACTGTTGACTCTTCATTAATAACACTAACTTTTCTCATAGTCTTTGCTCTTTTATCTTCCTTCGACAAGCTCATTTCAAACCAGTAATGTCACTTTGGAGATGTCGATAATCAATATCAGCTTTTGATCCATTTCTGTGTACCATATGTCTTTTCCTCCGACAGATCATGAGTCATGGAAAGAGTTTAACTCATCCGATGTGGCATTAGTTATTGAACTTTATTTGGCTTGTTTAATGACATTGATAAAACACTTTCATTTTTATGTCTGCTGGGTAATTCATCATGAAGCATGTCGTATCATCCACACATGCACAGACGCACAGTTATTGCTGTAGTCTTGTCAAAATATAGATTTTTATTTTTTTTTCACTCTTACCTCAGAAGAATGCACAATGGTACACTAACTCTACTCGATCCTAACACAAAATCAGGAAGAATTGTTTTGGAGATTAATTAGTAGAATAGAAACAAATAGAAATCATCTTTGTCTTGGCTTCTATCGCATAGCACACTTTAGATATAGTTAGATAGAAGTATGAGCTGTGTGAGTGTAACAGGACAGCCACTTGATGTCCCTGTATGTTTCTCACTGATGCTGTTCCCACTAGGGGGCAGCACTAACACAGTTATGGAAGGACAGTCATTTTAACTTAATTAAACACAACCTGTGCTAAAACGTAGATGCATAACTGTTTGTAATAAAACATCAAAATGTCATTAGAGATTCATCACGCCTCGTATTAATACTGTCACTTAAAGAAAGCACAACACAAACTCATCGTTGCCTCAGTGCATCAGTGTTTGATACACTGTCAAAGCAAAATCGACCACTCAGTTATTGGTGCACCTAAATACCCGACCATCAATACTCTCAGTTCAAGTCTTGTGACTATAGATATGGACAGAATCATTGATCCAGTTTTGTCCCCATGCTGTGTGTGATGTGGGTGGTGAGAGAGAGCGAGGTGTGAGGGAAAAAAACACACATGTTTTTCATCTAGATTTTGAATTTACAGCATGTTAGTTCAAGAGCTGTTCACACGACCGAACGCATCCTGCCTTTTGTTTTCATTACAGGTGCAGCTGCTGAAAGATCAGATGGCGGCGGAGACGGCCGCTCGTATGGAGGCTCAGGCTCGCGTCCACCAGCTGCTGCTGCAGAACAGGGACCTGCTGCAGCACCTGGCCCTGCTCGTGCAGCAGCTGAAAGAGCTGGAGGCCTGCTCGGCAAAAACAACGCAGCCGGGGCAGCCGCAACAGGAGCCTCAAGCTAATGGACACAGTGAGTGACTGGCTGGAACAGTGCGATGCCTCCGACATACTCGTGTCAGGTCAGGTTCTCCCCGTCAGCCGCAGCACGCGGCGCTCACTCTTCTGTTGTTCAGTGGATGATGCAGACAGTCAGGACACAAACATGATCCCTAACTGGCTTCCTGCCTGCCAACACTGTGAGTTGTGTTTAATGGGGGCAGAAGCTGCCAGGGACTGAACTCTGCTCTGCAGGTGGATGACGGTGCTTTTTAGTGTCGTGGTTCCCTGTGCTGTTCTTGTCTCTCCCTGCAGATAGCCGCCCACCTCTGATTCTGTCGGAGGTTTCTTCCTGTTGAAAGGAAGTTTTTCCTTCCAGCTGCTGGAGGATTTCCAGAGGTTTTTCTTCCTGTGAAGAGGGAGTTTTTCTTTCCAGTTGTCTGCGTTTTTTCTGAGAAACTTCATCCTATTTTTTTCCTCCAAGCTCCTGTGGGGATGATTGAATTGTTGGGTTCCTTTGTATAATGTTGTAAAGTTCTGCTGTAAGGACTTTACTATGTTGAGGGCCCTGGAGTAACTTTTTTGATTTGGCACTATATAAATTGAATTGAATTGAATTGAAATTAAATTGCTTTTACCTTAGCACCACATGGGTGTCCTTAAAATGAGCATTTCACTTGTATTGGTTCGGGAGAAAAAAAAACCATTGTCCTCCTTGTGAGCAGAAGCAGTATTATTGAACACGTTAGAAAGGTTATTTCATGCATAATATGATTTGATTGTCGCATCAAAGGAGGCACTTAAGTCAAGAGTAATTGAATTTAGTGAGGAAGAAAATGCTCATGCCGGTTTCGAGAGGATCTGTTTTCTGTTTTTAACTGAACTGTTTTCAGATCTGATATGCTAAGTTTTACATTTTACAGTTTGCCTTTTTGAGGAAAACAAGTTGCTGCACTCAGTTAATGTACGTCATAGTAACAAGATCAAGATTCTGCATACATGCCAGCTGCTCTGTGAGGTGGAAGACACCATCAGCTAAATGCTAACACATACTAATGTTGCATGTTTGCATGCTAACGGTTGCTCAGTCACAGTAAGCGCAGACAACAACTGCAGCTGATGTGAATGTCATTAATTCTGTAGATGCTTAACCGTATCAAGCTGTTGGCCAGTTCACCAAAGTCATTCAAAATCATCTGAAAGAAATCAAATCAGAGTCACCAGGATTCATCGTCTGGCGACCTGACAGTTCTTCAAGATTAGATTTTACTTTGAAAGGATTGTTGCGGTTTTATGTAGTACTGACAATTAAAACGAAGAGCTTATTCATCAACCCACCACACTCCTCTGTGTAACACATAATAGCGTCTCTAAACTTAGTACATCACACTGTATGCAGTGTGGATTTAAAAAGACGTTGTCTTCTCTTGGCGTTATGTCACCTTCACACACTCTGTTCTCAGTCAGACCTCTGATTGTGTTAACAACCTTTATTTTGGTACATACACACACTTTGTCCCGAAGGAGGATTTCTGGAGGGAGGTTGTGTTTACAGCAGCTGAAAAGAACGTCAGATCCTGCCAAAATAATAATGAATAACCACTCTCACACACACACACACACACACACACACACACACACACACACACACACACACACACACACACACACACACACACACACACACACACACACCATACAAACACACGCCAGAGCTGTATGTATGAATCCTTATACATATCAATTGTGTCTTTGCATGTGTGTGTGTTTGTGTGCGTACATTTAAAATTTGACACATCGTGTTTCATGCTTGTGTAAATCCTGTTAGCCCCTTTGATAGAAAATGCTAATCTCAGACATGGCCGGCCTGAGTGCAGTGACTGGCGTCATGCCAGCGCCTCCTTTCTGTAATGAGAGTCAGCACTTAGGCAAATCATTAAAAAGAAAAAGTCCTTTTGTCGGTTGTGATTAATTCTCCCTCATCATCCTCACTGTTGTTTAAAGCTGTGATATTTTGTTGATTTGTGTTTTCTGTGCGTTCCAGATGGCCAACAGTCAGCATGCAGCTTAGTTTCTACGGCAGCAAAGTCCCTCTCCTTGAATCTGAAGAATCACTACAGTCAGACGCTGGACCAGCTCATCACCTCCACACCCGCGTGGCCGCTCCAGACCTCCCTCCTCTCCCCCACCGAGGTGGACTGCGCCGAGTCCTACCTCAACCTGCTCAACCTGGAGAACAGCACCAAACCGGGGGCCTCGGTCGACCACCTGGACCCCTTCATCAGGGCCAACGGCACCGCGGACAACAAGGAGAGCTCCTCCACCGAGATCGTCCCGTTCACGTCGAGAAACTCCGACAACGTGGATGAAAAGTAAGACTGCTGCCCTGCTCCATAACGTCATGTTGGTTAGCAGGGTATCGCTCGGAGTGCGATGTGTAAGCAGATCGGTGGTAGATGAGAAGTTCCACACCACCTTCATATCTCTACGGTAAATATTAAATTACCACAGTTAGCTCAGCTTAGCATAAAGACTGGAAAGAGAGAGAGAGAGGCTGGGTATCGTTGTGAATTTTCAATACTGGTACCGATACCACGACTTGGATACTACTTCCTGAACAATACTTTCAATTTTATAAAATCTATTATGAGAAAAAGAACATGTGCTTTTCTATTATTCTATTATTATCTTATTGCTTCCTGTATGCTGCTGTAGCGGAAAAAAAAATTCCCCTCGGGGATTAATAAAGTAACTACCTAACCTAACATTACGAAACACCTCTTTAGTTTTCATGCAGTTTAGAGGGGGAGAGCGTGACCCCGGTTGTTTTCTGGAGCTACAATTATCAGATGTCCCTTAAATGCCTCATGCAAGTGAGCTAAACGCAGCGAGACGCTAAGATTTACCGATGTTCCCTTAACGCGAAAAACTGCTTAAGACTGTAAAACATCGTATTTTTTTTTACAGAAGGGGATAATCTGCAAGACTACTTTTTGCCGCGGACCAGTTGCCAGGCAACCAGTGGAGACTCCAGAAAGCTTCTGGTCCGAACCAAAAAAAAAAAATTGTCTAGCAAATAATGACCCGTAAAACAACAAACTGAGCTTTTTAACAAACATGATATAACTTATAAGTTCATTTAAAACCTTTAAAGGTGACGGTTGGTGGATTTTGTTACAACGTACCTTTGGACAGAACCTAGTCAGATATGTCCCACGGATTCCTGTCATTGCGCTAACGCACTAGATAGCGGCTTCATATCTAACAGACATCCAACTCTCTGCCAGGAAGGGGACATTCCCCAAAATGTTGAACTGTCCCTTTAAAGGGCCCAAACATTTAATTTGCATACACACTCCTGATGTGGTACCAGTCAGCTTGTGTTTGGGCTAACCAGGCTCCACAGTGACACACACGTCCCGTAGCTTTGAGTGCTATTAGTGGAGAACAGCTCAACTCAGCAGAAAAGCGCCTCCAGCTAATGAAAGTGTGACTGTAATCAGGAGGATTACAGGAACGCGGGGAGAGGGAGGGTTCTGGCTTGACAAACAAAGAGGGGATCAGGTTTGAGGTTGAAAGAATCAGAGACGCTTCTGTGAGAGAGAGAGAATGAGATTTAAGAGAAACAAGAGAAACTCCATCGGCTTTCAACTACTGTCCGAGTCTTTCTGTGTCGTGAAACAACTCATTTTGAGAAGCCATTAAAACCCGCGTCGAGAGAGCAAATGGAATCGTTTTCCTTTGGAATAATTTATGATGAATATGTTTTGCTTTTCAGGAATGTTTGAGCTTCCACTTCGTGCTTCTCTTCTCTACATTTGGTCTGGTAAAGTGCTTTCGGTGTCGTACCTGAATTCTCACAGACAGCCTTTACCTTGAATGCATACATGGAGCCGCAGTTTATAATCACTTTTTAATGAGCTTTTAATCGCCTTACAGCCGTTACAAAGAGCAGCTGTGCTAAAAGAAAAACAACTAAAAAAAAACATTTCCTACATAAGATCAAGTAGAGCTCTGAAGCAGGTCTCCCCTTCGTCCTCCCTCTTCTCGCTCTCATCTTCACTTAATTTGTCCCTCCTCTTCCCTCTCTATCTCTCTCTGAAAGTAATCCACAGCTTAATCTCAGAGGAGACCGTGTTGAAGTTGATTTCAAAACAGACAAGGAGAAAAATAAGGAGTCTGAATTGACTGGGCGGAGTAGTGTGTGTGTGTGTGTGTGTGTGTGTGTGTGTGTGTGTGTGTGTGTGTGTGTGTGTGTGTGTGTGTGTGTGTGTCTGCCGTGCATGTGGATGTAGTAGTTTCACATGTCTTCCTTTTTGTGTGTGTCTGTCAGAGTCTGCAGCTTGCCCAGATTCACATCCTGTGGTTTTCCTGCAGCACAGACTCCCAGCCAGGCCCATCTCCCATCTTTTCACAACCTGAAACTCTACTCTTCTACATATGTCAAGAATATTTTTTTTTTACATCAGCGCAGGGGGAAAAACTAAAAGGAAAAACAAAAGGGAACCTCAAATCTCTTCTAAAGAGCGGCGTCCTGTTACTGTACATTTCCATCTTAATATTGGTTTCATCTGGAAGTGTGTTACACGCCAGGCTTAAACCCACCTCCCCTTTTCCTTTTATATGTAATTATATAACAACTCTTCCTCCTGAGCTTCTCTGTTCCACCATATTTTCTATTTTCTGTCTTAAAAAGCATTAAAAAAAACAATGCAGTAGCTTAGAAATCTCCCACCAAAGTGACTTTTCCTCTTTCTCTTTTATTGGCTTCTGTTTGTTCCTCTCCCCTTAGTAACATCATCTTTTTGTAAATAGTCATAAAGTTTTATGTCGGGCTTGTAAACAAATGGCACATAATATTAAAAAGTCCGGTTATTCCTGCACAGAAAACCCCCCACTATTAATTAATTAATTAATTTCCTGTGGACAGACACTCCGCAAAGAAACAGTTTTGACCTTCGACTGTTTGTAACGCAGCCTGTGTGACTCAACTAGATTTTTTTAATCTCGCCACAGCGTCGGAAAAAAGAGGGTCGGAAAAAGCAGTGGAGAGAAATGGAAACTTCATCTCCTTTGTGTTATTCTGTTTCCCCACCTTTGCCAAACTCCTTTGCATTACCTTCGGTGCAGGCAGACTCCTGTGCCTGCCCTCCCCCAACACCGCACAGCAAATTTTATTGCTTCCATTTGCTTTCGTTTTCTGGATTTCCCCCAGACGGATCAATGTTTACGGCCCGAGTGGCCCGATTTTTATGTTCCGCGAACCAGCAGACAGATACTCCGCTGCCATCGTCTCTCTCCTGCGTCCTGTGCTGGTCGAGCAGGGCGACGGAATCTGTTCACTTCTCGTTATTAATGCAATTTACCTTTAAAGGACCCTTGTTTCACACGTTTCCTGTCTTTTATTTGTAGTCTTGATTTAAATAAAACGTTTTTCAAAGCACCAAAAATCATCTCAACAAAGTTTTACATCTTTTCTCTTTAGCTTCACGCTGAAACTCTACCAACAACAGGCTGTTTTGTTTATGCGTCTTTAAGGCACATTTATATCAGTGACCCTCTCTTCTGATTGGCTCAATCTTTTCTGAGTGACACACGCCCAGGTAAAACACTTTCTTGTTGCTCGTCAGGTCGGCGATGGAACGGTGAACTGTGATTTCTTCCACAATAAATGTTGGACAACAAGCCATGCTGAGGGGCGGACATATGACACGAGCAGGAGTTTGTGACATCACAAACTTAAAGATGTCTAAACAGCTCGTCCTAATGGTGCAGTCCACCCTTTATCACGCCAAAGGATTTAATGTAACCGCCAGATAATTACAGGAAACCGTGTCAGTGTCACGCTTTGCCTGAAAAAGTAAGGTGATGTAAGTTTAGCCAACAAAAACCACCCAGTTATGTTTAAGAAAAACCTACTTGGTTTGGACAACATTTCTTTAAAGACGACGCTGCATTGTTTTCTCACAGACTTGAACCTTGCTCTCCGGGGTTAAGGGCTCTAAAGGATCTTCCCAATTACTTGGATTTTATACCTTTTGTGCCTGATCAAATGACCGTCATCACATGACTTCCTTCTCCGACCCTGCTCATACGTGCGTGTACCTTTCACGCCTACGTGAGGCCAAACGTGACACTGACACGGTGTCCTTCAGTGAACTGACGGGTGTATAACGCCTATTGGCATGAATAGTTGCTGAATAGGGGCTGTGCATTTCTCCGTATACAACATCTTTACAGCACTTAGACCTGCTCTATGATCAAAGACATAGAAATCTGAATTTATACAATATGGAACCTTAAAGTTCACACGTGCATTATCCTCCAACACAGACCATATTTGCGTGTTCACCTTGCCAACAGCCTCGGGTGCTTTAATAATCACAGCATATGGTATGTTGGGATCGTACTGGACACTATATAGCCAACCATGTCGTGAGTCACGCTTTTACACAACAAACAGAAAAACCAAAGTCGGATCAAAACAGGATGTTATCGTGGGCTTGAAATACACTTTGTGGCCGCAACATTGAACTGAGTCAGAGGATGACCCGAGTCTGTCCAGACTCTGGGGGCATGAATGTCTGCGCAGGTGGTAATGTCAAGCCATTGGATAGCTGTTGAGAAATTTCAATCTGGACCTAAGTGGCGAACTGGCCGAAGATCGGCATCCCCAGAGCACATGCGGCAAAAAACTGCCGCCCGCCCACACAGAGCGGAGACAGACACATATGGTGGCCAGCTTATACCAACTCGGTATTATTCACAAGTGAGTCATGCTTTCCTCTGGTATGGTATACGCTGCATTCTCTTCCACTCTCTCCCTGACAGCATTGCGTGTTGCATAATCATATTTCCTGACCGACCTCATCATATTCCCTTCCCATCTATCTTCTGTTTTTGTTTTACCGCCTTATCGTTAACATTACGATCTGTGTGTCGGAGCTGCACCGGCCGATAATGTAATTGCGATCGGGAGTGTTGTGGATGATGTTTCCAGAGACGGTTCTGTCGGCTATATTTACACACCGCCACATGCCGTTGTTCAGGGAGAGATGCTGTCGTTTCTGATGGTTCTTCGCTGCTTTTAAGACTTCCTGTAAGTCAGCCTGAACTTGACATTTGGAGAGATGGAAAAATCTGCCCGAGAGAGTGATGTTTGACAGCGATTCCATGATGAATAGACTTTTGAAGTTTTTGGAGACACTTTTCTCACGTTCATCCACCTACATACATCCCACGCAGACTTCTCACACAAACACTCGGATGGGTGTTGTGTGTTAATTTCTTTTACAAAAGCAAGATGCTTTTACAGAGACTCAGTGTCCCCTCTCAGTTTAAACCTCCTACTTGTTCTTGTTTTTTTTTTAGTCGCTTTGTGTGTGTTTTTTTCTGTTTGTCATTAAGACTGAAGTGTATAGCATCTTACATGTAAGTCAGATAGAGATGTTTGGCTTACTGCCCTTCTTTGTCTGCACCTGTTGATCTCAACTTGGCACCTAATTTCCGTTCGGTTTTTTGAAGATCTTTTGACAGCAGTTCTAGTCTCTGCATGTTTCTGCTGTTTGTACTTTAACATCTAATCTCACAGCGATACATGCATTAGTAATAACCCCGATTGTATATATAAATTTAAAAAAATGGACGTAGCCTCCGGGAAAAGTAGTATTAAAGCTCATTTCTGGGTGACATTGGCCGTCGCCATCTTGGCAATGCCTGGCTAATCCAAAAAAATTGGTGGTGCGTGGGTGGAGCTGAAGTGGCCAAATAAAGCTGGTAGCTTAAACCTGCTGGCACCTAGCCCACTCTTAAGGCACCCACCTGTCACTAAAAGCAGCCCCGCCCTTAATAATACATTATTTGTATATTAAAATTAATCTCCCGTACAGTAGTAATGGGTGTGGAAATTAGCTATAGAGACTAAAACAGTTTTTTGTACCAGGCAGTAAACAAGTTTATTTCTGCTGTAAAGTTGGAGCCTCCAGTGGCCATCTTAGAAACTGCACTTTTTGTCACTTCGACGTTAGATCTATTTTTTTGGCCCTGAAAGGTTGCTGTGTGGTAGTAATTATTTAATGGTTGTTAGCAAACAGCAATTTAGTGCATCACTGCCCCCTGCTGGCAGTAGTAACACATTACTACCAGGTGCTGGAAAAAAAACAACTGAAATAATACACGATGACAGACGCATAAACTAAGAAAATCGTTCCATCTCCTACTGGTCCTTTTCTAAATAAGATGTGCTCCTGCTGTTTTCTTGATTAACTGCGTAACTGTTTGTAATTTTTGAATAGTGAAGAAAATAAACGAGCTTCGCTTATGAGTCAGTTGTATTTCAGACACCGTGCTGTGATTCATTTCAACTTCTAAACACCTTCGCTGATTTGATCTCTTGTTATTTTCATTTGATGTGTAATTAGCACCAAGAATTAAACTCTTCCCTGAAGTGAATAGCCAGACATACATATGTAATGTTAAAAAAAAAAGTGAAACCTTTAAGGACCATACGGTTCAGCTCTCCATGTTTCCATTCACTGATAACAAACCGTCTGCTAATGATGGAAGCCAGTCGAGAAGTGCATCAGAGTGAAATACCCCTGAGGGCCACTAGGGGCTGCCTCCAAAATAACTCCAATCGACTCCCATTCAAAAAGCGTCAACTTCCCTCATGAAATACGAAGTTCAAACATTTCTTTAACTCACTAGTCTTGCTCCCGTTTCATCGCTCCCTGATCCTCTGTAGTCTAACTGTCGCCTCTCTTTGGTACAGGTGTGAGGACCCGCTCCTGCTCATCCTCCTCCTCATCTAACATCCCTCATATCCCAATGAGATACCGACAGTCAGTCCGCTCAAACAAACCCCCCCCAGCCCATGCGTTCCATTCCCCCCCCCCATAATTTTGCCGCACCAGCCCGCCTCTCCCTGGGAGCCTGGGGAGCTCTCTGCCACTGCCTAAGCCCCCTTCCTCTTCTTCCTCCTCCTCCTCCTCCTCCTCCTCCTCTTCTCCTCTCTGCCTCCTTCTCCTCCTTCTATGTGAGTATTACTCATGATAACCAGCATGTGGAACCGGTGTCTGTGGCACAAAAGCATGGGACTGGGCATGTGGTGGCTGAACAGTGTGGGTGCTGGCGGGCTCATGTGTGGGTCTCACTCACCACTGATTTCTCTGCTAATGACTGCATAATGACCTCCATTTACATGCGGATGTGGTTCTGCAAATTAAGAAGCACATTTGCATCGAGGTAATCAAAGTCGAGTCACAAATGTTTAATGCACGGCACCGCTGTCTCTGTATTCCACATTTTGCAGGACTGTTTAGTCGCTCACGTTTGCCAAAAGAGAAGAAACGCTCTCGTCGAGATTCGGTATAATTTTGTGTGTGGAGGCTCAGAAGAGAGGCACGTCTTCATGTGTCTTTGTGATACATTTGTGTGCGTGTGTGTGTGTGTGTGCGTGTGTGCGTGCGTGTGTGTGTGTGTGCGTGTGTGTCACTTGCATGTTTTTGCTTCACTGAATCAACCGTGATCCAGATGGAGAATGCGATAAGCCCATCCTCAGGCATACGGCATCAAAGGTCATACATACTGTGCTGCTTCATGTTTGACCAGCAGCCAGGAGAAGAGCAGCGTATTAGGAAGTCATCTTCATTTGAATTTGTGGCTGGCAATAATTGACAAGAATAGTCTTTTAATAAGTCGAAAGTTATTGGAATCCTACGTCGGCTCAGAGCAGAATAATAGTCAATAAAAAGAGGTCTGAACCAAGCTTCATGTCTTCCTCGCATGTATTTGGTTTCACGTCGCTATTTTGCGATCGCGCCAACGAAATTTGCTGGACGTAACTGCATCCTGTCGTCATCACCTGCGTGGGCTGCGTCTCCTTGTATATATATTTATTGGGTTGTAGGCGGTCATACGTTTGACATCGCTGTGTTAGCAATTTTTCTGGTCGCCTTTTTGATTGGAAGGGAGAAAAATTGATGAACAGATTCATTTCGTTGTCGCCATACAATTATTATAATCGCATTACTAGGAGCACTTATTTACTTATTTGTACGTTTCTGTATTTTATTTTTCTGTATTCTTTTTTTCAAGTTGACTTTAGATTTTTTTCGTCAGACCAAATTACAGTTGAATATTTGATCTCCTCTCCCTACATGGTACCGCGGCTCGTTTTGATTTCTCGCCGGATTATCTTTCTTCTTCTATTGTTCAAATTCCTGTAATTCATCCGCAGGTTTGAACCATCCAATAAGTGTTTTCACACTTCGAACTGATCACACCATGGTTCAGTTTGATCCGGATGGAGACCACCTCTTTTGGTGCGAGCAAATTTTGGTCCTTTGGTCCAATGTACCTTTCACAGCTGCTGTTTTTGGTTCTGATCAAACTGAAAGGTCCAAAGGTCCGAACCAAACGAGGTCGAGGTGAAAGTACCCTCGGTGTCATGTAGAAAGGATCATATACATTTTTATGGTCTTTATTCTCATACAGTGCAGTTTTCTCTTTGAGAATGATGAAGTTGATGTCAAGAGGTTGCCAGCCACAATTGAATCCACCAACTTAGAGGATGTTAAAAAAAAAAATCATTTTCCAACTGCATCTCACTTTGTAAAGAAAATGAATCGCTCACTGTGACGGATCAGCATCAGTGTCACAAGCAACTTTCAAGTCTCTGCCAGTTAATTTTCACTCCACACTGACATTCTTTAAAACAAGTGGCACATTCAGACATTCTCCTGTCACAGTAATATGATCAGCTGTGTTTGCGAGTCCGACTTGATGAGCTCCTAATAATCTCCTGTGACAGGAGAGCTAATGTCATACAAGCTTATGATATAATGAGCAGTGGAAGATTTAAGCGCTGTCGGCCATGTTGTTTTTAGAAGTTTGACCCCCAGTCCTCTGAATGTTTGTTAGTCTGTGCAGATAAAAGAAAAAAAAACATACACTGGGATGTTTAAGGTTCAATGGCCTGTATGTAACATAAAATCTGTATGTTATTGTCAAAGCATATAATCCAATATCTCTAATACTGTATAGATCTAGAGCAAGAAAACAATATAAACGCATTTAGCTGTTAAAGCATGACACAGTTTTGATTCTACACTCGGCATTGAATACTCAAACATATTGGTGGGGGGAAAAAAAGCAGAAATATGGTGTAAATTATCCCAAAAACGTCTTCAGCAGCAGTTCATATTTCGTCATTTGTTTTTATAGCGGTGTGAGGCAAAATTTCCTTTCATAAGACAACTGGAACAGAAATGGCTGAAAGAAAAGGATGCCAGCAGCTGAGGTGGCTGGAAGGCTGAATGAGACACAAAGATGCAGCAATACAAAGAGAGGGAGAATAAACACAGTGGAGGGAGAGACGGCAGCGACGAGGGGTGTCAGGGTGACTGCAAAGAGGAGGGCAGAATCAGACGAGGGAAGCGGCATCGCTTCTTGATTCAGCTGCAATCATCTACCCAGTCTGCCCGCACACGTTCAAAAATAACAGCACAGGAAAACCACAGGAGAACCAGACTTTTAATTGTGCTGTTTGTCTTTTATGAGCCAAGGAGCTGTTACTCCTGGAGGGAGCACAATAGGAGTATTCAAGTATCTAAGGGTTGTTTCGCTTTGCTTTAGGGGAACTACGTGGGCGTCTCTAACACTTAAGGGCTCAATCTCACACCCAGCGTAAAGCATCGGCAAGCACAACACCAGTCTTTGGTGGTTTCAGGCTGATAGTAGTAGTTGTCTTTTTACTGCACAGCACCCACATCGTTTAAATAGGAAATGTACTCATGTCCATCTGAGCACCAATGGACGTGCTGGTCTTAAAGCAATGTCGCGACAGATGCAACAGAGATTTAGATCCTGATATCTGGCTCCCAGATCTCCACATTTATTTTCCAATTTGATCATTTCAGCCGTTAGTTTTACAACCTTGTTTTGCATCGAGACAATGTCGTCAGTGCAGTTCGAGGTTGTTCCATTTCCACTTGGGTTACTTTTAGCGATCCCAATTTTGCTCCAGCTCTGTCGTTGGCCCGCCGAGATGGAAAACAGACAGCGGTCGAGAAGCCGGGTTAAAACTAAGCAACTTAACGCGTTACGAGTTGGCTCAACTGGAAGACTGTCGGTGCATCGCTGTCTTGAGGCAGCAGAAAGCGATTGCGCGGTTGACCAACAAAAACCTGGTGTTAAGTTGAACGCTTAGTATTATTATGATTATTAAGCTGTTATGCACCTACCCGGGCAGCTGTACAACACACTTACACTCTGCTCGCACATGCAGCTGCACACAAAACATGCAAAGATTACAATGGAAAATATTATCGTGTAAAACAGTGTTTCTCATTGATTGAAAATTTACCTGCGGTGGTGACACAATGTGGGACCGATATTTATTCAGGGACTAATGCAGTTTCGCCGAGGTGGTGGTGGTGGTGGTAGAGGAGGGGAGGGGGGCTCAGCAGTAGGTATATAATTGTGCCTACTGCTGTAGATGGATCAAATAAAACGTACTAATGAAAAAATTTAACCAGGAAAATCTTTAATTGGGACCCCCTGCTTCTCCTGGATGAAACACATATTTAGGTCAAAATCTAATAAATGACCGGACTCTGCGTGAAACTAGAAGGCTTTTAATTTGAAATGCAAGTCACGACATTCAGCTGACCAGGGGTTTAACTTTGATCTTCTCACTCACTCAGTGACTGACATTCGCTTAATATCGCTAGTATTTATATTATTTACCTAATTTATGAGCGCCCGTTTCTTTTCAGCTCAGTTTGAAGAGTCTCTGCTGTCTTTTGCAGGCATTGACGGTCACGCGAGTTTCTGTCCTCTGATCTCTGCGTGTTTTTTTTTTTTTTTTTTAAAGAAAGGCAGAGCTTAACCTCTGCTGCACTGACTTGGTGCGGAGCAGGTGAAGGAGAGATTGAAGGGGAGATTGTCGTTAATCGATCTTGTCGTTCTCAGACAGATTAAAAGGTAAATAGATAATAGATGCTGAAATGGGTCACCAAATATACATGTGCGGACATCAATATAGAATAGTAAGGTCTATTTATGGAAAACAAAATTAGTTTCTTCTTCTTCTTCTTTCCTGCTACTTGGCAAATTTGCCGTTTTAATGGTGCAGGCATGATCTGATGATTATTTTAATTTTACGCACCTATGATTGATTTGGGGTGTTAAGTACCATCCCTTTGAACCACGCATCTTACTTTACGCTCAGATTATCCACCATTAAACTAGCAAAAGTGGATTTGGACCTGAGTACGAGGCACTTTTTACATAATTAAAACAGAGCCCTCGCTGTCATAGTCCTCTTATAAAGTTTTGGACACTGACATTTTGACCTGATGATGGTACTAATTAATCCGAAGGGAAACATGGAGTGTCTGTCCCAAATTTCATGGCAGTCGGCCCAATAGTTGCTCAGACATGTCACTGAAAATCGGAAATGTCAGTCTCAAGGTGGCGCGAGAGGAAATGTCAGACGGTCAGCAGAGTCATTAGGAATCATCCTCGGGGCACTCTTGATATGTGTGCTAAAATTCACATCAATCTATCCCATAGTTTTCACTAAAAAGTCACAAGAAGGTGCCTCTAAGGTGTCGCCTGAGGGCTTCGTTCTCTGGGAATCACTTTCACTGCAATCCATTCGGAAGTTGTTGAAGTATTTTTTATTTTTCCTGGACTGAAGAGTTGAACCAGTCAGTCAATCAATCACATTATCGTCCCTCGAGCCACAAAGTTACAACGGCAAATAAAAACGAATGACACCCCTCGTGGCATCGGAGTCGGTGGAGTTTAGCGTGACTTTTACCCCCTGTGCTGTGTGTGTTAACCTCCCTTTATTAGTCTCGGGAAACGGTGGATAATTATCTCTGGAGATGGTTTTTTTTTTTTTTTTTTTTTCCCCAACCATTACAAGTCTGTCATTACTGCAGCTGTCAACATCATCCTGGTGCAGAAGCAGAGACAGTAAATACATCACTAAGTCACATAAGTTCATTACTTACACCAGTATTCGACCGCGGACCGGATTTCACAGGGGAAACGAAGTTAGCAGCCGCCGGTGTGTAATGTAAAAAAGGGGGCGGAGCCGGGCAGGAAGCGAGGCTTGTTATCGGGTGTGTCAGGAGTCATTTTCCGAGACAACTACGGTAATTGTGTGCGGTTGTGTGCGCCGGTGCTTGTCATGTGGTAGAAATCAGACACTGCGATGTTTCCATTTCTGGTGCATTTGATGAGGGATAGCCTGAAGCTCTTTTCTCACTTCCTTACCCTCCTCTTCCTCCCGCCTCGAGTCGCTGCTTCTTTTTTTTCTTCCACTGTCCTTCTATTTTCTCAACAGTGGAGCTGCAGCATGCAGATAAGTTCCCAGACAGCCGGAACAACAGAGACACCGTCTTGTGTAGTAACAGCTTGCGTCACAGTGCACTCAGGTTAATGGGATATAATGATGGAGAGCAAAAGTGGCTTGAGGCTTATTGTTAATATAATCCTACTTGGCAGGGAAATGATGCTGAATATGAAAATGAGCAAAATAAAGAAAACTGTTTTCATAGATTTACTCCACTAAGCACTTCCTCTGTTCTCTCCCCGGCAGGTGCAAACAGATAATCCCCAAACTCGACCCTCCTCCGCCCTCCTTGAACCGCAAGAGAGCGAGCAGGACGTTGTCTCCGGGGTCGGAGGTGGCGGCCGCGCCCGGGCCCGGCGAGGTCACCGCCAGCGACGCGGCCGCGAGCCGCAGCAGCAGCCTCTCGTTCCCGGACATCACGCCCAGCTCGCTGTCGTCCGGCGACTTCCACTCCCTCACCAACGGCGAGGGCAGCTCCTGCTCGGCCAGCGAGGACTCGGGCGTCCGCTCCGAGACCAAGTCCCTGCTGTCGCCCCTGCGCGACGACGACGACCTGTTCGGGGACCGCGGGACGTTTCTGACGGCCTCCAGCCGCTGTGACAGTCCCCTGGAGGAGAGAGGCGAGGCCGTCCTCCCGTCCTCCGAGGCGTTTCCCGCCGAACCCCCGACTCTCACCTCACACTCGGACACCTGCGATCTCCCGCCGCCCTTCTCCACTCCGATGAATAACACCTGCCTTCACATCAGTTTTTCTGAGGACGAGCTGCTGGAGAGCAGCCAAGAAGACCCCGCCGTCCCCCAGCGGAGTTAGTTTCTCTTCACCATGTTCTCCAAACGGCTTTTTAATTTCACCGTCAGACCCTCCTATGTTTGCACTCAGCTCCATTTCAGGACCTTTAATTGTTCCATCCACTCGTGACACAGTACAGACTTAGAAAATACCAGTTACTGAAAAAGTACTTTTATTGTATAAATTATTAGCCGATGGACAGATTTAGTATTTTTGTAATGAAATTAATGATCTAATTTACTTTTTAGTGACTAGAATGTTAAGCAGAATACATGTAGCAATTCTTGCACTGTCGAAGTCACACGTAATCTACGGTAGAAGTCAATGAGGAACACATTTTATTTTTGCTAGTAGTCGACGTTAAAACATTATTTTGTATGATGCTTCACTGTGGCGCAAAACTGTCGTGGAAATACCGTTTCCTGCAGGTTTCACGGGGCGATCCGTGATGAGCGTGTAAACGCTGGTGATGTTGGGAAGAGCCTCATGTTCTGTGAGAGCACCTGATTGGGTGATTGGGTGGAAAGAAAAGAAAAGAACAAGAAAGTGACTAAAGGGGAAGATGGAGGATAGAAGCGAGCAGATTTAGTTGTTGTTTTTGGTTCAAACGCAGCCATTCGTGCTTGTTTGTTGTGTTTTCAGAGGCAAGTTGGTTTTAGAATGTGTTTTCTTGCTCGTATTTTTTTTGGGGGGGGGGTTTCAGACTTGTAGGCCTTAAAGCAGCGCCGAGAGAATCAGTGGCGCAGCTGAAGGTATTTTCTGATACCTGTGTTGTATTGATTCTGTGTGGAGCACAGATGCAGCCCTTTTTAAAAAAAAAAAAAACACACACAAAGGGATTCCTGCATTGAATTTAAAAAGAAAAAATTTGGGGGGTGAAAAACAGCGTAGGAAGAAAGAAAACCCCTCAAACGTTACAATAACGAGCTGAAAGCTTTGATTTGTGCCTGTTTGAGTGGGCAGTCTGGTATTAAGATGCACCGTAAGACTCCAGGGGACGATAACTGGGGAAACAGGGGACCTCGGAGGCAGAGAGTTTGGCAAGTGGATTTTCTCTTCCCTGCTTCTCTTTGTGAAATCCCGAATACCCCCCCCAAAAAAAATCTCCTTCATTTAGCGCTCTCAACATAAATGTGGCAACGTATATCATTGTTGCAACGTATATCGTCTTCAAGTGTGTGTAGGTTCACCTAAACGGTGGGAACTCTGTTGGTATACATCAAATTTATAGAAGGGCAATTCAAACTCAATGGCCTGATAAGAAGATAAACGGGGACTCGAGGGCCACACTCGAGGGTATTTTGTCAATTACTTCAAATGACCTTTATTAATAGATGTATTAGTATAAACCAAGTAATAAACCAATCACGCACATTCCCTCTTATAGTTTCAATGTCAGACAGAAAAATACGAGATGAACATAGTAAAACATTGTGGGCCCGTTTTATAATACTGTCAGAATATTTCCAAGCAGACATAAGGCGCTTAGCAGGTTCATATTCTTATTTGTTAATACAGTGCGGGCCATAAAAAAAACAAAAAAACAATCTGCAACTGTTGATAATGAAATTAGTTAGTTGCAACATTTTATCAGTGTAATATGTAGAAAAAAAGGTGCAGTAGCACAGCTAGATACAGCTGAAATTAATATTGTGTTTCAGTGCAGTTTTATGTCAAAATGCCATCACGTCCTGCTTCCCCAGTTTTCAAATATGAATATTTACTGAATGTTCGACGGGTTTTCCGATTTGATTATGTAGATCAAGCGACACACGGAGAAAATATTTGGCAAACAAATTGATGAAAATAAACATCTGTTCCCTGGTGAGCAGCAGCGGTATTCAAGTGACGTTTTGCTTCGTTAGTTACACGAAGCGCAGTGGCGTCACCTTTGACAGGTAGAAGTGAGAATAAATAGACGGGAGAGGTGAAGCGGCTGAGGTGTGACCGCGGGTGTAAAGGCGCAGGTGTAAAATCCCCACGGGAGGTGCTACAACCAGAAACGAGGCTTTTTCCCAGCATCACGTGTGGCAGGGAGCTTAACAGCAATAACACATGGATGAAAAAAAATAATAAAGAGGACTAGAGGAAACTTCACTGGTGTTTTTCTTTCTGTTTAGTTTTGCATTATATTCGGAGGACCACAAGATCAGGTACCTTTGCCCGCAGGTTAATAACCGAGGGGAAAACAGTGTGGTGTGTTTACTGCTGAAATGACCTGTCATTGCATGTATTTTAATCTGCTGGTTATCTTTGTTGATGAATCTCTTCCATATAATTTCCTGTAACTGCAGCACGGTAAACATAATTTGATCCGTAGGCTGAGTCGAAAAGATTAGGCTACAAATAGTAAAGCAGTAGAGCTTGTACTCAGACAGGTGCAGCTGAGGAAACAGTATCCAGCAGCTCACAGTTGAATTCAAACACTAACAATGCAGCCGAGGGCGTGCTGAGAAACAACCGCTTCATCTCTTCAGTTTGGATGTGAACAGGAATAGTCTGCCTGCTCTCCTCTTCTGCATCTTTTTTTTTTTTTTTTTATCTCTCTCTGAATGTATTATAACTCATTACACTCCCATCCGGTGTTAAAACGTCCCTCAAACTCTTTCCTGTAACATTTTCCAGGCTTGTTGAGACTTTCTGTCCCTTTTTTTGTCTCCTGTTTTGTTTTCCGATGTGCTCCCGAGGTGCGTTTTTCCGAAGGTGAGCTGTTTCCTCTCTGTGGTCCGCGTGCCTTCAAAGCTCCCCCGCCCTCTGCAGTGGCACGCCGTCGCTGCGAGGCAGGCGCGTGTGACTGACGGGCTTTAATGCCTTCAGGGGCCTCGGTGGGATGCAGAGGAGGAAGGAGGCAAATAGGAAAACCTTCAGCCCGAGGCTGTTATTTATTTACCCGTGCCGGCGCTCTGATCTTCGGGAGTGCAGACACGACCGCTGGTGTGGGCTAAACACGAGAAGCTGTGCGCGCGGTGTGTTTTATTTGTGGCATTGCTCCCTGCGCACCTTCGTGCCCATCTTCAGCACGGCATTCCCCCAACTGGATGATCGATAATGCAAGATGTCTGTGCGGCTTGTCCGCTCCTCTCTTCTTCTCTCCTTCTCTCCCTCCAGAGAGAGGTGATTCTGTCCTGTTCAGTGGAGCCTGTTGGACACCAGATCGTATCTGATCTGCGATCAATCGAGCGCCAAAGAGCCGGATCGCAGCTTAATGCCGACACTTTGGCACGTGGCTTTCCATAACAGTTTCAAGTAGATGGCCATCGCCCTCTATGTGCCTATTAACGCTGATGAAAAGTCATTAGTCTGTGAGTGATCAAAGCTTTGTGTGTGCAGGCTTGGTGATCAGCGACTGCCTTTAAGGAGCTGCCAGAAGAAGAAACAAATCTGTCTTTACTTTTTTCTAAACCAGTCAAATATTGCCCGAGCAGTCTTTTGAAATTCTGACAGTATATTTCTACCATAATAGAAAATGCAGAATAACATATTGGGGTCAATATGATTAAAAGAATGAAAATGTTTAGCTGATGATTCTAGACTGACAAATAAGAAAACAGGAGGTACTGGAGGTCAATATATAGGCTAGAAATGTTACAAATGTTTATGTTAAAATCAACAAATATGCAATATAATACAAAAATATTTGGTCTAAAGGCAGCTGAACCACATTAGTTCATGTGAATTCCACAAACATCAAAAGCTAAGATGGCAGTCACCTGCTGGCGAGACTAGTTCAGCTGTTTTTTAGGGCACCGATGGTGCGAAAGCCCTATTGTTATTCAAGCCATTATTATTATCCTCCGTAAACAACTGCATTTTTGGCAGCTTTATCATACTCCAAAACTCATGAAAGTTGGTACACGCGCCTCTCCCGGCGAAAAGTGTCATAGTTTAGTGGAGTCACGAGCGGGCGTGTACCAACTTTCATGAGTTTTCTTTTTATTTAATTAGGTCATGACAAAGGTTTCTAGTTGAAAGGTGATGGTGCTAACCACTGCGCTACCCATCTTCCCAGTCAATAGGCTGCATTGTGACAAGTCTTTAGCTCACTGCAACCTATTACTCCACCGTCCACAAATATTCATTCAAAAGCGACCACAATTGCCGCAGACATTCTTTGGATAGTAGATATACGTGTTTTCAATGGGGTCTGCAGCGATATTAAATATCTTCCTGTAATGTGTAGTGTACGCAGAACTTTTTCAATTTCTCCAAACGTTTCGACTTCACTAAAAGTTGAATCACCATCAACAGGTGGAATCTGAACCGTTAATAGCAACCTTGGCGAAGTGGGATCTTTTACCTGTTGAGTTAACCGGACTGTCGGTTGAGTCTCTGGAAGCCGTGAGTGAACTCCGTGACACACTCTCTCCTGCCGCGGCTCCTCCTCCGGCGCTGAAGATAGTCCAGCGGTCTACGACGCCGCCGCCAAGCAACGACCCGCTCAGGAGCTACTCTTGGTTCACGGAGAGCGAGTTATCTTAAGGGTAAGCCACATGGTACATGAAGGGCGATTCTCTCTTAAGGTGAGCCACACAGTTTGCAGGTTTGCATTGTAAATGCAATAATACTAAAACCAAAAGGTCAACAACAAAACAAAACCCTAATACAAAATGAAACTCGATAACTGTATGAATGGTTCCTAAATCTAACTTTACGACATAGTATGACTTTCTTTTTCTTTTTTTTTTTTTCCATATTTCGGACGACATGAGCATGACACAGTGGTGCAGTGGTTAGAGCAGTTGCCTCACAGTGAGATGTAAAAGTGATATATGAGTTTTTGTAGATGTTAAAGCCGGCAAAAGAATAACAAGGAACGAGATCGAGAAAAAAATTGAAACTGCGAGGGGGAATATGTGTGCTGCACGTCGGGGAAGCCAGCGGCCCCGACCGGCTGGATAACCGACGTGCAGCGTGCGAGGACCGGCATATCACTGCTTGCAGTTTTAATTGTTTGTTTGTTTTTTCTCTATAAAGGGATTTATATTGAAATCAAAATAACAGCTTTTTTTTTATTAAAATTAAGCATAACCACATATATTCATGAGTTAAACGCTAAGATGGTTGTACTTCTACTCTGCTTAGCTAGGCCAGTTACCTTTTAGCATGATTGGTTAAGTTGTTTGTTGTTGTTGTTTTTTTTCTCCATAATGATTTACGTGAGTTAGCCTACTACCTTATTTAGTTATGAGGAACAGGAAAATAAAATTGATCATTTCCTTCCTTGCAGCCTAATATTTTTCTTTCTCTGATGTCTTGTCTGTGCAGACAAAGATCCCAGCAAGCAAACAACAGGGTAGCAAGAAATTCGGCTGATGATAATTGATTTGATTATTTCTGGACAAAAGAACTCGCATCCCGCTGTGCCACAGCATATTGATTAAAGTACCCATTTGGCCACAACCAATCCATCAGCGATCAGAGGAGGCTGCAGGTCCGTTTTTAAGAATCCGGCCAAGCTCGGGAGAGGTGAGTAAACCTGAGTCTGAATATTTTATTATAACGGGTTAATCGCTCGTGGAGAATACTGAGTACAAGAATGACCGAATCGGTATTTATGTGTTTGAATTTCGTTGTAGACATTGTGTAGCATCCCTTCCCAGACCAGGGAGTCCTCTCCCGCTCTGTCATGGTTTCATTAGGAAGACAGAAACCTTAGATATGTAAACACTGGTGTCGGGCAGACAGATGAAGCTGGGAATAAGAAACAGCAGCGGCACTGTGGAGCTGCTTGACTTTTCCATTTACTGGGGCGATAGATGATTGTAGGCTCCATCTTAAATTTGGCATCCAAGCATTTGTTGACATCTCCCTTTATGACTTGAAAATTTATGCTTTTTAAAAAAAATGTATTTGTCTCCTCTTATTACATGTTATATGGTCTAAAATACATATACAGTCTCTTCACACATACTTTCTCTTATTAGATTCTTGTTAACTCCTGTTAGACAGTTATAAAGTGTGTCAAACAGTTGGACCCTGGAGGAGACACAATAACCCCACAGGTTCAAAGCATTTCCTTCAGAAATGTTTCTCTCTGAGGTCAAGCGGAGGAGAACTAATACTCGGAGAATCCGCCCACTGCTTTTACAACCAGCCCTGAAAAAGTCAGCAAAGTCTGAGAGCCAAAGCAGCTCTTGTTATTTGAGACCTGATACAGCTCGGCCCTTTTGTGAAGCTAAGTATAACTTGTTTGATTTTTTTTTTTTTTTTTTTTTTTTTTTAGCCAAGAGAGGTTGTCCAAACAAAGACGGCGAGACGACAAGAGCTCCGCAGGAGATATTTAGTCAGAGCTGCTGCTTGGTTGCTGGGTCAGGAAGGAGCTGAAGTGTGAGATGTCTCTGCTGCACTCTTGTAAAGACAAAAGAGACGTTGATGGAAATTACAGCGGTAACATGGCAGCAATCCAGTCGGCTCAATAAATCTCACTGTTAGTGGAGTAGTTTAACGTTTTGGGAATCACCCGTGATGTCTTTCTTGCTGAGAATTTGATTACGGCTTTAATCTTTGTATGAAGCCACAGCCAGCAGCCGGTTAGCTCAGCTTCACTTAAAGACTAGAAACGGAGGGAATCGGCTCTCCTGGCTCTGCTCAAAGATAACAAAATGTTCCTCAAAGCCCCTCCATTGCGCACTGATTACAAATTTACATATCTATATAGAGAAATATGAATATAGTTTAATAACACAGAGTGTAAAAGCAGCAGGGTTTTACAAGGGTTTTATTTGCTGGATTGTTTTTTTAACCCAGAAACATTCTTTTCTCATTTCGCATGATCGTCACATAACAGGTTTCTTCCTGTTAAAAGGCAGTTTTCTCCATCAACCTTTTGCTAGTATGGATTTGTTGGGAATTGTTGGGTTCCTCTCCATAATGTTGTTAAGGTTCTGTTGTAAAAGTGCCTGTCGATGGCTTATGTTGTCATTTGAAGCCATGTAAATCAAATTGAATTGAATTAAATTGGAGCTTCAAACAGTGGATATTACAGGGAGGTAATCCCAGGAAGTAACTGCGCCCAGACAGGAACAAAATCCAGTCAAATAACCTTCCCCATAAAACCACAAAATGTCATTTTTACTCTTAGGGTTTTGTAAAAATGGAACAAAAAAAAAGTACAATATCTTCTTATCAAACTCTAGTAAGGATGCAAATACGCATAATTCCCAAAACATTGAACTATTCCTTTAACTCATGACCCATGCTCCATTTCTTAATGGCAACAAAAGACACAAATACAATTCAGAAAATACACATAATGGCAACAAACACAGACAGATTGTACATATTATAGAGCATATCTTTACAGTAATAATTCAGAAGAGGGAGAAGTCCCGATGCAATATGAGGACATAAAAAATGAGCAGATGAAAACTGCAGAGAATTATCGTACTTACATTGTGTGAATAACAATGAAAACATTATTTTGTTGAAAGCAAAACATCCAGCGGGACTCCGAGGGATATGATAATGGAGGGTTTTTGCACAGAAAGTATGGGATATGGAATTACAGCATAATATTATGCCTGGCAGCTCTGTGGTTTCTCCCCGGCCGCTGCAGCAGCCTCACATCTCCTCACACAACATCCGAAGGAGCGAGGAAGATCTCTGCATGTTACGCAGGAGGGAAAATGAAGTCGGAGCTTTGGCCCCCTCTGGTCTTCGTAATGGATGGATGGATGTGTATGTGGTCCTGAATAGTGATGTTAGTATTTTGTATGAGTGTTTCAAAGCCTTGGGGAGATTGAGCATCTTTGTCATTAGCACGTTCGTTTTTCAGCCGTGAGGGGAGTTTCTTCTACTCTTGATTATTTTTTTTGTGTTTGCACAACTTTTTAACCTTCACCGGGATACAACATGATCATGAGGAACTTTAGGACTTTAATTAATCCTCTCAATTAACAGCATAACAGCGAGGGGGGGGGGGGAAAGCACAATTACTTCCTTACTATGAATATTACAACCCACAGCCAGCTAAAATTCATCAAACAGTCTACCGGCGTGCAGGACCTTTGTGTATCCTTGACTTTATTCTTTGATAAGAATCACACTGGGCATTGCAGGTAAGTAGTTTTTCCATCCTGCTGCACAGCATATTTAACACTCAAAATACACTGACTTTACTGAATATAGAAAAGAGCCTTATAGCAAAGAGCAGCTGCTTGTCTTTCACAATTTACCTCATAATTTGACACTACCTCCTTTGCAATGAGTCTATATTTCTGTAATGTGTTGGACGTTCTGGGATTTAGTCATTGTCTGCTGATAAGTCTGCAGCCACTCCTCATTTGTCTGAATGCTGAAATAATACAAGACCCATTCAATCATTCCTCTTTATATTTTATATTTACCCATTTTAAAAGTGAGGTGTGCAATATTAAAGCCACTCCATTAGATAAGATGATGTTAACTATTGTTTATATTTATCATCTAAATTTATATTATAACTATAATAATAGAACATTGGAAACTTTTTTCTTTTTTTTGGGAGGGGGGGGGGTTGAGAGGTTTTCACAGAGTCCTGATCAGTTAAAAATGTTGATTGAAATCAGGTGTGCCTTTATGTCCTGTAAACTATGAGGGACTGACCACTGTGGAAAAATAAAAGGCAGGGTGACCGTGTTCTGCATTTAATGACAGACTTCCGGAGTTTGTACACTTTTGTGTGTCTGTGAGAATTTATGGCTCAATTTTGATGTCGACAATAACTTTGTCTTTGTAGTTTTATTTGTCACTGTATTTTATTTAGAAACCAGCGCCCGTTTAGCGCACCCCCCGTGTGTAGTTGAGCAGGTGGTAGGTTCCAGTTTAGGTGCAGATGAGAAAGTCAAAGTGCCAATCACTTGTCTGTGTAAAGAAGATTTGTTGGGAGGTTTTATGGGAGGTTGGGAGGGTCTATGAAAGTTCTTTATTTCAGCTCAAGCGTCCTCCTCACAGGAACACGTCTCCACTCGATGTTTAAAGCTGCTCGTGTATAAAGTGCCATCATTCATCTTCCAAGGTGAGTAAGAGAGAAAACGCAGCACCAGCCAGAGAGGAGAGAGCTCGGTGACCTTTGCGTGACCCCTTACACACTGCCAGGGTGGCGACCAAATGTCTTAACCGTGACTTTTAGTGATCAAAACAAACGCATTGAACATGGAAACAATATAGCCTCAGTTAGCCCCAATTTACTGTGTTTTACAGTTTTGTAACAAACTGCATCATTTATCCACAAAGCTAAATTACTGCATGTGTTTGTAGAAGCTGCTGTCATGTGTTTTCGATCACATGACTACTTGTATGTGAAAGAGGTTGCCTGTGGCAACAAATCCTCAACTAATTCCGCAGTTCCCCTCAGCTTTTTCGTTGTTGTTGTTTTTTCCTGATTTTATGCTCGCAATTTTACAATTTTGTTCGGTCAGCAGTCTGCGGCAAAAACATAAACTTTTAGATTAATTGGTGCACAAAATCATGCCAATGTTAGTCCCGGTCGGCTGGATGCGTAGTTTGCGTCGTAACTCAAACAGGTGACATGTCTGTGTAGTTTACAGCTTGTTTCTGCTGCCCTCAAATGGCCAAAAAGAACTTCTACTGGAAGACAAAGGTGATAATAAATATAGAAATATTCAATAAATTGGCAGTCGATCCGCGAAATGTTGCATCTTCCTGCAGTTTTCGTCCTTTTGTTTATTGATGCAACACAGTAAAGTCAATTCCGTTTATACAAAATTCCCAAAATGACATTGAGACACTGAATATGATCTTTTGTTATGAGTGCACATCAAACTGTGTAAAACTGTAAATGGTTGACATTTCCTCAAAGAATTCGCTCGGTTCTCTCACATCCTTTTATAGCCTTGAGGGGACACGTGTACATTTGCAGCACGCCTTGCTCCATTTCAATCAACTTTCCATTAGCTACCCCGTCCACATCCTCCCTCCCTCAGCACAAATGTGACCACTTCTACAAGTTGTTTTTTTGTTTGTTTTTTTTTCAGAGCTTGCCACGGTGTTGTAAATTTGTTTCAAAGAATTCAGACCTATGGTTACCAACACGGTGCTCAAATGAATCCTGAAGGAACAAGCCCTCATTGATTTTATTGCTTTCATGAACAATCGTTTCATTAAGATCCACCGTGTTTATCTGCATGCGTGACCTTCCTTGTAATCTGCCATCTGGACTAAATGCTGAGCTCAGTTCTCATACACATGAACAAAGGGAAAGAATGACGCTCCGCTCTGTGCAGTGAAAATTGTATGTCGAAGAAATGCTTCACTGGCACTCACTAACAACTTCTTGCGACAGCTGAGCCAGATATCTACACCAGGCTTGTCCTGAGAAATTAAGAGGTATTTTCTGTAATCCGATGTGTGTTTGTGGGTCTCAAAGTGTTGTAGTCACTTATTGAGAAAAATTGGACAACAGAGCAGGGTGCATTTTGAATTTGTTTTTATTGTTTGTATTTTCCCATTTGAAGGTGAAAGGAATTCACGTATTTGTAACTTAATGTTGAACTGCTCGTTGGTCAAGTGTGGATACCAAGACATCGTCAACATGGACTTTTTGTTGTTGTTGTTGCTGTATAATAACTATCCTCCCAAGAAAAATATGATGTTTCAGCAAACGCCTTTAAAATACCATATTACAACTCAGTGTTACTTCAAAGCATGTAATACAGCTATCCATCCACTAGAGGCTAGTGTGTCGGTGAAGAAGATGCTAACCCTAACCACATGGTATTTCAGGCCAGCATCAGGCTAAATCGTGACCCTGACACTCTACCCCCTGGTGGACTGACATGTGTATTCCATGCTTTGGTATGATATCAAATTGTATGTTAACATTTATTTTAGAGCAGCAATTTCCACATTGGGAGGATGTTGGGACGCACTGATGGGTCAACAAAACACTGGACTTTAAAGCATCCCAACATGTTATTGCTGACCATGATACTTTATCATTTAAACCATGACCTTTTTCTGCAGAAGTGGGACTTTCTCTTGAATTTTTAGACTCTTTTATTGGTACTATGTTCTTCTCCCACCACCGTGAAGCTCTAATTGGCAGTTACAGAGTTGTGTTGACGCTGGTCAAAATCAATGACTTTCCAGACAGACAACTGCCCCACCCTGTACATCCTGACAAAACTGTAAAACTATGTGTTTAAGGGGTACGTTTATGCCATCCTTACTGTGCTGGACAAAAGCATGAGTCAGCATTTTTAAGCCCTTTAGACCTGCCCCTCCGCCTCTTCTATTCATTAAATGAGATACGTCTCACTTAGGAGGTCCCGAGTGCCCGGTTTCAATTTGTGTGCGTGTGACAGTAATAATATCGGTGACACGGAGCAGCGAGTCAGTCAGTAGAAGCTCATTCGGCTGTGCTATTTCAGCTCTCTCCAAATCTGATACGTTTTCACGCTCAATTTGTTTCCTCACATGTGGAGCAGAGATGAGGTCCGACTGCAGCACAAAGGGAACATCCTTTCGAAGAGAATTACATCTACCATAGAAAAATATAACAAAACTTTCTCTGGGATTCAGTCCGACTTTAGCTGTTCACTACTGCATCTCTTCTAATTATATTGTCCTTGCATATTGCCTTCATGTATGTCTGGCCACACGATAACCTGTAACAATGTAGAGGTGTATATTAAACAACTCATCTTCTGTATTTATACTGTAAAGTAGCTGAGAATTCACTTTGTCCCGACCAAAAACACCCACTTTTTTTTTTTAAGACTTTAGAGAACACATAATGCATTGTGAAGCTCCACATCTCCCACTGGTCACACTTTCTTAAATTAATTATCCTCTTATGGAGATTAATCAGATTATTCACACTATAGTGACAAATTGATTGGAGTGATGCTGAAGCAGCATGTGCACTCCTCTCTGGAGAGACATGTAGTGGGAAAACATCCCGTCTCATTTGCGGCACTCAATCTTGTGCTTGTCATGAATGTGCACAGATGGGACACACGTGTACACACACACACACACAGACACACACACACACACACAAAGTAAACACATCATGCCATAAACACAGACCTGACAGATTTATGTCTTTTAATTTGTCCTCTCCATTATATAGGGAGGGGAGACCGTATTATTGTTGTAAGATGATCATGTTGCCAGGCAGAAGCCACAGTCATTCACCACCACTACATCCAACTCCACAGCAGCACATCATTTTCTCAAGGTGGTGTCTTAAAGCACAGACGAGCCTCCGAGTTGTTGCTGCAGCTGTGTTTGTCTGCAGCATCGTCAGCTCATCAGGCTCATTCAAATAGAGCTTTAATGCATTCTGTCCCAGACCTGCTCATTTATACAAATTATCACTTTTTATGCCGCTTTCTTTCCTATATATATGCCCCTCGACAATTTTGTAATTATATCCTCTTTTTTTTTATTCTGGTGTTTCTCTGTGTTCTTTTCCATTTTCTCATCTTTTAAAGCGTCTCCAGCACACCTGTTTGCATGCACCCTCCTGAGATTTCTTTGTTAGATTACCCTCCCTCCCCCCACCGCCCACACATACACACACACAGGCACACACACACACACCACCCCTTAACCCCCACTAATTGATGTAAGCAGATGCAACCTGAAAGGCAGAACACAAAGACTTAATCTGCTCGCTCCGATCAACTCAGTGGTGGAGCTAACAGGAGTGCATGTGACAAGAAAAACAAAAAACATCTCGCATCATAAATGTTTGATGTAAATTTAGCAGCAGAATAGTGGAATATCAAGAAAGGAATTCACAAGCCATCACAAACCTTTTTCATCTCGTCGTAAGTCGTGCAGGAAAAGGACTTTTTTTTCCTACAGGAACCAGCTTTATCTGTAATGCTAATGGGATCTGAGAGAACAATTTATGCGTTACACATGACAGGAACACCTTGTACTTCTGATGTCAGCGAGTTTTATAATTCTTTTCTTTTTTTTTTCAAAAATTGCCCCCAGAGGAATTGGTACCCAAATGAAAGGCCAAACCTGGAGAGCTGCTTCTCTCAGGTTATAGTAACTGTTTTTGTGGTAAAGCTTTAACTTACCAGAAAACTCCTGTATAAATGCACTTTTCAACTATTTGTTACCACTCACTTTTGTATTTGTCACTTATTTTGATGAGCTGTCCACCTTTTTTTTTTTTTTTTTTTTAAATGGCATCACACCAGACTCTCGGGTAACTTTGCCTATAGAAATTCACTGCAGGTCTGCGACAGCTTCAGTTCTTCACTGATGTTTGATGGTCGTGGTCTGGCTCACCTGTGGGATGGTGACCGAGTCTATCTTCCCTCGTCTCAGTGTTACTCCTGCTGTTGGGAATTGGCAAAAGGAGAAATTTCGGAAACATGTTCTGCAGTTGTGTTAAGGTATCACAACTATGCGCTCTGATGCTGGTGGTCTTTGTACCCATTGTGAAAGAGTTGGCTGACCTCCTGGATGATTGTACACAGGGTCATTTAGCTGAAGGCACATCTGAGCACATCTAGACACAAGTAGAAAGGAGGAATGTCGTTCTCTTCAAAGGCTGAGACTCTGGTATTTGTTCTTTGTCCCAGAGGTGATGTTTAGAGAAGAACGGGGCTGGTGCCAAGGGTGAGAGGAAAGTTCTCTCTGTTCATCTTTTGTTCCAAGATAAAGACAAAGAAATATGTTCAGGTTTTAATCAGTTTTGCCTTCAAGTAAATGCAAGATTAGGTATTTGGAAAACCAGGAAGAATATTGTTTGTGTGCGTGACCCCTAATTAAGATTTGTACTAAACAAAAGTTTAGGGTGGGGTTTAAATATTCATATATTCTTTTTTTTTTTTTACCTCTAGTTGTAAATACTACAATGTGTTTCCCACATTTGGGTCTGGAATAATTCTGTCCATACGAATTCAGACACCCCTAAAGTGGACCATACCATTTCTTAACTTTGCATTGACGCTTTGCGTGCGTCGTGATGGCGCTGCGCGGTGGACTCACCACATCTGGACGTAAGTATAATGTCTGTCTGGCTCGATTAAAAACATTTTCTGACCGTCGGAGTTTCTGAAATGGATTTTGTCAAGTGTCTGTGGATGAACGCTAACGTTAGCTGGTTCGTAACGTTTGCCTTCAATTACAGTTTAGCGAGATAACATTAGTTAACTAAAGCTAACTTAAGCTAATATATATATTATCATCTAATCTTAACTAACAGTATAACAATAGGAGCCTAAATTGTTTTTGAGGAATATTTTCATACCAATATAATGTTTATTATCATGTTTATTATGTCATTTAATGGTCTTTTGTGTGTTTATGGTGGTGGTTAAGTCTTTTGCCTTTTTGATATATATATAATTTTTTTTATTATTATTTTTTTTTAAGTCATCCGTCCCCCGTTCCCCCCAATTATTAACGGGAATAATGATTGATGGGATTATTGTTTGTTTTGAAAGAATTTAGGCACAAACTAAAGTATTGCGACACAGTTAATTAATGATCTGATGATGGCACCTGGTGAAAAGTCAGGAGATCCACAGAGTGATTCAAATTTTTCCTAAAGCAATAAAATATCCAATAGTTTTTGAGGTACTTCATTCAAAGTCCCAAATGTAAATACCAAGATGTGCTGCAGGAAAAGTCAGGGGGGGGTCACTGAGGTTATTCGAATATATCCTTCAGAGATCGTGATAAAGTATATATATTAAAAAAAAAAATGTCATCAATCACTCCATTCAACACTTGGATGGAGCGTATTGAGAGAACGACATCATCATCATCCATAGAGAAGTTCCCACTAACAAGAGCAGAAATGTCCTGATGGCTCACAGAACAGTCAAACGGTGTCACAGAGATGGCACACGTTTATCAGCTCAAACTAATGTGATTCATAAACGTGATGCAGTTTGCTTCAAAGACGGACACTGAACAGTTTGGCACAAATGAGTCACCTCTGATGAAGTCGGTGTCTGAAAACTTAACGAGGCAACTTGCAACAGGTGTCTCATCTGTTTCACCGCGGGGTGCCTTTTTTCCAAAGCAGGATTTTGGAATCAAATGAAAATGCATAAAAAGATGACACCAGTTAGTGCGATCGTGTTGCGCTTTGCAGCAGGCAAATTAATAAATAAGTCAAGTTTATTTCTGGAGAAAGTATGTTTTATTTCCAGAAAGTATTGCTGTAATGTAATTTACTGAAACAGCATAGAAAGCAGTAACTAGTCTATTTACTGTGGATGTATATAGCCTTCACTTGATTAAGTTATACCTCCCAGATCCTGTTCATTGTGTAAATAACAGATGCCTCCGCATCGCATGTGTTTGAGCGAGGCTGTCGGGATCTCCTCCCGTCCCTGTCCGTCGTTCCCTCCGTTTCCCCCGATCACCCCTTTTTTCCCTCTCGTTTCCCGTCTTCTCCCCGGTTTGTTTTCACCCGTCATGTGCTCTTTGATTTGGTCCGTGTTTGGAGGGTGTGGATTCGATTCAAGGCCGTTTGCTTGTTCTGCAATTGCGGTTCTGACCCTTTGCCTGTCTGCTGCAAGTCCTACCCGTGTGGTACGTACCTGCCGTCATTTTATCGTTCCGTGGAGATCACCGGTGGACGTGTCTTGGCAATTCTGTGTCGGTCGACCCGGCCCGCCGTCCTGCGTCGGTCCACGGAGATCACCCGATTGCCGCCGCCGCGGTTCTGCCTGAACCCGCGCTACCCGGTGTGGAGCCCTCAAGCCAGCTTGGACTCGCTTGTCTCTGCCCCGGCAAGAATTACGGGGACTCGCCTGCCTGCACGGGTCTCGTTGACTCTCTCCCTTTTCTAGACGAGCTCGAGTACCTTCCCCGACTCAGGAAGGATCCCGAGTCGGGAGAGAGACGATTCTTGGCTTCCAGCCGTCCTGGACTATTTCTGTGTTTGTGCAGGTTTTATTTTCCCGCTGCTCTATTGGAAAATAAAACTTCCTGTTTTCAAGTTAGCTGCTATGTGTTTGCGTTTGGGTCCGTTTACCAACGCCAACACATAACGGAGGCTAAAATAGGAATTCATCATGAATGGTGTTTTATAAAGGCTGAAAAAAAAAAAAAAAAAAAAATTACAATCTGTAGGCACAAGAGACGCTGTTGTCTTGAAAGAACCGTGTTAAAGAGTAAAAAGATAAATCGAATACACCTAACCACAGGAGAGAGACGAGCGTAAATTGGTGTGACAGCGGGAGGAGCACTTTCCGATGAAAGGATAGTTGATGAAAACCCTGTCGCTGGTCTCGCTGCATTTCTCCTATTGTCACATCTCTCCGGATACCTTCACATCTCACAGTATGATGAAAAATGTGACAACAGAATTTTCTGTCACCCTCTTCCTCATCATGTATTATTTAAATTCAAAGAGGATGGCTGTGGTTTGTGGAAATGGAACGGCTGGTATGCGAGTGATGAATGAACCACCTGCAGGGAAGTATGTAATGAAAATGAAATACCGCCTTAATCAGCGATTTTCCCATCAGCTGAGCTGTATATATCTACTGTTTAAGTTATTCTACAAATTAGTATTGTGTTTTTTTTTTTTTTAGAGATTGAGCGACAGGAGAAGAGAAAGCTGTTTTGGTGGTGTCTTGTGAAAGATGGGGGCATTTCTGTTGTTTGTGTGTCTGTGCGTGAAGTGAACATGCATCTCCGTGTTCAAGGTCAAAGTTGCATCCACAGTTATTTTTAATGAGGAGCAGCCGTCGCACTGGGACGTCGACGTGAGGGACAGGTTTGATTGTCAGCTCAGTCGCATGCTTGCTGGGTGTGAAAGGACGAGCTCGTGGCCTTAAACGCAGCTGCGTGAGTGACGGTCTCCACTTCCTGTGTGGAGACGCGCATTATGTATCCACAGCCACACATTGGTCACGTGTCGTATTTAAATAAAACGACTACATTCTCGCAAAAAGCAGGAAGAAGATGATGTTGGCGTACAGTGACATCGTATAAATCAATACAGAAGAAGTGGGACGCTGGGAAATATTAGCAATTCTCATGCATGCTAATTAACGCTAACTAGAAATTGTGAAAAGGTTGCAGCCCCCATTGACGCAGCCTCTGGTTAAAAACAACGGTTGCAACTGGCTCAGTGCTGCTGTTCAACACCTCCATGGTAATGGTCACTCTTATTGTCTTTTTTTTTGGCATTATGTATCCACACTATTGTTTGAAAGCTGCATTGATTAGATATTATGCGAGGCAACAACAAAGGGATTTATTCTGCAATATCCCTGTTGAGTCACTCGGTGTCTTCATTTACATCCATTTAACTTTCGTCCATTTATGAAGAGCAGTGTTTTTAAAGTAACATGCTGAACTGGGAGCAAGTGGAAGGTTTAAGAGTCTTAAAATAGAGCTCTTGATCAGTGATAGTGGAGAATGATGTTGAAAAAGTTTTACACAGAAGAAAAATACATGTATAAAATCCTAACGTGTCTTCTTTTCTTTAAATACTACATCTGTATCTCCAGGTGGAGACAGGGAAAGCCCTCCAGCTACATCCTGACTCGGGTGATTGACAGCTGAGGTGATTGGGAGTCCCAGCATGAAGCGACTGCAGCTGCTCACCTCATGTTTCCAGGGCGAACGCCATCCTAGAGTTCCTCCCGCGTGGATGCGTGTCCAGGTACTCGCCGCACAAACGGACAGACCCGTGTTCCCATCAGCTGAATCTGATGCGCCTAAATGTCAGAGGGAATTGATGTTTCTCATGATAAAAACCGCGATGGCGGTCAGAGGAAGGTTTAATAGGAAGGATGCGGTCATTACATGGATGCATGAGACAATCTTAATCCGATATCTTGAGAGCCACCGTGACACGGCGACATCATGAGTAACTGACATCTGTTCCTCTGATCCACCCACGGCCACGGGAAGCCATTAACAGCCAGAGAGGCTGGAGCGAAGGGAAGCGGCTGATTTGCATAGCTGCAGCGTAAACGACTTGTTCCACAGATGAGGGCAATAATGTCGAATCACGCCACGTCGCGGTGCGCTGGGGATTCAGCGTATGTATGCAATCACCGGACAGGTGTGTCGGTGAGCCAAGAAAAATTTGGACAAGCTCATTGTAAAGGGAAAGCTGGAAGACGCACGGTACACGGCTGCATTTATTCATGCAGTTGGTGATCCGTGTTTCCATCGGAGGGATTTCCTCTGCAGATACACAGCAGCTCGGTCAACGTGTGCTCGTGAGGCCTTTTAAGTCGGGTGACGGTTGTCTCTTGCTTGTATTGACCCCGTAGCCTAAAATTTATACAGCTTGTTCCTCTGAGCCGTAGACCTCCATTATTATTCAGAGAATAGCTGTGAGGCGCTACGTTGCAATGACATATTCTTTTATTATGAAGACGGGAACGCGAGCTAATTTTGTACAACGTCCCGCTGCTGTAAAGACTCCTGCCCAACAAATATGCGTGGTGCATTAAATGTGTGATGATCCACAGCTGAAAAGAGACATTAACAAATATGTTTGCTAAATTTTAAGTAACGGTTACTTAAAAATACAGCATAATGCCCTGCTGGTTGGGGAGAGTCTCTTTTTACACCAGTCTAGTCTAGGAACACTATCGCCTCTGTGAGGACGTATACCAGTGCCATGAGCTCAGTGGTAACATTAGCATGCTCGCACAATTACAATGAGAAGTTGCAGATGTCGAATAGATGTTATGCATACACTGCGTTTAAAAAAAAAAAAAAAAAATGGAACTAGCCTCTGTGATGTCACCTCTAGGTTTCCCGATAAGCAGTTTTGAGGCTCAGTGTGGGTGGCTCTTAGTCGAGGCCATCTTGGCAGCGCCTGACTCTGCCTAACTCTCCTTTCAATCCAAAAAAGGGCAAAGAGGTGGTGCGTGGGTGGAGCTGAGGCCGTCTTAATGAGGCCTGGTTGCTGAAACCAGCACTAAGGAGAGTCTCTGGCTGACGGTCAATAACTCGATCCTGCAGGCAGCTATGCCCTCAATTATGCATAACGTTTAGCTTTCATACAATTGAAGTTGCTGAGGTACGTAAAAATGCACCCCCGTACCGTTGTCATGAATGGGTAAATAAGCTTCTCAGATCAATGCTTCATTTTTCAGTCCCAGAGGTGGCTGCTTGATCACAACTAAGCATGAAGTTCAGCTGAGACTGATTTGAGTACCATTAGTTTAGCAAGTGTTTGATTTATAAACTGGAATTTTGGACAAACCACAACGTTGTCCTCATGACGGTACTCGATAATACTAGACCCAATTTAATGTCAAATTATCCAACTGTAAGCCTCACGGTGGAGCGACAGGAAAAGTCAGGGATGCCCAAAGTATTTAGGATTCACCACGAGGCGGACAAAGAACATCTGTACACAGTAAATTGTAGTAAAAAAAAGGCAGACGTTGCCATTACTGTGTTGCTGTCCCTGTTCTCAGGCTGGGGTAAAAAACCCCGGGCCTTCTCTGGATGAGTTTGTACATTTGGTGTGACACCGCTGGCCTGAAATGATATATAGGTATGGCCACTGGGAGACGGTATTAATCGAGGCTCTGTCTTATCAGCGCTCCTGGAAGGAAAGCGATTGAGTGCCACCATCTGCCCGACTGCCACTCTCGGTGACCCCGACTCTGATGAGCTGAGAGCGGGGTGAAAAAAAAGTGTCACTGGAATCCTGACATGACCAGGTAACTGTGTGTGTGTGTGTGCGTGGGGGGACATTTGAGCACGTCTCCTTCACAGCAACAAGCTAACAGTGTAATAGGTAGAAGGAGGAAGGAGCCAAGGCACACAGGATCTGCCAAACAGTTT